>NC_065561.1:13074028-13688833 GCF_022605725.1 Anthonomus grandis grandis | reverse complement strand
TACTTTATGACATTTCTTGTATCTTTTAGTGATTTCCCAGGCAGCACCCAATAGCCGTGTCTCTTTTGAAAAAATATATTGCAATATACCTAAAATATCCCACAAATATACCAAAAGTTGGACATGCAAAAGCAATATTCCTGGCATATGTCTAACAGATATACAAAGTATTCAATTTCCATATCTGTGAAATATTCCAACTGCATTGCATTTTTAAAATTTCGTTGTTGGGAAGTAGTGTCACCATTTAATCGAATATATATTTCATGTTTGTACTTAATATACCATTTAAAAATATTGTTACAAATGGATTCACTTCTGGACAAAAATATGATATATGAAATATGAGAATACATCAAAGATTACAAGGAACAGTATGTAAACAGAATTATCCACCTTAATTTTCCTACAGGGTCTTTTGAAATTACGAGAAAAAACAACAGTCTGTTTTACTCCTGTATAATATAGCCTAATCAAAAAATGCTACTTTACAAAATGATTTTAAAAAATCACAACAAATGTATCTAAAAACTGATGGCAAGATTGTGAGAATCTGATAAAAAATAAAAAATTTATAAAACATCAAACTTGGCCAATATTTCAGGGTGGCGGAATTTTGTGCCGAGTGTATTATAGGAAATAAAAAGATATTCCTGGCATATATTTTATGGTGACCTTGGATATCTATTGAATATGCCAAGTGAGATATAAGATATTCTTTGCAGATATAAATATGCAAATTAGATATCCTGGGCGTATGCATGCAATGTACTTGTGCTGCCTAGGACTTTACATTTTAAATACTATACAGGTCTGGCCAACTTGGGTCTTGGCTTCGAAAATCAATATTTTAACTTGAAATACAATTCTAGTCAAAAACAAGTGACTGAAATACAAGTCACAAGAAGATACTTATCAACCTTATCAGAAAATATGTTAAAATAGACATCCCCTAATTCCCATCTAAATAAGAAAAATAATCTCTTTCCTGCACTGAACTCAGACGGCATTTCTTGCATCATTTGCATCACACCAATTCTTAACATGTTCTTATTTTAGTCTGTAATATCATATTGTGGTATCAGCAAGGAACAAAGTTCTCAAGAATATTAACAAGAATTATTCAAGAATTAATCTTGACTGAACTATCACAGTTAAAAAATCTCACACCACCTAACACAATCAGCTGAATACGATCAACTAAGCAGGATTCTGTCAAATCGCGAATCATACATGCTCCTATACCTACGAAGTAGCATGGCATTATTGATCTCAAAGTTCTAAATTGGGATTTTTACAAATCAATAACGATTGAATAAATAAAAACTTAGACGATACTTTTACGATTATCAATTGCATAAAATGGAATATTTAAAGCTAACTTTGGAAAAGATATTACAGCAGTCAAATATGACACCATACTCCTCAAAGCTGATAATTTATGAAATACTTTTGTAGAGATGCCATTTCCTTAATAAATTTATGTGTTTTTTAATGTATGCATGGTTGCCTTTATTTCATTGACATCCTGACAGTGGTCTTACCATTGTTACCAAAGTTGTAAATTCTGTATAGAGTTGACATTGAGGTAAATTTGGTCAAAACGAAAATAAATTAATGTATTTATTTTATTCTGGATCAACTTAAGGCTTAAACCTACTGCAGTGTTTATTTTGTTTCATTTTTCTTATAAATTATTAAAGAGCATTCCTTATTTGAAGAGATCCGAATTTTGCTCGAAGGAATCATGCCTCTTGGGCTTATTTACTAGTTTAAGGTAGATATATGTTTATCTTTTGTTGATATATCTGTACCTTTTTGTATGTAATAAGACTCTTATTACTTAAGTCCTTCTGCAATTTTGAATAGGACTATGATAGTTTACCTCTAACAAGAGGCATACTCATATAATAAACGGAATACATTCCAAAACGTTAGAATATCTAAAACACTACTAAAAACTACAATACTGCAGTGAAATCTTAAAAGAAAGATTCAAATATTAATATCTGTTGCAAAACAAAACATTGTTAAATCGGCAATAAAGAACCCAATGTTCATAGTTCTAAACTACTCAAAGGCTATCGTACATAGGTTGTAGCATATATCTAGGTAATAACTTTAATTATTAATTAAGGAAATTCTTCAGTAGTGTAGGTACGAGGAATGAAGCCCTTGGTCTCCTTCTTCCTTCTTTTGCAAGATTTAGAATACTTTGCAGATTTTTTATTTTTGACCTTTGATCTTTTAAAGGTTCTAAGTTAGAACTTATGGCGACTCACACATATGGTTTGATACACCAAATAGCCGTCAACCTTTATTTTTTTTCCAAAAATTAGTGACTTTAATTGGTGGTTGAGTAGCAACACGTAAACCAGAAAATTAATACTGATAATAGTTTAGTGGTACGTACCGAAAGCAGAAACTCAAAAAACAAAGTTTCATTAATTTTTCTGTCTGAAAATGACGCAATATATCTAAATTTCTATATAATTATATATGACAAATGATTATTTATTTATGGAAAAACAACGATTTCCCATTTTCTTTGACATAACTGTAATTGATGTACTTGAATTCAATTCAATTATTCAAATATCCTTATAATTGCTACGTGATTTTACAAAAAGGAAAATTTGAGGTCTTTCATTTATTGGAGTAAGTTTCTCTTTGTTAGAGAGCTTTATTTATTAATGAGTTTTAATTATGTTATGCGTGAAGTGTTAGTTATTACGGCATTAAATATTGTATATAAGCAATTAAATAAAGTATATTTATGATATAAAATAAATTTTATTTACTTACAAAAAAACTCTTATTGCAAAACTATTTGAAAAATTATTAAAGCAAAATTTTATTGAAAAAAAGCGTATCACGTCCTAAAAATTTTGGCTTTCTTATATTTGTGACAATCGAAAAAGATCTCGTCCATCGCCTAGGCCCGAAAGTGCAACAAGCATGGAACGAGCGGCGGGCATACCACGCGACATCTCTGGACATACGTAGAAAGTTGGCGAATGTCCCGGAACAATGGTCACACCAACCTAATATATAAGGAGCTCTCGCAACTAGGAGGCCAGTCTGAATTGGCGCGACTTTTAAATCGAAATAAGTACAGTGTAAATAAATGTTTCTAGTCATTGTATTTAGTGTCAAATAAAGGTGTAATAAAACAGTTGACTATTTTTGTATATTAAGTATTTTAGTTTAAACCTAAATAGTAAAAATCATACAGTACTATGCCCTCACCAAAAACCTCCTAATTAGCTGATAAAATTGTATTTATTTCGAGATAATCAGTCAGCTTGTTTAGCAATAATTTTTTCCAATATTTTGGACATCAAATACAAAATGCTACTTGGGCGATATTCAGACATATTATAATTTTTTCCATGGCTTTGAAAAACAAACAAAAACACAAAGCCTCACAAAATATTACTTTAATATGTATGGCTACACGTGTTTAAAATAACCAACAAAACATTAATAAATTTTAGAAAATATTGAAAATGTATAATTTGTTAAAGTTAATTTAATTTTTATTTATATGTGACCTAGTTTTATAAATTTAATATCTTTATTTCTGATGATGCTCTTAAGTAAGCGAAACACGTGTAGTCATACCAATATGACTACACGACCACCAACGTGACTTTGTATTTTTCTTTGTTTTCTGAAAATAGCTCCTGGTCTCTTGTAGAAAATTAATCATATGTTCTTGCTTTTTCTATATATTGTGAAAAATGACGGAACTTAGACATTTATTTATTATCTTAGAACATTGAAAGGCTAAAAATAGTAAACAACAACTTTGTTTGAGTTCAGCATGTGCACAGGGCCAAGGGGGGTGTTTTGTTTACAAACATATTCATCGACTATCTGTTGTCTAGTATACATCAACATTTTTAAAAGAGGAAAGTTTCAGCTATATATCAATACATATCAGCTATCAATACATATATCAATACATATATGCTATATATCAATAATGTTAATGTAACTCATTGATGTTAGGTTTTGGATTAAAAATAAAAAGTAGAAATAGATATACGTTGTTCTAAGTAAATTAAAAGGCAATACCGCAGGCAAAAGCTGATATCATCTTCACAAACGGCTTTGTGTTTACATTCGACACTTGTAAAGTTCTGTGTTTTTTCTTTGGTTTTTGATTGAAAAAAAAAAGGTTGAGACTATTTCAGTGTTTTTGTGAACTGTTGCGATAGTGAAGACGTGCTGTTTGTGCCCATGGGAAAAAAATGATTTAAACCGATCTTTTCACAAGTAAATACCGATATTATCATAACATCATATCAAGGGCCAACCGTCGTCATAAACGTAGAATAATAAAAACTTATTAAGAAATCTATAATAATTATAAATCATTGAATTTCTATAAAAATGCTTTTTTTTGGATAAGTACCTTTACTATAATGAAGTACGTTAAAAAAACGCATAAAAAGTTCATAAATAAATTAAAGCAAAACAACGTTTATAATTTAAAGCAAAATCTATTAATAATAAATATTTATGGGGTAAATATTTTTCGACGACGTCACTGGTAAAGATTCCTTGTGTCGGTGGAATCAACAATGCGATCGAGCGACGTTGCGATGTTGTTGCCGTTTTCTCTAATATACGTTATCTACGTTCATTTAACTTTGAATGTTGACTTTTTTATAGAGTATCTTCTCATATTTTATGAAAAAAAAAATGCTTCATATTCTATTAAAGAGGAACATAATTATTTTGCTCCTGTCAAAATAAATGAAAAATTGTTATGATATTATAAAGTGTGTTTTTTTGCCACATCCCTATAAGCATTTGGTATCATTGCATTAAAGAGGTTGCAAGCAAACAAACTACTTATAATTCCACCACAATGCTAATTCTAGCCTTTCAATGGTCTAAGTTCATTATATTAGCCAGTGTTTTTATAAGATATATGATTTTTCCAACCACCATTAAGATTTAAACTGGCCGTTCTTTTGGACATGAAATGTATCATTATACAGATTGAGTTTATCTATCTATTAGTAAAATACACTTCCAAGCGATCAAATACTATCTTACTATCCTATAGATGTTACATTTTCATTTAATTCAAACGATGTCATGTGTTTGTAATCTTTTATCTCTATACAGAATATCCCAGGATATGTAGGCAATTTCCTAGATTCGGATTCATTCGAAAAAATCATCCGACAAGAAAAATATTTGGAGTTAAGTCCCTATTTTTTTAAATACTTACACCCTGCATTACCCGCGGGTCCCCAAAATAGCACCATTACTCGCAGGTGAGCACTATGCTCACTTATACAATATATTACAATTTTTGGTATTGGGATCATTTTATTTTATTTATTTATTTTTTATCTGCAATAATTTTTCTATTTTTTGTTATTTAACAAAAAATTTAATCTGTTTTTTGGGTATTTGCAATGTGTATTGTTTTGCTTGATGTTAAACTGTCAAATTTAGAATTTAGAACTCTTATATGTGGGTTTATTAGGTATATGATTAAAGAAAAAGCTTTATTTAATCAGTTATTAGTTAAGCGTTACTGTTAATAAGCGTTACTGAAATTACCATTTTTTTTAATGAAGTGTGGGGCCACAATGTTAAAGACCAGAATCTGCCATGGCAGAATTCTGAATTTGTAGGCCTTTTATTTGCGTAAATTTATTGCTAGATTTTGTAAACTTGTATTTTTTTTTGTTTCTTCTATGCAAATAAAAAATATTTATTATTATTATTATTATTATTATTATTATTATTATTATTAATATTATTAATATTATTATACTTTTCACGCCATATTTGCCTAAAAAATATATCATTGGGCAAAATAAATAAAATTTGGTTACTAACAAAATATTTTATTTTCAAAATTAAAAGAATTTTGGTACATAAAATGCAACAAAAAAATTAACCCCAAGTCGAAATGCTCGGGCAAAAATGTTTAGGCTAATTAAACCTGAACTAACCTAATTTAAAAACTTAAAATTAAAAACTGACACAAAAAAAACAAAATATAAATGGAAATCTTATATACTGCAAACTTATTTTTAGTTAAAGTCAGATTATACACATTCCGTGCAATAAGTAATAGTATCTTCTTTACAAATTGCTCTTAGGCACTTAGCACATTTCGAACTGGTCTTGCGGTTTTTCTTTCTAGGACAGTAAGAACATTTCGGTCTGGATTGAGGTATCTCCGGTTCTGTTATATATAGTTTTTCTGTCAAAGGTAGGTTTAAATATTGTTTAATTTGCAAGCTTAGAAGATATGGCAATGTTTGTGTTACACGTCGAATCATGTGAGGTTTTACAAGCTGTTCTGCCAAACATTTCAGATATAATCGCCTTGGGTCTTTTGTATCCAGACTGTTGGATCTAAATATGACAAACCCGTTTATACTTGCAATATTGAGGATTGAAAAAAATACTGTCATAGGCCACCTGTAAGTGATTCTGGATACAGAATAAATGCTTTTTGTCCTATGTACCTTCGGCACATAGGACACTAATAAACAATCTCTTCCAAAAGCAAACATACTGCTACATATCTTCCTCTCTTTAGTTGCAACAAAGATTTGCAGAATTTCACGCTTGTTTTTGCGTATCGTTCCAACCAAAGTTATTTTTTCGGAGCTAAAGGAACTGACGTAAACCAGTTATCACATGTTATATTGCGCTTCGAGTTTGCTATGGGCTCACACAAACGATGTACTATACTAGCTGGGCTGTTGTCAATCATAAATGGACCCTCTGGTTGTTTGTCAGCATAAATTTCCATTTTTATTGTGTAAAATAAACGCCAATGCAAAAATTTTAATTCCGTACTTCTTGGGCTTGCTTGGTATATATTGCCGAAAGCTACAACGTCCACGGAACCCTTTCAACATTTAGTCAATCGTGCAGTTTTCCCCTGGAGTGTAACAAGCCTGGCATCTTTCTTGAAACCTTTCAAATATATCTCTTATTGGTGCAAGTTTATCGATTTTTCTTCTTTCAACTCTAGTGGAAATATCATCAAAACGTAACGAGCGAAGTAATAAATAAAAGCGATTTTTGGACATTACCAGCCTAAAGAATTCAGGAGCTGTTGCATCAGTAGCCCAGAGGTCATTCAGATTCGTATGTCTCGATTGTAAAATGCCTGCCATGTACGAGATACCAAAACAGCTTTAATTTCTTCAGCATCTGTATCCACAGCATCCCTCGGACGGGAAAAATTCTCACGGATACTAGATAGATAAATATTTGTACATCGGACAATTTCGTCAATAATTTGATCCGTTATAAATAAATTCCAAGTTTCAAACGGCGTTAGCGCACTTTTCGCTTCGGGTTTTACTCCCGGTAAATGCGTTATTATATTATGGCGTCTAGCACGACTAGTTTTAGGCTTTCTGTTAACTTTCCAAATTGTATTTCTGTCTTTACCTATATAATTTGGGCCATCTTCAGACCAACGCGTAGAAGACACAGAATCATCGGAATCGTCCGCGGATAACTCAGAGTCAGTATTAAAGTCCAAATTATTTTCGACACAGTCTTCGTCACTCTCTACATCCTCTAGTCGTTCTTCTGGAACTCCGTGTTCTCTGGCAAGTAGCTCTTCTTGCTCCAGCTCTTCAAAGATTTTTAAAAGTCTTGCTTCTTCTTTAGCATCCATGTTTAACTCGCCCACCTAGAAAACGATAAAAAACACAACATTACTCCGCAAAAACACAAAACAAACTAGTTCGTTCTTACAGAAATATCTGACAAAACTGACTAACACCGATACTCGCAGGTAAGCAATTCGCTCACTTTCCGACATGCACGCACTGAGGATTCGTGTAGTAGAGCTAAACGCGTCGCAGCGTCCAAACCACGTCCAAACACTATATAAAATGAAACCTTCTAGTCAATATCGATATAATGAACGGTTTTTATAGACCAGCTATTTTTAGTTAATCGGTTTTTTATTAAAGAATATATTTACGTATGCGGTATCTTTAAAAGGATTCAGAGGTTACAGCATGAATTTTTAATTCAGTTTTTTCGCTATAGACTCTATATTTCGCTATAACCAAATTGTAATTGCTTTTTAGCCAACCAATTTTATATCATGCGCCTCGTACAATGTGCGCATACGCCAAATAATGTAAGGTATAAAATAATATAAATATTAATAAAGTTAACTAGAATTAAAATAGTTAATATTCTTCTTATCGTATAAATAAAGTGACATTTTAAGGATTTTAATGCTGCGTTTTCTGTTGAAGTATGTCTGCTCTTGGCATTCACCGCGTGCCTTATGTATTTCTAAAGAACCATAACAGGCCTACAGTGAACACTAGGAGACTGACGAACTGATAACTTTCTCTGGTTTTCTTTGCGCAGATACTCCGGCCATATTTTCCAGATAAAACCCTAAAAAGATTTTTTTTTATTCCTAAAAAACTCCTCTTCGACAATATAATATTAAATATTTTCCATTTGCCAACATCAATATAGGAAACGTAATTGAATTTATGTTTGCATATTCATAAAAAGTGTTTGCCTATAAGGAGGAATGTTTACCAAGGAAATATTAGGATTAGTCACGAAGTCTCGTCATGGGCAATCCTCGCGGGAACGACAGCTGTTACACGTAATTACCGTCCCCCTTTGTCCTTGGGGATTTTTAAACCATTTTTCGGGATTGGTTTGAAGTAACTTCCCTTTATACTTTAGTTTAATTCTAAAAAGGTTTGGGTGCAATTGCCTGGAATGGAATTAAATGGAGTACTAGAAATTTAAAAATCAGACATTAATGCATTTTTTATACGTATTTTTAGGACTACAGTAGCCTAAAACACGAGGCTCTACCATGATTCCATTTCCACCCCTATAGTCCTAAGGTCATTTGTAGAGCTTTGATCGTAGAGGCCTGTTAGTTTACATCGCAGTATTATAATCGAGATCAATTAAGTTATAGTGACAGGTGTTTTTTGTGCATTTCCAATTTTTCACAAATAACTCTTTTTTATTTTTCGGTTACAGCTAAATGTTATTATCTATGATTTATTCTGTTTTTGATTAGAATTCCAATATTACAAGAAAATTCTCTATATTTCCAATAATTTTCAAGAAAATTAGAAAAAAGTGCTAAAAGGTTCAGTTTTATGGAAAACTATTAGACTTAAAAATTATTTTTTTGTTGCATCTGAAACGCATTGACATTCCAATTAACTTTTTTTAACCAATAATATTCTAGAAAAAAAATTAAAACCAAAGTTATTAACAAATTTCCAAAAATTCCCACATTTCCCAGATAGTCCTCGGGATTCAAAAATCTTTTATAAGACTTTTTTAAAGCTTTTTGAACAATTAATTAATTTATAAAAAAAATTAAATTTTTTAGTTTTTTTTGTTAATTTTCCACTTTTTTCAACTTTTAAGAATCCTGCATAACGTCTTTATTTTGAAGTTTACGACTAAATATTATTCTATTTGATTTGTTCTATTTTTGATTGGGATTCCAACGATTTCCACATTCCTAGTAATATTAGAGAAATTTAGTGAAAGTTGTTTAGAGGTTTTTTTTAAAATGAGATTTTTGCCTCTTTGACTGAAAATTTTGTCCCTGGCATTTTTGTCCAAAGGATTGGTCTAGAAACTCTGGAATTTTTATGGAAATTTTCTCTCATAAATCAAGTGAGTCTGCACACTCACCTTGACGATCACCACTCGACATTAAAACTTTTAAACCAATTGGAGTTTTTAGCACTCGACTCTTCGAGGAAAATCCGTATGCAGAACAAGAAAGACAATCAGACAGAAAAACAGGGTGCTTCATGTCAAATATACTACCATCTTCTTTTCTATTAAGCCTTGGCCTTGCCACTAACCGAATCCGGCTACTCTTGATTTTCCTTCACAAACGGCAATTTATACAAAACATCTAGCAATTAAATATCTTTAATTACTTTCAGTCCTAGAACGAAAGTGAAAACTAAAGCTAGCATTATGCATTGGACTTTCGGACGTTCGCCTCGGCAGCAATTGAGGGATTTTATTATCTAATGACATTTTTAAAGAATTTTCACCCTACAAATGGAAATCTCATTGTGAAAATGCAAAAAAAAATAAACAAGAGCATATTTCAAAAGAACCATCAGTAGATATTGTTGTGGATCAGTTTCCTATTAATTTAGATGGAACTGATAGTAGGTAAATCAGAAAGTGATACAGATTTCTGACAAAATACTGACTTGTCTGAAATAGAGGAATTACATAAGGAGCACAAAACTTAACCGTCGAAAAGAACAAAACTTACCTTAATTTGTAAATTTGACTTTGAAAATATTCTATGGATTTGCAGATTATTTTTTTATCTTTTATTTATTAGATAAGTATATTACATTTGAATTAAGTATTAAAATAAACCGAGTACAAACAGGGAAGACATTTATACCTAGAAAAGTATTACATAATAAAGTATTGGGTTATTACAACCTTTCTTGATGCCTAGAAAAATTAAGATTTTCTTTTAAAACACTATGGGGTACATATCAATGCTCTTTAACTAGTTAAATACATATTTTAAAACAAACAGCATATAAATTAAATATTTTAATACTGTATTTTTTATGTGAATTAAAACAATCAAAAATAGTCAACTAATTTATTTACACACTTCACTACGAAAAAACGATCACTCACGACTACTAGAGATATTTATTTTTACTGTATTTATTTACAACTATTTAAATCTCGCGCCAATTTTCCAAACGTTACTTCACTGAACTGACATATTTCGTCGATGCGGCTTCTTATATACTTGGCAGAACGTTATTCTGGAAGGTTCCCGCTTAACCTTCGAGATGTCGTGCGGTATACCACTAGCGTCATTCCAGAATGACGAAAGAGCTTGTTTCTCGGTGTTTAGAATCTCGTTGCACTACAATAATGCAGATACACTTAATATGCTAAATAGAGCTGCTATTTCTCACTGTTC
Organism: Anthonomus grandis grandis; assembly: GCF_022605725.1. Taxonomy (NCBI): domain Eukaryota; kingdom Metazoa; phylum Arthropoda; class Insecta; order Coleoptera; family Curculionidae; genus Anthonomus; species Anthonomus grandis. The sequence continues at coordinate 13,677,843 of NC_065561.1, read as the reverse complement.
GCCATGAGGATAGTTGGAAGGAGTAGGAATTGGAGTCGATGGAGCATTTAATTGCAAATTGTGGAGCAATGGGCCACAGGACTTACAGTTTACATTTGTTATGCTATAAATAATAGTCCGGCAAGACTAACCGGTTTACAGGGACTATTTCTAGGGAATTGAGTTTGTTCGACAGCCTTGATTTAAAAGTTCTAAACAACAAGAACAACTCCCTAGATCTGATAGGTTTCAGAAACCCTGTTAAATTTAAATGATAAAAAAAAGAACCTATCAGGCCGGCTTCGTGGGTTCTCTGTATGGTCAGTTGTCTCAGTCACACAAGTTTATACCCAAAGGTACCTGAATTCGTTAGTGATCACTTCGGAAGCATTACATAATAAGGCGTAACGTTGAAGTGTTTTAATTTACATAATTATAAGATAAATATAGTTACTTAAGTTTTAAAGATTAAAATGAGAAGGTGATAAGATAATGAATTCATGTTAAATCATACAAAGAAATCAAAAGAATATGGTTAAGATCAATTAAAGAGGTAAAGAAAAAGACTAGTAAGCTTACGGGTCAAGGCCCATGGTGTTCTTCTTTCGGGGGCGAGAGCCCGTGATGGGCTATTTTTCACCACATAGGGCTTAAGGCATGATGTGGGTTGACGGGGCTAAGGGCGGCGGAATTATCTGCTTTTAAGCTTCAGGGCGAAATGTGCTGGCGGAGAGAGATGATACTAGATTTATTTCACTACACCATTAATCTCTATCCGTCACAGCGGGTAGCACGGTTCACCTTTGACAGACACAGGAGCTGGAAAGACTCCCCAGATGCGTCGCAGAACTGCTTAAGTAGTAGACCAAAAGACGTCTGGGCGCAAGACCGGAGATTGAGGAACTTCGCTCGTTACTTTATGGGTTTAGCCGCTATGGGCTCAACCAAAACCCATACATAGATCACTAATAAGCAAACCATAGAGTGCCTAGTAGAAAGTACAAATACGGGCCAAATCGTAATAATTCGACATGCGGCGCCACTGGCGTCCGCTTTAGTAAACCGGTTGACCAATTCAATTGGCGTGAAATCTTCTCCATTCACAGCATATTGTAAACAATAACAAAGAATTAAAATAGTGATAATATTGATAGTGGTTCAATGAAAAATATTGGCGAATTCCATTAAGAGTCGAAGGCAATTGTAATTATGGTGGGTGTCTCAGTCAGCAGTCTCGTACTTATAAAGTTTTGAAAGAAAAATTTAGAACAAAGTCATTTTTAAATATTTTAACCAAATGAATAAAAGCTAGGATTATCCAGATCCCATCTAAAGCTTAATTAATCCTGTAACACATTTATATACGCTGAGTGAAGAGGATCTGCTGACGTTTCCACTGAAAAAGCTGATCCTGATCGCGAATGTATTAGATAGATAGGAACGGGGGAAGCGCAATAGATCAGCAATGCTAGCAGTGCAAAAGGCCACCCTGGATTAGACCCCATTACATAACATTATATTTCCAAGTCATTTAACAAATAAAAAGTGCGTTGACAAATCTCACTAAAATGCCATTTGACTTTTGAAATTCTTTTAGGTGAGTAGTAGTGGCATCTGGGGGTAAATGCATGTAGCGATGTTATGGAAAACAATAAAGAAAGGCAGGCCTAGAACATCAGTGACGAAAAGAAAAGCATTAGGTTCGATGTAAGACGAGAGAAAGTCTTTGTCTCACTTGGTAAGATAATCGGTGCAATTCGATTTTTTAGCTGGCTTACCTGAGTCCAAAACTTAAGGTTATCTTCTGGAACTGGTTGTGCTACGCTTTTCTGGATGATCAAAAACAAGTCTTATAGGCTCCATCGAAGCACCTATAATGTAGCCTGTTATAAACATGCAAACCTTGTCCATAGGAGTAACAAGAGATGGTGATGACTACTAATTTGACTCAAAAGAAGATTTTCAATATTGCGAGCAAAAATGTACATCCACTGTTTGTTTCTACCTGTACCCACCAGCGTACAATGGTACACAAACAAAACTTATGAAAAGCGCTGTACGTCGAACCAGGCAAATTTAACTGAAGGCTTATGCAATGTGCTGTGAACACTTCTAATAAACAAAAGCCTAGCCTGATTTTCGCAATCATCAGTTCCCAAATAAGGGCTGTTTCTTATTAAACATTAAATTCCGAAAACAGCTTTTTACCTTTTCGAAGGCTGATTCTTCTTGAACCATTTTCATTGACGTCTCAAAACACGATCTCAGTTAATTATCTGTCTTAATTTATTATAAAATTCCTTAAAAGTATTAAAACATCGATTAAATCCTCTAAATGAGTGTTTCGTAAAGATGCCTCCCTAGACGTTCTGTAAATGTGCGCATATTACTAACATTCAAATATCCACACCTTATAGCAAAAGAGTTGTCCGTAGATCTGTTTCAATCTTTAAATATAATTATATCATTACAACGGATATTTTTAGTGCGTAAAAAAGCATCAATATACACTTCTTCATGCAACTGCTTACCTTCTTCATATTATATATTAAAACATTCGTTTAAAACTCGACACACCAATACGAAAGCACAAAACATTCCGTCCACGTATCCACTCTGACGGACGGTTTTTTCCTGTTTATATACTTAACCAATGTAATAACTTGTAACACGATATAATATCGATTTACCATTTTCACTCGGTATCAAAAAATAGCTTAGTTCTTTCACCTGTCGGGCTAATCTAATCAGCGATATACACAGTAATACTACTTGGCTCCCATTGTCAGCTGATTAGGCACCATGTGACCGTATATAGCGTGAGGCAGTAGGTGACGTCATGGCGTCGCGGCGACAACCCTATACCGTCGACGTTTAGTGGTCGATAGAAAATTCTCGTGTTTGGGTGAATAAAAGTATTTTCCTTCATGTTAATGATTAAGGTTTTAGGTTATATTATTGTACGATTTCATTCCAGTTATTTGATGTATTTTTTCATCATTTTATTGGCGTTCCTTCAGGTGTCTTCTGTTCATTACTTTTGTTCATTCTGTTTTTTCTAACTTATTCTAATATTATTACCTTCTTCTTCTTCTTCTCAATCTGTGTTTATTGCTCTTGGATGTAGGCCTCTTCTAAATCTTTCCACGCTCAACTCAATTCCTTTCTACAATATTTTGGATATCGTCTCGCCATATCGTCTCTAAGGCCTACCGATGCTCTGTTTGGTTTCTGTTGGGCGCCAAAAGTATATACTATGGACCCATCTTTGGTCATCCTGCTTTCCTAGATGACCATTTCCTTTTCAGTTGTGCCACAAGCATTAGTACATCCGTCACTTTAGTTCTTGTACTAATTTTCTTGTTCCGAACTGTATCCCTTAAAGTGATTACTACCATAGCCATATCCATTGATCATTGGGTGGTCTGCAGCTATTGGTAAATTTTCAGGTTATTGTCACTATCTCGAGTCCATATGTGACCACACGGGAGTCAAACACTTTCCTTTTTAAACTTATAGGAAATCACGATATCTAGAGAATCGAGGGAATCGAACGTGAATTTATCTCAAGATAAATTCTGGTTTGCCAAAAGGTGTCCAAGAGAGGTCTGTTCTTCTTGTGATTTCAAAAGATTAATTTTGTTTGCCTTCAGTCTGTGGCCTAAGTAAATATATCCTGAGACAACTTCTAGGAGTTGGTCGTTAATAGTTACTTGGTTATGTTCTGTACTCATGTTTGTTGTTAAGTTTATTTCAATGGTCTTTCTGCCTTACTCCTCTTTTGATTGTCTATTTTAAAATCATCATTTATTTTTACATGAATGGAAGCATTATTATAAATACGTTTGATAAGGCTTTAGTGTCTAGAGTCAATCCTTGCGTTGTCTAGGGAATCCAGAATTGTAGGAGTTTTGACAGAGTCAAAAGCCTTCTGCTAGTCGACAAAGGCTAAATGGAATTTTATATTATACTCTGTGACTTTTTCGATAAGAGTACGAAGTGACTCTAAGTGATCGATAATGGAACCACTTCCAGAATTTCACTGTTCGACTGGTTAGTATGAGTCTGCATTTTGCCATTTAGTTACCACTGCTTTTAATACCTCTTTTTTCAGATTCCTTGTTCTTTGTGCTTAAGTGCATTTGCTAATAGTGTATACAACGTCTTTTGCTTAAAGAAAACTTTGCCATTTTATTGGGTTTTAGCTAAGTATTTCCAAATTACCATGCTTATGATTGCTATACCCCAAATCATTTGCTTCTTAGCAATTATAAGAATATCATCAATAAACTTAATAGCGATGTAGTATCAAATCAAATCAATATATATAGAAATATACAAAGAAATATCTTATACTTCGCTTAAGCAAAGCTGAAAATACTCTAGAATACTCTAATCCATACACTTGGATAAAAGATAGATGTTCTATTGTATCACTAGCTCTAATAAATATGCATGAATTCGAATTCTGATACAAAATAAGGTATTTATAATTGCCTGTGATTAATTCCACATTAACATCTTACCGCTCTATGCTCCTGTGCAAAGAGATAGGCAAAGTAAGATCTAAAATGGCTTCCTACTATTGCAAAGTATACAGTTCTAAAAATCTGCTTATTTAAACGGAATTTATTCTTACGAATAGAATTTATGTTCACAGTGCTGCTATATAGACATCAAGCTTAAGACGAGGATCCAATGACAAGCCTCAATCTATTTGACTCGCACTGGTTCCTTATAAGTCTAAGATCAGACTCAACAATGTTGTAAAATCTTATGGGGTCCCTATGATGACACAGAATAGTGGTCGTCTGCAAATAATGGCTGAATTAAATGGCCTCGAGAAATTGACAGTGGAAAATCGTTAAGATGTACTAGAGAACATTGGGATTGGGACACTCCAACTCTCAAAAAACCTTCAGCAGATCCCTCGCTATTAAATTATTGATGCTTCGAAAGAAAAAACCGAAACTATTGAAGGATTGAACCCCATATATGCTAGGCCTTTCTAATAAGATGTCATGATCAATACAATCAAAGGCTTTAGATACATTGTAGAACACAGCTGAGGCTACTTCACCTTTAATTAAATTTAAATTATAACTTCTCTAAAGGGTTTTCTTTTTATGGTTTTTTTTCATTTGTAAGGTACTATTTTCTATTAAGTGATTTTATACAAGATTTTTCTTCGTTCAACTTAAGTACAATTTTTTGGTCATGTTAGGTGAAGGAAAGTATTATATTTCCTAACATTATCAACTTTTAATGCAATTTGTGTTTCCCAATTAACTTGATATTTAGAAACGAATAAAATTCCGAACAAGTCAGGAAATCTGACGAAAATATTCCAATAAGCCAAACTTCCATTTGTCAGGTCGTTAAAAATAGAAATGTTTTATAGTCTTTATTCACATAAACGTTGAGTCACACAAAGTAGAGTTTTACTCTATCTAGGCCAGTTTAGCTATGCAAGCAGTTGCATTCTTGTATGTATTATTAATTAACTTTAAACTAAATCGGATGCTCATAAACGCTCATGCTAAGTCTGTGACCCAAAAACTAAAAGAGGAGGTAACTCATAGATTATATTAACTAAACATAAAGAAAGTAGAAGAGGTGGCTGGTGAGGTGGTATTTTTCAGTCTTTGAGGAGAATACAGGAAAACAGTAATAAAAACTTAATCTGTGCACTGACACATATCTCATCCAACAACATTGTGGCTGGTCAGGAGCGTGATCAATATCCATAAGTTAAGTTATTCCAGATTTTTCCATTCTGCAGTTAATAAACGTAGTAGGTCTTGAAGATTAGTTGAGTGAACTCTGATATCGACCTCCTGAAGAATTATTGTAACTACGGGGAGGCATACATTATCTTATATTAGGAGAAAATCGTTGGCAATAACTGTCAAAAGTTAAAGAACCGAATACAGGTCTTATTTTGTACTGAAAATAGCACTTACCATCTATAACAAAAATTCATCGTTCTGAGGAGTATACACAAAATCTCGACTCTGTGCAAAGCACGTTACTCCAATAATTTTCATTTCAATTTAACTGCTCTCTAGCTAACCGTGCTTCCTAGTGAGACGACGAAGAACAGTGAGAGCTACTTTAGCCCTCATTCTAAATTGCTTCAGGATTTATGATGATTGGATTTATGAGAGCTGAGTTACACTAAATAAATTAGAAATATATTGCTTACTGCGCTTATCTTCAATAAGGGAAATTATTTTGATGACTTGTGAATTTATGATTTAACTAAAAAAATGTACTCCTAAGCAAACCAATTTATGAACTAGCAAAACACAAAATTAGTAATTTTCATTTCAGGAATTGACCTATACAAAGAAAACAATGAAAAATTGTTATAAAACAGCTTATTTGGAAAAGGCTAGAATAAAATTAAGTATTCCCTTTCCTCATCGATAAGAATAATAACTATTAAAATTCCAATATATGTATACTGTTCATTTACGTAACGCTGTTAAAATAAATATGGGACATATGAAAAGAAAGAGAATGTATTAGTACGTATTTGAAATATCGATCGGAGTAAACGTTTCCTTTGTAAATTTCATTTTTAATTAAGCACATTGTGTTTTATGTAAGCAGGCTTTATAGGCAAATAAGCAAGCGGTTTAAGTTTCCGTGTAAATTTAGTGCTTTCCATTAGCTTTATTTTAAATTTATTACGACGTTTCGGTTAGAAAGTAATTTCAACAAGTATTAAGGCCTGCTCATGCGGGAAGCGCATTAGTTCTTGCAGTGTCCTGATAGAAGCGGTCTCCAGATGTTGGGAATATAATATTGCTTCCAGCAATCTTCTTATCTTCTAATATTGCTCCTTGTGTAAAATCCTTGCTTCTGTCCAATATAACAGTTTTCTGCTACTCCTGATCTGGAAACCTCTCCTGTTCGGCTTTACTTGCGATGTTCTTTTGCCCTGACTTATAGAGGTGTAACATAAATGATGACTTTAATTTTAAGAGGTGATTCCTTGTAATTTTTTAATTAAAAAAGTTCATATAAACATATGTCCAGAGACGCTTCGTTTTCGAGGTACAGGGTGTTAACATTTTTTTGTTAAATCGATTTTTCATTAATATCTAAAAAATACGTTTACCGAATTTGTTGAAATTTTTACATAACTCTATAAGGTATCTTTTGGCTTATTTGCACGTCGCTTAATTTTTGTGAAAAATCAGAATGAGAGCAATACAACGACGACTGGCAATACAAGCATACAATCTTCTTCCCATCGATTGTCGCATACGTTGAAATATTCCTGGAATTTTGCGTATAATATTAGAAGAATCTACAATTCTGTTTCTTAAATCAGTTTTATCAACAACTGGCTTCGCATAAACAAGCTATTTCAGATATCCCCAAAAGAAATTGTACAGAGGATTCAGGTCTGGAGATCCTGCTGGCCATAGCTGAGGTCCCTCCCGACCAATCCATTGCTGAGGAAAAGTGTTATTAAGAGAGTTTCGAGCGACAAACTAAAATAAGCAGGTGCACCGCCGTGCATAAACCACATTGTATTTCTTGTTGCTAGTGGTAATTCATCTAACAGACCTGGCAATGTTTCTTTCAAAAATTGTCTGTGTCAGCCGAGGAGGGAAAAAATGCCGTCTGATAAGATGATCGCCAAGAATTCCTGCCCAAACATTCACTGCAAACTGTTATTGGAATCCACTTTATTCTGTGGTATGGAAATTTTCGTAGTACCAAAAATTATTATTGTGGAAGTTTCGTGAAAAACATGCCTCATCTGTGAATAGAATTTTAGACGTAAAGTTTGGATTCCGCGCATTTTTTTGAAGAAACCCTCGGCACAACTCTAATCGTGCAGAAAAATCTCTTAGCAACAGTGCTTGTACCCGTTAAATGTGGTGCGGATAAAGTAATTATGATTGCAAAACCCTTTAAACACTTTGGTGACTAATATCAAATCGCGTACTAGTTGGCGGATCGTCTTTCACTGCTTGCAGAATTGCTTCTTCTAATTATTAAGTCATTATTATTCTCGGTCTACCAACGCGCTCAGTATTAGCAGTTAAAGATTCAGTTTCGCACAGTCGGGCATGGAGTCTTATGAAAGTCGTTTCTCATGGAATTAATCTATTGGGAAAGCGTTTGTGATAAAGTCGAAGGGCTTCCGCAGCATTTCTATCTGCAAGCCTTTAAATAAAATGCATTTTAGATAATTCGACGTTATTCATAGTTATCTGCACACTAAAACACATTTTATAAAATATTAAATGGAATTTTTTAAAAACTGTACCTTTAAATATCAATATCAATTATTGATGTCAGAATCCTACTCTGTTTTGTTTGTCTTTTCATCATGCTAATAACAGATTCCTTGTAGACTCTGTTAATTTATTTAAATTAAGACTTGTTTTAAAGACCTAAAATATTGACTATTGATAATTTAAGACCTAAATTATTGACTATTGTTATAGTCTTTGCCACTTATTGTTATTATTGCGTATTTTGTTATATTCTTGTAAATTGGCTGTGCCGTTAAAATAAATAAAATTTAAGGGACAAAAAAGTTCAATTTTTTATTGTTTTATTTTTAAAAAAATTAACACTCTGTATCTCGAAAACGAAGCGGCTCCAGACATATGTTTATATGAATTTTTCTAATTAAAAAATTATAAGGAATAACCCCTTAAAATTAAAGTCATCACACCCTGTATATTACTCTCCACATTCACAGATTATTTGGTGTACGCAGTTCTTGGTGTCTTGTAGGCATTCTGACTTGGTCTTCGATATTAAATGTCGTATGGTTGTCTTTAAAATAAAGGCAATTTTGCTGTTGAATTTTCTAGCAATTCTTTCTAACAATTTTTTAGAATTTTTTCCGAAGTTCTCTTAATGTACAAAATTGTTAAGCATTCTGTAGGATCCTCCAGTTGCTATGGCTCTTTCCTTGTTATCTCTGCTCCTTTTATAATAATTGTCTTTATTAGTTTGCTTGAATACCCACTCGGTTGTAAGTCTTTGATGATGTTTTATGACTATATGATTCTCACCTTTGTTGAACAAGAATGATTGAAGTTGTAGTACCGATAGTGCTCTGTGTATATTATTTTGCTATAAATTGATATCCTTAGGTGTCTATTGTTATTGCTACAACTCCAAACCATCTGTCTTAATCTGTTGTCTTAAAAAACTAGAAATTATCTAATTTTATAAGATGAATTATTTGGTTGTGGACGAGTAACGTTAAATTGCTGATAACTATCATCAACAAGAGAATATTTTATAATTTTATTTCAAGAGAAAGCTCATCATAATTAAGCTGATCCAAAACCTGCAAATTTATTTAAAATATTACATGTATGTGACGCAATTATAAGCTAAATATTTACTAGAGAAATATTTTATATATCAAGAGTATTAAAATATATTTGTTGTGTCAGATTCATAAGAGGACACAAAAGCCAAGATTATCTAGAGAGAATACCTTAAAATTGGTTATGTTATAGAGACATCAAATATCCCAAAGAATGTGAGTAATTTTTTTAAAATTTGGATTAAAAAAGATAAGAAAGAACAGCGGCATCAGGTTTAGTGTTAATACGCACTTCCTATGTAATCTTGGTGGTAAGGGAGCTGTACGTCCAGCTATTCTCCTATTAGTTAGTGCTTCTCTTGGAGACGTGGCAGGTGGTTTTGTTGATTTTGCCAAATTCGAAATAATTACGGAGTTGGGTCTCCGTGACCCGTCTGTAGTACTTACGTAAACAAAGTGTTATCTCATTACACAGGTATGTACTCGTTTTTGCTATTATTTTTTGTGTAAACTTTTGTTTATTGTTATTCTGAATATAACTGCCAAATTTGAAGTGGCTAAAATTATTTCTCTGGATAAAACAGCTTGTCAAAATTGCGGAAACAGCGAAAATGAAAAAGGTATTATGGACTCTTTTTTGGATAATATTTTTAAAAGAACAAGGAAATCCTATTTTCGAAGGGGTCACTTATTAATTAAGAGGCCACCTAATACCTGGAATCCTTTACGAGGGGTTGAAAGCACTCCTTAAATCTTAAACAGAAAGAGGGACCGTGTTATACCTTATGTTGAAAGCGTTTTCACTTTAAATTCAAATGGTGACTTCTGAGTGACTGATGGATTTCTTCTGGATATGAAAGCCAAATAAAATTCTTGAAAAAATGCTTTAAATAAACCTTTATGCCTGAAACCCTTACTTACCATTTTTTTTATTGGATCATTAAAACATGATTAAAAATTTATTAGTATTGTTAATATTATTGTTATTACACCTTATCAGCATATCATAAATAAAAACAAAATACCAAATAAAATACAAACACAAGTATCTGAAGAATTTATTTAGCTTGCTAAATATCATTGGTACTTTTTTCATAAAGCAGCATTTATTTAAATAGTTTTAAATTATTACCCAGTCTTTTACGTGTTGAAACACTGTTAGCAATGGTTTATTCTACTGCAGAGAGGGTTGAGATGATAGAGTTTTTCTTTCGGCATAACAATTGTGCCAATAGAACGGTACAAGAATTGAATGACCTTCATCCAGAAAAACGAGTCAACAGAAAATACGTTCTAGAAATAGTTGCTAAATTTAGGGAATCTGGCAGTGTCTTAAATAAAAAGCGTGAGGTTCAAAATGCTGTTGTTGTCAATGAAGCAATGCAAATAACTGTCCTAGGTCAACTTCATGCCGAGCCAGGAATAAGTGTCAGAAAATTGGCGACGAGTACAGGAGTAAGCAAAAGTAGTGTTCATAGGATACTTAAGCATAATAAATTCCATGCTTACAAAATTCATCTGGTGCAAGAACTGAATGAGGACGATTTTGACAGACGAGTGCAATTTTGTGTATCGCTTAGTGATATGATAACTGTTAATCCGCGTCTTATTTACAACATTTGCTTTTCAGATGAATGTACTTTTTTTCTTAATGGCAACGTAAATCGTCATAACTGCCGCTACTGGTCAAATGCAAATCCGGGCCAGTTTTGTGAAGTTCATACCCAGTTCCCTGAGAAGTTAAATGTTTGGGCGGGAATCTTGGGTGGCTCCATTGTTGGTCCGTTTTTTCTGCCCGGAAATTTGAATGGAGAAATGTACCGAGATCTCTTGGAAAATGCCGTATATCCAAGAAAAGTAGAAATAATGGAAGGCGGAAATCATTCTGATGATGATCAAGTCGTTTTCCAACAAGACGGAGCGCCTCCACATTATGCTGCTGGTGTGAGGCAATATCTTGATGAGATATTTCCTGATCGTTGGATTGGAAGGAGAGGACCTTTTATGGAATGGCCAGCTAGGTCACCCGATTTAACCCCATTAGATTTTTTTTATGGGGGCATTTAAAATCAAAAGTTTACGCTACCCAACCAGACACCCTAGAAGACTTACGCCAGAGAATTATAAATGAGTGTCAGATGATAACACCTGAAGTTCTACAAAACCTCAGGCATCGTTTTAAGCAAAACCTGTATTCCTGTATGGAAGTAGGCGGGGCACAATTTGAACATTTAATAAATTGACGTAATTTAAATAAACTTGTTTTATTTAAAAGACACAAAAGGAAAAGCGTAGGTATTTCTTATCTCTCCACTTTTACTGGCAGTAAAGATATTTCTTGCTATTTTTATATCCACAAGATATCCATCAGTCACTCAGAAGTCACCATTTAAATTCAGAGTAAAAAGGCCTTCAAAATAAGGAATGACACAACCCCTTTTTCTATTTAAGATTTAAGGGGTGCTTTCAACCCCTCGTAAAGGATTCCAGGTATTAGGGTGGCCTCTTAATTAATAAGTGATCCCTTTGAAATTAGGACTTTCTTATTCTTTTAAAAATATTATCCAAAACAGAGTTCAAAATACCTTTTTCATTTTCGCTGTTTCTACAATTTTGACAAGCTGTCATATCCGGATAAAAAATTTTAGCCACTTCAAATTTGGCAGTTATATTCAGAATTAAAAGACCTTTAAAATAAGGTATCACACGACCCCTCTTTCTATTTAAGATTTTAGGGGTGATCCCACCCCCTCGAAGAGGGTTACTGGTATGAGGGTGCCTTGGTAAGGAAAAGTTGTCCCCCTCGAAAATAAAATCGACGTGTTCGAGATTTTTGTAAAAAAAATTTTTTTTCATACCAAAAATACCTCTGTTTCGTTTTCGCTGTTTGTCAGTAACAGTTACGGGTTAAAGTAGAACCCTATTTATTTTAATATGTTTATTAATTTTAAATATAATGCTAATACAATATTAAAATTAGTATTTTTTAATTAAGAAGTTTTATATTATTCCTATAATTAGAGAGCAATTGTTGAGAAAACACTAATGTTCATTAATGTTTATTCCTGATGATTTTTATTCTAAAATTTAATCAAGATTATAATTTCAAGCTAATAACTGGTGCATAATTTTTATCAATATTTTTATTAGTTTTTAAACGTGAAGTTATTTTTAAAATATTTTATTGCTTATATTTATTATGACAAAACTTATCGATAATACCAATCTCTGTAAAAGCGGATTAACAATGGTTTCTTGAAAAACGGAAATAATATGGAAATAAACATATTTTTCCCAATTAGTTTTTTAAATGAAACCATAATTTGTCTACTTAGTTTATACTTATTCCTCTTAAAAAAAAAAGCAACAAAATATAAATAAATTAGATCAAAGTTTCTGTAATCTATCCAAACCTAATTTTATAAGTATTATTTTTCATTTATAAACTATCTACATAAAAAGGTACAATAAAAGTGCAACCAAAATATAATCCATTTTAGTATCCCTTCATGTTTAAGTGAAAGTCTTAAGAAAACAAACAATAATTAAGACTACAGAAGAATACAACAATATATATAGCGAGTTTGGAGAAGTAAAATATCTTGGGGAAGACTGGCTGCTTTATGACATCAAACACCTATAAGAATTTCTAAAAAAGACTGACGCTATATCCGACATGAAAAGGGTCGTGTTGCGAAAGAATCAAGCTTCACCCATCTCCACAACACTCTTCAAAAAACTTTAGGTATGAAGGTACTTCTGAAACTTAAAAAAGGTAAAAAGGACTCTCAGCTACAAAGGAACTACTTGAACTTGGAAGATCTCTTAAGGAAAAAAATCTTTAAAACATTTATTGGCTCAAGAGTTTGGTGAAGAATGGGAGCAAGAAGATGAACTGGAATGGTACACAAAACTATTTTGGAAACCAGTGGAAATGAAATAGATGAAGAACAACACGACAATGCTGGAGCTTCCTGTGACTGCTTAGAAGAAGATGTCGGTTTACACATTTGATTTCTTTGTGATTTTCTTAATAAAATAACTTTTTTACTAAAATTTCATATTTTATTTACCTTGTAAATAATATGAAATATTTGTTTTGTACAAAACGCAATTAATCCAAAAACGAATTGAGCACAAAGAAATAAATACACACTAACTAAGCAAAATGACATAAATCCGCATTCCAATTAAGCAAAATGAATTAAATCCATTAAAAAATGAACATATTTCTATTAATGTTATGCATTTTATAATGGAGCCGCACTTTTTCAAACACTTTTGCTGGTTTTTAAGGTTTTACTCAAAACAACATATTATGGATTTAATGCCTTTCGGATAGTTGCTCCTGACTAAATTTTATAATAGAAGTAATTATTATTTATAGTTTTTAAAATAACTTTTACCTTTTCTTAACAATATTAAAGCCCTAACCAACCATTCAGGATAACTATCATAGAAATCACTCACATGTATGATGCTTCTGGTGCATTGACCCAATCACGCAGACTTTTTCTCCATTGTTCAGAGTGAGTGTGTCTAATAGATTAAAAACCACCCCATATAAAAGGAATAATTCTGTTCATCATAGGCGTACGCTAAATAGTCCACAACATATATATTTAAAAAAATATATTTTTGTTTTTAGTATACGATTGCGTATAAATATCATAATGAAATTTTATGCTTGTAGCTTTTTAATGCCTCTCTACTTGAACAGCTAACTTTTGTTTTATTAAATTTGCATCTTAGATCGGTAGGTTAATTATAGATTGTCTCAAAAATTATAGTTAATCACTTAGTCTGTCATGTAAAAAAATCACTTAAAATACAACATTATTTAATTATAATCTTATAAACTTGCGTGCTTAAAAATCGGTCTACTGTAAACTTTTGACTTTAACTATATATTTTTTTTAAACAAATAGATCATAGATCTAACCGAGTTTGCTATTGTTTCTTGTAAGATGCTAAGCCACTCTTCTTTTACTGCAATAATAAGCTCTGGGATCGAGTTTGGGTTATGAAGTCTAGCTCGAGTTCTTTGTTTTAGTTCATCCCTTCAATGTTCGATCATATTTAGGTCAGGATTGTAGTTTGTACACTGGCCACTTACATAACATAAAAAATCGTAGATCTTCTGAGTCTGATAGAATCTCAGCACGGTTCTTATTGTGTTTACTTGCAGGGACCTTGGTTGCTTTGGAATTTGCTATAAATGACTCTTGAGTTAAAGGGGTATTGATTAAAAGAGACAGTCATCTTTCTACCTCATAAGTGATCTTTAGCTTAGATCAGCCCTCTAACTTAAGGCTAATATCAATCTTATCTACCTTTTCCAAAGGTCGTGACAAACTTGTCAAGGACAGAATGGTCTGCTTTTTGCAGAGACATAAAATCTGAATAAAAATCCGTATAACTTTCAAGCCGGAGACTTCCTTGAGAGTGTTTATTTGTCCCTGATTGATAGAGAAGTGACGGCGACAGTATTCTAAGACCTTTGATTGTGTAGATCATGAAAAATTGCTACAAAAGTTAGAAAATTGGTTTTATTTTGGAGTGACTGCAATCTTACCTATCAGATTGTCCTCAGAGGGTTGTTGTTTCTGGATTATCTTCGGAGACAGTTAATCTTAAATGTGGTGTAACACATGAAAGGCTTAATCGGTACTGGGGGACCTATTTTACGAGGGTGGTTCCAGAAGTAGCCGGCCTGACCTAGAGCTGTCGGTAGTAGTTTGAAAAATCTCAGTGTTTTAGAAAGTATACAATCTATAAAGCATATGTTTCAAGTTTGAAGACGCCACGTTGTTTAGTATTTGTTTGGCAGCCATCAATAGTGAACGTTTTCAGTGAATTTGTGAAAATGGAGAAAATTGATCATCGTTATGTGATACAATACTTTTATTTAAAAGGCCTCAGCCCAACCAATATAAAAGCTGAACTGGATTCTACTCTGGGTGAGTCTGCTCCTTCGTTAACAACAGCAAAATATTGGGTAGCAGAGTCTAAACGAGGCCGTACGAGCTGCCAAGACGAGCATCGCAGTGGTCGACCAAATGAGCTGACGACTCCACAAATTTTAAAGAAAATTCACAAAGCGGTACTGGATGATCGTCGACTAAAAGTACGCGAGCTAGCGGACATAGTAGGCATTTCAAAAAGTGCAGTGAGAAAGCTGTGCGCAAGGTGGTTTCCGCGTTTGCTCACACTCGAGCAAAAACAGTGCCGTGAAGATCTTTCAATTGAGTGTTTAGCGAAATTTAATAGCAACAAAGCAGAATTTTTGCGTCGTTTTATAGCCATGGATGAAACATGGGTCCATCACTTCAGACCTGAGACAAAAGAACAATCAAAACAATGAACTCAAAAGGGAGAACCGGCTTCAAAGAAGGCGAAAACCGTTTCATCGTTTTTTGGGATGCGCGAGGGATAATTTTCATTGACTATCTTGAAAAAGATAAAACTATCAACGGCGAGTATTATGCGAACTTATTGCAACGTTTGAGCGAAGAAATCAAGCTAAAACGGCCGCATTTGGTTAAGAAGAAATTGTTGTTTGTCAAGATCCGTTATTGCAATGGCCAAAATTAACGAATTAAAGTTAGAATTGCTATCTCATCACTCGCACCCTATTCGCCAGATTTAGCCCCCTCAGATTATTTTCTGTTTCCAAACATAAAAAACTGGCTCAGTGGTCAAAGATTTTCCAACGATGAAGAAGTGATGTCTGCAGTTAATGGCTATTTCGAGGCGCAAGACAGTTCTTATTATAAAAAGGGTATCGAACTTATAAAACATCAAACATAAGGAGATTATGTTGAAAAATAAATAATTTTTTTTGCAAAATTTTCGTGTTTTCTTTCTTGGGTCGAGTACTTCTGGGACCACCCTCGTATGCTTATTGTGTGTGAATGACTTGAGGTCTTTACATCTTTCGAGTCTAATTTTTCAATTTGTAGATAATACTATGCTCCTTGGCACCAAGAAGCGTGGATGGTTGAGGATCTTCGTCGGATTCGAGAGTGGTGTGCGTCTAACCGTCTAGAATTCAATGGATAAGACTCTTGGTTTGAGTTTTAAGTGCGATGTTCATAGTCTTTTTTTTTATGACTTCAGCCCTCTATATATTAAAGAAAAATTTCGATTTTTAGGTTTTTCTGTTAACAAAAATCTAAAATTTGAAGACTATATCTTGACTCTTGCGTCCAAACTCTCCTCGGGATGTTTTGCAGTTAAAGTAACAGTTAAAGTAAAAAATTTTATTTATTTTTTGGTTGAAAAAGTGAATAGGTCTCATTTGAGGGTTTATTTTTGAACTGTTACGATAGTAAAAACTTTCGCTGTTTATGCCACAGCATGGAGAAAAGGCAATTAAAGCCGATCTTTTAACAAGTAAATATGGATACTTTTATATCATGACATCATGGGGAAACCATCTTCATCAACGTAGAATAGATCCCCTATTTTAGAAATATGCCTAAATAAAACTTGAATATGAATATGTGCGTGAAATAAGAGTATAAGTCAGTATTTAAAAAAAACTGGAGTTTTGTTCATGGGTTTGCTAACAAAACTTATTTCATGTTTTGTTATTGTCTTGGAAGAAAAATGGCATAATACCTATGTACAACTATCTTGAGTTATTATGTATTTTCAGTAAAGACAATATGAAGATTAGTTTTTAATACGGCAATACTATCCCTTTGAAGAAGTCAGCACCCTATATGTATTATCTGACGTGATATAAAATAAATGATGTATAACTGATATTTGTTTAATACAATAAAATTACGAAAAATGGTAAAAATTTGTATCTTAAAACATGAATTATTAATAAATCTTTAACATGTAAATATTTTTTGACCACGTCACTGGTAGTGATTCCTTGTATCCGTGGCATCAGCAATGGGATCGAACGGCGTTGCCATGCTATTATTCTTTTCTTTAAAATACATTATATTCATTAATTTATCATTGAATATCGACTTCATTAAAGAGTATTTTATCATATTTAAAATAATGTTGGATATTTTATTGAGGAGGAACAGTAGTATTGTTTTGTGTCTGTCAAATTAGGTCACAAATTTGTGGGATATTATAAAGTGTTTTTTGCAATTTCTACATAAGCATTTGGCATCATTGCATCAGAGAGGTTGCAAGTAAACTAACTGCCCATAGTTCCACGGTATGCTACTTTTAGCTTTTAATGTTCCAAGGTAAAAAGCTGTGTAATAAAGTATCTGTCTATGTATCTTACTAAGGCGTTGCAAGACTATATAACGATAAGTAAATTTTTTAATAATTTTTCAGATAACCTCTGATAAAGCAGAAAACCTAAGACAGAAACTACGAGAGCTCATAATGAAGCATTCAGTATACTATTCCCTATGTAGAATAGTATGCAGCTATAGAAATAAAACATATTTTAATTTACACGTACCCCTGAATACAACGTTTCTCTGAGCTTAGATTTGTGCAATAAAAATCTTAAACTTTCATCAGCAAACCATTTACTTTAGTATATATTCTGCACGAATCTGTTTGATCTTTCTTATCATTTATTTGTTTTACTTCTCGTGATAACTGACTTTAATGATTTTTAATTTTTCTATTACAATTTCCATTAGGGCATCGTGCCTCAGATTTCAGTCTTTAAAATCCTTACTTTTGCTATCAGTATAGATTTGTTTTTAAATTGTCTCAATAAAAGCTCATACAATTAGCAGGTTAGCAAGG
Organism: Anthonomus grandis grandis; assembly: GCF_022605725.1. Classification (NCBI taxonomy): domain Eukaryota; kingdom Metazoa; phylum Arthropoda; class Insecta; order Coleoptera; family Curculionidae; genus Anthonomus; species Anthonomus grandis. The sequence continues at coordinate 13,659,812 of NC_065561.1, read as the reverse complement.
GATAACCAGACATGCAAACTAAAAAAGGAGAGCTGAGAAGCCTTACTTTCTTTTGGACAGCCTTTAGACTTAAAGACTTAAAGACGTTTTCAAGAGTGACATTCCCGTCAATCTAAGAATAAGGATTTTCAATCAGTGCATACTACCAGTAATGACATATGATTCAGACACTCTAACACTAATAACATCAACAGCTAGGAAACTTAGAGAACAGAAGAAGAAGATCTGTGACATTTTCGTTCTGCTGTGTTACAGCTTGTCTGTAGCAATATTTTTTATTGGATCGATAAGTTTTAAGTTCCGATGCAATGCAACCATCCAACACGATGAATGAGAAATACAGAATTTAATATTGAATCAGGCCTATTTCTATAAAATGAACATCGGTCATCAAATCTTAGAAAATAATAATTTTATATTTGTATAGCAATATTGAGACGAAAAATCTTCTATAGTAATGGACGAGTTAATATTTTAAACTGTAGGTAGTGAAGTGAAAATGGAGTTCTCGATAAAGTTGTCCTATACCCTGATAACTCTTCAAAGCTAAGATTTATTTAAAAAAAAGAGAATTCGGTTTCACCAAAATAATCTGAATCAGAGTTATTAATTACTCTGATTCAGATTACTCTTAATAACTCTGTTTACATATAGACTAAGTAAATATAATAAGATTTTATTACAATTTTAATAAAGCGCAACACAGAGAGTAACAATCGGCGCCCCTGTCATTTATTACATTATTCATCAAAAACGCAACCCTAGAGTCTGGGACACCCCAATGTGCGCTCTCTCTCCCGGTGCATTCAATAATTCAACCCCCGCTTTATATCGCACCCCTCGCTTTTACTGTATGCGACACGCGTCAAAGTCGCCCAGCGATATTTCTCCCGGTGGAAATTTCTTTTAGGGCCTGTTTAGAATATTGAATCGTCAATAAAGGACCAATATTAATGATGGTCGAATTTTTTGAAGTTGAATCAAAATTGGACCCCTTTTTTTAATATAATATCTGGGTTGATATGCGTGAGAAATTTGATGTCGAAAGCTGTTTCTCATAACCTAAATAATATTAGTTATCTCATTTTCAGTTTTTTGACAGTCCCTGTCTTACTCATATTCCACAGTCATTTATCCACACATTTTTAAATTTATAAAAATTCGTAAATAGTAACTAGGATTTCGAAAACTGATTATTTCTCTGGCTAGCACAGACATTTACATATTTATTTATATTTGTATAGGTTACTCGACAATCCGGATATTACAGATAAACTGGAAAGTGCACTTTTGAAAGCATGAATCACCAGGCAAAACATCATCATCATACTTTTAATTAATAATGATGCACTCCCCATTGCATACAAACTCAATGCCAATAATTCAATAATAATTTTATCAAGAATATAAGAGTAATATACAGAACAAATCTTAACTTGAGGGTTTATCTAAACAGTCAATATTCTCTATAGCTTTTTGACATTTATTGCAGAAGAAGTTGAACATGATTTTATTGTATGAAGAGTAGCATTTTAAAAGGATTAGCATAATTTTTGCGTTATTAATTTTAATGTAAGCGAATATTTTAATTAAGCAAAAAAGGCTTTCATAAAAAGGACAGCGAAAGCAGGCCTGAACTATAAATAAACTTTATTATTAAAAATGATTTTCTTACTCCAATTTTTAATTTGTGAAAAATTTGGTATCAATGGATTTTTCAATAAAAAAATATTGTATAATGAGATTTATCAACTCAACTTATATATTTTCAAGGACAAAGGCTTTCACAAGAAGGACAGCGTAAGCAGGCTTGAACTATATGATGAATTTGAAGTTGAATCTACCGGAACTTCACAATTTGAGACTTGGCTTACAATTCTTTAGTACACTTTAAGAATATGCTTTTACGTCATTATCTTAAATGCTAAATTCGAATCGTTGTATAAAAGAATACTTAGGGGAGACCGGGGACAATTGAAACAATTTCCAAATATTTATTTTTTTCTCTTAGAGAAAATCATATTTACAGCTAAAAATTTTTTTACAAGGACATTTATTAATTCCTTGTATATTTTAGATCAGGTAATTTTACTTATTATATAATGCCTGTAAGATTATATAATAAGTTCTTGACGAGTGCTTTCTACATGTGACCATTGGTGGCAATCAATGCATTGCACCCATTTTTCCCCTGAACGGCTATTTCTATACGATTCCAAACATACTAGACAAAAACAGTCTTCATTGTCACTGCTGCTATCGTCCTGACTATTCTGTTGACGACTTTTTTTGGACACTGGTCCAATACCACCAATTTTTTTTTCACTTTCTTCTTTTTCTTTGCTTCATATTCTTGTTGAATAGCATCTTTTTCTGGTGTGTCCGTATAAATGGTGGATTTTCTACTTTTGCGTTTCCCTGTAGTTTTCCGAGGAAGAGCTTTTGGTAACGGTTTATTAGCTCAGATGAAAACACATCCAAAGAGAGGTTAGAGGCTGACTGGACACTTGTAGATGCAACTGGAGGCGGGGTGCTTGGTGGCTCTAACGAAACAGTTCCGCTCGTTGACGCTCTTGAAGAGTTACAGTTTACTAATTTTGGAAAAGAATCAGTGCTGCTTAAATCTTTATTTTCTCTTGAACCTACTGCCTGGACTTCTTGGGGGATATTTAACTGCAAATTTTCGGGAGCAGGTCTGTCAGTTACATATGATGGAGCAAAATCTAAAGCCGTAAAAATATCTCAATTAAACGGCCATATACCAGTGCACTGGAATCCAGCAACAATAATAGATTATGTTAAAACTATAGAAAGACTCTGTTTAACGATGCTGGGGATGTCATAAATTGTCATCGTTTTGCCTGGGTTGTTTCTCATCCAAGAATCGCAAGTTGAATTTACAGTTTTTTTAAATGGACCATAAATCGATCGATCCAAAGGCTGTAGTTTATGTGAACAGCGTGGGGAAAATGAGAGGACAACAATGCCGTTTTCTTTGCAAAAGTTCAAGGATGGTATGCTTACATGAGATTGATGGTTATCTATTAAAAGCAAAACTTTATTTTCAATTGAACTGTTGGTATGTTTTTGAAAGTGTCTTAAGTATGTGAATTCATCTTCTTGCATCTATCCACTAGCATTTCCTGCTCCAATGCACCCAGATGGCCTGTCACGAACAAAATGATCCTGATATTTTAATCTTGGAAAGATAAAGATTGGTGGGATGCTATTTCCAATTGCATTTACCGCTATTACCACTGTAACCAAAGTGCCACGTTCTCCTGATGCAAGTGCCCCTACCCGTTTGCGTCCCTTTTGTACTACGATTTTAGCAGGTTTTTGTACCGTCGTAACATCGGTTTCGTCTATATTATAAATGTCCTTCGCTTGGAATTTATATCTGTCTATTACCGTGGCAAGATTGTCAAAGAAAAGTTGTACATTTGTTGGGTTAAAACTGGTCGCTCTTGAAAGGCTTCTAGCCTGGGGACAACGGATTAATAGTTCAGGATTACGTTTCATAAACCCGGAAAACCAATCTTCTCCTGCCAATGAGTTTTTAGTCCATGTATTCGGCATATTCAATGAATATTTTACGACTATTTGGTAGGCCAGTTTAAGTATTTCTTTTGGCGATAGACCGTAAAATATTTAAGATGCCTTTATTGTGTATTTAACAATGGATTTTTCCTGCTCAATGTTAAATACCCGTCGTACGCACCTATATCCCATTGTTATAGTTTCAGTGGCCCCTTGTTCAATAGATTCTTTCTTTTTCTTAATAAATCTGCCTAATGTAACATGATTCAGTTCAAACAAATCTGTCGTAGACCTTATGGATGCTCCATTTTCAAAAACCTCCCTATCCGCATTTTCGTAAGCCAAGTTGGATTTGGTACCTCCATTTGTTTTCCTGACCCTTTCACGTGGCATTCTATAACAAAATAATAGCCCTCAGAGAGTTTGTTGCAATCAGTTAATCAGTTTACGCAAAAATAATATCAAAAGCCTTCTATAAATTATGTTTCAAATGTCCCCGTAAAATTATTTACATCTTATTTCAATTGTCCCCTTCAGGTTTTTTTTGGCAAAATATTATTTTTCTTTAAGCTCTTTAATTAAAACTAATAAGTTTAGGCTGCTAAACCTAAGCAAAAACATAAAAAAATTGATTAAAAACAAAAAAGTGGTGAACTCACACTTTTTAGATGAAACGTAAAAATTACTTTGTTGACATAAAATAAGAGAGCCGAGAGCAAACACACCCACTTTGCTCAACTGCTAGTTTCACACTGTCGAGCAGAAATGTGGAATTAGTCAAACGTTGTGAGGCTACGTACACGAGTTTTTACCTTCGCGTCTAAAAGAATGGCGACTGTTTCAACCGTCCCCTATTTCAATTGTCCCCGGTTTCCCCTACTTCTATTTCCAATACTGACTTATTTTAGCAAATGTTGTCTTTACGGTAAGGTTAAACTTGTTTATCATCACATAGACATTAAATATTTTTTTAAGTATTTATGAATTAGTGTATTAATAAGTGAATAATTAAACTAAACTTCATTTATAAAAATCAGCAGTCATTCTCTATAGCTTTTTAATTTTTAGGCCTTTAAGGTTAAACAATAAGTTTATCTTTATACAGACATAAATTAGTGTATTAAGAAAAGGTTAATTAAATTAAGCTAAAATAAAGACTTTATAATTAGAAATTAGTATATTGCTATAATTTTTAATCTTTCAAATATTTAGTATTGTTGGATTTTTAAATAACAAAAAATATATAGCAGGTCTTTACACCATTTTCAACAAATATATTAATTAATACAAAAACGCTTTAACAAAAAAGGACAGCGAAAGCAGACTTAAGCAATCTGATAAATTTAAAATTTAAAATTAAAAGATTATTTAATTAAAATTAAAGTTAAAAACTCTTTAGGATATTTGGTAATGGGGGATTTTTCGATAAAAAAAATTGTACTGTAACATTTTACAACTAGGCATTATTACATTCACTTTACTATCTCGTAAGTGTTTTTCGAGCAACTGGATAATCTCTAATAATCATTATATTATATTTATTATTTTGTTACAGATAATAATTTGTAATCTCACTTTCAGTTGAGAGTGAATGTAAGAAAAAATTTATTAAATATTCTATAGAAGTCGATGCAATGTTAGAAGCATAGATAAACAATAAATTTTAATTTTTATTACAGGTTTCAATAAAATATGATATTTGTATCTAAATATAATAAAAGACCATTACTATAAACTCTAATTTTATTTATAGGTGGTCTGCATCCGTATAGGTAACCGACATTAGCTTTTTAAGTAATTTAAGATCTACAGTAGCTAGAATATGATTTGTAGAAAACTAGAGCTTAAAAGAATAAAGAATAAAAATTAGACTTTCTACGTATGAATTTCAATTTCGTATTTATTTAATAACATGATACTTCACCTATAAAATTAGGTAAAGTAAGTACAAAAAAATAAAATTCTTGAATTGTTTATGCAGTAGTACATACATCAAATTGAATTTAATGAATAAGAATATATTGAGACCTGTATTCTTAATTTAGTTTAGGGTATTTCAAAGTATGGTAATAAAATACTGGTTTTTGTATATATTTTCAAGTGATACGGGTTGTATTAGATTAATGCTATAGAAACATGTAGTAAAATCATTATTTTGAGAATATACATATATTCTATAAAATATAAAATATTGGAAAAACCAAAATACATAAATAGCTTGTCGTAAAGAAAACATTAAACTGAGAGACTTTAGATTTTTAGGTTTATTTTTTAAATCATAATTTTTTTTTATCATCCAATCAATAATTTAGAAAATTTAAAAATAACTTTAACTACATTATAGTATAAGAGAGATTTTATATTTCTCTTTTTACTTTCTTTATGCATTTTTTATATTTCCTTTATTTACTTTTTAAGTTGACCCTTAAATTGTAATTAAAATTTGCTTTTATTCATTTATACTTTATTAGTATTTAGATAAATAGTTTTTTACTTATGTAATCTAATAAAGTTAAGATTTAATTTTTTTTTAATAGTTTCTTTTTTGCTTTAAAATATGACTTCTATTTTTAGACAATGGATTCCAAAATGAATGGCCATTGAACATTACTTAAAACTTACTTAAAATGTGCTGCCAAACCTGAGAGAAGAGCAATTTCAGCAGTTTTAATGCATGAGCAATTTTGGATATTATCACAGATAAATGTGTTTTTAGATCAGTGATCTTATACAAATCTTGAAGTCTAAAATTTTTAAAGGCAAATAGAAAAATGGTAGCTCCTGTAAATTTTACTTTTAACATATTTACTTATTGCCTTTTTCATTATTTATTTGCTGGTAGTTATATAATTTATAATATTTGGTAAGACACACTATTAATGAATTGAGTAGGGGTAATTCCTTGGTGATTTTATAAAAAATGTATTGCTTTTGTACACTTACTATAACCTTTTGCTTTACCCTGTATAAACTCTATTTTGCAAATTGTGCTCTTCATACAACAAAGTTTCTTATTAATTAAGTTTATACAATATAGAATTTATAACTGTTAATTTTGATTGTATAAATTATGATTTTTTTTCTTTATTAATTTCTTCTTTAATTTTTGAAGCGCAGACCTATGCATCTAGTAGGAAACATAGGTCTTTCAGAAGTTATAGTACGTAAACAAAAAAAGGGACAAATCGAGAAATTCATTTAATCTGGGGAGAAACAAAGTCCCAATTTAACACTTTTTCAACCTGCCTGAAAAAAAGTGTTAATTTGGGACTCTTTTGTCCCTATATTAAATAAAGTCCTCGATTTGTCATTTTTTCTATTTTAGTACTATAATTTCTGCAAGAACTTAGCATTTCCCACTGATTTTAAGCGCACGGTATCGTAAAGCGAAATTCAAATTTGGCGTCATAATCAAATTTCAAATTACCCGCTATTATGACATCACAAACCCATTTTCACTTTTAGTTAGTACTACTCCTCGAAATTCAGGGGGCGCAACAGTCAATCAGTGATCTTTCACTGCGCATATTATGCCCAGATAATATGCCGCTTTCCTCTTCTTAATGATTTCAAAAAGTTCGCGTTTCTTTTTAGAGACGTATAAGAACTTCCTCATTTTTCAGTTTCATCGTCCAGGGTATCTTCAGAATTTGGCAATAAACCCACATCTCAAAGGCCTTCAGTTTCCTAAATACGCTCATCTTCAATCTCTATAGTATGGAACCATTTGGAAGTACTGACCAAACATAACTTTTTACAAATCTTGGACACAAGTCAAGGCAAATTCTGAGCAGGCAAGAACCTTCCTAAACTTTAGGAATGCTGAACAGATTTACACAATGCCATATTTTTACTTCCTTATCCGATGTCTAGTCTTCAAATAACGAAGTGCTGAGATACTTAAATTTCTCCACTCTTTCTGTAAGCATTGCATTAAAAGTTATCAAATGCATTCAGATTCTTGGATATCACGATTTTTGTCTTAAGTATTGGTATTTAGACCTATATTAATTTACTTTATTCTCCTACTGTAATGACCAGTTTTTGTAGGTCCTGTTTAATGTCAGCAATCAAGACCTCATCATCAGCATAATGGATAATGTTAATCAACATACATGTAACAAATTAAAAGTAATGGTTCTTATATTTATCCAAAATAAATTATAAAAGGCGGCGACTTTATTATCTCTTGCTTAACAAAGACCTTGGGCTCGATTCAAAAATAGCACAGGCAAAATTAGGAACAAGCCTCGGTAGCGCAGTAGGCAGCGCGTAAGTCTCATAATCTTAAGGTCGTGAGTTCGATCCTCACCCGGGGCATTACTTTTTTTTTTAATTGCACAATTGTTGAACTTAACATACCGGGTGAGTTTTTTAATTTGTAACAATGCAATACGTCAAAAACGCTTTTAATTTTTTTTTGTACATTTTGACATGACATTAGTATATGTGTATATAATGTGTCCCCAATTTTAATATATTTTGGACATTTGTCCCTTCACGCCCTCAAGAGGAAAGGAGGGTTAATTTCTTTCTTTACGCGAAATGATGTTTTTAATTTTAAAAATCGAATCTACGTTAAATGTAATAATACCTAATGTAATAATCTACGTTAGATTGGACTCGTGACTGAGTCTCTACTTAAATCAATAAAAATAAGACAGTTGATGGTTTAGGAGCGGTAGCTATTAATCCTTAAACAAGTACCAGACGGCTTGATTTAGATGCTGGAATTAGTTAAACATCAATCCTTACCTTAACATTATCCTTACCACATTACACTTCATCAAGCATGACGGACATGACTTTGAGAATCGCATTAATTTTTGCACTTGGATTTCAAGAAAAATGCGTGGAAATTGTGGAATGAAGCTTGTTTTAATAGATTTGGGCAGGTCAAATTCAATTTAATTTAACCGGGTCATATTCAGTGTTTGTTGTTTGTTTTTCTAAAAGGTAAACAAATACAATATGCATTACTGGGCGGCTAATAATCCTCACTTGATGAGAACTGTACCAAATCAACAACGTATGGTATTTTCAAAGATAAAGTTATTAGCCTGCATTTTTTTAAGGTGCTTTAAATAGCCAGGTATATACAACTTTCTAAGAAATCAGTTGTCCTAATTACTAAACCAGAATATAAATCCTGACGTATGGTTTAAGGAGTCTACTTCATTATACAGGCCATTTTTCAATTTTTGAAAACAAGTGAATTAATCAAAGTGGTCCTGTCAACTGGCCTGCTCGCTCGCCAGATTTGACCCGTTTGACTTTTTTGGTAGAGATACACAAAGGATAATGGCTATGGCACCTATGACTCTAGAGGACATGAAAAATTAAATTCGTGTTGCTTATTTATTAGTGACACCAACAATGTTACAGCAGTTATGAAACTCTTGTAAAGAAAGAAAAAGAAACGGTTTGCAAGTTTGAGGTGGTCATTTTGAACAACTTCTTAGACATAATAAACCAACATTCCTGTTTATTAACGTATAGTGTGCTATTTTCAAAGATAGTGTTATTGGCCTGCATTTTTTTCAAGGTTATGTAAATAGACAGGTGTATACAAATTTTTAAGAAATCAGTTGCCTTGATTACTAAAGCAGAATATAAATCCTGACGTATGGTTTTAGGAGTCTACCTCATTATGCCATACAGGACCATTTTGAATTTTTGACAACTTTTTGAATAGGTGAGGTGATCCTGTCAACTGGCCTGCTCGCTCGCTAAATTTGACCCGTTTGACTTTTTTTGTGAATATACACAAATGATTATAATTAACTACGGCACCTACGACTCTAGAGGACATGAAAAATTAAATTCGTTTTGCTTATTTATTAGTGACATCAACAATGTTACAGCAGTAACGAACTCTTTTAAAAAAGGAAAAAGAAACCGTTTGAAAATCTAAAGCTACGGTTTGTTAGAACAGTACGCGGCGCAAAACTCACATTCTGCTGAACGCTGCGGACGTCCGTTGAATTCAAACGTGTGTAAATAAAGAAGAGCGTTTTGTTAAGTTCTGCTTAGGTAGGCGCACGACAGACAGCGTCGACTGTGTGCGCTGAAATCAAACCGAGTTTGATTTTGACGCAGTCGTTCAGTTAAGCTGAAAGTGGGCAGATAAAAAACACATTGAAAAATGGCAACCAAATTTTCTTTAGAGGAAGATGAAAAGTTGATTGATCTTGTACAAGAACATCCTCCATTGTATACTGTGAAGAGTAAAGGTTTTTAAGATAATGTTGTGAAAACTAATATATGGAAAGAAATTGGAGAAAAACTTTACAGGAAAGGTAAGGGCATATTTATTATTATAAAAAAATAATACATTTCATGTATTGCATATATAATATTTTGACAATAATAATATTACTCGACACGAGACACCATATTGCCTTGCCATGGTACAGCCCCAACAGTATTAAAATAGATTTTAAAGTTATCTCGAACCTCAAATGCTTCATATGATGCTCTTTTGTCGCAAGTGGCGGTTAACTTTAACATACTTTCTTTTGGAAAATCCGGAACTCTATTGGCATTTTCGTTTGGACAAGAAATGTTTGCCTTTCGAAGCATGTTGTGCAATATACAAGCAGAAACTATTATGTTGTCAGCTACCTCTGGAGCCACGGCTGTAGAATATTCTAAAATACTGACACATTATACCAAATGCATATTCTGATGTTCTTCTGGCCCTGGAATGTCTGTAGTTATAAATGGCTTTTGTCTTGTCATGCTTTGCTTGATTTTGTGAATATGGTTTCATCATATTTGTTGTTAAACTGAATGCCTCGTCCCCCAATATTACATGAGGTTGCTGCATATTAGTACCAGGAATAACTCTTGAAGGAGGTAAATTAAAACAGTTAGTAGCAATCTGCTTTCTTATGTTTGATTTTATAAATATCCCCGCATCGCCCTCTCTCCCATAGGATCCTACGCCAATTGCCACAAATCTATACATCATCGACGACTGCTAAAAGAACAATTCAATGAAAGTTTTTGTAATTAAAATAGAGAGATCCTGCATTGGATGGACAATGAATTCTTATGTGTTTACCATCAATCGATGCACAACAATTTGGGTAATTCCATAAGCTATTAAAATCTGAAGCATTTGCCTCCATTTGTTCTTTACTAGGCTGAGGTAAATAGATATGAAGCATACGTTTAACAATACTTTGAAGAACTTGTTTTACACATTTGCTAATCCAACTATGGTGAATTCTGTATTGAAAGGATAGTGACCTGTATGACTCTCCAGTTGCCAAGAACCCGACTTAAGTTAGTCACTCACACTCAGTAAGTACTAAAATTCTTCTTCCGATGACTTATTCTTGATTGGTTTTTAGATGTGGAATGTAAAAATAGGTGGAAGTCTATAAGAGATTACTACCAAAGAAAGAGAAAGGACTACACCAAAGGCACGGGTACAGGATCTCAAAGAACAGATGATACTGAGAACTCATTCCTGAAGAAATTTAAACACCTCTGCTTTTGGGATTCTACGCCATTGGATGAAAGAAGATATTTACTCAAAACTTTAAAATCCTTAAAATCCCTCTGCTTTGATAGTGGGAGACAATTACATTTTTTTTATTCCAGCACAATAAGTAATACCCAAGATAGCATTCAACAAGAATCGGATGTTTCGCAAGATGAAACACAATCTGAGTAGCTGGAAAAGGAAAACCATGAGGATGAAACCCAATGTGATATAGAAACAGCAATATCTGAACATACTGAAACCTCAAATAGTTCAAAGCGATGTAAGGATACTGAGGAAATCAATATTGAAACTCCACAAAAAGAAAGAAAACCACACATTTAAAAGACAAAATTATGATAGTTTTAAGCGAAATTAAAAAGGGACGAGAAGAAAGAACTGCACTTTTACGCCATTTATTAGATAACGAGAAGACTGCAACCCAACCAACCGAGTCAATGGACCATGCAATAAATTTGTTTTTTAATACTGTGGCATCAACAGTTTCCAAATTTTTACCAATCAATAAAGCAAAAATCAAAGCCGAAATTATGTCTCTCGTTTCAAAATATGAAATTGATGAAATTACGCAACAAGAAATTGAATCCTTTACTAATAAACAATGGTCCAATACATCAGCGCACCAAGGATAATATTCCGAGTCAAATTTAAATTCAGCATCAGATGCCAATTTTCGCAGCCAGACTGCCGCATCTGAGGCCATCTCGAATGTTTTTTCAGAAGAACCACAGTATGAACTTTTATGAATATTGTTAAACATGCATTTAACATAAATAAGTTCTATAAATAAAGTAAAAGTACTTTATATTACTTTTATCATTTACCTTAAAGTCAAGCTGAGTTTTTCTTCTGGACTAATTGGATTTTGACGCCTGTTGTAAGGATGTTTGGTAATATCAGCTCTTATATAATCTAACACTAATTTAAATGATTCTGTGGATAGTCGAAAATATTCCCGAAATTTGTAGTCGTTTTCAAATAGTCTTTTTTTTATTGTTACTTTATAAGCCCCTTCCAAACATCTATTACAAAAAAAATTCGATTTTCAGTTTTGTTTTGGCGACGCTAACTAATTTAACTCAGTAGATTTAATTCATGTTCTTCTTCATCAATAAGCATCGCCAGCAAAAATTTTTTAGACATAATGATTATTCTTATATTATACTGAAAATGTGACAAAACACGTTTGTCTCCATCTGCACCCACCAGCATACAATTAGGAACTAACAAAACACTTGTATGAAAACTACTGTGCGTCGATCAAGGTAGATTCTGTTGAACGTTTATGCTATGCGTTGCGCAGTGTTTTAACAAACCGTAGCTTAAGATGGTCACTTTAAACAACTTCTTAGACATAATAATTAACGTATTGTGTAGTATTTTCAGAGATAAAGTTATTGGCCTGCATTTTTTTCAAGGTTATTTAAATAAACAGGTGTACACAAATTTTTAAGAAGTGAGTTGCCTTGATTACTAAACCAGAATATAAATCCTGACGTATGGTTTTAGGAGTCTACCCCATTATGCCATATAGGCCCTTTTTGAATTTTTGAAAACAGGTGAATTGGTCGTGACAAGTGGCCTGCTCGCTCGTCAGATTTGACCCCTTTGACTTTTTTTATGGAGGTACACAAAGGATAATAGCTACGGCACCTACGACTCTAGAGGACATGAAAAATTTAATTCGTGTTTCTTATTTATTAGTGAACAACTTCTTAGACATAATAGACGGTAAGCAATTAAAAATTAAGAGGTAAGCGTTTGTTTAATAGCAGTTACATACTTCCGTAACTGGTTAGAGCATTTTTTTTTCAAACAGACTTTTTAACGTACAGTTGATTTAAATAAAAACACATCATACCATTTAAAACAGTCCCCTCAAAATACTACCGTACCTCTTATCAAAAATATCATAAATTATAAACCTTACGTTTATGATGTCACCAAAATGTAAAAAAAATTGTAACAGTTTTTGACATACCGCATTGCAACACTTTAAAAAATTCACCCTGTATATGGTATTATTGTACTAGGAATATCATTTTCATTCTATTTAAAATTATAAAATTGCAATTATTTTTGATTAAACATGTGGAGCATATAGGCGACACTCGAATAAACTTTGGAGAATTAGGACCAATTTTTATATTTCAGTATTTCATTTTCAAAAAAAAAACAGAAGAAATAAAAAAAAATATGCTAGAAAAACACGCTACTGCTTTCCAGCTGAAGTTTTCCTTATGTTGCAGTATAAAGCAAGCCTTTAAGATAATTTCTTCCATTTAATTTATTACCCTCTACGCGTTTTTTTTTAATCCAGGATTTTTTTAATTGAGCAATAGTTACTTAAAAAATAACATAAATATTTTTATGTACATTCTTTTTAAGTTTATCCTGAACAGGTCAATCAAATTAACAAACCACCCCTATAAAATACCCTTCATTCTTTTTATAGCTATACAAACATTACACAAAACATTCGTGTATATATTTATAGAGGAAAAAGTTGCATGTTGGAGAAACCCTAGAAGTGAATCGGCTTCGCCACCACGTAAACGACATTCTAGCACCTTATCGCATAAAACTATCAATCCGTGAGCAGGAAGGGACAAGAATGAAAAAGGTTTTTTACCGAGCAGTCATTAGTAAAGGAGTTTACATGGTGTATAATACTTATGTTGTAAGCATTGGTTTTGATAGAATAGGGTTTAGGCAAGTTTTTTTTAAAATAAATTATCCTTGGAGTTCGTTAACGTTATTAGATATAGGCCTGTACTTATTGTGCTCAATCCTTTATAAAGGTGTTTCATTAACAACGGAAGATTTAAATTGCGTGCCATGTTCGACAGTCACATGACTGTGATATGACAGATTGAAAGTTGACAAATGGGAGTAAGAACATGGAGCATTACATCATAGAACAGCGTGTTTTGATTGTCAAAAATTACTGTCAAAATCGTGTGAAATTTTAATTGCCACGATTCGTAAAGCTTTGGATTATCTGACCAGATCGGCCCGAAATATTTCGGTGAACATTCGTGTACAAAACGTTCCAGATTTCCGAACTCAGTTCGTTAAGACGTTTCGTCTTTTCGTGGTTTTTCTGAAGCTAGCTTCAGAATTAATTCGTTGCGATATATTTCATTTTTTTTTAAATTTTACGTGCAGTACATCTTGCATTTAAAAACTAAAAAAGGATTTTTCATTGGTATGATTTTAGAAGAAGAACAGGATGATAATGATGTATCTGCGTTGTTAGCAGTAGACAATGAAAATAGAAGAATGATTTTAAAAATGTTCGAGAATAGGAGTAAAGAGGGAAAATACAAATTGTTAGTGTTAAAGCATCTTTCGGATAACTACACAAAGTTAAAAGATTTTTTCTGTTTAATGCCGCAACTGTTTTACACTGTACTACATCGAAAAAATATATCTCAGCATGTAGTGTGAACATGTCAAATTGAGGAAGATCTAGGAAATAATATATTTCTCATTTATTTATTTTTTATAAGAAGTTTTAAAAAATGATAAAAATATACATTAATTATAAGACATGTTTATTATTTTACGTATTACTGTGTATTTTTATATTCTATGGGTTTTAAGTAGCTGTTTAATGTACAATCTGGTGGTATCTCCTGATCAGGAAGCTTGTAACTTTTTATTTTTTTTTGTATATAACATCCAAATACACATCCTCTAACGCAGAAAAGACTAATTTATGGTACTTTTTAAGCAGAGACATTTTTCTATTAATGTATCAGTATCAAAAAGTAATTTTTTATAAAAATATTGTGATATTAGCACGCAGTCGTTTATACAATAACAAACGAATCGGCGAACTGAGCCCTTTAAAATCGTTCAAATCAAAAACTGTCTGATTTCGACGAATTGCTGTCCGCACACCTCCCCGAAATTTCGTTTCACCACTACTCCGCATATCCTGGGCACAGATGTAAATAGCTCCGCACGCGCTAGCTATCTACATCTGTGATCCTGGGTTTCACCGAAACCGCTGACGAACTTTTCGTTCCATATCACCGAAATATTTCGGACCGATCTAGTCAGAGAAACCAGGCCTTAATGTGCGTCCAATGTTCGGTCAAAATAATGTTCTTAATTAATCTACTGTGAAAAGAATAATCAAAAAATTGAAAGTACTAGTTCGGTTAGTGATGTGATGACGATACGAGCTCGTAGTCGTCCAGAATAAAATATGACGCCAGTTCACGAGAGTGTGACGGAATGACCAGAGATGTCAATTTGGCACCGGGCATAAGAACTGGACAGTTCAACAGGCACTCTTCAGCAAATTCTCACTAAAGATTTACAGTTGCATGTCTACAAAAATCAACTGATTTAACAACTTCTACCAGCAAAAAGAATTCACCAATTAGATCCTTGAGCAAACTGCTGATTTTGCAAGCAAAATAATTTTCTCGATGGCTTCGTTAATAAGCAAAACTGTCGCATTTGGGGCTTAGAAATCAGCGAATGATTTATCAGAAGACAATGCATCTACAACGTGTCACTTATGGTCCGGAGAAATCATTGGACCATTTTTCTTCGAAAACTAATGCTGGTAATGCAGTAACGGTGAATGGCGTACGTTATAATAACACAATTTCTTCTGTCTTCTTTGAAAGCTATTGATCTTGACATGTGGTTTCAGCAGGATGTTGCCACATATCATACCGCCCGTGAAACATTGACGATCTTGCACGAGTTTGCTCTTGGTCGTGTAATTTCTCGATTTACTGACCAGAATTGGCCTTCATGCTCTTGCGAATAAATGCCTTTAGACTTTTGGTCGTGGAAGTCAAGACATTATAGAGGCCATAAAATGAGAGAATATGCCGGTGACGTAAAATGCGCACAAACTTAAATTTAAACCAAAAAATCAATAAAGGGGAGGCCCCATATTTCCCTGATTAGGTTTGCTTGACCGTGAATACATGCATCTCTCTCTTTCACATCTGCTAGAATTCTACGCTTCTACGCTTAACGATAGCCAGCTTAGATGCGCGAAGTCTGACGTCACCGGCATATTCTCTCATTTTATGGACTCTACCAATAACCATCGAAGCATTGAAAGTCAAAATTAGACATGTGTACAATAACGTTATTGAAATTTTTGTCCAAATAGCACGCATATGCCAGCTAAGACGTGGTGGCCATTTACAAGATATTTTGTTTTACATGTAATTCCGAAATGTGAAGTAGGATTAAATAAGATTAAAGAGATAAATTAGGCAATCTGTAGAGATTTATTACGGCACCTTGTAACTATCTGCAAGCTCTCATTAGACTCCAAAGGCGTAACCCTGACTCCTATATCTATCTACTTGGTTCTGGCTTGTAGTCTCCCTTACTCTCAAACATTATTCTACATAATGATACTATACATTAACACTATACATGTTTAGAGGTTTTTCTCCTTTTCGTCAGAGCTTGCAAGGTCTGTAATTTTTAAGGTTATCAGGTTACTTTACAGTGGTCTATAAGCAAACCGATTAGTTTCCAGTTTTGTTACTAGACATCTATGGTAAAATTGAACAAACCTTTTATGCCCCTCCTTTGCCCTCATATTTGAAATCACTAGCTAAGATGCAGCATTGCCTTAAGTGTTTGACCTTAGCCTTAGAGTCCTATGACAATGCCACAGAATGGCTTGGAGTCTATTAATTTGCGAGTTGTTGATTCTGCTTCTTTATTTTTACGATGATCTTCAATGCTTATTATTTAGGCTAAAGTTAGTGTATCGGACATGGCTATACTATACAGGACACTCAAGCAGTCTTTTACGCTACGAGAGCTGTTACTTTAGCCAAATAAGTAAGTATATACTGATTATTCTGTGGTACTATATTTATTGTTTCTATATTTAATGCTGATAGATTGTTTATGTTTCATTTCACAAATATTTGGTCTGAATGCAACTATCTTATTTGTATTTAGTGATAATCTCTCTTCCGAGAAATTAATGGATCTGCGTGCAAAAGTGATAATTTTCAAAATAATATAAATAGTTCCTGATACTGCTCTATGTGTCGATATTTTATTTATTATGAGTTACGATTGTAATTAGGACAAGCTCAATTATATTGGCTGCCTTGTGGCTTTTCCTTAAGCAATCGAGTATTTCTGCATGGAATACCAATTACCTTATGATTTCTCAAGAAATGTAGAATCTATCTCGTGTTTATTTACTTCTCTAAGAGGTCTTCGGATATCGATACGTCTATTAACGAGATCAAGTTTCCATGAGATTACTGTTGCTGATTTTCCAAGATTTATATCTGGAAATTTATATTGGAAGGGTGTAAAAAAGAAATATAAACCGACATCATTTCTTATATTTGGTTCTCACATTTCTTGAACTGACTGTTAGTCCAGGACGATTAGACTTTCTCTGCTGAAAAAATCCCATCTGGCTGAATTTTTCACCAGAGCTTCTTTTTGACATTACAAATCATCCCTCAAAAGTCCCCATGAATCCAAGTGGAGCTTTTTTTATGGGGGGTCAAAGTTCCAAAAAACACTTTTTTACAAATAACATCGAAACTATCAATCCTACGATAAAATGAGCTATTACCTATTTTGTTCAGTATGACAGTCTCCACAAAAAAGGTCTTACGCATTTTTTTCGTAGAGGTCATTTTTTTATAGAAATTTTAGTTTCAATGTTGGACATTGAAAAAATTGTACTTTTTTCCACGTCACCATAGAGGTAAAGTACCAGACGCGTTTTTTTTTATGTGGTCTCCCCAATAGGACAAAGCCAGATGGAGAAGTGTATGAGCTCTGATAGCTCTCGCATAAGCATGACCATCCAACATTTTTTCAACAGAGTTTGTAGCATAAATGACACTTAAAACATCTTTGAGACCACTCCCAGCCATAATTTAACCAATTGATTCAAGGAACGACATAAGTAAATGAAATCCGCCTAGTCTTACGATTACTTTCGACAATTCTGTGGTGATGCTGCTACAATTTCGCGACCTTTTATATACAATGGTTGATCAAACGTTACGATACATATGTCATGACCATACCAATGTCCATTATTAAATGCACATTTTAAAGTGGTATAGATGATATTGTAATTACTAGCAGGCTGATGAATGAACGGTAGAAATAAAACACGAGATGTTGAAAAATTGAGGTCGTCAGTCAACAGTAACTCCATAAAATTATTCCAACCTGGAACCTTTGATATAGAACGCCACTTCCCATACATCCATAACAAGTCAACTTTGCAAATAAATGAGAGGGGTCTTGAATCATCATAATCGAGGTTACCATAATGTTCATAAACTTCAATTGGAACTTCAGCAATTTTTGCAATTTCAGTAGCTGCTGGGATGGTCATCAATCTTGCAATTGGGTCCTCTGCGATGACTGAACTTAGTGGTGTAATCATTTGTATTACTCCCATTATGTGAATGGTATTATGACCATCGATTGTATAAACATTAATATCAGCATTATCAGCAGCGAATTGTATAAATGTTTCAGTTTCAGGTGGTAATATGAACGGTTGAGGATGGTGAATCGCAGCAACTTCATAGAGAAGTGTATCTTTATATGAAGATAATAATCCCAAGCTTAATAATATGTCCAGAATACGCCTAGACCCGAATCTTCTATGTAGAAAAACTGATAAGCCAATTTGTAAACGCGATATGAAAAATCATGGTCGCACTGCTGACATAACGCAATGACTCAAAGCAGTACACTTTAATTTTAGTGGCTCCAGCTTTCCTTTTTTATTTTTAATGATAATTCATTCCAATAAATATTGCAAACTTTTAGGAATATCTTCATTAATATTGTCGAAAATTTGATTTGTAGGAGGATAGTAATCGCTATTAATAGGTGTGGATTGAATATCTTCGCGAATGATTGCTGCAGCGGCCTTTAAAATTCTGAAACGTTCTTCTTTTTTATCGTATTTTCGATTTACATAGCAGGTTTTGTTCAAGATATCATGACATCGGAGAAGCAAATCATCTGTACATACCATTTTTAATTCAGATAACGTGAATTGACAGTCATCATTATTTTCTATGTAATGAAAAATTTCTTCCATTGCTGAAGACATCCTCATATCTCCCATGGGTCTCCCATGCTTTTGGAATGATAAAGGTCGCGCGAAAGAGACGTAGCACTCACTATGATATTTCGCATTTACTGCTACTAAATCTTCTTCATAAATAATACGATTCTCAACTAGCCTACCAAGAGAATCATTACGCTTTTGAGCTGTAGCAAGCTTTGTCGATGTGGAGACCTTCTTAATTTTTCGCCGACGACTCGTCTTTCATGTTCTTCAGAATACTTCAATCCACAAAATAAACAATTTTTGTCGAATTCAAATTGCTCGCTCTAGGCAGAACGCATTCTTCGACGAGGAGGGCTAGCAGTCGAGGTACTGGGGACAGCATCTCGCTCCCTTTTAGCCGCAGTAATACTACTTGCACGAGTATATTCCTTGCGACACACCACGTGTACTTTTATCGAATCGACACTCCGCAAAAATGCAATTTCTCCATCATTTCGCTCGATACTGGCGTCACGTAAGGTTTTAATACCGCTCTCGACACAAACAGTCACTCCGCCTGACAGCGATTTGTCGCAAATTATGCAATTTTCGGCCATTTCTCGATAACTAGATAAATAATATTACGAAAAAACTGTGAAAAATTATTCTACACGTCTGTTTACAACTGAGAATAACAGAATACTGGCCTGAAGACTGGTCAAATGACGTCAATGTCCCACAGCCAGGTATACAGTGACGCACATACGACCATAGAAAAAAAGGGCCAGCTGTGCTGTAGGTCACAAGGGGGAATACCTATAGAGCATTTACCATAAATATTCAACGAGAAAACGATTTCAAAACACGTTTTGACTCGAATTTTATGATTTTTGACAGTTACGACACTTCAATTTTCTGCAAATCAAAGGTCTCTACGAAAAAAATGCATGAGACCTTTTTGTGGAGAATTTCATACTGAACAAAAAAGGTAATAGCTCATTTTATCGTAGGATTGATAGTTTCGACGATATTTGTAAAAAAGTGTTTTGTGTGACCTTTGACCCCCCATAAAAAAAGCTGCACTTGGATTCATGGGGACTTTTTAGGAATGATTTGTAATGTCGAAAAAAACCTCTGGTAAAAAATTCAGCCAGATGGGATTTTTTGTGCAGATTGATCTTCTTTTCGTCTGATAGTCCTGGACTATGTTACCTTTCTTTCACACGCGTTCCTGAATTACCAACTGTAGTAGTAGGAGATTAAGGAAAGCAAACATGAGCAGTGAGTATTGATTCTATGGACTTATACCTAGTCAAGAGAGTTTTTGTATTTAACCTAGGTTTCTTTAAATACTACACCAAAACTGTATATGTAATGGCTAGCAACACTATTCTAGTTAACTATATTTATGTATATTATATAACAAAGCTATAGTCAGTATGTCTTCAGAAATATGAATCCACGAACACAAAGGGTTAGTTGTAAAGAACGATTTTATTAATTAATGGTGAGTTTTAATTCTTCTTAAGTAAATACAAGTCGGGGAAACCAGAGACAAGGGTGATGGAGTGAAAGATCAAATATAGAAATAATAAGATACCGCAGATGCACGTATTACTTAGGGTTACTAAAGGTAAATAAGCTAGTTTAAAAAGTTATGAACTAAGCATGTACCAATAGTACCAATGCAACTACCAATACAGTGGATCACAGAAGTAAGAACTTTAGCATGCAGAAGCTTTTAGCAGAATTATGTAATTATTAAAACTGTGAGAACTCTAATATATTATTATAAGAACTTTTTTTTTATCAGAATCGACCTCCTCAATCACCTCTTTTATTTGGTACGATGACTTATAAGATGACCATGTATTATTTTAATGAGTTATATTCTATCGCTCTCAAAAATCACCCAATCCACTTACGTAAATGTATTAATTAAATTTGATAAACCCAATAAAATATAAACGATATTTGGCAAATTATAGTGACGAATATATATACACAATGCGGATTATTTTCGATTCTGGATAAGATACCTGTTGAGATGGTTTATTAAATCGATCAGAGAGTGATAGGCACGAGGTGCTACACGTAAATGGGTTGCGGTATTTACGGTATTGTCGAAATTGCTACGAAAATTGGTTCGCCAAATTTAGAGATATAATAAAACATATTTATACTCGTATAATGTAAGTCAAGTGAATAAAGTAAAATGTAGGTTCATATTTTTACTATTTGTATTTTTCTGTAAAATTTTGCGATTGTATCATATTTTCAGTATACAAACATTTAAAGAGTTAGTAGTAGAATTCTATGAGTTAGTGGAAGGGTAAAAGTTTTAGTTAGAAATTTTATACAGTTTTGAGATACATTGCTAAAACTGAGGTACTATAGGACAAATTAATTTCTAAGTCGGTGAGTTTATATGAAAAGATGTAAAAATATAAGTTGTTACCTTAACCCTTAAGAAATTAAATAATAATAAAGGGAAGAGTTAAATAATGAAGTGTTCATAGGAAAGCAAAATAGTAATTACCCACATCAAAATGGCAGGAGCTGTAAATTATACGAAGAGCACTATAGGAACGTTGTGGCAGAAATTTGAAGAAACTGAAGATGTGAGAGAGATACTTACTGCTTTAACAATAGCAACAGAATCCATACATGATAGATTTCTTCACTATATTACTATATTACTGCCAACCGGCTAAGAAGTGAGTTTCAAAATGTTCCTGGCGTCAGGATTGGTCGAAGAACATCAGAATTAATAAAAGCGTAAATGGGCTTGCATTCTTTTTACCGATTAATCAAGGTTTGGTTTACGTCATGATTCCACAAGGCTGAGGGTATAGCGAATATCTGAACAACTTTGATGATTCAAGTCGATGGGTTTCCTAATTTAGTTCCCATTGAAGGGTTTTTAATAGCAAACAAATGTTGGGATTAAATTCTGGAACTCATTGTTTGTTCACGTACTACAGAATTTATGAAAACGTTGTACTCTACAACGTCTGCACTTTATAAGAACCGCTAGAAACTTTTTGGAGACTACAATATTCAGGAGTAAAAAGACGAGATTTAAGTCCAAGAATAGTGTTTTATATACGAGTTTCTAAACTGTATGCGAGACCAATGTCTACAAATTAATCAAACCGACGTTGAGATTTGCTTAAAAAAAAACATGTCAAACATTAGTGTCGTAAGTATTGCTATTGCTAGATTGTAATTTCGTTATTGGCAATTAAAACTTGATATTTTTAAATTCTTTTGTTGATCACTTTATCCTAGAATCTGAATATACAGTATCTTTTCGGAATTTATAATTTCATGACTTTATTAAGTGACTGACATTGTGAGTTTTATAGCATGTACTTTGGTTATCTTCAACTATTTCCAGCCACAATAAAGTCATGGTGATGCAATAGACAATTAAGATAGCCTCCCAGTAAAACAATGAAGAAGAATTCAGATGCTCAAAACATGTGTGTTGAGGTGTAGATTATGTCCTAAAATAGTGATCCAAAAAAACTCAATCCAAAAGTCTTACTAAAGAGAAATTGGGTTTTGAGCAAGATCACCAACGACCAGCAGGATTCTGAAACTTAACAATTAAAATTATTGACAGATTGATTTCATGATATCCATGTACAGATATTAAAACTTTTTATCTTATCAAAATAAAGAAGTTTTGTTCAATAAATTACATGGTTTACTTTTATAATTCATCTGATGTAAATGAGGGAATATCAGTGTTTAAAAAAATAATTTTATATGGCCAATCAAACAGAACTTTTATTACAGTTATACGAGCTAACGTATAACTGTAATAATAATCGTATAACTGCTATAATGGCAATGTATTAAAAGAAAACAGAAGAATTTCTGAATTGATTAACTAATCATTTCAAATCTCACGAAGATCATATTAAAAAGGAAATAAGTTATCCAATTGTAGTGCTTGCATCTGAATAATATTTATGTTTTATTATCCGCCAAAATTTGTTATAATGCTTGTAGATAAATCAGTTTAAAAAGTAACGCCAAAGAGACACCATAAATTATTATAATAAATAGGTCACTAATTGAATGAAAAATGAAGTACCTAATGTTTAAAGGTTGAAGATTCAACATAAGTTATCAGTTTAGACTCTTGACCATCCAAGAAATATCATTTAACATGTGTTTATGGGTGAAAAATTAAGAGCTTTAAATCAGATTGAGTAGTCTGTTTTTGAAGAAACACAAAATTGTGAACGAATAGGATAAGTTAAAGGAATCACTTAATTATTTGCTCTTTTATTTTTAATTATATTTTATTAATTAACGATGTCATAAATATCGTTTCAGTACCACCATATTCACTGTAAAAGGTTAGTTACTTAAAGTGTTGTATTAATATTAAATATATTTTTGTATTAAAAAAACTAATTAGCTGAGACTAAAATGTTCCGCATGT
This sequence comes from Anthonomus grandis grandis, assembly GCF_022605725.1. Taxonomy (NCBI): domain Eukaryota; kingdom Metazoa; phylum Arthropoda; class Insecta; order Coleoptera; family Curculionidae; genus Anthonomus; species Anthonomus grandis. The sequence continues at coordinate 13,636,253 of NC_065561.1, read as the reverse complement.
CAACAAATAATAGAAAAAAATCATTAATTTTATTGACTATCATAAATCTTAATTACATTGCACACCTCACTTTTTAAATACGAATGCCCTATCCATTTAGGTTATGCATAAATAACTACAATTTCGACAGGTGTATCGGTTGACAAATTCATAAAATAATGAATATAAAAAAGCTGAAATACAAACAAAGTTTTTTTTTCAAATGGCTGATTAGAAACAAAAGTTAAAAATAAAAGAAAACGAGACAATTTGTTAACTAATTATAAAAAAAAATAAAAAAACAGATTTAGTCAACAATAAATTTATTAAAAGCCTTTCTAATAATTCATTATATTAACAAATTGAAAAGCTAAACCTCTTTACTTAGGTATAATGTATGAGCATAAGTTTGAACCTAGAGCTACAACAAGGAGAATGATACCTACACTAAGAAATGCATGAGTGAGCCTTTTAAACAAACGTATGAAAAGATGTAATTTTTAGTATTTATTGCAGTGAAACCTTGCTGTTTATTTGATATTAATTTTTTCTTAATCAATCATACATTAGTTTTGTTTTCATTTTCATTGTTTGGCAAATATAAACTCACTCCATAAGTACCATTAAACCTTTTTTATTAAAAACCAGAGTGTACATGCATTATATAATAAGATATAGTTCTATTAAATCACAGAAATAATGATTGAAGAAACATAAAACTGAATAAGAATTAATAGGATCAGTTAAAGGAATTACTTAATTATTTGCCATTTTGTTTTTAATTATGTTCTATTAATTAAAATATTTTATTTACCGTAATAGGTTTGTTTTAAAAATATGGTACCAATTTAATTCTTCTTTAATTTATTTTCTTGTACGGATTTTATAATTGAACAGAATATCTATACAGAATAAATTCAATAATTTGTCTTATTTGTACTTTCATATAATAATAAATATATTTTTTAATTTGTATAAAATTAGAAATATACGTATGACTCACTTAAAACCTAGCTGTGACTAAAATGTTCAGCAATTAACAAAAAAAAATTAATTAAATGTTCTTTCTCATCGACCATCATAAACCTTAACTACACTACGCACACAACTTAATAATACTAAATATGAATGCCATATCCATTTTGGTTATGCATAAATAACCACAATATCGGCAAGTGCATCAGTTGACAAATTGATAAAACAATGAATATAAAAGGCTGACAATACAAACAAAGTTTTTTTTTTCATATGGCTGATTAGAATCAAAAGTTAAAAATAAAAAAAGAGGCAATTTGTTTAATAGCTATAAAAAAATAAAAACACAGATTTATTCAAGAATAAATTTATTAAAAGCTGGTTAGTTATTCAAAAAGATATAAAGTCTCCCTTAAGAATTCATTAATTAAAACACCTTTGTTTATTGTTATTGCTTCATTGCACCCTTTTTTCAAACATTTTATGACTTTCTACTAAAAAGAATTGTAAGTAACAAATATTGAAAACTTACCTACAAATCCAAAGGGCACATCGCTGAATCACCATAGCACTAATTAAAAATGTCCGAGATTATGGCAAAGAAAATTGAAAACAAAGTATAAAAAAAAATGAGTAAAAGAAAACCGCTTAGATCCAATTAAGCATAGCTCAAAGTGAAACCGGAAACGAGCAAAGGAGGTACCGGTAAATGAAGCACACGTGAAGGGCACACTTATAGCACCAATATACAATAATAACTTACCAACAACTAGATAGGCCAAGTAGCACACTTACACTGGCAGACTTGCAGACGCCAGTCTGTCTACTCACTATCTGGCACCGCGACGCGACGCCGTCCCTCGCCTGCTCCACCCCAATGCGCGTCGCTCCAACCCCACCCCCGTCACCTCACCATCCCCCTTTGGTGATGCACAACGCCCTCTTGCCATTGGCCGCGCTGATTTTGTTCTCGCGGATTTTTCGGCCGCACTGCTTTTTTTTTTCGGACCTTTTTTGCCAATATTTGAAATTTTGTAATTAATGCACTTATTACGCTACGGCTTATAATAATGCCTTGTTGAATAATTAATGTCGGATTAAAATTGATATATAGCGAAATATTGATTAAAATAGTTTTCCGTTTGTTTAAAAACTGAAATGTTAGAGTATAAACAAGTATAAAGAGTATAAACAAGGAACATACTGCAATGGTGACCAAAATGAATATAATAATATTATTAATCTCTCAACAACTGGATACTTAATGGAAGGAATTGCACGGTAGATTTTGCAGAGATTTCAGGGGTGATTTTGGCAGGTATAGAGGCTTATACTCCGAACACCTTGAAAAACTCTTTAGACAGCAAACCGTGATTCGATAAAAGCTGATAATGCTGCTTATAGTAAATGGCGTCTTGCGAATCGTGTTAACTTTGTTGCCTTGAGAAATGCGTGCAGACGATCGATACCCGCAAAAAAATGCGATGAGAGAATATCCAAAAAACTTCTTAATTGTCCAAATGGATCAAGTAGTCCACCAACATCATTAGCGACAATCAGTATGATTTTTGAAGACACAGCTCTACTGGCGATCTTGGTATATGTCACGCATATTTGGAGCGAGGCTATCGAGAAATATAATAAATCCCGTGCAATAGCTCTGGATATTTGAAAGCTATATGAAAGCTGATAAAACCTCTTAAACAAATTGTATTTATATTCTCATAGTTTGCCACCACCTCTCGTTGCTTGGCTTGGAAGCTTCCTCGAGGACCGATCCATCCAGTTTGTCATTGATAAACGAAAAATTTAATATTAACGCTGGTGTCTCTCGGGGATGCATCTTGTCCCCTACCCTCGTTTTGTTATATAGGGTGTTTGGAAGGTGAGTAGCTAAACGGAAATGGTGAATTTAAAACGCATAGTATTTTTTTGTTTTTCCTCAAATTTAAGGAGTAATATATTTTTTCCTTTTTTTATTAGATTTTCCCCGTTTTTTTACTTTAACCTTTATTGTTTTTTAATTTTCGGTCAAAATGGCGCACAATTAATTTTATTTTAAAGACTAATGTTTTCTCGTTCATATTTAGGTAATAACTGAGCAAAATATTTAAAGAGAAACTAATAGTGGAGTAACAAACTTCCTTAAATCAATAGAAAAAAAATGTTACGTCAACTTTACAATGAAAAAAATATTAACAAAAAAAGTTGTCGGGTTTTAAAATGTGTTAAAAAACTTCTCTACTTAATAGTCTTTCTAACGATATGCCACATGTAACAAAAATAATTAGGTAACTTACAAAAAACAAATAAGTTTGTCTTCAAGGACGCGTGAAACAATTTCTTGAAAGCAACCTAATTAAGCAGGTATAAACTTATGCCTCTTTCTAACACAGCTAAACCTATTACGCTATAATCTCCTTTATCATTCGGCGACACTCCCTTTGTTCCCCGCTCCCTTAAACTGTTACCTGTCACTAACCATAATACGAGTATTATTTATTCGAAACTTATCTTTCTCCGCTACTTCACGTATTTTTAACTCCGCTCTACGCATATTGTTTTTGTTGTTCATTTTCGTTAACTTTGTTTTATTGTTACTGTTACCTACTATGGCTGGTGACTTTACAAACGAGGAGTACGCCGATATCCTAATGGCATATGGTAGAGCTGATGGAAATGGACGAGAAGCAAAAAGAATTTACCAAGAGCGTTTTCCCAACAGACGCCAACCTCATCGTCATACTTTTGAAACAATCTTCAGACGCTTAAGAGAAACTGGTAGTCTAAATCGCCGTGAACCTGGAGTTCGCTGACAACGTAATGTTGCTGATGGCGAACGAATTCTGGAAGCTTTTGACGAAGATCTCACAACTGTCTGGTCTGTTCTTCATGCCAACGGAAAGCATCCTTTTCATTACACTCCCGTGCAAGATCTTGAAGAAAACGACTACCAAAGACGCATTCAGATTTGCCGCCTCCTGCTACATATGGACGTGGATAATCGCGATTTCTTGAAAAACACACTGTGGACAGATGAATCCAAATTTTCAAGGGAGGGAATTACTAACTTTCATAATTTGCATTATTGGGTCCCAAAAGAAGAAAACCCAAAAATGAAGAAAGTCGTGTCCTTTCAAAGGAAATTCTCAGTAAACGTTTGGGCAAGCCTAATTGATAATACCCTTATTGGTCCACATTATTTACCGGATAATTTGCATGGGGATAATTATCTAGATTTTTTATTAAATGATCTGCCCGAACTCTTGAACAGGGTTCCAAATTTTCTCAATGAAGAACAAATGACGTTCCAACACGATGGGTGCCCAGCGCACTGGAGATTGGCGATCCGGGAGCACCTAGACAATGCATTTCCCAATACTTGGATTGGCAGAGATGGCCCTATCGCATGACCTGCAAGATCACCGGACTTGACGCCGCTTGATTTTTACGCCTCGGGCCGTGCAAAAGAACTCGTGTATTTCGAACTTATAAATACAAGGGAACAATTGATAGGAAAAATTAATGATGCTTTTGTAATAATATTACAGCATACCACAAGAGAAATAAGAAAGCGATCTTACGCGTGTATAGCGTGTATAGTGATAGCGCACCAGATTTAGCAGTGTTAGAAAGAGACATAAGTTTATACCTACTCAATTAGGTTGCTTTCAAGAAATTGGTTTACGCCATTCAGTGCATTGCGTCGCCAGGTAACAACTACTAATGCCGACCTTAACATCATTTTGGAGTGAGGTGAGCAGGATGTAATTGAGTTTAACACAGCTTAGAATCACGCTGCTGTATCTACAAAGAAGGCTGCCTCTCCTGCCCTAAGCCTTAGTATGCCTGGGCTTGTAATCCCACTATCTTCGTCAGTTCGCTTGTTGGAGGTAGAGGTTGGAAGCAATATGTCTTGGCTTGATCATGTAGTCCTCTAAAGTGACTTCTAAAAAACTTGGGACTGTCTTGAAATCGAAAAGGCTGTATGCACGGCAATAGCTTTTAACGCTTTATAAGGCTCAAATTCGTTCACCTCTTGAGTATTTTTCTCATATACAGGGTGGTCCAGTTTAAAAATTTAAAAAGAAATAGGCTTTCATTATAAAATTTTTCTCAGAAATGTTTAATAACAAAGATACAGGGTGTTAAAGTTAAGAATAATTAATTGTTTATTTATCATACCTTTTGAACTACCAGCTCAATTTTAATTAAATTTCGCATGCAGGTTATTGTAGTGAAATGCTTATTATTTATTACTTAAATGGTTATTGTAGCTAATGTTTGATAAGTTCTGAAATAATAGTGACGGTATGATGGTAAAACGTCACACAGCCGTCCCTGTCTTAAATCCGATTTTTAGATTAACTTATTTATAACTAAAGGTTTTCAGCTGACAAATTAAACATGTAATATTCGAAATAAAAGACAAAAAATTGACTACGATAGTAGAGTGTTGCTCTAAAACCTACATCACTTATTGGTAAGTGTCCAAAACTGTAGTTTGTCACATTCTTAGTGCTCTGTTATACTCAGATGATTTCCGCAAGTATAACTCAGTTTATGCTACAAGTCAATACTTCGATTTTTGTATGACGGTCAACTAAATTTGGTTTAACTCTTTTCAAATCATATTTTTTTGAATAGTTTACCTGGCTAACTCCAGATACATTAATTTAATGCTTTAAAGGTTGGCTATTAGATGGCACTATAAAAATAAATTTGAGCTAGATATCAGATGATTCCCATAAGTATCAGTCAGTTGATTCTACTAGTCTACGGTTAATCTATGACGATTAATTTAGTTTAGTTATTTTTTTTTTCAATTTATATTTATTTGACTAGCGTACCTGGTTGACTCCAGATACCTTAATTCATGTTTCAAAGGATGACAATTATATGGTCCAGGAAGTCAAGTCACTCACTGATTTTGCAAGTTTATACTATGCTTTTTATATAACCAGGATATTTGAACATTGTAACATTGAAAACATTACTATTTATTTGAATGTTTTACCTTTTCAGATTCATTAACTTTGATTCATGTATTGGAGCAAGACTTTTAGATGGCGCACATTAGTAATAATTTGGAAATAAGGGCGAGAATATTTACTCTCGCAGTAATTATGGAATGAGGCTATTCCTTTATGACAAACCATATCGGAATGCCTATGGTTCTTGATAAAACTCTACACGAGTAAAGAGTTCAGGTAAGGAGGCCATTAGACAAGCAGAACGGCTCTACTGGTATAGAATTTTGAATTCTACACATGTTTCAGGCAATAATTTTTCTACTACTACAAATTTATTCCAATTTTCCTTTTAAGTTATATTTATCTGAATGGTTTTCGAAACCAAATACCTTATTTCATGTTCTGAAGCCTAAGTCTTAGATGGCGCCACAATTACTCGTTCCAAAATGTCGATATTTGAACTAAAAATGGTATATTTCAAATGTATAAAAAAATGCACAGATTTTGATTGATTAATTGAATTTTTTTATTTTTATTTTAAATACAAAATAATATAAATACATACTCTGATTATTAAATACTGAAATAAGAGCTGGTAAAAAAAATCCTAACTTAATTACAATAACCCTTGCTATAAATGCACTACAATATTGTCAATATAGATTATATTGGGATCGAACACACACCCACCAGTTGGAGCATGATAATCCAGATATTGCTTTAATAAATATAATTCGGAAGCAAAACATATCACAGAGAAATGCGAAATATAGACCTAGAGATAAATATAAAAACACTGTAAATAATAGACACTCTTCTAATTATTCTGGCTAGGGTGTGATAGTAATCAAAGATTTACTTGGAAAACTTGAAGTTTAATTAAAAAAGATGTGACAAAAAAAAATTATGACCTACATACATAAACATATAATTTGAAACTAATTACATATTTTTATAAGAGCTCAGAGAGCTCAACAATAATTTATTAAAATAAAGGTCAGTTAGGTAATTGCAAGGACCTTTCCTTCATACAGGCACAACTCTAGAGATTTCGAGCACACTGGGATTAATTGATTTTTTAATATACATAATAAGAGAGATCCAACACACATGTAAAGAATCAAACAACTCGGTATCAGCATTTATCACAAAATAGATCAAGTCGTCCTTGGCTTGATGATATGTTTTTGATAATTTCCTATAGTGACAATAGATACATCATCTGCATAAAAAAATTTTTAGTGAAATGGTTAGAGAAGGAGATATTGAGAATAAATTGTAATCTCTTAAGGTTAGAATCCTAAGAATTAACTAGTTTCTCAGTACCAGTAGGTCTCCGGATGCAAGTTATTTAGAAAATTGCAAAATTTCTGTTTTATGAGAATTGATTATGACGAACACTTAATTTCATAACATTAATATCAGAGCCTCTTTGGCTTAGATCCTATAATAATCATATATGCATTTTAAATGATTTTTTTTAACAGCTTTTTTATTAGTTGGCAACGACTAATATATTTAAGGATATGGATAATCTACCGTCAATGCTCCTTAGTCATTAATTTCCCAATTACATTTTTTACATTCGTCCAATTTTTTTGCAGCCTATTAATTAATACATTACTGACATGGCTTTATCTTAATAAACTTTGCTCTTATTTTAGATATAATTTACTTATCTATTATTCAATATGGGCAAAACAAACTTCTATTTATTTAGTTAACATAATTTTTAAAGTAATTAGAATTAGCTTCACTCATAACTTACACTTTAAACCAGCAGATAAAATATTATTTTGCAATATGAAACCGTAACATTAATTTTAATACCAGTTCCCTTTGTCTCTCTATATGTGATGCATGATCATTATGTGGGCTTGATGCATCCAAAATTAATTGAATTTCGACGGATCGAATCCTTTGATACGCTGTTTGTTAATTGGAGCTCTCCGGACGTTATCTCTCGTTGGCAACCATCAGCCCTTCCGCCCCTCCCCCCTCAAACCTTTTTCTGCCTCATACGTTCAGTTCAATGGGTATTTTCTGCTAATCGCGAAAACTGTTCTGTCTCCATGATGACAGCAAAAATAATTCGCGTTTTAGTTTTATTTGATATTTTAAAGGGATTTTCAGTATTAAAAATAAATTGCATGAATAATAAATGGATGCTTTATATTTTATATCGAAAAAAGAATAAAGGAAATAAACAGAGGAAAGCTCTAATAAAACAAAAGGAGACAGGCAAAATCGAGTTTTGTCTTAAAACCATATATGACAAAATTATAGAGAAATAATGATTACAAACAAACTGATTCTGAAATTTTTATGACAGATCTAATAGCACCCTCTCGTTTGCCAACGCAGGCTGTTATAACTAATTTGACACTTAGGTATGGTAATTTTGACCAATTAGAATACTTGAAAGGCGTGGTCAGATTAAGGTGGTAAAATCAACTTTAATTTTATAAGGATCCCATCATTTTATTATTCAATCCTGACCTAAGTAGGAAAATTGTTGTTTTTCTTTAGATATAGGTTTTTATTTAGAAATTAATCATCAGAAAATTCTGCGCGAACGCATTTTACTCTATCGCGCATGTTTATTTGTCGAAAACTTGTTTCTTACTGCTGTGAGAACAAACCTTATGACTTCGGTAAAGGATAACTCTACTAGTTAAAACTCACTTTAACGAGGTGATAGCCCTGATGATAGCCTGTGTTGCTGTTCTATTTGACTTTCCTGATAGTAAATTACAGCATACAACTGACGAAATTCAAAACATAATAACATTCATTTTGTTATGAAAATAACAAAATTTATTTAATATAAATATTAATAAGCATGCAAGCTAATAATAATAAAATTTGTTTTACAAAAAATGGGTTGGCTCACAAAGCACATTTGTCAAAAAGAAGTTGTGTCCATAATTAGTTTAATGAAAGGGAACTTGAAAGGATGACGTTAACCTCGTTTGACTAGATAATGTACGAAGTCTCTTAAGAGGTCTCTAACAGTACTCTTAAGATGTTTCTGATATAGTTTAGGATCATGCATCTATCTGCAAGTTTACAGGGAATTAAAACGAAGTTTTAGCAAAGACTCATCATATTGAAAGTCATAAAGCCTATTAGAATGCTATCGACCGAAGAAATTTTCCTTTACTTTTTGGCACATGAACATTATTGCACATGTGGCCTAACAAAAGCACAATACAAAGCCTTAAGGTCATTACTATATCTTGTAACAAGTCCAAGCATCTGAAATAATGTAGGTACTATGGAGTTAATGTGGGGTACAAATCAGAATTGAGTATCAAGGCTAACCAGGTGTGACAGGAAACTTAAAGGAATATTATTGATCTGATAGGAAAAATTAATAATAAATTTTCTTCCAGTATCAAGCACACTCAATTTAATTTAATACATTTATCTTCATGCCATCCTGGCCACACCAGTCAACAAGACTGTAATTGTCAATCAATGTCAGTATCACTTACTATCACAAAAAATTGAAGTTCATCAGCGAATAATAAAAAGTTGCGATTTTTGAAGCATTTATGAATATCATTGATAAATAAGTTAAACATCAGGAGCCCCAAATGTGACTCGACCACTGTACTATACTGTACTGAAGGAATTTCCATTAATAGACATGTACAGTGTACACCAACAATTAGACTCTCGAGTGATCGAAGAGGAAATTTTATGGGGAGATTGCGAATGGGGATGGGGAGTATGAGATGGAGAGACAGCATTGTTACTGATCTGAGAGTAATGGGAATAGAATACGATCCTGAATTGATATATAAGATACAGAAGGATAAAGAATGATTGTGCAATTAGCACAACTCACGACCAAAGGCTCCCCAAGGGTTGTAGAGCTACAAATTATGATGATGATTATAAATACCTTATTTGTCATATTTGTGGGATGTTCCAGCCAAGTTGCAATATATTTTGTCAAATGAGCTTTTGGTTTATTCCATAGATATTGAGTGTTGTCTGGCTTATCAGTTATTTACTTACTTCAGCATAAAGCAAATATCGGTTATGTACTTCCAACTAAACATCAACTTTCGATCATTTTGCGAAATTCTACTTTTTTATTATTCAAGTAATCTTTTTATAACGAAATATCATCAATACAAGTTGTTGTAAACAGTTGAGATATACACGTATTGTGTTGATTCTGATGCTCTATCTGTTCTGTTTGTATATGTATTGCAACACCACTAATCTTTAAGATAAAATTAAAACTAGTTTGGTAGTTTTCCTTTCTTTTCCTTATCCTAAACATGCTGATTAACAAAACACGTATAGACATAAAAGTGAAGGGTTTTGGTAAACTCCTTTTTAAAGGTGACCATAAAAAGTTATTTTCTACAAGTTAAGTGTTTCAGTGCTTAGACTAATACTTTTTTATATTAGAAATAGAAAAACAGCTAATATAAACCTAAAAGATTATGTAGAAAATATTACAATACACTAGCAAAATGATGCTCATTGACTAAACCAGAAAAATTTTATGATGTCGATTCGAGCAGTATTGAAAAAAGAAGCTATTACTACACTAAATACAAAGACTGATGAAAAAGATGTGATAAAGGTTAGGAACATTTTATGGAAAATATGGAAAAAATCCTTGATAATGTCGAAGGAATACTTCAGGGTCCTAACTGTTGCAATTATCTTAATAATAATATTGTTCATTGCTTTATTAATAGTGATTTTCCATTTGTTAATGTATGTGTTTTAATTAGTGAACAGCCTCAAAAGTTTTTTATTCGATTCTCAGTTATCATTCCCATATAGGTGTGTATTTACATTTTGTAATCATTTCGTATTAAAAAAAAAGTTAAAAAAAAAGTGGTAGTCGACCTTGTTTCAAATAAAGCCAAACTTGGAACTCTGTCAAATGTGTACAATCCCAATATAATAATAAAATCGGTTGCTTACCAACATTGAGGCTATTTCATTTATACTGTAAATTCTTGCCATCTGGCAGTCGTCGTGACATCTGACAGCAGCGTTTGCTTATTGAATCCGACTCCTATGCTCCGTTATATTATTTCTAAATGCCTCTTGAATGTACATACAATATGATATTTCTAATTGAAAATATACCCAAACAATAATAATGCTTAAGGAAGTGTATAGCAGGCAATGCTACGATGAGTTACATAATTTAAAACGTATACCTCAAAAGTGCATAATTTAAATATATATAAATACCATATTTCTATTATTAAAAGAATGTTAATTTCAACTAAAAGCCTTTTATTCCATAAATTGCGTGTAAGGGCTTTAAATGTCTCTGAGACAATAAATAATCCAAAAGAAAAAAAGCTTCACGAAACTGGGTTAGCTGCGTTTTATCCCATCATTTGAGCACAGCGTCAGTCGGATTATCTCCGGTTTGGGCTCTTCTAATTTCCTGCTTGTCCGTTCTTGCGCACGCTCACCGTACGTATCATCGATCTCGCCATATCAAGTAATCAAATATTGTAAAGTTCATCTTATACCCGTTAGAATTCGTAAATTATACTCAACTAAAGTAAATTTAAATATTGAAATTATGTAAGTTTGAATTATCTAGACAAATATCTAATTAATTAAACATATGTCCATAATTATATATGATTCGAGTTTGAAAAATGCATTTTTTGTCATTTGTTGGTTCAAAACCTTCCAGTCGCATCCCCCCTCTTGCTGTTTTTCCAGAAAAGTCAAAAAATGCTTGAATTCGATTTTCTGGTTAAACTATAAGACTTTACAGCTAAGGGTGACAGAGCTCTAGGGTTCCAAAGTAACCAGAATATAGTTTTTGGCATTTTTCGGTGTGAAATAATTTTTCTTTTGACTATCGCAAGTTTTTTACAGTAGAAAAGATAAAAACACATTCAAATATTTTTACGATATACTGTTTTTCAGATAATATGACGTATCCATTATTGAATTTTGCCTCTGTATCTTATAGTGGAACTCTAGGACAAAAAAGATCAGGAACAACGAGGGCAATGTAATTACGGATGCGGAAGCAAATCTAAGCGAAGAATTCGAACCAACAATACTTAGGAAGGAAGTGGAACAAGCTGTGAAAAAACTGTAAAATCGGAGAGTTTACTGTTAAAATGTTAACAAAAGACTGGTTGGATCACAAAGAAGTCTAAATTAGTAGAGTTTTGTCCATAGTTAGTTCAATAAAAGGGAACTTGAAAGGATGACGTCGATCTGGTTTGCACATGGTAATGTACGAAGACTAATGTTGGATAAAGGATGAACATTTAACAGTACTGTTAGGAGGTGAATAATATATTTTAGGATCAGGCATCTTTCTGCGAGTTGACAGAAGCCAAGCCGAACTTATTGCTGACGGTCTTTATACTTTAATTATAAGGTCTATTGGACTTAAATGCTATCAATCTGAGAAATGTCCTTTAAACTCTTTCAATGGAACTAGACTGGTGATGCATATACAAGGTAGATAGCACAATACAAGGTCTTAATGTTAAATAAATTAAGGTCGCATCATGACAATATGTGGTTTAGGTACTATGAAGTTAATGTGGGGTACAAATAAAAATTGGGTATCAAGATTAAACACCTGGGCCACGACTCTGACATGAAACTTAAGGGTCTTCATTATTGATCTGGTAGGGAAAATTAATAAGGTTTCTGCCAGTACCAAATATAATCCAATGACATCTTAAGATAAAATTACTCCATGGCATTTACGCTACCCTACTTCACAAGACAATTCATTATTTAAGTCAGACTGTAATTGCCAACCTCTTCTGTCACAAAAAAACGTAAATTCGTCAGTGAATAGTACACAGAGAATAGTTGCTATTTGGAAGCATTTATGGATATCATTGGTAAATAACATAATAAACTGGGATGGACCAGTTTATAAGCTGGTCAACAACTGTTACAACGATACTTGGATTCCAAAGTGCTTAAGCTGAAAAATCAGAGTCTCATGACAAAATCAAAGAATCTTAGAAAAGTGGGGTATATATGGAATGAACTTGACACCCATTCTCTAAAGTCTTTAACAGCTGGTGATTGTAAGTCAAGAAGTTTAGCTCTGCAGATAACCCAGCATGAAAACCACTAGTTATCCAATATTTGCCATGCAGTGTGCTAAAAGAATTTATAATAATGGTGTCAATATAAATAACCTTAGATAGGCTGACCACACTCACAACTCATTGGGGGTCTCAGATCTTGTTTGACCATGTGGCAACTAATAATGTAGAGTTTGGATTACATTTAAACCTGAAGATAACCAAATAGATGGTCATTAGTAAAAATTAGGTTGAAGGAAGTATTGTACAGGTATAGAATCAACAAATCGAACGCATTTTTTTTTTCTTCTTTTGGGGTTCGTTCATTGTGCCCGAATATACCTCAGCCTAAAGGCTTATTGTTGCTCACCCCGATATTGAATCTATACTACCCAGTTACCCAGTCTAATATCTCGATGCCCTGTACTAGCTGGCACAGGTCTTTTGCTGCTGTGGTACCTAGGGCTTCTGGGGCCAGTAAGTATGTCACTCCCAAATATTTGTTGCCTTTTGCAACACAAGGTCTCACAGTTGCAAATGAAATGGACTATTTCTGCACCATCTTCCTTTTCGCACAATTGGCAATTAAGGTCTCCATTATATACTCCAAATCTGTTGTGCAGATATCCTTTAACGGCCATGTGTCCCGTTCTGATACCTATTCGTGTTCTGAATTTGTTCTTCCCAAATGTAAGCAGGTCTCTAGTAATTTTTTCGTCTATTTTAAAATTCATAAACTCATTCAGCTGTCTAGTTTCTGTCCAGTGAGCTTAATATTTTCTCTTCACCCCTGATCTCACTACAGATAGTGCTTCTCTGCCCTCCCAGTTCAGGTTCTGGTCCGACATAAGGTGCCGTAGAACCTTTTCTTGCTAGTTCATCAGCTTTTTTATTTCCTAAAATACATGTATATCCCGGAACGCATATACGCCTAATTGAGTTGCGGTCTTCTAAGGTTTTCAGTTCTATGAGGCATTTCCAAACCAGCTTTGATGTAACCCTAGGGTTCGATAGAACCTTTAGGGCGGCCTTCCTATCTATTATTATTAGGATCTTATTAGTGTAGGCTCTCCTTATGTTTTCCCTTGCACATTCTAGCATGCGTTTAATCATACAAATATTTTGGATGGCAACGATAATTGGAATACTATGCAGGAGACCCTACCCAAATTGAGCAAGCCAGAGCATCATTTGCAAACATTAAGTCCGTGTTATGTTGCCGAAGTCTATCGCTCTCCGTTCGAACTCGAGTACTATTAGTACGTCGTCAATATTCTTTATTACGGAATTGAGGCGTAGACTCTAAGAGACGCTATGTGTAAAAAGATGGAAGATTTCGAAATGTGGACTTATCGATCCTGGCTGGACAGGTTGCGAAATATCGATGTGTCTGCGGAAATATCAACAGATCGAAGTCATGGTCAGATTTAAAGAACGAATTGGAATACTTCAGAAACGAAGAATAAAGAGTTCTCAAATTAAAAATAGGCGACGAAGAAAATCGTGGTTAAAGAATTTGCGACAATGGTATGGTGAGACTATGACAAGTGTCTTTGGAAAAGCGGTGGACAAAGTACAGATACCGCTAATGATTGCCAGAGAAAGAGATTAGCGGTATCTCCGCTAATCTCTTGCTAAGATTGTAGTTTCAGGGCCGGGCACCTTGTGAATATTGAAGAAAGAGCATTCTGATCTGATCCATTCTCACAAGTTTATCAAGCGTCCCTTCTATCCTAGAACCAAAAGAAGTGATGATATGATATACCGGCTGTTAGTAAATAAAAGCATCAGGGGGTGATTCTACATAACAGATAATAATAGTCTAATGCTTTATTTTTATATTGAAGTGATACCTAAGTTTTTCTTCGGCTTTCCTCAAGAATGAGTTCAATAGAATCAAGAGTCAAAGTTCAATAATCATGTTTTTTCTTTAAGAAGTATGCTCAATCTTTTAATAATTCTAAATTATATAATAAATTTACCATAATACGTGATTTATGTTAGCTTACCTCTCAACTTCCTGTCAATTATATCCACTTATTACTCACCGCGGACCGCTCGTTAAAATTTACTTAGCAGCCATCGTCGACCCCCATCAGGGCCCTTAGAGGACCGGTGAAACTGGCAGGCTCCTAAAATAGTGACCTATTTTCTCCTTTTAAAATTGCCGAAGATCTGGCAATAACGCTCCAGACTCCTCCGCTGCTTGCCCGCTCTAACCTTGATTGCTGCCGCGCTCCGCTCCTGCCGAATTTGAACGGGATTCAGATACTTTGCGTTGCCTTGGTTACTTCGTGGAGCAGGAGCGGTAATCGGAGAAGGTTTATTGTTTCCTTACAACCTGGACTTTTTTAAGTTTTTTACAACTACGATTATAAAAATCTAAGATTTTTGTTAAGCCTGCCAGATGGCCGACAAAGATCAACTGTAGCTGTAACAACTCTACACAAAATTACATCATTATCATGCAGCCTTTTTAGCGTCCATTGTTGCCTCCAAAAATCTTCAGGTCTCTCTTTCCCTGGCTGTTGCAATCCAATTTGTCGCTATCCTCTTCAGGTCATCTGTCCATCGAGTGGGAGGTCTACTACTAAAATAGTTTTTTGGTCCATCGTCCGTCCTCTAATCTAGAAATGTGTCCAGCCCATTTCAATTTCTGTGTAGTGAGTCATTGTATAATATCGTGTACTTAAATACTTCAATGTATATCTTCATTTCTCACTTGATCCCTCAGGACCAGACTAAGCCTAGATCTCTCCAAACGCCTTTATGTTACTCTTAGTTTTTCTACGATTTTCTTTGTTAAAGTTGCGGTCTCCGCACCATAGGTCAAAACCAGCAATACGCACTGGTTAAATGCGTTTCGTTTCAAGCGAATTAACATATTTCCTTTAAGGATGTTCTTCATTTTTCCATACGCCGTTCATCTCAGGGTAATTCGTCTGTTTAGCCTCGGCGCTGTTAGTCAGCAGTGTACCTCGCCCTGATTGGCTACTTTGCACATTGAAGTATTCTATATAATTGATCTTACTGTTTCGCAAGTAACAACACTATCAACTGTCAAAAGGTGTGTCGAGCCAATCAGAGTAAGATATAGTTGTGATTAATAGCGCCGATGTGGCTATTTTCTAAAACTAGTTATCGTTTAATTTTGGGTACGCACGTTTAGCATACAAATCAGTCTCCTAACATGTAGTCTCCTCGGGTTATCCTAATCTTATGATAATTGTCAACCAATAATACTTTGTTGTTGTTGAAACCATGTTAGTCATGATTTTGGTATTTTGAAAATTTATTGTCAGTCCAATTTCTTGTACGATATCGTTGAGTTCTTGGAGCATGTCTTTCGCCTCCTTAGATTGTCTAATGATTCAGTCTTTCTTCATCGATTATTATTCCTTTTTGTTGCCAATCTTTTAAATATATACTCCAGGACAGTAGTAAAAAGCTTTGGTTGCCTTCCTTAACTTTTCGTTCTTAAACTTCTTAACCCTTTTTCTTTCCATCTTTATCTTGTTGGTTGTTAAGTTTAGATTTAAAGTTGTTGTGGTATTTTGATATATATTTTTAATTATGTCGCAATATTGGTAGTCGACTCTACAATCTTGCAATTTTTTTAAGATGGTCGCTAATTTTACTTAATGGGCGATTACATAAATTTAATGGTCTTTTCTGTCAGGGTTTTCAAGCACTGCAGGTAGTCGTTTGTACCGGACTTCGAGCGGAAACCAGCTTGCTCCTGTAAATAATAGAAATTGAGCTTTGCTCTACTTATTATAACTCTGGTGTACAGCTTATAAAGATGGTTAGGGAGACTAATTGGTCTGTATGTCTCCAGTTCCTCCCTTCTTGTGCAATAGTATAAAAATGCTTTTACATCATTACGGATCCTCCTACCTTAATCGCCTCTATGACGATACCGACATCCACTAGAGGTCTATAAAAATACAGCCAGAAACAATATTTCTATGAACTTAGTAAAGAAAGCACTCTAAAAAAATAGATTAGGCGGACTACTTCAGACTGAAGCAATATGAGCTATATTTTGAAATACCTGGTTATCTGAGGACTTGTTGGTTTTGAAATAAACCTTTGTTCGTCCGCCATCAATATACTTGTCGGCGGGGACTGGTCGCATCATATAGTAAGTCTATCAAATGTTTTCCTCCACTATTCTCTATCTTGGTTCATCTTGCAGTCCTTCTCGTTGAATTTTTTATATCACAACGGTGAAAGTCCTCTTTGGTCTTTGTTCATTTATTTTGCTTCTATAATAAGCTTCTCCATTGCCTCTGATCTCCTGGCAATGTGTCCAACTTATATCACACAATACTGCTGATTGGCAAAAGGAGATAATGTAATTTTGATTTGGAGTTTTTTCCTCAAAATTGATTCGTTGGTGCAGTGTGCTATCCAATTCATTTTCAATTATCCACGTCTCTGCTGTATAAGTCGGTATGGGGAAAAGGGAGTTTGTATAGGCCTGAGTTTGGTGTTAATTGTGATGGAAGTATCCTTCCAGATAAAGTGAGTTTCGCTGTTGTGCTGGTACACTTAAGGGGCTTAGTTTCGCAATCTCCGGTCTTGGTGACAACAGATCCAAGATATTCAAAGTGATTGGACCACTTAATAATCGGCGACATTTGTATGTTGTTATTAGTAGCACGATCAACTAATATTACTTAAGTGTTTGAATTATTAATTTTCACTAATTAGAAGCAGAATAAATACAAACATAGATCCAGCCTTAAAATAACATGTCTGATAGTCATAAAAGTAATTCCGAGTAGTCTTAATAATGCATATCCTAAAGTAACGAAAGCCTCAGATATAATGGCTATACATTTTCTTCTGATGTTTTCATTAATCTCGATTAGATTAAAACAGATTTACGATGGTAAGTATGCCTTATGGATATTGTAATAGGATTTCCTTAGTGAAAGGAGCCTTGCCTCAAACTGAAATAACTGGATTAAAGCTGGTCTTAGATTATAATTTCTCGCATAGTCTTAGAGCTTTGATAAAGGCTAGTAATCACCGAAATATATGGCACAACTATTAGCCACAACCTCGCATGTTTTATGTTATTCTCGCATGTAACATTGCCCTGTTAAAAACCCCTGTAAGAATGCGCAGTTTACCAACTAAAATACTATTCATTTTCCTCCATTTTATTTGCTGCTCCACATAGTAACACTTCTTCCACGCCTATGTAAAATCTATGAAGAATGGCAGAAACCCTCTGTAGTGTTGTGACCAAACCGCAAAGTCCTTTTAGCTCGCTCCTAATAAAAACTCTGGAAAAACTGTTCTAGCTAAAAAATCATCAATTTTTAGAAAACCTACTATAGATGCTCAGATGGTTCGCCTCCATTTGTACGCTGCTATCCAGTGACTGGTACTCTTTGGTATTAAGGTCCAGCAACTTTGGCACCCATTGGGCTTTGCTATCATCTAGTTTGATTGTTCCTTCTAAGTTGCAATCTGCATCGCATATACCAGAACATCAGTTTCCAGTAACTTCTCGATTGAGATCGGGGTTGTGGAAGGGGTTGGCTAGCCAGTGAACTTTGTAGTAGCCCTGATAGAGAAGTTAATATAAAAAATTCTAGGTTGGTAAAGGAAATACTACCTCGAGGACCATCCTTTAAGTATTGTAGGCACAGTGGGTTTGTTCATGTCTTCGTTTGTTTTGGCAGTAGTCAAATGTAAAAAATTCCTGGCACCACCTCCAGGTCTGCTTGGGAGTATGACTTTCACTGCTTTGGACGTTGTTCATGATAGTTCAGTAAAATCCGTAGATCCTAGTACTGAATTATGAGGCAATGAGCATTTGATTTGAAAAAAATTACTGAATTTAATAGATATTAAAGGAACAAATTCCAATAACACAATACCCACTTAGTAAGCACCAACATGCATATTAGGCAGGAAAAAGCTCTGGATGACTAATAAGATTCATGTTAAAAAGACCTGATCACTAAGAAATGGCATAAACAATATTCCTAGATATAGAAGGTGCGTATATTTAATAATGTGCTAACTACGTTACTCGTCAATGTATTTAAGTGAAGAAGAAATCCATTTCTGCTACTCAATTGAGGCTAGCTTGAAGTAAAGGCCAACCTTGGGGAAAGACAGTAATAGAAAGAGGGCCCCCTCCCTCCCTCCCGTCTATTATCAAGGTGGTGTTTTATAGCCATCAGACTGATCAGTTTTTGTAGACTCTCTATCCAAGCAATGCATTTAGTCGTGGCAGTCAACTGCAAACTGAAAGCACACAGGATGCACTGAACTTAATTGACAAGTGCTGTTCAGTAAACCCGGGTATAAAACACAATAGTTCTTTTCAAATGAAAAAAGCCCTGTAGGAGCTAAATTAACCGAAGCCAAATAAAACACAAATTACGTTCTCGAACAAAGATCTAAAATTCAACGGTAAATGGATGTAGATTATGTATTTTAAGGAAAAAGGTATCGACATGGCAACGCCGCTCGATCGCATTGTTTATGCCACCGACACAAGGAATCACTACCAGTGGCGTCGTCAAAAAATATTTACATGATAAATATTTATTAATAATAGAGAATGCTTTCAATAGAAGTAATAGTACCGTTTATGAACTATTTTTGTGGTTTTTTTACTGCATTTGGTGTAAATAGGTATTAGGCCATTTTTCTACCAACAATAAAACATTAAATAAGACCTGTTAGTACAACCATGAACAAAATTCTAGTTTTCTTCTTTTGTATAGTAAAGTATTTCTAGAAAAATATTCTTATTTCACTACTTCTAATAAGAATATATTTTTTTTACACACATTCACATTCAAGGTCTTATTTAGGCATATCTCAAAGATCCCCTGTTCTACGTTTATAAAGACGGTTCCCCATGATGTGATGTTATGAAAGTATCGATATTTTTTTGGAAAAAGATTGAATTTAATTGCCTTTTTTCTTATGATTGAATCTTCTGAAGAAATTTTATATGAACTACAGCAACCAAGAGACTGCAGAGATTCCAAGTGCTGCCATGAATATATCACCAAAGCAATGAGGAATCACTCCTTTACCGGCGATAAAGGTGCTGCTGGGTCTACCGTCAATCCACATCTCCTTAGGTAGATATTAAAGACTCAAACAAGGCAATGCCTCTATAAAGGCTTTGAGCTTAAAAATAGAAAAAGCAAATTAAAGCTATTAGCTAGAAAATAGATCGAGGAGTTAGGTCAATCTATGATATACCATCAGACAAGAACATTCCGCAAGGCTATTTTTAATACTGTCAGGTGCTTGCTTATTTTATCTTAAAACGTATTAAATGTCTCAACATGTAATAATCTTCTAACCTATTTTATTTCTATTCTAATTTCTCAACATGTATAGAGTCACTATTATGTATTTCGCAGGTTTAGGTTTGAGTGCCCACAAGCCATAACCAGTCTTGTAAAGTCTAACTAAGAAGGGGGCGATGAAGAGCTCTAAAATAGTTAAAAGATGCTATAATGAATCTTTACAGTTTGCACATAACTCCAATCTTCTTTCCACCATAAGTCTCATTTAAAGCTGAAAATAGAAACAGTTCATTTAGGTGCTGACTTATTCAGCTGTGCAGAGAAATTTTTAAGTCTCTAAAGAATGTATAAACAGGTTTTTAAGCATTAAACTAAGCTGTAGCATTTTTTACGAGGCCCATAAACGTGTCTGATAAATATCGAACACATGCACAATGAACAGAATCGTTCTAAATTAAACCACACTGGTTTTGAGCTAATAACGTTTAATATTATTCGACTAACCCTATTTAAAACTATAGGTGCATTTCGAATAACGGCTCTGGAAAAACTCAATAAAATTCCTCGAAATAAACGACTGATGCCTGTCTTGTCTGGCTACATTTCAAAATATAATTGTGGGGCGGCTGGGGTAGCAGCATAATGGGGGAACGGGGGAGACACCCTAATTGGTCTGACGCTGGCCCGTCCAGCCAACCGATATTTTCAACCGAACAAACAAAATCTCTCATTGAACATGCAGCAAAAATTTCCCGAACTGATTTATGATGCCTGAATATGCGATGGGTATTATTATGATAAAATTCGAGTTAAAAGTTCTTTTTTTTTCTCGTTTTATTAACAGGGTGAAAATTATGACGTTTTATTCAGTATTATTTCAGGAAAAATGTACGTTTAATATAAAAGCGAATAAAATATTTTTTAATAAATAGGTAACGTTCTGCACGTATTATTCTTTTTTCATTCTTAAAACTCGAAAGCTTCATATTTTCAATATGAAAAATAACGATTGCGATTCTCGATTTCTGCACAACATAATATTGCATCGTTATTTTCAGCCGATTTTTGCGGAAAAATTCGTTTTATAGCTGAGTAGGTAGCTGCATCAAAGCATCATTCCTCGCTTGCTAAAGTAATAAATGAAAAGAGCACTACTATGTAAGTCTTTTTGGTTTATCAGCAATTTTACAAGAAAATCAGATTCTAGAAGATATAAAAAACTAAATAAGGGAGCCAAAATGAGCATCATAAAAAGTCATACATTTTGTTTTATGTATATTCGCAGAATCTAGACCAAGATCTACTATAGATAAGATGTAATGTAGTTTAACTCTCTAAACGATAAATCGTAACTTACTCAAATAAACTCTTGCGATAAACAATAACTTATAATCTATTGTAACGCTGTAGCTGACCAGTATTTATATTTTGTAAATTGTTGATTTTTGCAGAAGGTACTAAGCAAATTAACTGTTATGCAAAGCTCCTTTCAGGAAATTTCGTGATTATACAATGAAAGCAATGCATACTTGCTGCATTGTAAAGAGCACTAGTAAAAATCCCGATAGATATTTTATTTCAATAAAATGATCGAATACCTTCTCAAATTATCAATAATCAAACTCAATTACACATACTCACGATCCATACGACACTAAGAGAGCCGTAAGAAGAGAGAAAAGCATCTCGGATAGAGACGGAAAGAGCTACATTACGCATTACGCTCTGCGTAGTGAAGTGACACGAAATGGAGGTCAATACTAATGTCTATATTTCGTCCCATGCCTACCCCGGAAGTGAACCATTCTACTTTAGTTATAGTATTCATGCAAATGGCACAACGCACGACGTATCGAAGGTTAGCGAATCTTCCGGAATAATGGTCAGCCGAGTATATAAGAAGCCGCGTCATCGCTGGGAGTCAGTTTAGTCCAGTACAGTTCGAAATAAAGGATAATACTAACTAAGATTAATAGGAACTAATTGGTTGCATTTATCATCCTGGCATCGTAAAATGTGTGGATTTTGCGTATGTATAGATAGAAAGGTTCAGGCTTTTACAGATATTAAATAGAAAAAAGTGAGGTACACACCCAGAGAAATGAAATTGGGACTATATCTCGAGTTATTTATTACCTATATGTTTATGTGGTTTGTGGATTTCACAAGGGCCTTCGATAAAGTAAAATGGCAGCATTTATAGCTAAAATAGTGAACAATAGACAATAATAAAACTCAAAAGCAATACAGCAAATTTTTTTTAAATTCAATTACAAGTATATGAACTCATTTTTATTAAATTCGGCAAAATTGCAATATCTGGTGTCGTGAAAGTAACCAACCATTTTCGTGGCCTTGGTTTAAGTTTAGGGAATGTAGTTGATCAATAAAATGTCAACGACAACGGGAATGGTAATTTTCTCATTTAAAAACAAAAATAAATTCAAATTTACTAAAAACAAAAAGAAGAAACAACACGTTTGAACACTTTATTTAACTTTTAAATTATTTGAAAAGTACAGAGTAGCTTATCAAAAACTGCTCAGTAAGAAAACATTCACAAAACACAAATTTAATTTTTTAAATATTTTTAAATTTTACACTTTATTTTAATCAGGGATTTAAATCAGACATTAATACGTGTAAATAAGTACAATGAAAATAAATAATTCTGGTAGTCGTAAGTGATTGTTTTTTGTAGTGTAAGTAAATCAGTTGACTATTCTTGTCCAATCAATAATTTATTTCATACCTAACGAACGATAACGCTAGAATATGAAAAAAAACGAACGATAAAAGCGCTTAATATATGACAAAAAGAGGAAAAAACAGAAGTCATAAATATAAGCTAATTGTAAATAAATAAAGCTACTGACTTAGGAAATCATCATCTATACATAAGGATTAGTAATTATCCCAATCCTTTTCCTAATCATTCTCATTCATTCGGCTAAATTATAACAAAATTTCATCAAGCGAACTTGAGGCCTTATTCAATTACAATTTAATTCAATTACCTTCTGACCGCATATTTATTCATAGGCTATTTGTAACAGCGCTATAAAAGTTTTTTAGTAAGTTTTACTATTATGGATACGTAACTTATAACTAAGCAAGACAAGGGACGCATCTGTGACCTTTTATCAGATCACAGAAGATTCGAACTGGAATCTGTGGACACAACTCCAAGGATTAACAGGAATCTAAGGAAAACGAACTGGAGTCTCTTTAAATAGACACTAGGACGCAACCTGGATAACTGCCCAACAGAGGCTAAACACAACCTCTAAGTGAAGACACCCAATTAGCAATTTTTCGACGCGACAACGTTGCAAATTGCAAAGCAGCGTTGCATTGTTACGTCGTCTTAACCGTAGAGTCAACCCGGTTTTACACCAATTTGAAAGAGATTTTTTTGGTTGTCTCAACGTTACGCAGTGACTACCCGTTAACTTTCTAAACGCTTTTGCAACGTTTTTAGAGTTACTGACTGAAGTAATAGGTAACTCCAGTAGGCAGCTACTCCAAAAATACAATGTTTTTAATCCATTTTTTGAACAGTCTTTATTAATATTTGTTTTGTATGTAGTTTAATATAGTGAATTATACAGGTAAAATACTCGTTTTGAAAGATTTATAGACGGAACATAGTTTACTGTAAAAAGATGTTGTTTTAGCCCTAAATAACACGCGCGCCCTAAATTTATAGCGGATTTCGAAAAAAAAATAAGTAATTTTTTTTAATTGGTTACATAAGAAACCCGCTGTCATTGTCCCTGGTTGGCCTTAAGCAAGAGGAAGAACGGATGGACTTAACCTAAAATTTTAATATTGCAATTATTGTTTGCAGTTGCGTATGCAGCACGTTTTTTTACAAACTTTAATAAACAAAAACTTTAACTTTTACAAAAAAATTCTCTCATTGCTGCTGCTGCTATATAAATCCAAAAAAATAAAACTTTATAAAATTTACCATTGTTTTCAATCTGGTTAGTCTCTTGTGTAAAAAAAGGCTTTAAAGTAGGATATAGGAACCATGAAGGAAACCATTTACAAAAAGTAAACCCAGTATTTTAAACTTTAAATATGTAAAATTTAATATAAATCTTTTTACTGCTAACTTCCGCCACTTCCATTGATTCTACATAATCCATATCAACTTTAGGTAAGCTAGTTGTAGGCATTTTTGCTTATATTGCAAGTTTTTGTGTCTTTAGTAAGTTGCAGAATATTTATTAAAGTATTTATATCTCTTCATTTTTTAAACCAAAACGAAAATAATAAATCCCAATAATTCCAAGCAAAAAATGAATTATAAAAATAAAAATATAGATTAAGTAGGTTATGTTGAATTGAATATTTTTTCATCCTCTTATTCTCTCTACCTTTGTTCTTCATCTTCTTCCTAAAACTCTTAACATGTCAAAACCTCCCTCTACAGCGAAAAATGCTTAACACCGTCTGCACGTCGTTGTTTTAAGTGTAAATTACTGCTGCTAGCGTCTATAGTAAAAAAATACGTTGTAAAAATAGCAGAGTTTTACAACAGTTGGGATACAGGTGCAGTACGTCGAAATTTAGTCGAAAATAAACGTTGTTGCAAAACCAACTAAATTTTACAGTAAAAATAACGTTGCAACTAGTGAAAATAAGATTAAACTCAACTTAGGTAACTGCAAATTGTTATTTGGGCCTCCTGATGGAACTAAGAACTGAGTGAGCTTACAGGAAAAAATTCTTTACCAGAGCAAAGAGAACTAAAGAGTGGAATTAATATAGACAAAGCTTAACCAGATACCATAATGCCATAAAAAAGGCAGAAGCAGAAGGATGGAGGACACTATGCAAGGACCTAAGTGAGATACCAGCATATGCAAGACTCCACAAGGATATACCAATAGCCAAGTGGCCGCAACAGGCCCTTGGTTCGTGCATAAATTCCATGGAGAATGTACGACAACCGAGGGGGAAACGCTCGGCTTAATGCTGAACACCCACTTTCAGGGATCGGAAATTCTGTAACCAACACAGGCCCAATACCCGACTCCTGTTTCCAAACAGGAGCCAAAAGGAGAACTGGGATCTGGCAAAAAAGGTTGTAACCTACGACAAAGTTAAATGCGCGATAGACACCTTTAAACCATTTGAGTCTCCTGGAATAGATGGTGTTATATATATCATGCTACAGCAGGGCAAAGAACTGATGCTACCCGCGTTATTCAAAATAAGGCAGGTTAATCTAGCCACGGCGCATATACCAGAGAGTTGGAAGGAAGGGAAGGTAGTATTCCTATCAAAAGTGTGACGCGACTCATACGCGAAACCCAAATCCCCCTGACCAATCTACCTTACAGCATTCCTCCTAAAAACAGAGGAAAAGCTTATAGAAAGGTATATTAAGGACGATGTACTACGGGCTAGTCCTCTTAATCGACACCAATATGCCTATCAAATAGGTATTTTGTGAATCAGCGATCCACTAGATAAGCCAAACGGTCAAAAAGTCTTTAAAGAACAAAGAAATCGCCCAAGGAGCCTTCTTAGACTTTGAGAGAGCACTTGATAATACGTCGTATTCCTCATTCAACCATGCCAGAGTTGCACGAGGTATATATCCTATGATAGGCGATTGGGTCAACCAAATGCTAAATCATAAGAAGGTGACAGCGTTTCAACAGTACCACGGTAAAAGCCAAGGTGTATAGGGAATCACTGTAGGGTAGAGTACTCTCACTGCTGCTGTAAAACCTTGTATTGAATAGCTTACTGAGATGACTAGAGAGGCAGCATATCTTCGCTGTGGGATACGCAGACGTTATTGTTCTACTAGCACGGTGAAATAACCAGATATGCATTTAGAAATGTGCAAGGAGCTCTAAACGTTGTCGAGCACTGGTGCATGAATGAACAACTAAGGGTAGAAACAGGTAGTTGGACTGACATTGTCTTTGTTTTCGTACAACACGACGTTTCGGTCGGTAAGTATCTCCGTATCTCCTCAGTTTACACTTGATACCGAACATACTTACCGACCGAAACGTCGTGTTGTATGAAAACAAAGACAATGTCAGTCCAACTACCTGTTTCTACCCTTATTTGTTCTTTCATGCCCCAGTGCTCGATAACGTTTAGAGCTCCTTGCATAATTCTAGATACATACCTGGTTGTTCCACCGTGCTAGTAGAACAATATCGTGTTGTACGAAAACAAAGACAATGTCAGTCCGACTACCTGTTTCTACATTACCATTGTCTACCACTTTCAAAAAAACCAACTAAGGGTAGGGAAAGGGAACAACCTCTCAAAAACCATCCTAGTTGCCTTCACAAAAGGGAGGAAAATAGAGCTTATAAGACCTAGTGCTCTATGGTAAATACCTGCAACTCGAAGGTGAAGTCAAATATCTAAGGGTGACCCTAGATAAAAAATCTCAGCTACAAGAAACATGTAATAAATAATACAAACAAGACCACAAAAACTCCTATGTACTGTAAGAGAATGCACGGCAGATCATCAACAAAACACAAAGAACAGCGTGTCTGGGTATAGCAGGACCGCTATTAATGACATCGAGTGCTGCCCTAGACAACCTGATAGGACAAAGCCCATTACATCTAGTATTATGAGCTGAAGCAATATCAAAAGCAAAAAATCTAATGTTCAATGGTGCAACGATAATAACGAAAGTTGGATACAATGCCCCATTCAACAAAATACAAGACCTTGGACGTATGTTAATAAGAATGGACAAAACCAAGGTCACATAGCTAGACAAAACCTTTGCAATTAAAGAAGGAAAGGGAGTAATGGGGACAGAAGTTACAAGAGAATCAGAAAGAAACAGTTCTCACTCCTGGGTAAGCCTTCATTAGGGAAAGCGTGTAAAGAATCCCCCTAATAATGTCTCAATCGTAAAAAAGATCGTTACCTGGAACGTTCGAAGCATGTAACAACCAGCCAAAGCAGCAAATATTTTTTAAGAAATGAAGTTTCTTTCAGCAGTATTATGATCTGCTATAAAAAGTCACTTGGTATTTCCATTGTATGGAATTAAGCTTTATTCTTCTTTTTTATTGAAATTACCTCTACGTTTTCGGAGTTCTATTGCTTCTTGTACTAGTCGACTTAGTATCCCTAGACTCAATTTATTGATTGTTTTTCTTGTATATTTTATATATCGATTTATCCGTTCGTCCCAATCTAGTTTCCATGGACCTCTTCAAGATTGATCTTTATTACCTTTGACTGATCGCAGAGAATATTCTCTTACTTGACTTTAATCTATCCGCAGTTTTTTATATTCAATTCGTCTACGGATAAAAGGGAAAAATTCTTTCCGAAAAGTCATCCATCCATCCACCTATGCTTGCTTACCGACTATTAAAGGATGATAATAATATACTTAACTATATACTATAATATACTACTCAAATAAAATGTTACGTTATGTGCAATGAACTTAATCTGATAGTCATTGAAATTCATGAAATAAATATATAATAATTTAAATCCACATAGTCCTCATAATATACATGATATATCAGTTATCCTCCTTTTATGTGTAAAATATTACCCAAAATCAACATAAATTCCTATTTACCGACAGACAATACTCGGAATCAGCAAAGCATCACGGTTACATCGTTGCTGTGACAGCCACTGCTAAAGCTCCATGGCGACTAGAAGCTTGTATAGCTCGTTGCGCTGACTGTTAATTGAGTTGCTGCATTTGAACTGACCAGAGCGTAGCGTAAATAATCATCTACCTGGGAAATTTCAGAAACTTTATATTATTAACGGAGTATAATAGGGCTTTAATTAAAACCGTTGGCGCTTTACAGAATTTCTAGCGAATACTCGCAAGTGTAATAAAGTTTGGTTGGTTGGCTGGATAAGAGAGATGCTTTATGATGGTTCAGCTTGTAGAGGCGTAATTATTACTTGTCAAGTTTAGATATTCTATTTTTAAATAATTAACATTTAGAATATATTGCACACATGTTGTAGAATAATATACCTTTTCGATGCCAGATACCTTAATTCATGTTTTAAAACATGCTTATTATATAACGTCACAGATACTGATTTTGAAATAAGTGATAGTACTGTGAATAAAAAAGGGTGGTAATCTTAAAGTAATTTGTCTAACATATTAGTCTCTAGAAAGTGTAGGTATATTGGCAATGTCGGATTATTTTTATCTAAATTTGTGTTTTATATGGTTCTCTTTCTGTGCCTTATTTATGATTTAAGTAACTAATACTGTGTAAATCATTTAAATAAACAAAATTTTAAAACAACGATCAAATTTTATTAGAATATTATAGTACAAGTCACACTGGCAATATAATCTCTTCCATTATATATAGCTTCCCTGAACCCCCTTAAGGTAAATAAAAATTGAAAAGCAAATGTTAGAGAAGAAGTAAAAGAAGGAATGACCGATGACGATCAATTCAAAAAATAGCATTATCGTACATATTCAGCCTAATATTCAGTTTTTTTTTCAAATAATCCCAGTGGTAATTTATAGGGTTTATGTGGTAATTTATAGGGTCTGATGAGAACACAGCAAATATTTACAAAAAATTTATAATATTTTAAGAGCGTAGAGTATCATACAGATTATTATAATTAACATAAAGACTGTCGCTCAACCATGAAGAACGAGCAACTATCAACATACAGCATCGACAACGTCATTACTTAAGTGAACGATGTGGTGTTGCAGGACTTTCGTTGACTAGTTAAGAAGTTACAAAAGAAGTGGGCATCAGCACTTTTTCAGCACATTCTATTCTGACACAAGATTTGACCACGAAGAGAGTCGCAGCGAAATTCGTACCAAAGCTGCTGGTGGCAGGGTAAGACCTTATTCGTGTGGATGACTCACTGGACTCAATAAACAGTGATTTCCACTTTACAAACACCATTAACACAAGTCTTGAGTATACAAATATTATCGAATATAAATCAAATCCCATTCATCTAAGGGAAGCAATCCACGCCACTAAGGCGAAAGAAGGGCAAGGTACGAAGCAATGTCAGAGTGACGTTAACTGAGTTTTCGCTCCGGAAAATAGTATTCCACGAAGTTTTGTGAAGCAGTATTTCTTGACTGTCGTAAAGTAGTATATCAGATCGGGCATGACAGGGCAAAATGGTCGCCAAAGAGTTCTACAGGATATGTGTGGAGCCAAAGGAGATCGAAGTTTAGTAATTAGGAAATTGATAACTCCAACTGCAATGCTTCAGCACAGCTCCTCGTATAATTTAGACTATAAGCAGGAAACCGGGTTTTCCTGCTTCAACACGCTCGTTACTCTCCTGATATGGCCTCCTGCGAGTTTCGGCTGTTTCCTATAGAACGATACCTATTTCAGGGTATTGACTATTAAAACATCCCAGTTATTTTTCCTATTGAAGCGTTTTTTTCGTTCGTTAGGTGTGAATTAAAACAATCGAAAATAGTCATCTTATTTTTCTACTCACTTCAATACGAAAACGCAATCACTTATAACTACTAGATATTTATTTTCACTGTTTTTACTTATAACTATTTAAATTTTGCGCCAATATTCCGAACTTTACTTCACTGAACTGACAAATGACAACTATCGGCGATGTGGCTTCTTATATACTCGGCAGAACGCTGTTTCGGAAGATTTCCGCTAACCTTCAAGACGTCGTGTAGTGTACTACTTGTGTCATTCCGAAATGAGGGCGAATCGGCTGACTTCTCGGTGTTTACACGAGTATCAAAAATGCCTAATCTGCAATTACTAAACTGCCCACATTAAGAAACATTCTCATAAAACTATTAATTTACATTGATTTTTAACTAAGGCGTTTTTTTTAACAGGACAGTATCTATCAAATTTACTGTGTAAAGAAGGCGAAAACGCCTTGCCATTATTTAACCTAATATACACGTTATATAATTCCATCAACTTTTATGATTTAATAACGAAAAACTCATAAATTCAAATATTTCCATACTAAAGAAGCTTTGAAGTACCATTAAATAACAGATGTCTCTAGGTTTCCCATTTATTAAATTCCGGGCAATCTTTTTTCCCATTATACATTTTTCCGCTCATACTCCGTCGTCTCTCTAATAAAATTTCAAGCATTTCCAGAGCCTATTCAAGCTATACAGTCGCACCCTTTTATGCGCATTAAAAGGCCCTAAATGCAACCTTTTATTTTCCAACCAAAACTGAAATCTGATTTGCATCGAATTCCTCAATTTTCAGCACTCGCCCTATCGTGCACCCGTCGTAGCCCTCCTCCCCCTTCCACGCTCCCGCAGGACACATGTATATATACCCACGTCACCAGTTCCCGGACGGTTGCTATAGCGACCATCTGGGGATGCAGTAATCCATCTTGTTCCTTCCCATTTGCGATCTCTTTCCTGTAATTTATTTTCCTGCATCGCTCTCTTTCTGGCTTAAGAGATGTCCGATGGTGTTCGCTTTTTTCTTCGCACCGTGGTGGCTGTGGCGGTCCCGCTCCTATTATTTATTTTCAACGTTGGTTGTGTACCTTATTATAATTTGATGTTAATGGTTAATTTTTAATTATTTTAACAGGGGGTTTATTGCTCATCTGAGTGGTTCTCCGAAGTTTTTTGTTGCTTTACGTTGGAAGAAAAGTTCAGAAATTTCATGCTTGTACGTTGATTACATTAAGGAAACCATAGCCCTCCTTCGCTAAGGAGTAATGGATATGCTTACAACTTTGTTTTTATTAGAGTGTATAGCTATGAGTAATCAGCTAATTCCGAGGTTCAAGTTGGAGTTAGAAGGAGAAACAAAAATGAAGATTTATAACCAACGTAATAAAGTTTATAGCTTGTGCTGTAATATTTTTTCTTAGTACTTTTTGTTTTATTTCTTTGATTCGTACCTCCATTATTGAGGAGATAATGTGGAACTTGAGTAAAGTGGATTTGCAGATGATACCAGAACTTCTTGACATGCTCATAAAGTTCAACGTAAATTCATAAGATACATTGCTTACAAGCTTAATATTCCTTGTATTGATATTAATTATAATGAAATGTTTAGATTGCTGAACATTGAAAAATTGGAGACTCGATAAAAACTGCGATATTGTCACAACATACAAGATTCTTAACAATGTAATACAGTCTCCTCAGTTGTTGTGTCAGCATAATTTAAGTGTTCCTCCTACTACAGTACTCAGACAGACTAGATTATTCTACCTTGAACAACATCGTACACTGTATGGTGAAAACTGTGCAATAGGTAGAATGATGATTAACTCAAATAGTTTCAGAATAGATTTGCTTCATTGTTCTCTGAGTTCACTTCAACGAATTTTAAAATCTGCTTAAGGGCAATATAATTTTATATCTTGACTTTGCTTAATGTGTGTCTTCTTTTCTATTGTAGTTACTCTGTTTTAAACCATTGTTGTCCTTATATTTTATTTTATTTTATTGATGTTACCTATTATCTATTATTTATAGTAGATATTTAATGATAGTACTAATACTTCAAGTGCTTTATTGAGATATAAAATCTTATTTTGTTGAATACTTTATATACCATATTTATTTTGTTAATTGGTTAATTACCGTAATATACTGAATTGAATAAAGATCGTTCGAAACACGATATTACTACTGTTGACAAAAGTGTATCAAAAACCATCGATTTATCATCAATCGCATAATTGAACTTTTTTTATTCCACTTCACATACAGTCAAAATATTACAGAAATTGAATTTTAAATAGATGGTTCCTGTATTTACGAAATAGATATATGACGTATGGACATGTCTCCTTTTTGCAGTAAAATAAAACAAAATTCTATAATTTTGACATTTGCTTTATTCAAATAGTACATACTTATTCTACATCGCATTCTTTCTCACTTGTGGGCCAAGCCGAAATGATCCTCCAAAATTCCATATAATCCTCAGGCATAAATTTTATTGTTTTTAATATATCAGTAATTTTTTTTTTGTTAATTGGTATCTTTTCAAGGTGTGGTTTTTTAGAACATTGAGTTAATTCTTTTTCAGCATTAATAAACCGGTAAGTATTACTTACAGGGCAGTTTATAAACTCACGGCCAACTATCTGAGTGGTTGTTGAAATACTCAAATGTTGGAAGGATGCGATAGAAAATGATTTCTTTTGAGATCGTGGTACACTCTTTCCATAAGATTCATTACTCAGGCAGGTTCTTTTATAAAATTGTGGCCACCAACGTTTGAAATCGTACACAAAATCGGTATACACCTGAACAGTTGAAAATTTTGCTGGATTTTTGCAAGCCTTGGAAATTATTTCAACATAATCCTGGATAGTGTAAAATCGTTCTATTTTATTAAGCTGTCGTTTAATTAGACCGAAGTCATGGTCGCAAGGCATAAATGAATGGTCTCTCATTGGGAAGTACATTTCAATCTCATTAAATCTCTTGAATTCAACTAAACTCATTAGAAAGCGAATCACGGTATTATTTTTATTCTGCCCACTACAGTTGTCACAGAAAATGTGAAGAGTTTT
Organism: Anthonomus grandis grandis; assembly: GCF_022605725.1. Classification (NCBI taxonomy): domain Eukaryota; kingdom Metazoa; phylum Arthropoda; class Insecta; order Coleoptera; family Curculionidae; genus Anthonomus; species Anthonomus grandis. The sequence goes on along the minus strand of NC_065561.1, from coordinate 13,603,418 downwards.
ATACTTTTGCAAGCTTTGCTGATCTAAGTAATGCTTGAGAAAAGAGCATACGTCATTTGCACCTTTGCCCGCCTCCCCTTCATGGTAGACATAACAAGCAATATTACTAGATCCTAAATTATGTATCCCAAAAGTACAAACAGTGAGCTGTCGAAAGTAGTACAGATCTTGAACCGGAAGTTGTGGTAGCGATACATTCGCCATGAAATCAATGCAAATACCTAAAATCTGCTCATCTTCAGTACAGCGCTTTTTTACCGAATCTAGAGCAGTATAAAACTTCTTGCTTCGTCTCTTGTGGACCATAAGCTCAGCAACTGCTACTCTTTTTGCATTATCGTTAAGACAGTCACTCTTTATTTTAGCATTAAGTTCCTCGCAGATACTGCAAGTGTCTTTTGCTGGTCTACCAAATTTTAAGTTATAATTTTCTTTAAAATAGGACCAAAAAAATTTGTAAAAAATTTTATCAGTCTTGTGTTTTTCTCTAAACATCTCAAACATTGTCTTTACTGATAATTTGCAATCTAGATAACGAATTTCTTGGCTCGTATAATGCGATATTTTTACCGGATAGGATTCAATGTGGTCTCGGACATTTGCAATAACAGATCCTTTTATTGCATTTCCACTTACATTTTTACCGCGCATATCCTGAGGGGTTTCGTGATTTTTTAGGAGAAAAACAATACATTCGCATCGCTTCTTAGAGATTCCATAAATTGAAAGAAATGCTCTTCTACTTGAACCATTAAGAATAAAATATTTGACACTTTAAGACTTTGGTTTACTATTAGAAGCATCTATGCTACCCCCTTTTCGTGAAATGTAATGTATTTCTAAGAGTTCTGGTAAATGCATATCTTGTAAGTCTTTTGTTTGCAAATTACAAAACAAATTAAGCATACTTTGTTTTTCTTCTTCAGTCAGTCCACTTAAACATTTCTTGTAACAACTAAAAGGATAAACTAGTTTGCCTAACGATGATTTAAAAAAACCCCAGACTTACTATAAATCACCCGCACCCTCTTTGGCAGGAATGCATTTTCCAGAATAATTTACATGTTGGATGCCTTGCAGTTTTGCCCTTTTAATATAATTTCTTTTATATTTCTCAGTGTTCACAACACCTTTTTTTCGTTTTTTTGGGATATCTTCAGATTTTGAACTCGAACTCATTTTTTCTATTCAACTTAAATAAAATGAAATTGTAAATGAAATAAGCACGTGTTGTTTCCTTGTTTCTATGAAATTCTAAACAGAACTAAACGGCTGCATTTTTTATTACTCAGCCAGCAAAAACCAAAATAAATCAGAGCGGAACATTAAAATAGGTCCCCGAATCTCTATTGCATTTTAGTGATTATATTATCTGGTCTTTTGTATTGGTGTACGAAACTGCACGAAAGGAACCGAAGTCAATAGTTTACCGCAGAAAGGTTACTTCTCCAGGACATATCCCCTTTCTGCGGTTAGCGAGAATTATAATGCTATCGGGTAAATGGTGTGATAATGTCGTATGTCCCGTTTATGCAGTAAACGATGTATTTAAGGTAATGAAATCTAAATATATGAAAATATGAATTTCCTAAGAAATTGGAGATGTCCCCTTTCTGCAGTTAGCGATTCATTTTAGGTAACGGTGTCTTATAACCAGTTCATGTAAGTAAAGGGGTTATTTCCAAAATGAATTAAGCAATTCCTTAACATGATCACTAATATATTGCTCTATGGTAACTTCGATTATATACCTAGCATGGCAATTTAATTAAATAATACAAACTTCTCTATCCGATACTGATTCTGCATTATAAGAAATGGTTCATAGACTACATCAAGGTAATTAGATATTGAAAGAGGCAAGGTTGCAACAGGGAATTTTTCTGACAGAACTTGGTAAGATATTCTGCAATTCACAAATTGATTTTAATTTGTAAGGGCATGTTATCTGGCCGATGCTGTTAACATAACTATTAAAATTTAGTTTAGAATCCAGTATCAAATCAAGATTCTTAGCTTCATATGTTCATCCATTCGATTATTACTTAATTATTTTGCATATACAGGTTAGCGAATAGAAGACTACACATAGGCATTATAAATGGGCAACACCGCTTCTCGCCTACTTTTTGGCGGATTCCGATCATCTGATTTGCTATTTTCAACACGGCACAATTAGTATTTTGTGTGTGTGTCTATTTTAATTTTTTTAAATATTTATCACTATGTCTTTTTATACACCTTCCAAAGAGCTCAATTGATTAAATGGTTTTATAGAGGCAATTCGGCAGTACAATGCAGGGATTTATTATCAGTAAATTTCAAAATAGACCGATTATTTGTGCTAAAACTATTTTAAATATCGTGTAAAATGTTGAGACATTTTTGCCTCCAGTAATGTAAAAATTGTCACATCAGAGCTAAAGGGTCCACGAGATAGAACGGCGGGAAGAAATGGTTTGTAGTACTTTAGCTCTGGATTCAACATGATCGAGCAGAAGTGTTGGAGGAGAACTGAATATGCACTATCACGAGTATTTGGAAAAAACGTGGAGACAAATCGTTTAAATATACCAAAAGTCAGGAGGTGATTCCTGAGGACCAGTGGCGAAGAAGGGCATTTTGTGAAATCATGATGGAAAAGTTAAATGTTTGGGCTGGTATTTTAAATTACCATATTACTGGGCCTTTTTTCATTGGTGGTACTTTGAACGCAGAAAATTATCTTGAGTTGCTACAAAACTAAGTTCTTCCTGCATTCAACCCCATCCTGATATAAACCTGGGATCAGTCTATTTTCAATAAGATGGCTGTCCTGCTCATAATGTGGTTAGAGTAAAAAAAATGTTAACAAATACTTCTCCTAACCGCCTAATTAGTGGGACTGGCATTAGTAAATGGCCTCCAAGATCTCCCGATTTGTCACCAAATGACTTTTATTTGTTGGGTTACCTTAAGGCATTTACAGGAGTCGAGAAATAAAGTTGTTGAATCTGCCAATTCCATTTTACTTTAAACTCTTTTGGAAGTAAGAAAGAGCTTTTACGATAGGCTAAAGAAGGAGGTCTTTTTGAGCCTTTTATTTAAAGAATTATTTGTTAGGTTTATTATTTGGAGTTTTATTTTCTGTTTTTTTAGAATAGCCACCTGGAATGATTCAATTTCCCTAGTCCTCTCTGCGATAAACTTAGAGAAATGTTTCCTGTGAAAATGTCATAAAGATATTGCTGTCGACACCAAGTTCGCTTAAAGTATTTCCAGGCAAAGTAGTTTTGATTTTTTGAAAAAGGCATTTTTTTACAGTTTTACAAACGTTTTCCTATTTTGCTGCTATATCTTTTAGACCCAGTAGTAAATTCGTTTGCCTATATAACAAACCAACCATTGTAAAGGTCGGCCGAGAGAACCTTCAATTTGTCTAGATATTCTGAAAATATTCTAATAAAGACTATTGCATTCAATAGCCTAAAGTTTAGAAAGATCCATGTTTTTATTTAGAAATTTTAAAATGCTTGTCGAATGACCAGAACCAGGAGTTACATGACCTAAATACATGGATTCTGGTTCCGATAATATAGTCGGATTACCGAACAAATGGAGTAAATGTTGTGCGCGAAATATAGGCCCGCCCATCGATGCAACCTTGGCAGATTTAGACGAGGAGAATTATGCCTACTTATTTCAAATTATTTTACCGTACAGCTTTTCTTTGTAAGCAGCTTTTTTTAAAATATAATACGGTCGCCTGTAAAATGGGTCCAAACCGATTTTGAGGTTGTGCCAGATAATGATATGCCAAACGGTCAAATTTTAACCACAAAATTTTTTGTAATTTTCACGTATAAATTCGCTCATCCTGGGACACACTGTATATTAAAAATATTTATTACCTGCTGCTTCTGCTGTAAACTGGACTTTTTGCACTTTGCACACGAATAGCAGATAATTCAACCAAAACGATCTAAAGCCGCTCGACTAATAAAATTAAATAAAACCCCAAGTCATGAACCCTATCGAGGCTCTAGGCCACACCTCCGGCGCAGAACGAACACGTGACCACTCCATCTGTTCGGTAACCCAAGTATAGTACAATATGCTCTTTTGTTACGATTCAATTTTTAGCAACCAAAGATGACGTCGTAGAAATCTGAAATTTAGCACACTGATTAACAATACCAAAAGACAATTTTTCCACATATAGGTATTTTAAATTTTAAAAAAATTATTAAATAATTACTTTTTCACGTCACCTTAGTCCCCAATTTTTGGATTTTTATTTACTTTCAAAATTTATAAAAGACAAATGTTAGTGTTGGTCGCACGTAAAAAAATAATAATAACATGCTTTGTGGCAAAGACTTTAGTTCATAGATGACTCCATATGAAAAATCCAAACGTGTAAGATCGGGAGATCTGGCAGGCCATTCTACGGTACCTCTTTGGCCAATCGTCTAGGAAATACGTCGTTCAAAAAATGACGAACATCAGCAGCATAATGTGGTGGTGCCCCATCTTATTGAAACATGAGTACATTTTCTAGTTTATCATCTTGTGCAAGTAACTCAGTTATCCTGGAATTGATCGCGTTCTGCAGAAGTTCCAAGTAATTTTCAGCATTAAGATTTGTATGAACAAAAAAGGTCCAACAATATGATCTCCCAAGATATCAGCCTATACATTAGGTTTTTGAGATCGCTGCGTATGTGTGTCAAAATAAACGAGGATTAGTGTCGCTCCAGTATCAACAGTTGTGTTTATTGACTTCACCATGTAAATAAAAGGACCGTTCGTCCGAGAAATAGACATTGTCCATCAAATTTCTTGTAACCTATCACTAAAGTACTCACAAAATTGTATACGATGATCGAAATCATCTTCATTTAGCTCGTTTACTAGTTTGATTTAGTAGGCATGATATTTAGGTATTTTTAAAATTTTGTGAACGGTACTTTTAGACACGCCAGATGCGGTAGCAATTTTTCGAGCAGATGTATTAGGTTCCCTCCCAACATGACCTAATACTGCAATTTCTACCACTTCATTTCTCACTAGATGCTGAACTTCATTTTTTCTATTTTGTACTGACTCTTTTTTTTGGAAGTTCCTTATCAAATCCATTACATGAGGATGATTTACCCTTTTAACCGAATAATTACCATTAAAAGCATGTGCAGCTGCTCTAGCAGACTTATTTTGTTGATAATAAAGACCTACCAAGTCAATTCTTTCTTGCAGCGTATAAACAATTGTTATCAATACTATTAATATTAGCAGGACTAGATTAAATGAATACTTCATGCTACTGTTGTAACAGCAAAACACCAAAATAAAAATAAACAAACCAACAAAAGCGTCGAAAAATGCAGGTATACTGCATATTTTGACGTTTTTGTCAAAATAACTTGAATTTTCGAAATGTATTTTTTTTCTTAAATAGAGATAACACCTGAATAATTAAAAAAAAGAAAATTTATGCAGAAAATAAAAATGTAAGATATATACTTTTGAAGAATGTCAGCCACGTTTATTTATATTTCTGAAAACGAATTGATAAAGTAAAAAAATAAAAATAGGGCTATGTAAAGAATAAAATTATGTCAATAGAGCAGAAAAATTAAAGGCCATAAGTGTAACTGTTAACGCAATGTTCATAGAAAGTGTAGACAAATTTGAGTACCTTGGCAGTTGGTTATTTGAAGACTAGATAGACATCGGGTAACGAAAAGTAAAATGTCGCATTGAATAAGCTTGATAAGCATTTCTCAGTTTGGGAACTAAGTTGCGTCTAAGATTTGTGAAGTGTTATGTTTAGTCGGTGCTTCTTTACGGTATGGAAAGTTAGTTAGGCATTAAAAAACAGGCCTTTAAAATGTGGGTGTACCGCAGAATCCTTAAGATACCCTGGTCGGTGAAACAAACAAAGGAAGAAGTTCTTAGACAATAAGGAACACGAACTCTTTGAAATCATTAAGAAGAGGAAAACGGCGTATCTGAGGCGCATCATGCGAAGTAGAAGATACGGATTCTTGCAGGCAAGATTGAGAAAGGAAAAGAAATGTCACGGCTATCTAAGATCAGACAGTGGGCAGGGATACAGGATGTGCAGTGGCTGATACACACTGGAATTAGCATAGAGGATACGATATGATAGGCCCGGTCTAGTAAGTTAAGAGTACCAATTATTGTTAAACTGTTTGTTTGCCAATAAAGTCCAAATTTGGTATTATCTCCAATCTAAAATATTTCATAGACCGAATATACTAAAAGGGATGAAAATTAATTATATTTTCCAACTTTGTGCATATAAGGTAAAACGTTTATTCTTAAGAACGAAGCGCCTCAAGGATTTATAAAATAAGGTAAAAAAACTTAAAAGCAGCAACTGTAGCCCGCAAGCCATTTATGAAATCTTTATAACCCGGCTAGAAATTCTGCTTTTCGTCAGATGGGATGCAGCCAAGTGGGAAACCCTTGGAGAGCGTCCTTATTTGATATTTTCAGCGAGATGCCAGGTTATGTCAATAAAGATATCGCGTTTCATTCTTTTGGCGAGTTTTCCGGGACGCTTCGGAGTTGCTTGGCTGGTTTGTCGGTGACGTGGAATTATTATTAAAAAAAAATTGTTAGCTGTGGCAAATTTATAGAAGAGTTTCTTTTAAGAACAGAAACTGCATTTTTCATAAAATCTGAAAAAAAAAACGAGATCCTTGCATAAACAATGAGGATTTTTTTAGTAGCCTACCCAATAACAAAACCCAAACCAAAAACCATTTTTCAAGATCTTTTTTCATAAATAAGTTATGTAAGTTCTTCGATTAAAAACGTTTCTCGCCAATTGATACGAGGCGTGACGTCACTTGTTAGTACGCTGATATTTTTGTTGCAGGCATCAAGCGTGAACGGTCGGCAATAATAGTGTTTTCGCGACAATTCACGTATTTTGCTTATTGTAACAAGTATATACAAACAAAATTTGGTATTTAGCTTTTGCGATCGATATGCAATCAAAAAAACATTCATCTAAGCATTATTGGTGCGTAAGGGGCTAGTATATCTGTAAGGACGCTAGCTAAAGACCAGACATTAAGCTCACATTTAATAAATCAGTCATGGTAATATCTAATATAAATCAACATAGTTTAATTAAATCAATCACCAAGAAAAACGTGAAAAACACACTAACCAATCATCAAAAACTGACTAACAAAAACGCCAGCTATGCTGTTTCTGTGCATTATTTTTGAAGCCGACATCTGGAACTAACTTTTGACGTCACACCAATCAGGGAACGTTCTCTGCTGCGCGTGTACAACTTAAAACAAGGGATGGTAAGTTTAGGATTATTTATTGTTTATTTAATACATTAAGCAAATGAGAAAAAAGTGATATAATTAGAGATATAGTTGTTGTTTTTGCCTACAGGATGAAATCGTTGGGTGGAAGGAACTTTCGGCTCCATCACCTGTGTGTATGTAAGACTGGATTAATGGTTGTAGTGAAACCAAATGGCCAGCTTTAGTCTCCATCAGCAGATATTATTCTTTATTGCCTGTAAGATAAATAATGATATAATTAGCTTCTGTTACAGCTCATACTTTTGGCAAAAGGCCAACCAAACTAAAGAAATATTGAGTTTAGGGATTTATGGTTCAGCAAGGTGTAAACACGAGAGGGCATAATTTTCTGCGAGTGATTCTGTGCAAAGTAACAGCCCGACTGCTTACAACATGCTGACAATGAGTCGTTATGGGATTTGAGAAAAGCTCTCCAAAGAAACTCTACGAACGGTCTACCTTAAGAAGCAATGCTCGCGCAGCTCTTGTTAAATTTATACAGTTCTAGATTTAAAAAAAGACATAGATATGAGGACCTTTGGGATCTTACTATAAAATGTGGCTCATTCGAGATTCCAGAGAAAATTTTATCGGCTTTTCTCGAGAAGCTAGGGAAATATTTCTGTAATTGGAGACTCGGACCAGACGCTAGCAAAACAGCACTAACCTGCATTCATCTAAATAACAAACTTGAAAATAGGGAACTCCTCAAATCAGGACATCCAAAATTATTTAGTAAGTTAAAAATAATTATATTTATTGTCAGTTTTGGACATTCAATAATTTACTGGATTAAGATATCCATTTGTATATTGTATTTGTATTTCCTATTATTGTACGAAGTTCCAAAATTGGTCCAAATAAGTTGTATAAATATAATAAGTTTATTAGATAAATAATAGATTCCAAATTGACGTCCAAAAGTGTGTCGTTTAGTCGTTGGATATCAATTGGCTATCATTTGGACAATTTTTGGATGTCCAAAGGATAGGCGGTGTGTCCAAAAGGACACAACCATTCAGTGGCTTTAAGGGTGCTTTCTGGGTCAGTGTCTCATTTTCAAATATGAGTCCTCTTTTCCATTGTATGTTTAACATAATCCTTTTATTGTTCATTATTGGTCTCAGGAAAACGAGTAAAGAAGTGTTAAAAGTGAGTAAAGAAGTAAGAATTTTACCTTTAATAAATTAGCATAAATATGAAAAATTATATACAAAAATTGTAAAAAAAAAGTTCGTTATTAATACATACCTTTTTTTTTACCACATTTTTTTTTATAGTAATTAGAGTCTTTCGGATCCCATAACACTGGATAATTTTGGTAAATTTCAATTAAATTCAAACACTTTTCTTCCGTCCACAGCTCTTCCATCGTGTCAATACGTCGACGTACATACTTGAAATACGATCAAACTGACGTCCACGAGCGCGCTGCGAACCTCTTTGTGTTTGTCAAAAAACCACCATGAGACGGATAGCTACAAGCGCAGTGCAATCCTCCTAGGACCTAGAAGAAGTTCGCAACAGGCTCGCGCTGACGTAGTCACTCGATACCGTATCAGATACGTGATACACCTAAAGGCAGTGTCGTTTAATTCACTAACTTCAGTCTATGGCCTGAAGGCATCTAGCCCTGAGTCGTGTTCTCTCCACATACACGCAAGTCGAGAAATCTGCCGTCGTTGGAAACCCTACTGTGAATGGTGGTTTCTTGTCAGTTTATGTCCGAAGGCCAGAACTTTCATCAATTTTAAAAATTGGACTGAAGGTCAGCAATTTTTTTGGAAATTTTGTCGTTTTAAACAGGATAAATATGAGCGACAGGTGCAACCAACCTGAATTTATAACTGGATTTATAGATATTTATAGAAATCACCCGTGTTTATGGAAAATAAAATCAAAACATTATTCCAACCGACAAATGTGGGAACAAGCATATTCTGCATTGTTGCAGTATTATAAAACTGTCGATGAAAAAGCTACAGTGGATACAGTAAAAAATAAAGTTAATTTAGAAAAGTAAATAAAAGTAAAAAATCAGGTAGCAGTTCAGAACAAGTATATGTACCCAAACTTTGGTATTTCAAGTTACGTATGTTTACATCTGATCAGGAAACTCCGCTGCAACCAATTTCAAACGACAGTGATTACGAACATGACACAGAAGAGATTTCTGATAACGAGGTAAGTGAAAAAACATTTTTTTCTTAGTTGATGTTGCAATGTTTGGCGTGTAGTGCATAACACTGTGTTGTGTGTTTTTTTTGCACAAGGTGTTTTGTAGTTTCATAGATAATAATATATGTTATGGCTAATATAGATACTTGGGTAGTTTGCAATCTAGCCAGCTATTTTGCAAACTAGCCAGATGCGCTGTTATTTTGGAGTAATCTGCATATTCTTGCAAAATAGCGGATAACGAGTTGCTAGTTTACGAACAAGCTGGCTAGTATGCACACTATCTGAAACATCTGTTTTAAATGGGTATTGTATGTAGGTTAATTTAGTAAAATAGCTGCTAGTTTGTATGCCAACAGATAATTTACACAACTATTTCATTTTTTAGTTAATATTAAAACAAAAGAATATAATCTCCAAAGTAACCAAAAAAATTATATAGTTACTACTATAGTCTGCATATACTGCTACTATAATATGCAGATTCCTGCAAAATAACAGCGCATCTGGCTAGTTTACAAAATAACACAAACTACCCAAGTATCCATATTAGCCGTAACATTAATAATATAAAAACAAGATACTGTCTGGTATTTTATAAATATCTACAAATATATTTTATTGAACCTATAGGAAAAAAATGAAAAATAGTTACATTACAAAAAATTATCTTGCCAGGACACTTTTCCTCTCCGTATAAAATACTGTTTGTAAGCATCGCGATTTTCTTTTGCCATGTGTGATGGATTCCTACCATAACCTAGTTGTGATTTATTTAAGGTGTTTTCGCTTCTCCAATCTCCTGGTATTATGTCCCCAGTATCAAGGAGTTCAGTATCAACGATGTTTTTAGGTAAGTAGGCGTTTGTTGCATGGCGCCGTAAAGTTATGTAGGACACAAGATGCGAGGACAATGTAATTTATTTTTTCAGGCTTTATATTAATTGCAGTACGAAAAACGCGAAATCTGTTAACTAAAATGCCAAACGCGTTTTCTACAGTACGCCTGGCTCGACTACATCTATAGTTAAAAATTCGTTTATCCGCTGTTAATGTTTTGTGAGAAAAAGGTTTAAGTATGTGTTCGTGTAATGGAAAGGCATCATCCGCCACAAAAACAAAATTCGTATTTTCTTTGGTAGTTTCATTGCTTGGTGTGTTTAGTTTTCCATTTATTAATCTATCGTGAAATGTTGTGGTCTCAAAAACGCCTCCGTCGGATACTCGTCCATTACATCCAACACTGACGTAAGTAAATTCGTAATCGGCGTTAACCATTGCCATTAAAAAGGCACTGTCATAACCTTTATAGTTATAAAAGTATGATCCACTATTATATGGCTTGACAATTCTAATATGCTTCCCATCAATGACACCTCCACAGTTGGGAAAATTCCATCTACTCTCAAAGTTTATTGCTATATCTTGCCATTCCTCGCGGGTTTTGGGAAACTAAAAAAAAATCTGCCATGAAAATACCTAAATTTCATCTATTTTTATTTTAGAAGTTTAACATTATTCTAGATAAAAATATACGCGTATTTTAAAAATCTTGCTTTATTTTTTTAGGCCGAATATATTAACGAAGAAATTTCGAGTCCCAGAAGTACTGGTATTGACGAATCTGAAGATACGAATACCGTACCAACGCTACTAACGACCCCTCAACCGGCTGTTTTGGCAAATAATAGCAGATGTTCCTCAAAAACCTCTACAACTTCAGCTAAACGTTCTGCACCAAAGAGAAAGTTAACAGAGCAACACGACATGATTGCAGCACAATTTTAAGAAATGACATAGCAGATGTCTCATGTAATAGGAGAAAATGTAGCTTACAAACTGCGAAGAATTAATGAAGAACAAAGATTTTATGCCGAACAAATAATAAACAAAGTTCTGTTTTATGCAATCCAGAATAAATTGACTCCCGACTCAGACGTTGTAGTGAACAAACCTGTTTTCAACAATCCAGATGCCAGTCTCAAATGAGTCTCATTATCAGCAGAATTCAAATGTTATCCAAAACCAACAGTCATATCAATTTTCAAAGCCACTCCACACAGTCACAAATAACACACCTTTTTCGCACTCAAATGTTGCTTTTTCTGACCAACAACCTACAGTTTTGTCATCTGCTGGCCAAATTGAAGAAAAGTTGTCGGATTTAATTATTGTAACATAATAAAAATGTTTTTATTAAATAAATAAATTTTAATAATAAATTTAATCACTTCGTAATCGTAGATTAGTTTCATAAGTTTCAATTACGAATAAATAAATGTTTATTTTCTTACCTTTAAATACTCTTTCTTTAAAACTTTGTAGATGCACTTGCACGTTTCAGGGATGATGACTCCTAGTGCCTGAGGGGAAAGAAGTGTTGAAAATTTCAAATCCTCAAAGCTTCTTCCTATTGCTAGGAACCGTAATGTTGCAATTAACCTTTCTTCTGCACTAATCGCTATGCTCATTTTGGTATTTTTCTTTATATTGTCAGATTTAACGAGTCTTAATTGTGTTTTAAAAGTCTTATCATCCATACGGAGATTTTTTCGAAGTTTTTTAATAAGACTTATATGAGACAATTTTTCTCTCTCTAGAAGCCAATTTTTAACCCAGAATCGTTTTCGTTGTCTAGCTGGCTTTTCGATTAACAGAAGTAATAACAAAAATTGTTAATTTCTTCAGTTTTTTTGAATTAGCCATTTTGTTAAACGCAACGCTCATTCAAGAAACTACGATCGACTGAGAGTGTGTGGACATGTTTGGAGTCGCCTGCAGGCAACGATCTGAAGGGCCAATTCTTTGGGTTTCGACCCGAAAGGCCGACTGAATACTGTGTGGCCTCCCTCGGCCATTGCCTGTCGTTATGGCCCTCAGTCTATGGCCTGCAGGCGATCTGTTAGTGAATGGGTGCCTTTAAGTGAGTACCCGCCTTAAGGTTGAAAAACTGCGACAAGCGTTTGATATTGTAACGAAATTCGGGAACACACTTTTATTGTCAACGTCAAAAACACTAACCTAACTCGCCTTGACTGTCGTTTAGTTTTCCAAGGTAAAAACTAACTAAACAATTAAAACTGAATGAAATGTCACGAAGTGCGTCCTTTTTAAAACCCGATGGAATAGTTTCGAAATATTTAGAAGTATCTTCATTGTTTTTGCCGAAAGAGACCAATAATTTTAGGAGAATACTGACAGTCAGCAAGCAAGTATACAAATTCTAGAAAATTAAAACTACAGTGACTTACAATAATATAACCTAAATTGGGGCCAAAATGAGGCTCTCAAATAAAATGAACTACTTAAAAACTAAACACATAGATAAAAATAATAAACCAAACGTAAGTAGAACCCTAAATAAACCCTACGAATCAACTTTAACTACAGAATACTAATAAAATAGTACAAAAACTAGGAGAATAATTAACGTATTTACAATTTCATAATAATATGCCCATTTTTTGGTCGGGTAATCCTTATACTATTTTTTTCTAACTTCCATTTCCTACTTATTTCAAAGATATGAAATTTATGTATTATTGTGGTCTTTAAAAAATTTAATCGGTAATTATAATAAATTATCTACGGATCTCTGAGAGACAGTATATCCTTCTTTAAAATTTAAATCCCAATTACTTTTTTAGCTAGACGATATTTTAAACGAGAGCAAATAAGACAGTTATTTACAGTGCTACGAATATACGGATAGAATCCCAAGCCTTATGAATTTTTCATCTGCCGGCCTAAAGTCCGAAACACTACTAACTTACATAAAAAATTCACTGGAAGCCCTAAAGCCTTGATTTCGTGACATTAGGATATAACACGATTTAAAATTTAAATAGCCAGACAGTGGAAAGCTTTGAGTGCTTAGTGTGTTACATTGCTGTTAAACAATGAAATAAAAAGAAGCGCCAACCGGTGAACTTTTGACCTATAACCCGCTCGTATAACATGATGCTTCAAGGTATATTATGACAATGCCGGTTGTATGTTTACATGGAGTTTAAGCAGCGCTAAAGTAATGTTTTAATCAATTCAAATGCTTAAAGTGTAACACGACCCGAATAAATCGATGTGCGGGAAAACAAAGAAAATTCTCGGCTCCGTCCCACAACTATCTCGTAAAAGATCATTTTCCACTTAGGTATTTACCCGTTAAACTGGGTAATTTTACCCCCGTGAGTGGCCATCACCCCATGCATCAACCGACGACCGTCGGCATGCTTGAATAAACACTCTTTAAGATCGTGAGTTATATTGGACTATACTGCTCAAACTAAATTAGTTTGAAATAATGTTTTAGAACAGGATATGATTGAATATAAAAGAAAAATAAATTAATATTTTTTGATGATTTATTTATTAGGTAAAAATATACATATACATATACATATACAGGGTGCCTCCGATTAAGTCGGCACTATTGGTATCTTTGTTAATATTTGAGATACAGGGTCGGTTAAATTAGCAAACTAGTAGGATTTTTTCTGTTGATTAAAATGGTGAAAACAGAAAAAAAATTGAACATCGCGTTTTCGAGAAAATGTGAAAAATGTACTTTTGTTAAATGGAATCCCCTGTATATTTTTACATAAATCAAAAGATAATAATTTTCTTAATAAAGAAGTTTATTTACACTAATAGCCTAAACCTAAAAATAACAAAGTTATAGCGATATTAATAATTTTGTCAAATTTAGGCAAGTTGGCTTTGAAATAAATAACATCAAGTAAAACTACTAATTTACAATAAATGAGCAAAAACATCGCCATCTTGTTCAATACATTTCTGAGCACACTTAAGCACACGTCTTGTAGCTTTTAAGATTGATCTTCTATCTATTGATCCAATTATTTGCCTAATATGTGTTTGAAGTTCATCAACGGTTCTGTATTTTTTTTTATACGCTTCATCTTTTATGTAACCCCAAAAATAAAAATCTAGAGGGGTCAGGTCTGGTGACCTAGGTGGCCAATGAATCGGGCCATGTGTCGTAATCCATTTATCGTCAAACAGTCTATTAAGTAATATTCTTACCTCATTTAGTTGATGGGGAGGTGCTCCATCCTGTTAAAAATAGATTTGTTGCCGTCTCTCCAAGTTAACATTATCCAAATAATCTTCCAGCGCTCCAGATAATATGAGATCAACATATCTCCTTCCAGTCAAAGTGCCGTCATAAAACACAGGTCCTATTACTTGGCTTCCTATTAAGCCGCACCAAACGTTTATACAAAAATTGATTTTGAGGATTTCTGGGATTAGTAAGGAAAAGATTTTCTTGGGACCAATAGTATACATTTTTACGGTTAAACATACCTTTGTTTGAAAAATTAGCTTCGTCGCTCCAAATTATATGGTTTAAAATATTATCATTAGCTTCATATGCATTACGTAACCAGTTGCAAAAAGCAAGTCTTCTTTCGTTATCGCCAGGCAACAATGTTTGTGCTGGTCGATACTTATATGGCACAAATTTGTGTTTCTTTAAGACCCGCCAAATTGTTACTAAGCTCACACCGTAAGCTCTTGCTAAATCTCTAGTTGAGTTTTCCATATGAGCTTCAAAATATGCCAAAATAGAAATTTCAACATCCTCGCTTACTATAAATTGGTTCCTTCTTCTAGTTCTTTTAAACACGTTTTCGTTACTTCTAAATTTTCTGTAGAGAATTAAAAAGTATCTACGGTTTGGCAAGTTACGAGTCTGGAATCTCTGGCGGTACTCTTCTAGCGCTCTGTCACTATTTTTTCGACATACAAGGTAACATTCTAACATATCACATTTTTCAATATGCGTAAAAGGCATTTCACTAATTTAGATTTTACAAAAATCACAAACTTTCCTAACATGTAAGTGTCAGTATTTCTTTATTTAATAAAATCTCTACGGCTACTGTCATTTTGTTATTCAAACAATGATTTATTTGTTTTGCTCTCAAAAAGTTCAAGGCCAACTTGCCTAAATTTGACAAAATTATTAATATCGCTATAACTTTGTTATTTTTAGGTTTAGGCTATTAGTGTAAATAAACTTTTTTATTAAGAAAATTATTATCTTTTGATTTATGTAAAAATAAACAGGGGATTCCATTTAACAAAAGTACATTTTTCACATTTTCTCGAAAACGCGATGTTTAATTTTTTTTCTGTTTTCACCATTTTAATCGACAGAAAAAATCCTATTAGTTTGCTAATTTAACCGACCCTGTATCTTAAATGTTAACAAAGATACTAATAGTGCCGACTTAATCGGAGGCACCCTGTATAGTTTTAGAATTCGTTTTAAAACATACAAAAAACTAAAATTAAAAATTGCACAAAAAATTATAAAATTGTATTTATTATAATTTCAAAAATAAAAGTGGATTCTGACCGTCTTAATTCGCTCGAATATATTCAAGTACTTGCGTGGTAAGTACTAAATTAAAATATAAGTAAAAAATTGAATGAGATGGATGTGCCTGTTTTTTATTGCATAACAAATTAAATCTTGGTGGAATGTTTGAAACTGCTGGACGTAAGACCTCTTAAACATTTTTTAGCGCCGAACGATATTGGGATTTAATATGTGTTAAAGCTGAGAAAGTAACTTCACATAAATATGTGGTGTTGAATGGCAGAAGTACATTTAACGCCATATCAGCGATTATGGGAAATTCAGTTCTCCGATCCAGAATTCAGTCAAGGGCTTTTTTTGACATTGTAGATTTAAGTTTGAGTCATTTGAAAGCTCAGCAAATTCCTCTTAAGCTTTAAGTGGCAGTTGATCAATTGAATCCAAACTATTTTTTGGAAATCAATATTTAATATAAAATATGTATGGAACTGTATTTCTAGCGCTTGTAAGTGATCTACAATAATTTTTGCAATAAAAGTTTTACAATGAATTTTAAAATCGATTCGATTACAAAATTGTCGACACTGGAAAACATTTCGAATGAATTAGTTTCGACCCTACTTTTCCAAATGTTGATCTGTTTAATAAAACTTTGAATTTATTTATCATCAATTTATTAATCATTACACAACTAAATATATCACAATTTTTTCCTTGAAGAGACAAGTTGAGATCGTTTAACTTCGCAAACATATCTGACAAATACACAGCTCGAATAGCCATAAGTCATTTTGAAAAAAAAAGCAAGTTCACATTTTCGTTCCGTTAAAAATATTTCGATATCGTCCTTTAATAACAATAATCTTCTTAAATTTTTACCTCTTGACAACCATCTTACTTCTGCATGTAATAACAAAGGTGTGTAGTGGAAATCCGTATCCTTACAGAGATTTGAAAGATCATAAATGCAAGTACATCGTTCAATTCTGGTGCTAATTTTGCTGCAAGAGCCTCTCGGTAAATAAGGCAGTGAGTAAAAGTTATATGATCATAATGAGAAGCTTGAGAAATAAATGAAAAACCTTCTGCTTTTAAAAATTCGTCAATTTTACAATATATGTCTTTCCCTGTAGTATGGACTTCCATAGGTCGACAAAAAAACAATTCTTCCTTCACGCTTTCTTTATAAACATACAATGCGATATCCCTCCATTTTCTAATCACCAAAACGTCTAATGCTGTCGACTCATGTTGCTGCTCAATGTATTTTAATGCAAGTTCCATTACATTTTTGGCTTCTTCATGAGAAATCGTTTTTTCCTCTTCAATGTCACTACTCTCATCATATTCCTCTGGTTCTTTGGTTGCTAAATCTATAACTTCTTCATCATTCAAAAATTCATTTTCAAGTTGATCGTCACAACAATTTTCCACATCTTCTGGTTGCAATGGTTCGTTACCCGTTAACTTTTGAAGGTCTTGTAGACTGGATTTGTTTTCTTCTTCTTCAGTCCCTGCAATATTCGAGATCGCAACTAAATTCTCAACATCTGGCCAAAGTTTTCTCCAAGATTTAATAAACGTTGAAGAGAACATTTCTTGAAATGCTGTAGCTAACATATAGATAACGTCCTTGATATGGATCTTTTTGATGACTTCTAAAAGACCTTTGTGTTCACTCTCCGAGCGTTGCAGATTTTCAGAAACAAGTTTACGCCTGTATCGTCTTTTTAAGCTTTAGATCACTCCTTGGTCCATTGGTTGCACTAAGCTTGTTACATTTAAAGGAAGATAAACTAATTTTATGTCATCTACATTGCAGTCATGAGGATGGGTTGGAGCATTATCTAACACTAGAACTGCTTTGATAGGCAGTTAACACTTTTTAAATGTTTTTTAACTCTTGGAACAAACTCTAAATTAAACCACTCTTTAAGCAGGTCTGAATTCATTCACGCTGATTTTTGTGACTTATAATAGAGCGGAAGGGACGATGGATTCAAGTTTTTGAATGCCCGTGGTTTAGCAGACTTGCCAATAACGAAAAGAGGAATTTTATGAGTTCCCGCTGCATTCGAACAAACAGCCACTGTATTACGTTCTTTGTTCTTTTTAAAGCCAGAGGCAGACTGTTCATGACTGCCAGGGAGGTAGAAGAGGCTTACTGGTCGGCGTACAGTTCATAAAATCGGTGAAGAATAAAAAATTACCTTGTCTTGTTAAAGTCATTGGGTCTAAATAAATTAATGTCCTTAGAACATTAAACAACTTAGAACATATTTGAGTTCAACGTGTGGACAGGGGCAAAGGGGATGTTTTGTTTAAAAACATATTCATCGATTCTCGGTTGTTAGGTTTACACACATTTACAAAAGAGGAAATTTTCAGCTATATATCAATGCATATAATAATGTTATTTTAACTCATTGGTGTTAGATTTTGGATTAAAAATAAAAAGTAAAAATAGATATATCTTATCCTAAGCGCAAAAATAACATCTTTAGAGCAAAAAAAAAATTATAAACACTCTTATCCCTGAAACGGTTTCTGAAAAATTTTGAATGGCAACACCACAAGCAAAAATTAATGTCATCTTGTCAACGGTTTTGTGTTTACATTTGGTATTTGTGAAGTTCTGCGTTTTTTCTTTAGTTTTTGGTTGAAAAATGAAAAAGGTCTCATTTGAGTGTTATATAATTTAAAGCATAATCTATTATTAATAAATATTTATCATGTAAATATTTTTTGACGACGTCACTGGTAAAGATTGCTTGTGTCGGTGAAATCAACAATGCGATCAAGCAGCGTTGCGATGTTGTTGCCTTTGTTTCTAATATACGTTATCTGCATTCACTTAACTTTGAATATTGACTTCTTTATAGAGTATCTTATCATATTTTATTAAAGAGGAACAGTAGTATTGTTTTGTACCTGTCAAAATAAGTGACAACCTTAGAGGGTAAACTACAAAAATTTGGCAAGTCTATTTATAGAAAAGAATCGAAACATGATGAGACAGCTTCGTTGTTGAAAGAAATTAAGCCTAAATATCCTATAAAATACTATGGCATAGCATTAAAAAATGTGGATTGGAAAGCAACAGGTATGGATAAAAATTATTAATTTTTCGGCTAAAAACACACATGCTTCTATTGCTAAATACTTTACTCTTATAATCGCTGATCCATGCTCAAGCACCCTATTTCACAAAAGCTGTAACATAACTTTTACCAACAGATGTAAACAACCTGAAAAATTCATCCAAATACTGACCCATTACCTATTTGCCCACCATATATAAGATTTTGCTTTCTTGCATGAATTGTTTAATCTACGAATGCCTGGCAGCAAATAAGTTTATTGCGGAAAAGCAAAAAAAAAAGTATCAAAGATGTGATTCTTAACCAAGTTATAAAATCCAACAGCAATATTCATATGGCATATTGATTACACAAAAGCCTCTGACTCCGTACCATATAGTTGGCTTTCTAAGATCACGGATTTCCATGAAGTAAGCCTACAAATAAAAAATGTCCTTTGTCACAAAATATGGACACTATCATCCCAAAGTTTATACCGAAAGATCGACACTACCAAGACGAGAGGGTGGCAAAGGACTGCTGCACATTCAAAACCCACATTATATCTAGGTCATGAAATTGAGGCAGTAGTTTTACGGTAAAAATGCACATCTATACCTTGCGATTATCGATGTGCACAAAAATTATACACTTAATGTTAGCAATGAATTTGACATCTAGAAATGCCATTAAAAAATCCGAGAGATACCTGTTAACAACTCAAGATAAAGTATTGCCAATAAAAAACTATCAAAATTATGTTATTAATCTCCTAGGATTGAGACTTGAACTAGCCTTCTAGCGATGAGGGCTCCTCATATGTATTTATGTAGACCATTGTACCGGAACGTTCGCCAACTTTCTACGTGTGCCTCGAGATGTCGCGAGGTGTTTCCGCCACTCGCTTTAGCCTCATTGCACCTTCGGATCTAGGCGACGGATAAGACGATTCCCGAATGCCGGCTTACAGCTGGTATATTCGCGGCCTGTTAACATTATTTATACTATAAATTACTGGAGCAGTAGAGTAAAGCCTGATGGTCTTTAATCCGATGAAAGGAAATTCCCTAATCTGCAGCTCTACGTGGTAGAGTATGGTAACATCAAAAAGGGGGACGAAGTCGTTGCTTGATGAGCAACTAACTTTTCTCTTCGGAGTAAGGACACTCTTGTCCTGGGGGTAAAAAAATTAACGAAATAGAATCAGGCAACGGAAAACCACCTAATCATTTTTCCATAAGAATTTTATGGTGAGTGACATTAGTGAGGCTTCGGAAAAGCTTAATTTTCCGGTTTGCAGCCGGCACTAGTCTTCTTTCGATGAAACAGTAAAAAATTTTACGTTTTCTGAAGGAAATGTTATTCAGGTAACTTTGGTTTCTGGGTAGCTACAGAATTTTCGAACGCTATAAAATACTGTTCGTTAGGTCTGAATTAACTCAATTAAAAATAGTCAACTCACGACCACTTACAACAACTCGAAATATTTAGTTTTACTATATTTATTTCCAACTATATATATCTGATTTACAACAACACTCACACCACAACAGTCAACTCACTTCCAGCGGCAACGCGGCGTGCAGTGTGCCACTTGTGTCATTCTAGAATGACGGAGAATCAACTGCTTTGCCGGTGTTTATAATATCGTTACAATACGATTAATGATCTAATAATAACATTTCAATTAATTATGCAAGGCTTACAATATTTTACAGACAGTACAAGTACAGACCAATGCCCCTACATGTACCGCATCAGACGGTGTTGTAGAAACATTCTATGGGAATCTGAATGATTTTTTATTCTGGAAGATTTTTTGATAGGCGATTTTAACTCCACGGTTGGAAACACAGAACTGAATGATCATATAAGGCAAACAGTGGGCAAATTTAGAATCGGTGAACGTAATCCTAGAGGAGAGCGTTTAGTTCACTTT
Organism: Anthonomus grandis grandis; assembly: GCF_022605725.1. Lineage (NCBI taxonomy): Eukaryota > Metazoa > Arthropoda > Insecta > Coleoptera > Curculionidae > Anthonomus > Anthonomus grandis. The sequence continues at coordinate 13,582,541 of NC_065561.1, read as the reverse complement.
TGTTTAAACAATGGATTTTCGATTACTAACATCTCGTCGCTATAAACTTGGATATCACCAGATGGTAAATATGGGACCAGATTAATTATAGTATGACTGTTAAAGATCATCCATACGGTTGTGTAAGACGTTACCAGGCTCAGATTGTGGCTCCGATCACCAATTCCTTATGTGCACTTTCAAAAATATTTTAAAAATTTCAGAAAACCAAACGTTACTACCTAACTACCCAACTACTACAACTACCCAGGATCACTGATATCCTATCAGACCCAGGTTAGACAAAATATAGCAGATAATGCGGTACTACTGAATCCGATTCCCATAAATTCAGATACGTGGTAATCATTCAGAGGATGTATTACAGATGCTATTACTCAAACTTAAAGTGGACGAGACACTGTTCCAAGACAATCATGGATGGACCCACTAACACTTCATGTAAAGCATCAAATCTACATGCAAAAGACAGAAACACTTAATATAATGAACATACAAGACAAATGCAAAGATTGTGCCGAAGAAACAAAAACATTTATATCCAAGTAATATATAGAGAAAAACAATCTCATTTTAATTATAATACTACCAGAGACTTATTTCAGAAAATGAAACTTCTTATCCTCGAATTTAAATAAAAAAATTGAATAGTTAGAGACAGTGAGGGAAACTTGGCTGCTGATATGAATGGATCAGGTGATTGTGGTTTGTCGCCATCGATATGGATCTGTATGCTAATAATAAGTATCTTAAGAATCGTGAAAGCAGCATATTCTCGCTTTAACCGGATATTCGGCTTTCGGATGTTTAGGCTGCCAAAAACAAGCATACATTTAATGAATCTCCTGGAATTGATGCTTTAACAGTCCAGGCACTAAAGTCTATGGGACAGACATGCTTGAGAATAATAGGTCAGTTATATCAGGTAATATGAAGGATCGGTTTATGGCCAGATGACTGAAGATGTATCGCTAAACAAAATATAGCAGCTCAGGTGTAGGCTGTATCAGAGAGATGCAGAAACTATTTGGCACGTATAATTTGCTTGTCAAGATAATATCTAGGATGTCACCACAAGGTTGCCGGCCATCGTCCATCAAGAGTTATGTAAAAAAAAATCTATTACACGAAATACAACCATATTATAAATACTTCTGCGATTGGGAATTGAAAAACCAGAGCAATTAAACAGTAGTTCTGCTACATATACACTCATGGTTGGCCTTGATTAAGTTGTTGATTCAACGAACCCTGTATTTAGCAGGCTTAATTAAAGGTTTCCATTAAGTAGAAACCCAAAAAAATACATTAATAACTACATCCGAGATCAGTGTTATAGACAGCCTCTACGATTCAAGACTAGAACTTAACCAACAAGACAAATTACAGGATAGTTTATAGACAAAGCAAAAAGAAACGAGGACATACAACCGTTACCAGTAATCCACCTGGCCCATCAAGAACGAACGAAATAAAAAAAAAGAAATAAATTCAGGAAACAATCAAGATATGGAAAGGACAAAGGATGCAAAATACTTTAATAAACGAAGGAAGAAACTAACAATAAAACAAACACGTGGATATTGCTTGAATTTGAAACTTGCTTTTGATAACCAGCTCAAACCAAGTTAGTCTAAAGATAAACCTCATAAAAACTAAATTCATCATTTTGCTATGAGGTTTGGAAGATTGGATACTGAAAAAGAAGGAAATTGATAGACATCAAGCTTTGAAAAAAAAGATTTATTGGAGCATATTCAGAATATCATAGATTGAAGCTACGAGCATAGAACTGCTATATTGGAAGGGAGAAATAAATAATTAGCAGGTTGGAGGGAATAAGATAAGAAAATTTCTAGGCTTAGGAACCTATACTAAATAAGTTATTTATAAGATCAGAATTGACATCATGATCAACATCCTCCATTCAGAGATGCAACTTAAAGAAAAAGATTAAATGGGTATTTCAGTTTTCTGGTGTAATCTAAGTTTTATCTCGAATGTACTGGTTCTTATTATATTAAAGTGCCTTCATTCTAGATTTTGAGCTTCTTATTTGATAATAAAGTCAATGGTTGTTAAGAATCATTTTTATGGCATCAGTTGGTGTGGTGTCCATAGCTCTAATATCGAAGACAGACAAGTCTCTGGAAATTCTAAAGCTTCACTTTTAGTCTGCATTAACCAGTTTTTTATTACCAGATTGTTAATCCGTAGATTGACTTGAGATGTGCAGCCAATACGTGGTGGATAGTAAAAAATACCACACTATTTTCACCAGTCTGTTATATAAAATTTTAGGTGCAGTTTGCATCTTTGACAAAATATATGATATGTCCTAAAAACTAGGACTAAGCAATCAGCGTAACACTGAATAAGTATTTGTACTGTTTAGGTCCTCCAAGAGTCTGTCTATAACCATGTATCACAATAACTCCTTCCCATAGATAGCCTTTAGACACCTCCATACTAAGGATTGCTGGAACTTCCGCGACACTTATTATTGATCCACTTATTATGACGGTCATTTATGATATGAATGTGATGAAAAATATTTAAAGAAGGATCTGAAGAGCTTAAGTTGTAGAACACAAACAATCAAAATATGAAACACTTGATACAATTAAAAAAGAATAATGAGCAAAACATCTCTGCCTCAGTCATGCGGAGAATGAAATCATGAAACTGAAAATAATTTTCATTTTATACCTCTTCTCTGATTTTAATTTTTTAATTAGGAAGTCCCTAGTGCTAAAAAAGTAGAAATGCAATATTAAGGAAAACCTGTTGTTTCCTCTTGTGCATTTAATTAGTTTTTACCGTCGTTAAAAAACACTTCGTAGCATAAAACGAGACAGAAGAATTCCCAAAGACACTGAGCAAAAACCGTTTCGAGAGCGTTGTAATTTGAATATCTTTCTCGGGAAAATGGAGCAAAATATCTGTTTTGAAGCATAGATGAGAGGACAAAGGCAGAACCCCGGCTAAAGGGTTAGGTCGGGCAGTGGGCGAATTTCATTTTATAGGCAAATTTAATTTCATAATAAACAATACAGCTCTTAGTTTAATGTTATCTAAGTATAGTGGGTGTATCACGGTCCATGGTAGGTTACGGAAAACGGAACATTTTCTTGACAGTTTTGCGACATAGGTAATTTTTTTTTTCAAAACATATCTCTAATTAAAAAAAATTTGCATTTTTAAACACTTAAAATTCTGGGTGTAGCATTCCAAGGTCCAAAAAATGCGTCTTGATGCTAAGAATACATTTACCAAATTTTATAAAAATCTCTACAATATTGTTTAAGTTATTAATAAAAAACTGTGTTTTTTTGAAAACTTTAACAGAAGTTAAATGTAACCTTTGGGAAATGTGCAAAATTAGTGGTATCTTCTTCGTTGTCGTTTTTCTAAAATTTGGTAAATGGGAAGATGTTTTTTTTTCAGCAAAAACTACTGAATTTAATATGTTTTCGAATGATATACTTACTTTTGTGATAGCTATTTATTTTCACAGCAATATCATGGGCAAAAGAAAGAGAACCACAAAAATTGAACATTTTCAAATTTTATATTTGTTGATCTTTTGAGCATCAATGCGGTGAGTACTTGTAGATCTATCTTCCCTAACACAACAACTCCACAAATTTTCCATTAGAGAAGACGTAAACAAATAACATATCGCGATATTCATTCTTTAAGAAAAAAGGCAGGTTTTCCTTCTTTTGTAAATGGCAATGAATCCGCAAAAGAAGGAAATTCACAAACTAGGTATTACTTGATTTTAAAACAAAAGCATAGATATTTACAATTTGACAAGAACTGTCATTAAGTTTTCACTTCGACTTAAAGTAGTTAAATAATAAGTAATTTGATTTAAACGTGCTTAAAAAAATAATGCCTAGTTTCGCAAACATTGAATATCGGGACATCGTTCTCCTAATAGACGGTAACCCCATAGAAGTACATTACTATTAGTGTTCAGACGCTGTGGGGAAACTGGTTCCTTTCGAGGTTTGCGGATTAGAGAAGGTGGTCAAAATGGTCAACGCTGAGACAAGAACCTGCGATTATGAGAGCTGTTACAGAAGATAGATCTAGAAGTACTCGCCGCATTGGTGCTGCATTAAGGATTCAATATTCCACTGTACTACATAGAGTTCTTAAAAAAAATAATTTGCATCCGTTTCATTTGAAAAAAGTCCAGGATTTATTGCCAGTGGATGGTGAGGTGAGGCTTCATTTCTGTAGGTGTTACTTGAATAAGTTGCAAGAGTGGGGAACAGATCAAATATTTTGGACAGATGAAGCAACATTTAGAAGAGCCGGAATAATGAATTTAAGAAATAACAGAAAACTCTCATGCGACTGTTGTTTCACATTTTCAGCATGAGATAAGGGTGAACGTATGGATAGGATTAATGAGAGGTCGCTTTTTCGGGCCTGTAATACTTCCTGATCGGCTCAATTCCAATGAGTTTTCAAATTTATTAAGTAATGACCTTGTTAACTTTCTGAAAGAAATCCCCTTAGCCGCTAGACAGGAACTTTGGTTTCAAATGGATGGATGCCCAGCCCATAATGGCAGAATTGTGCAAAATTCCTTGAATCATTGCTTTGGGGAGAAATGGATCGGAAGATATGGTCCGGTAAGATGGCCGCCCAGAAGCCCTGACCTTACGCCCCTTGACTTTTATGTCTGGGGCACTTTAAAATCTAATGTTTATAGTATTAACATTAATACTCGAGATGAACTAATTAGTCGAATTAGTGTGTGTTGCAATGAAATGCGACAAAAACGCGTTGAACTTGAACGGGTTGTTGATAGTGTCAGAAGAAGATGCATCAAATATATTGAACAAGAGGGAAGATATTTTGAACAAATGTTATAATTTTAGGTTTGTTTAATCCTTTCAGACCTGACTTTTTTTTAATGTCAAAAAAATTTTTTTTTCGAAGATTTAGCTAATATGACACTATCTGAATTCATTTATATAATTTTTTTGATTTTTGTTTATTTTTTTGTATATCTGTTTGATTGTACATACCCATGTACATAAGATACGAAATTAAAAAAAAAGTTAAGCAAATACACATTTTTTATTTAGGCATAAAAGAAAGAAAATGATATAATCCTATTTGGAAGAACGGTGGAAAGTTAAAAAGCAGTTTCGATTTTTAATAAGACACAAATGCACACGACACTTGTTACAAAATACATGTGACCTTCCTTTACATCCAGCCACCTTGCATCTAGTAGCTTTTTTTTATCATCAAATTGGGGCATATGATCTACCCTATCCAACTGAACTTCAACGAGTGGGCGAGTTTCCACTTTTCTTCTTACTGGATGAGGAGACGCGGGTGGGGTAGCACTAAAAATGGTGGTCAACCCCCTTTATTTGAGGGAACCTTCTGACCCATTTTTATTAGACTTTCAGCAATCGTCATCCTGAAATCAAGTAAGTCTATAATTTTTTTTTTGAACATTACAAGGTTGGCAGTCTTTTTTATATTCCAGCCAGCTGTTAACCAAAGCAAAGTCAATCATATGCATCGTAACTCGCAGTGTCCACTTTTTTGATCTGATATTCTGTATAAACTTATTAGTTGATCTAAAAGATCGACTCCTCCCATCCTGTGATTATATTTTTTTACCACTTCTTGCCTGTTAATTTGTACATATTGTGAGTTTGTTTTATCCCACCGCTTTGCTTGACCTTCTAAACCTTTACCTACGCAATTCGATGCCAGATAAATAGTTCAATTATCTAACCATTTTACGACAACTACGCCATCCTCGCTAACAACTTCTTTGGAAAATCCTCTTGCTTCTTTTTTCATATCTCTATCGCTCATAACGGGAGACTGAAAAAATCTGTTTGTTCTTATAGTCCCAGCAGCAAGTATCTCTTTCTTTTTTAACTCAACAAGAAGCAAATAGGAATTGAAGAGTTATCAAAAAACAATTGATGGCCTGGTTGAGAAATCCTGTTTGCAAAGTGAAGAATTACACTAGCTCCCTGTCCAAATTTTTGAAGATTGTCTTCATTTAAACCAGCTATCTTTCCTTGATAAAACACAAAGTCATAAGCTTGTCCACTTTTTCCACATAACACGAAGACCTTTATTCCCCATGGACATGGTTTGCCTTTTATATACTGTTTTATGTTTATAGATCCAGTGAAAGGAATCATTTGCTCATCAACACAAAGTTGACGTTCGAGGTTTAATTGCAAACATCTTTTTCTGACAGATTCTATAATTGGCCTAACTTTAAAGAGTCTATATTTTGATTCAGTTGGCTTTTCCAAATTATTTACGAAATGAAGACAGCTGCGTAACTGAAAAAACCTATCCCTTGACATGTTTTCCAAAAAAGCATAAATTCTTAGGGTACGATCCCAATACATTCTAATTCGAGGAAATTTATTCAGGCATCCAATCTTGATATGAAGAACTATTAAAACTTTTATTTCAGATTCGGTTGTTGGTCTATAGTTTTTGACGTTATTTTGCAATGCATAAATATTTATATATATTGACATTTCCTCAAATAGTTTTTCCGGAATATACCTCAAGAAATATTCAATAGGGTATGCAGGCTCAATTGGGTCTATATTACTAATGTCTTGGTCTTGATTCCATTCTTGTCTTATTGTTTCAAATTTTATTTTTTTCGAAGTAACCCCACTTTTCTTTTTCTTTATCTTAGCTGCTACTACTGATAAAGATTAGTCATCACTGCTGGAGTCATCGGCACCGTGTTGGTTTCCGTTTCTTTCCTGATGTTGCTCATCCATCTTTGTCAGAGTGTCAGGTCCTACTCTTGGATCACCGGGGACGGTCACGCTTTCTAAAATATCGTCTTCGTTTTCATTTTCTTCAATTTCTTCAATATCCGACAAATCGCCATTTTCAACTAAGTCGATAAGTTCTTGTATATCTTCTGGGTTTTCAAGACAATACTTCTTTTTATATGCACTGATTTTTAAAATCAGCTTACTAATATCTAAAAGAAAATACAATTTACAACTTACAACACTTCATACCATGTGTACATCTACATGGACAAGTCTTTATACCAGTAAAGACCGTTTGTACATACAGGTGTACATGAACTTTTAGACAATAATAATCATAGAAAAATAGTCAAGTATGTTATATAAAATAGTAATATAAACTTTATAAAGCTCTATAAACTTTTCACCAGTGGCGGATTTGCCGGTGAGGCAAGGGAGGCGACGCCTCACCTTGCATAAATATTTAAAAAAATTCGATATTATATATGTAGTAGCTTTCGTTTAAAAAATGAAAATCAATTAATATTTAAAACCTTTTAAAATTAATTTCGGTAAAATAGTAGTATATAAATCCGGTAAAACCTATTGGTCAGCGGTACCTTCCCGTCGCCTCAACATTTTACTTTATGAACGTGCTCTTTGAGCTATACCCGCCCGCGCAATCACAAAATATCGCCACCGAATGGTCCGATTGAGGCGATCTTCGCTGTCGCCGCATGAAAAACCGAAAGATACCCGGTACGAAACGATTTTAAAGTTGGAAAAGCCCGCTGGCAATCAAGTGGCGGGCGGAGAACACCACGTTATTAGCAGCCTAGAAAATAGAAAATTTCTATGTTGTTTTGTTATTGAGAAGAATTGTTTTTTTTTTAATAAATATGAATTATTTGTTTTTGTACTGTTTGTAGTATTAAGTGTTTGTGATTTAGACTTTACAAAACATTTTTAATTAATTATAAAAAGTCATGGCTGTGTTTGGCCCTGAATATGACCCATTACTTTGTTTGCTGGAAATTCCGTTTTCCAGAAGAACGGAAAATGAAAAAAGAGAGATTCTTACTATTGGTAGACCTCAGCCATCTTTATACAATTTAAAAGAAGATAAAAGATCAGGTAAAGAAAGGGCGATGATAGTAATTTGGAAAGGAGTAGTTTAAATTTCATGTATGGCAATATATTTTTTTTATATTTTATCTTTGAAATATTAGTATGTAGTAAACTTCTACTAATGTAATATAAAAAAATAATCATAATATATAATATTTATGTTATTATTATTTTTTATTTCATAATACTAATTATTTTTAAGAATAAAATAATATATTGTTATAAAATCTAATCTATTTAATTATTTATACATATACAATTTTATTCTTGTTTTCTGCCATACATGAAGTTCCAAACTACATATACTCAACCGATTTAAAGTAAACCTACTTATGCCAAATAATGTTTTTTTATAATTTTTTTAAATGACTAAATATATAAAATTGGGCTGACTGTACCTTTCTTCATTATTCATCCTCTTTTAAATGTTGATCGACCTAAATATTAGAAAATAATGATTATATTATATTTATTTATTTCAAATTTTCCTTAAACCATTTTTTTTAAAATCTTAAACATTGTAAAAATATAGGTCGATCAACCACAATAGTACTAATTACGTTTTAGGCTCAAAGTATTTTCGTTCCTTTCAATCATCTTGGCACAATACCCATCTTTGGTTGTGTGGGAGTATATATGCTCAAAAATTTTTTTGTTGGCCATGTGTTCTCCTTTCACATGTAAAGTCTGTCTGGGTCAAAGAAGGATACTATGACCTTAAAAATTTGCAAGGGTCAGCAAAAAAGCATGCGGAATCAGGCAATCATTTAACATCATTTATGAATTTAAAAGGACTAGAAAAAAACATGTCAACAATAAAAGATTTACTACAGGAAAATGTCTCACATTGTAAAATCATATACAATGAGAAAGTTAGAAAAAGCAGAATGAGTAACTTAATTGATACCACTATACTCCTAGCAAAACAAGAACTGTCATTTCGTGGTCATCGAGAGGGTGAAGGTTCGGAAAATAGGGGAAACTTTATTGAAGTTTTTAATTCCAAAATAAAATGTAATGAAGAACTACGAAATCATATTAAAAAGCTTGGAAAATCATTTTGTTCCAAAACCATTCAAAATGATTTAATTTTTTTGAAGTAATTAAAGAAGATATTAATCAGCAACTTAAACACACGGAGTTTTTTGCCGTAATTGTAGATGATACCACCGACATTACTGAAAAATCTCAGTGTGCAATGTCACTAAGATATGTAGAGAAAAAATCTCTGAATATTTATGAACGATTTTTGGGTTTTTACGATGTGAGTGATGACCGAACTTCAGAAGCCTTATACACATTAGTTGCCAGCGTTTTATCTCCATTTAATTACAGAGAAAAGCTCGTGGCACAGTGCTTTGATGGAGCAAGTGTCATGGCTGGTCACATTAACGGTTTGCAAATGAAAATTAAAAATGATGCTCCTGAAGCAACTTTTATTCACTGTTCAGCCCATAAACTAAAATTGGTACTTCAAGACGGATGCAAATCTATTAAGGAATGTCGAATATTTTTTGCTACTTTATCTGGAATCCCTAATTTCTTTCATCAGTCGGCCAAACGAACAGAAAAACAGATTTCCCTTATGACATTTTACAAAAAAACATTTGATGTTGTCCTATGCAAAAAATATGTTGATACATGTATTATGCAACTAGGCGAATTAAGGACGGATGATATTTTTTATAATTTAAAAACAAAATCAGATAATTTAGTTAATAATGCCAAACAAACTATCAGTTTTTCATATAATCTTAAAGAAAAGTCTAACGAAAATATGAAAGGTCTTTATTTTAAAATTCTTGATACAATAGTTGTACAATTAACAAAAAAATTTAAGAACTTTACAGACATACAATTTTTAGCGCTAATTGAATGCAATAACTTTATAAAATTTAGAAAGATATTTCCTGAAGATTTGTTGGCAAACCTAGTTAAAAATTACAAAATTTTTGAAAAGGAAAGACGCGTTAAAAAATAAACTGAAAATAATATTTGGCGATGAACAGTTTTCAGGCTGTAGTCCGCAACAAATATTTAATATTCTCACAAACAACCTAAAAGATGTTTTTCCGTATACAACTAAACTTATTATGCTCATATTAACTTTACCTATTGCAAGTGCAAGTGTGGAAAGACATTTTTCTTGCCTTAAGAGAATAAAGACTTACCTTCGTAATACTATGAATCAAGACCGGTTATCTGACATTGCACTCTTGTTAATCGAAAAGTCGCTTATTAATGATATGACTAATTCCAAAAGACGAAGAAGACTTTTATGAAAAAATTATAAAAACTTTTTTAGTAACTAAAAATCGAGCCCTTGAGTTAGTTTATAAAGTTTAATTTGTTAGCTTATTTTTAAAATTTGTTATTTAGGTCTGGTATAGAGGTTAATTTTTTGTTTGTTTTCGCATGTATTAAATACATTACAATAATAAATAACTGTTATAATTGTACTGTATTGTTCGAAACTTTAAGTCTTTAAAATGTTTTATTTCAACTTAAATCAAGGTAAGTAGTACAACTTTTTTTTTCCAAAAACTAACAAATTTATAATGAAAGTTTTGTTGGAAATAAATTATCTAAAAAATCGCGGTTTCTTATAACTTGAAAATATATTATAATTAATTTTTGGGGTTCGCCTCACCTACCAAAACCCACCAGATCCGCCACTGCTTTTCACAGTCATTTTTTTTCAAAAAAAATACAAAATCCATACAAAAAGCACAGAGCTTACCTTGAGTCGATAATGCGCAATACAACTAGGTCATGTTTTTGTTTACTACTTCACATTTTGTCTCATAGATGGAACTAGAAAATGGTTTTTGCGTGGTAAATATGTACATAAAGAAGTACAATTGGTATAAACTATGAATGCTTGCGGGTTGATTAAAAAAATAATCAATAAAGTCAGTGTACATACCCATGTACACCGGGTCTGAAGGGGTTAATGAAATTTTGATTTTTTAATTTCAAAAAATATAAAATTTGAAAATTTTCAATTTTTATAGTTTTCTTTTTTTTGCCGATGATTTTGCTGTGAAAACAAATAGCTATCACAAAAGTAGGTATATCATTAGAAAGCATATTAAATGCAGTAGCTTTTGCTGAATAAAAAACATGTCTCCAAATTTTAGAAAAACGACAACGAAGAAGATACCACTAATTTTGCACATTTCCCAAATGTTACATTTAACTTCTGATAACACCTGGTATAAAAAATTACTTAAAAACTTAAATATACCCGCCTTATAGCAAATTTAATTCTCTTTCAGATGGTATATCTAAATTTTATGTGGTGGTAAGAATAACGGAGATATTCTTGTTTATATGAAAAAATAAACAAAGAAATTTGATAAAATCAAAAAATGTTAAATACAAGAAGAACTAACAACCTTTAGAAAAAATTTTATATCACTTTTTTGTTGCAAATGACTTGTTTAATCACCTCTTAAAGTATGGCGTTTTTATAGTACCTTGTATACCGTTAATTATAGAATCTTTTCAATTCACAGCTTCAACAGCCCTTTCTTTGTATAAAGAATGGAAGCTGAAATTGCCTTTTATTCCATGGAATTTTGTTTTTGTTTTTTTTTTTGTATACAGTGTATTATTATTATTACTAAGAAAGTACTGTAAGAACTGAATAACTCAATATACTACAAAAGTTATCAAAATGCGAATAAATAATATATTAAAAACTCAAATTCATTAAATTTTATTGTCATAAGTCAGATTAGTGTTAAAATTCTTTTGACGTAAAAATATTCGAATTTGAAACACTGTCGGGTCGCGTGCTTACTCTTGATGCACCTGGCGCAGCTCCCATCGATGAGGATGCTGCTGCTGCTGCTCCTGCTGCTCCTGCTATTCAACCCAGGCAGGCAGGATTCGTTGCCTGGCAACGAGAGATCAATAAAACAATCAAACGACTACGCCCTCGGATCTAACACCCCTTCCCCTCTAAGGGAATGGGTTTGTATTTGTACACTGCTCAGCGAAAAGTTTTTGCAAATTGGACATTTGTTCTCTTGTTTGGTTAATTTTACAACTTTGGTAGTAAATGCACAGGTAAGGAATTTTGAAAAGAAAGTTAGATATAAAGAATCCTAAATTGTCAACTATTCGAGATCCATCCATTCATTGTTGTGATAACTTGTGATTTCTATACTTTATAATCTATTGATGCCATGTTAAAAGATTCTTTAAGAGTAATAAACAGGCATGTTAATGAATTTATTCTGTAGATTTTACAAAAAAATATTGGCATCTGGTTTTCCAGGCAACCACAGAATAACGTATGACGTAGTCAGCAAAATGCCTTTTTTGTAACGATAAAATAATGTCATTTAAATGACAATAAAAACAAGGACTTACATTAATGTATGAGGGAATCATTTGATAACATTAAAATAAGTAAAACCCATGTTTTTAAGATAAATCCTCTTTATCGTCACGTGCTCTCCCGTTGGTGCACTTGTGCGTTTTGATGCAAATTTGTGTTTTGTGATATTTATTGCAGTACACTTATATGGGTAAGTAGGTATAAATAATGTAATACTATTGACTTATATCATTCAAAAAATAAATTTCCTATTACCACCATATTCTTGCAGCACTTCCGTTTGGAATTGATAGTTGTCAGTTTGATCTTTCTAGTTTCTTTATAATGCAGAGCCCAATCGTACTTAATTACTTTGATATTGGTTTATACACTTTATTATTTTTAATATTTTTGCTTTGTATTGATTTCAGTAACTTTTGTATAAATAATAGTTGGAACGAGTAGTGTATTTAATTTTGTTATAGAATAATGTTTTTATGATTTATTACTTTGTCAAAATGTCACCGCACTAGTCTTTAACAGTAAAAACCTCTAGTGAAAGTGTTAGTTATTTAACTGCTATTGAAATAATCATTTTATTATCAACTTAAAAAAAAGAATAAAAAAGTGTTTACAGAGGTTTTTTGCATTTTGCTTTTCAGTACCATAATTTGAAATAAAAATCTGCCTTACCTTGCATTTTTTTATAATTAATTAAATTAAGTTCTCCTGTTCGTCCTGTAGAGAATGTTCACCTACGAGTAAAAATTAAATCATACCACAATGAAAAAGAAAATAGATATAAATATGTCCGTTAAATCAAAATATCGCGTTAAATAACATTGCATTTTTCCCACTACAGTTTTATATTTACAGAAAAAATACTATTAGATTTTTATTATAAATGTAAATGACTGTAAGCTCCTTACTAGCCAGCGGATAGACCTGTTTTATCAAATTTGAGAGCTCTGTATAAAAACTTTATAAATTATTTATCAATCATTATATCATTCACGTCACCTAACTGACGTTATTTTGATAAGACTTATTCACATAATTTTTATCGTCATTATGACGTCATGTAAAAACGTCAATATAGTCATTCGCTGACGTTTTTGTTATGGTTTTGAGACGTCATTTGGTTTCCTGGGTTGTATTGACTTGAATGAAGAATATTATTTAAAATTCACATTATTCATAACAAACATTCACATTAAACATATTGAAAAACGAGTAATTTATTTTCCAGATTTGTTGGATTCTATTGAATTTCAATATTTTGCTGACCAAATATGCGTTTTTTAGTTTTCTACAGCTGAATGATTTTCTGTCAATCTAATACTAATTATATATGAAAAATTAAAGTTAATTTTCTTTGTCCAAAAACACTTCATATATTAAAGCAATAATATAGCAACATTTCTAATATACTTAATAAACGAAAAAACTTCTAATCAATGTTTTACGTAACATTGGTACTAACATTTTTAAACATAATTTACATTCTGCGTAGCACTCCAGTACAACTCTGTTCAGTTTTCAAGCTTAATCGTCACTTTTTTTTATGAATTTATTACACTGGATTTATTCATTTATTTTATTTGGTAAATTATTGTGATGCCTGGTCGATAGGATTTCTCAAAGCAATGTTGTTCTAGCACTAAGTAGACGAATATTATTATTTCTTATATAATAATCATGAATATCTCTAGAATAAATAATCGTATAATTTGACTTTTGAATCCTTTATTTTTAGGTATATAAATCAATTTTGCTTGCCTTTACTTAAGAATTCAGTCAATGAAGTTTATTTTTACTATTTTGTACAGATTATTGGTAAGCATCAAAGGGTCAATACCGTGAAATGGGGTGAATAGAAACTGCTGGGTGAACAGCAACAAAAACGGGAAACTTCTTTAAAAAAAAATCAACATCGGAATCAAACCTCCCAATGCTTCAAATTTGTTCTCAAACGGTCAACAGATGTCGCCATAACTACTTTAACAGGCCAAAGATGTTTTATGTTGGCAGCCCTGATTGCAGTACCAACCACCCGTCGGAGTGAACACGTGCTTTTTTCATCACTAGCAAAATTTTATTCACAATGCTTAGCTAAAAACAGGTAAGACATTGCGTTTTTGATTAACGCAGCTGCAAGGTGGTTTACATTGCCTATTTCAGAAATTGCTTGTCTTGCTTATTTTTTTTGCTATGATGTAAATATAATACATAACGTCACTTTTAAGTAATTTTGTTTTTTCTTTTACAGGAAAATGCTTCGCGTTTATAAACCAGACCCTCGAGGTAAAACATATAATAACATTCATTATTCTGTGCTTTATCGGCACCACAAAAATCGAAGTCTAAAGCGTCATGGAGGACAAAGAGCCCTAACCAAACAAGAAGAAGATATTTTAGTATATCAACTATAATAGTTTGTTCCGATTGGGGGTATCCACTTGACCATTTGGACGTCAGGATGATGATAAAAAATTACCTAGAAAGTAGAGGTAAAACAATAACGAGTTTTAAAGATAATATCCCTGGCAGACACTTGTCTATTCTTTTTTAAAACGTCACAAATATGAATTAAGATCTAGAATCTGCCAAAACATCAAGCGCTCAAGAGCTGCAGTTTCTCCCAATACTATCAATGCTTATTTTGACAATTTAGCCACGGAGTTGAAAAATGTACCGCCATCAATGATAATAAATTACGACGACACAAATTTAACTGACGATCGGGGTAGAAAGAAAGTAATCTCGAAAAGGGGCTGTCACTATCCAGAACGTATTTGCAATACGTCGAAGTCAGCCGTTTCTATTATGTACGCTGCTTCAGCTGATGGAAAATTGTTCCCACCATACGTGGTTTACAAAGCTAAAAATTTGTATACATCTTGGACAGTTGGAGGACCAAAGGACGTCAGATTTAATAGAAGTCCATCAGGTTGGTTTGATGCGATTTCCTTCTCAGATTGGGTAGCGAGAACTGTCATACCTGCAGTAAAAGATCTACCGGGAAAGAAGTACTTAATTGGCGACAATCTGAGATCACATTTTTTCTGCAAGTACGGTATCTCTTTACGAAGAAAATAATATTTCATTTATTTTCCTCCCGGCTTACTCTGCTCATCTGACCCAGCCTCTGGACGTGGCACTTTTCCGGACTCTTAAAAGAGCTTGGCAACAGATCCTTGAAAAATGGAAAATGGGGGCTGGTTCAAAGCATTGCACGATTCCAAAGGACAGATTCCCTTTCTTGCTATATGACTTGTCAAAGGCTATTGAGCCTAATGCTGTAAAAAACATACAATCTGGGTTTAGAAAGTGTGGATTTTTTCCAATAGATACGGATCAAGTCTTGGGATGCCTTCCGCAGCAAAATCTTGACAAGACAAATGATGAGAATCAGAACATTGAAGAAGGACTTAATAACTCTTTGGTAAATCTTCTAAGAGTCAACGTCGTAAAATTCAAGTTCCTGCTGGCAAAAGCGTTACAAGTGCAGATTTTGAAAGCACGTTGGATAAAGACGGTCAAGAGGATAAATTTGGAAAGATGTATGGAAACCTAAGAATATTCAGACCCGGAAATAAATTTGCCCCTTAGTAATTTCATGCCAATAATGGCTCTTCAAGAATCATTCTTCAAGTGAAGACTCTGAAATGAAAAAAGACCAAGATCATTCTTCAGATGCAGACTCAGAAATGGACACTTCACTACCAAGTTTCACCGATAAGTCCGAGAATAAGTTGGATACAAATAATTCATCAGCATCAGTCTGCTTTGAGGGTAAATTGTTCCGATGTGTTTCTCCTATTTCACTTGATTTAATAGATAAAGGAACTTGGCTTCTGGTGTGTTTTCCAACAAAATATCGAAATGGACAAAGAAATACATATTTTATCGGACAAGTAATTAATATTACAGAAAATGACATTGAAGCCACTTTCTTAAGAAGTCTCCCCACCAAACACTCGTCAGGATATATTTATGGATATCCAGAAGTTCCGGATGTTTCCACCATTCATTTAGCCAGGTTGTTGGAGAGGTTTTCCCAGTTCATGACGAGATAGAAGCATCTACGTTAAGAAGAGACATTTTAAGACATTATTTTCAATTTAATTTGCATCAAAGTTGTTTAATTTGAATAATATGTTTAAACTTGTTACATTTCTATAGAAATAAATGTTTTTTTTTGTAAAATTGGTGTTTTTGTCATTTGTTTTGTATTTTTTTATCAATTTAAATTTTTTTTCAGGTTTTCCTATTCGTCCTCGTGTGGGTAGAATAGAAAAATTTGACCAATTTAAATGGGTGTTTCTATTCACCCCACATTAAGGGTGAATAGAAAAAAAGGGTTTTAATTTTTTTTTTGTGGAAAAACCTCTATTTAAAAAAAAATCTATTATGCGCTTTTTGATCTACAAGTCGAGACCTGTAGATTCCTTATTTTTTGTTGTCAAAAAGATGACTACCATGTTAGCAACAGAGTAGGAAAGGTTCGAAACTGGTTCTATTCACCCCAATTTACGATATTAAAAAGAATTTTCAGAATCCATTATTTTTTTCTTATAAGACAGTTTTTACATGATAAGTTTCCGGATCCGTGGATTGGGAGAAGAAGTTCAATAGAATGGCCGGCGAGATCACCAGATCTAACACCCCTCTACTTTTTTCGCTGGGGTCACTTAAAAACCATTGTGTTTAAAATGCAACCAGCTTCACTCGCTGATTTTCGGCAACGGAATATTACAGAATATGCATCTATTCCAACAGAAGTGTTTCAAATTATAAGAAATGAGTTGAAAATAGATTATACTATTGTTTAGCCCAAAATGGAATGGATTTTAAGCATCTAATTAAATAAAATAACACTTCACAAAAACAGAATTTATTTTATTTACCTTAGACCTTTCTTTGACCCTGTATGAGATTTAGGAAAAACTCTTGTGCAACTGAATACTACTTCAAAAGATATTTAATTTAAGTTATCACAAAAGAGGTAGGGCTCAAGGGGTGACTCACCCTATAACCAAGATATGGTAGTTGTAGGTCCCCTTACCTGTATATAACATTTGTACAAAATTGCGCTTTTCTAACTTTTTTAGTTTTAGAGATATTTGCATTAAGGTTTTTTAATCGATACCCTGGATATGTTATACATAGATTCAACCTGTCACTTTAACGAGCATTTTAATAGTAAACAAGGACCTAAATTACAAATTCATAGAAATATGAGTCTAAAAATCAAAATACTAATCTTAAGATCTTAATCACACTGTGCTTACTAAAACACTTAAGAATTTGATCAATAGAGTTTATTTTTAGTATTTTGTACAGATTATTACTGTAGGCATAAGAGGGTTAAGGCTAAAAAGGATTTTTATATTTATATTTTGTAAGACTATAGAAATTAGACTTAGAGCATGTATCCTATACTGGAATGTGATATCTTAAAATCTAAAGGATATAAGCATTATATATCAACATTTTCCTGACACATGGTGAAGGTACGTGTAAAATAGCATGAATTCCATTGGAAGTTACGTCCGGCGCCATCTATTCATAACTCTTTGTAGCTTATAGATTTGACAATTGGAATAAGAGATGGCACCCTATAGGGGTCATTCAATAATACTCCAATTTGTTAGTTTTGCAGGTTAATTTAAATACAATTACTACGTAACGTAATAAAAATATTCATAAAAGGTTTATAATTATAATTAATTTTACATTAAAACTCAAAATATGATATTTTTTTATTAACAGAAACTATTTTTAGACTGCTGTATCGAATCATCATGAATGTGAAATCTAGCCTGCATGTCAGGATGGCCGAGCGGTCTAAGGCGCCAGACTCAAGGTTTCCTTGCCTACTTTGTAGGTGTTTCGAGCGTTCTGGTCCTCTCTGAGGGCGTGGGTTCGAATCCCACTTCTGACATAACTTTTTTATTGTTTTTAATGAATTTATTTTCTATTATTTTTAAGAAGTATAGTTTAAAAAAGTTTTACATAATCAAATTGTTATTTTTTTTTCTATTCATAGCGAGATAAGATATTTTAACATTTACTTTTATCTTATCTAGTTAGGTTTTTTTTTGTAATTTAAGTTCCTTCTTACGTAGTGTGTTTTTCTATTAACTATTATTGGCAAGTAAGTTTATTTGTTATTCTTCATATTTGGCCAGTCTACCACCTTTTTACTTGCTGTCACAGAACGGCTCTGAAGAGTCTTATATAAAATGACTAAACTAACATACAATGCCCTATATTATTTCGTCGCTACAGTGTATCAACACAAAGTATAGATTCACTTCAAGTGATGACTGATAGTCCACCTTTTTACACATTTTTTTACGAAAGAAAGCAGGCATGGCTAATATTAATAGTATCAGAAAGAGACAGGAAATAAAAATGTATATACTTAAATGATATAGCTGTCTACTCATCTTATTGTCACTTTGTAGATGTTTCGATAGAAGATCGTCTCTGAAGGCGTGGGTTCGAATCCCACTTCTGACATAACTCTTTTATTATTTTATAGAAGTAAAGTTTTATTATTTTTACGATAGGGGGCTTAAAGGAACTTTTACATGATCAAACTTTTGGCTGATATGCAGACTTATGGCTAAAATAGTATATGAGAAAGAGACAGAAATATAAATTAATATAATTTAATCATAGTTTCTGAAGTTTTTAATTGTGTGAAACCTTAGAACATTGAATACACATGGCCTTTAATGTTCCAAGTACCAAATATAAAAAAACAATGCCTACTGACTATTAGCTTATTGTACTACATTTAAGCTATAGTATACAGGTTCAGTAATGGGAGAAGGATCCCTAGTAGCTCTAGAGTCGCTTTGGGTAAAAAAGCTTCTGTGATGACATGGAGAGCTTTATTATGAACTACCTGTATAAACTACTGCTGAGTCTGGATGTCGGCCCAAGTTATGAAGGGTGTAGACGCAGTAGATCCTCAATTTCGTCCTTTTGAAAAGCTTGATCCGATAGTTGAGTAGAGAATAGATTTGAGAGATTGCGCTTTTTTAGCCTGAGTAATGTAACAGAAACATTGATTCCTCTCAAAAATGATGTATGTATCAATAACAGCTATAAAGATTATAAACTGTACAGCTTGCATTTTGCAAATGACCAAGTAATACTTGCAGAAGATTAGGATGATATCCACTACATGTTACGGAAAATAGACGAAAAATACACCAAGTGGGTCAAATAACCCATAAAAAACAGTGTATGTGGTGGTGGGAGGAAAAGGAAGGCATTTAAAACCAAGGGGTACACAAATAAAAAAAAACTGACAGCTCTAAATTTGTCAGTGTAAGCATTACAAATAATGATCAGAACACAAAGGAAATAGCAATTAGAATCAAACAAAGTAATTTAGCAATACGTCAACTAAACAGTAAACTCTGGATAAGCCACATCATTCCAAACACAAAAATTAAAATGTACAAAAGTATCATAGAGAATATTATTACAGATAGTTCAGAGCTTTGGATATTAAATAAAAAAAGACCTCCAAAATAAAAGCAATGGAAATGAACTGCTGGTGTAGGTGTTGCGAACTGGTTAGTCGCAAAAGACAGAATAAGAAATACTAAAATCAGAGAGCGTATGGGCATAGAAATCCACATCCTGGAAACTACAGAATGCAAAAATGATATGGCCATGTCGAAAGGGAATAGTCAACGATGACCAAAGCGAATACTACATCCGGAAAAGTGGTAGACCAAGAAGATCGTAGAGAGAAGAAGTAAACTGTATTGTGGGAGATAGAGGTTTACAACCACATGACTGGAAAGATGTTTAGCGTTGGAAACTAGGACGCGAGAAACAGCGACAACCGTAACAAACTTGTTGTAATATTTATCTAGAATGTCAAAAACGCACGTCCACCGAGAGAATGTGGAGGTAAAAAAAATTACACAACAGCTTTTCTGGACTAGATCTTTTAATATTTATTTTAATCTAATTTAATCAAAATGCCACTATTTCGCCGCGGGTTGACGTCATTATCATTTTTTTGGAAGAATACTAGATTTTAGACTCTCCCCACTGTTCCCGAGCCTCTTCTAAAAATTCCAGTCACTTGGAGAAGAGGATGAGTATCGCACTCACAAACAGCATTAACCTTGCGATAGTCGTCATAGACGCGGACTTTTTGACTTGGGTTCCACGGCACCAAGTTCCAATATCACATCTAGCTCCTTGTCAATATGCTGTTGCCTGATAGGGTTGCATGTGGATCCCGATAAGGTTAGGGCTTAGACGTTCCAACATCCAAAAGTGTCACAGAAGTCAGAAGGATTGTGGGAACTTTTTCGTAATACTGTAGGTTTCCTAAAGACTTTTCCAATTACCTGTTTGTTGCCTAAAAAATCGTAAATTTGAGTGGACGTCTGACTGTGAGGAAGCATTCATAAAGGTGAGGGAATGCTTGATTAACACACCCGTTTTAGCTTCTCCTGATTACTCGTTAGACTTCGTTGTTCAGTTCGATACCTCTGGCTATTATAGTCTTGGGGTTGTTTTAGTTCAACCTTATACTGATGGTACTGAGCGGACTATCAGTTTTATTAGTAGAAGTCAACAAGAGCAAGACTTCTCCACGACATTCCACAAAAGGGAATGCCTTGCAGTTGTCTGGTACCTTCAAAAAATCCGCCCTTATTTAGACCTTGTTAAGTTTTCGTTGAATACTGATCGTTATTCTCTAGTTTGGTTATAAAATATGCAACAACCTACATCGATCTGTAGCCAGATGGCCAGTTCAACACCAGCAGTATGATTTTATCTTAATTCGTCGTAAAGGCAAAGGACACGTTGTCCCTAATATGCTTTTCAGAGCCGTACCTAAATTGGGTGTTCTGGATTCTGTTACTCCAAAACCTGTTATTGATAAATGCTATCGTGGTATTTGTAGAAAAGGTTAAATCTTGTCCTCCTAAATTTTTTAGTTGATGAGAAAGTAATTGTAAGCTGTGAAAATATGTAAAGTATTCGGATCCAGACTTGAATCAAGAGATTGATAACTAGAAAGAGGTGATTCCGAAGAAGAACAGGTCGAAAATTATTGCTGGAGTTCACGAACTTCCAACTTGTGGTCATACAGGGGTGTTTCACTTTCAAGCGTGCTGCAGAGAAACTCTCCTGGTTAAAAATGTGATGTTCAGTTATTTAAAACTCAAAGACCTTGGAAAATAGTTTGTACATATCTTGTTGGTCCTTGGCCAAAATTTAAACATAGTAACACCTTTCTCCTAGTTGTGACCAAAGCCGTCAGCCGTTTCATGGAGATTCACGTGTTTTTACTATGTGGCTTTCCTTCCACTATTCTTTATGATAATGGTCCTCAATATCGCAATGGTATACCATTTAGAAAATTGGCTGAGAGTTATAAGGTCCACTTAAAATATTTATAATACCAACTGATCATGCTTGCCAAATGATCTATTAAAACTATGCTCAGTATGTATCTTTCTGACAATCATACGGATCAGGAAATTAATTTGGATACAGTTGATTATGTTATTTGAATATCTACACATGATACCACAACAAGACTTAACCTCTATTTCGTTAACTTTGGTAGATATGAGTAGTAAGTAAGAGAGGTGGAGGGTTGTTACATTACTAAGCCTAAATATGGATGTAACAATGTCAGAGCTCCCAAGCCAGGTATTAAGTAAAAGAGTTAGTAAAAGCCTTTTAATTTAGTTATTCAAATATCCGGTTCCAAAAAGCAGTTTTTAATTTTCCTTACCGTGACATGATGTATGTAGTTGATATAAGGAGATCCACGTTTTTGTTCTTAGAAGATCGCTGATAAAGATGTTAAACAGGCAATGAAAGAGAAGAGATGCCGAGAAGTCGATTTGATAAGAAAGATGACACAAAGATAAGAATGTCAAAATCGAACAGATGTTACAAAATCTTTATAAAAAAGTTGAAGAGCAATTGGGCGACAAATCTTCAATTGAGCTACCTGAAAAAAACTTAGACCATTTGGTGTTGAAAGAACTGAAGATGAAGATAGACTTATTGAAAAAGTTGTTTTGCACATTTTAATAAGAATTAAGTTTACACAAAGCTACTCAAAGAGAGATTAAAGTAATTTATAAATATAATACAATAAAAGAATATACAAGTAAATGCTGGAAACTGACATTAAGATATATAGTCACACATATAGGCATCAAAGTGATAAGATAGGGGATCTTCAATGTAATTCAATGTAATCATTTGAAATACTCGAGATTTGGACATCCTTCAAAAACCCACATGAACAGTAAATATGTGTATTTTACATGAGCCAAAGATGGAATTATATGCTAAATTTATCAATTATTTTAGGTATTTATTATCGGAAAATGTTAAGATAGAATTATGGACCATAATTACAGCACAGACTTTAATGTATATGTCTCTAAAAATTCATTTTATGGTACAAAACTGTAGAATATAATATTCTATCAAAGTTTATACCAACAAATTAAAGTGTTAATAAAAGTGATCGAAGATTCGGCATCTATTTTGGACTTACTCGCCATTATTGCTTTAAAAGATGAAGTCAAAGATGCGAAAAACGGAATAATGCCCGTTGCCGAACTTGCAAATGATATCCAATGCAACTGTAATCCAACATATCCAGGAAGAAGACCACTCTTAGGTCTAGAACGAATTTGGTAGGATGGCCGTGTAGATTGAGTGTGGTAAAGAAGTGCATATGTCCCACCTGGTCAGTAGGAAGGATGTTATTCTATTGATAAAAGGAAAAGAAGTGTTCAAATAAACTCTCTTCATGACCTTTTCAGTGTGAAGTGCAAAGAGGAGCTGAGATTAAGGTTGAGCTAAGGCAAATGCGGGGCCGTATTTGATGAGTTGTTTTAATATCATTAATATTTAATAATTGAAGAAATTGTTGAAAAAATGTTGAAATGTTAAATTTAACTTAAACTCTTCGTTTAAATATTTAAAAAATATTTCATCATTATAATTCCTATAATTGCAAAAAAAAAGTTTAAATTTAATTTCGAAACTTCCATTAGCAGCGGAGCAAATATAATAATAACAAAACCGAATTAATGCCGCGTTAACGCCCGTTAGCGATTTTAGTTAAATTAAATTCCGTTTCGGGGCTAAAGCACTTTGAAGTTAGTTCTAAAATAATTGATACGAAACCCACCCCTTCTTCATCCATCCCCGTGTATTACCATGGCAACGGCATCCACTTCGCTCCGCGGCTCTTTTGTTCTCTCACACTGCGTGCCGCCGGGAGATGGCTTGGGTTGCTTGCGTTCGACCGAATGTATGGGGGGTTGTTCCGATCACAATAAAACTTAAATGGTTATAATTGTCAGGGACGTAGGTAAAACCAGATTTTTAAAAATAAATGGTTTTTATGAATCAGTTCATGGCATTGCATTGATTTCTCAGTTTCAGATAAGTTATCATGTTAAAAAGGGGGTCGAAAGTCCATTATTTAGCATTCTATTGCATCTCACCTCCCTAATATGCTATCAACCATCTTAAAATATAACTTTTCGTATGTAAGTGAAAGGATCACAAACGTGAACCATCAATTCATTGCGATCATCAATGATTCCTGGGTCTCAGATAGGTTTCCATGCCAAAAAGGGGATCAAAAGTCCATTATTTGGCATTCTACCTCATCTCACCTCTCTAATATGCTATGAACCATCTTAAAATTTAACTTTTCGTATGTAGTTGAACCGATCACAAACGTGAACCATCAATTCATAGCGATCGTCAATGATTTCTGGGTCTCAGATAGGTTGCCATTCCAAAAAAGGGGGTCAAAACTCTATTACTTGGCATTCTACCTCATCTCATCTCTCTAATATGCATTAAATCTTCTTAAAATTTTACTTTTCGTATGTAGTTGAACCGATCACAAACGCGAACCATCAATTCATAGTGATCGTCAATGATTTCTTGGTCTCAGATAGGTTTCCATGCCAAAAAAGGGGGTCAAAGGTCTATTATTTGGCATTCTACCTCATCTCACCTCCCTAATATGCTATGAACTATCTTAAAATTAAACTTTTCGTATGTAGTTGAACCGATCACAATGAAATATTTTGTTCTTTTTTACTGGGTATATTAACACTTCAACTAAAGAGATCGTTATAGATTTCCATACCATAGGAAAACATTATTTGTGCACCTATTAAATTCCGGATATTCTTATGAACGTCAAGTATGGAAGTACGGGCTTTGTCTATTTAATGAACTTGTTTAGCCTTTGTAGATTCAGCACAGTACTTGAATACATAGAAAGTATAGTTCTTCATCTGAAAATAAAGGAAGAGATTTATATATATACTATTCTTACCTTGGATTAGCCAGAAAAGTTTTGAATCATCAATTCAATGTGATCGTCTATGATTCCTGGGTCTCAGATAGGTTTCCATGCCAAAAACGGGACCAAAAGTCCATTATTTGGCATTCTTCCTCATCTCACCTCTCTAATATGCTATGAACCATCTTCAAATGTTACTATTCATATGTAATTGAACCGATCACAAACGTCAACCATCAATCTATTGCGATCGTCAATGATTCCTGTGTCTCAGATAGGTTTTCATGCCAAAAAGAGGATCAAAAGTCTATTATTTGGCATTCTACCACATCTCACCTCCCTAATATGTTATGAATCATCTTAAAATGTTACTTTTCGTATGTAAATGAATCGATTACAAACATGAACCATCAATTCATTGCGATCGTCAATAATTCCTGTTTCTCAGATAAGTTTCCATGCCAAACAGGGGATTAAAAGTTCATTATTTGGCATTCTACCGCATCTCATCTCTCTAATATGCCTTGAATCATCTTAAAATGTTACTTTTTGTATGTAATTGAACCGATCACAAATGTCAACCATCAATCTATTGCGATCGTCAATGATTCCTGTGTCTCAGATAGGATTCCATGCCAAAAAGGGGATCAAAAGTCTATTATTTGGCATTCTACCACATCTCACTTCCCTAATATGCTAGGAAACCATCTTAAACTGTTACTTTTCGTATGTAATTGAATCAATCACAAACGTGAACCATCAATCTATTGCGATTGTCAATGATTCCTGTATCTCAGAAAGGTTTCCATGTCAAAAAGGAGCCAAATTCCGTTATTTGGAATTCCTCCGCATCTCACCTCTCTAATATGCTTTGAACCGATCACAGACTTGAACTGTTAATTGATCGCGATCCTCAATAATTTTTGTGTCTCAGATAAATGTTCATACCGAAAAGGGGGTCAATTATTTAGCAACCTATGGTCAAGGACCACATCAATAATTAATAACTATTATTATCATACTAAACTGACAACTCTCGAATATTGCCAGAATTACAACTAAACGTTTCTAATAAATGTTCACTTTTGAATAATTCGCGATCAAGGTTGCCGTTTGGACTTCTACTGCTAATTTCTACCAATTCTATTATCAATGCCAAATTCAAAGTAACTGTCGATATCCTTATTCCAACTTTTTCTGACAAATTAGCCATACTCAGACCATCAGCTACTCTTGACCTCCAAACTTGCCAAGAGATCTTTTGCTCTTTTTGAACTGCTTCTTCTGTCAATGGAATAAACCAAACAGCACACTTGAATGGGTGCATTTTAAAATATCTTTGTTTGATGCTTTTTATGTAAATCAGACATCCATTACTGGTCGAAAGAAGTTTCTTCATTTTAATGAATATGCGTAATGTACCATGGATTTAGATAAATTTCAAGCCCATGCATAAAAGATAAGTGAAAAACTATTGGACAAAAAGAAATGACAGTTTCATTAGACGTCCATCCCTCTTCAAAAACTGTATATTATTATTAATGGAACATAGTCATTTATGGACGTCTAATGGATTTACTAAATTAAAATAATAAGTCATTGGTCAAGCAATATTAAAAAGCCATTGGACATTAGACAATTCCAATGCATGTGTTTAAAATAAGAACAAAGTTAGTACCATTTAATGGACCTGTCCCCGAACTGTGTGGACAATGGACATAATGGTCCAATGGACTTTTTGCACCGAAACTTCTGTTATCATTAGACCTCTATCAATTTTTTTGTTTTGAAGGTATTTGAATATATTATGTATGAGGAGAAGTTATCCATCTCTCTTGGTCATTCTGTCCTGTGTAAAATTTTATTTATTGGTCGTATGGCCGGAAAAATTTGTGATGCTGTATAATTCTATTTTTTTTTTCAAAAATTAAACTCATTTTCACTGATCATTCATATTTCAAAAAAGTGAAAACCTTTGGACGTCCATTGGATAGTTTTGTGTTGTCTGGGAACATTCTTCTTATTATGTAGCTTAGATTTCAGATATCAAACCCCACGGCTAGTTTTCTTCGTCTTCTTTGTAGCTAAGGACGATCTGTATATCGGAGCTGATTTCCTGAATATTAGGAAGGATTGTGGTATGAATTGAGTACCACAGTATTTGAATTGAAATTATTTTGAATTGAAATTAGCCTACCTGGTATCCTCTTTTTATTCAATCGTTGTTCCGGAATCTCAACAGATGGTATCCGATTCACAGACTGCCCTATTTGAGCAGGCATACCCGAAAGTTTTACTCTTTGTCTCTTTGTCTGTTCAACATCTTAAAGAACGATCTCCAAGGCAGTAAGATCTGGATCCTCTCCCTACTCCAAACCCACTAATGTCGATTTGAGACCTAAATGGACAAATGATGGTTGGCCATCAAACCTAAGAAAACGAAACTGATCTACTTCTCTGAAATGAAGCTTGCACTTTTTTGGTGAAAGTGACCAACCTGCGCTGGTGTACCAGAGTTTAAAGACCTTGGAATTATATTTGACAGAAATCTCCACTACTAAAAGCAATATCAGAAAAGCCAAAGCCCAGTTTTCTCAGCTCTTTTCCCTACTTCACTCTTGGACACTTCAGGCACATCCAAGCAATACCAAATTTAAGTCACACGTCGATTTCTTTATTACTCAATAATCACTCAGAAGAAGCTGGAGAAAGGCTGATTATCTCATGGTCTTCTTGCAGTTCAGATTTCCAGTCTGTTTCCTTTATTGCTAAATATTACTGTTGGAAACACACTTTCACCTCTAATTTCACTTTCTCGTAAAGATTCTCGTCATGACCAGTACCCCTTTATCTCATGATTGCTTCAATTCTGTCATCCCTTTTTGTGGTCATCCTCTTAGCAGCTGAGTTTCATGTAAACAGTTTGTTTACCTTCATGTAAGAGTGATATTTCCATATCACTTCCATATGATGCAAATACTATTGTCACAAACACATTTATACTTTTTTATATATCTATCAATCTTTCAATACATAAACAGATTAGACTTTCTATACAAATTGTGACGTGAGACTTAATTTTTAAGAAAGGTTTCCGTCCAGACCTCTTCCCATCCACTACTTTTGTCTCTCTTATTTGATTAATTTTATCGTTTCTTCTTCTCTAAATAACCACTGTTTCATAAGGTTGAGGTTCATAAAAAAATTGTTTAATGATTGGTTTTCCTATATTCTTAGATGACACAAATTCTATTAGTAGATACATACTTAGACACTTATCATATCTGTTAGCATTTCCGACGATTTAAGATTCTGATCTAGACATCTACTTCTGCTTTCAATCTTAACTCCTTAATTGTTGTTTCTTTAAATTAGTCTTTTTCATCCTCATTGCTTTCTTCCAATTTGGATCCTTAAAAAACTCTCTTGGTTTTTATTTTCATTCTTTATTGAAGATAATGGCTTATTTATCTAGTTTTTCCAATCCATAGCATACGTTGTACATAGAATTCATCAGCTTATTTGATTTTTGCTCAAGTTATTAACAGGGCAGATCAAGTATCTCTGTATTTATAAAAGAGTTTTCTGAACCAGCAGTGGGCAGCCAACGAGGCAATTATTCACATAGGTCCCCTAATGGACCCATCATGCCCCACCGAGGGTTACTAAGAAAAGAATTGTCACTAGCCAAATTTCACAGTTGACCCTTACATCTTTGCAAGGTCAACTTCAGTCCAGCAGACTCTTCATTGATGCAACTCATGCACACAATATTGACTCTTGTTATATATTGAGAGAAAAAATAGAATTCTAACACTGCAGACAATCAAAGGAAGTCAGTATACAAGATTAAGAAAATAAAAATATAATATGTGAAAACATAAAAATTGGAGTCATTTGGTACTTTAAGGAGTATGCTGCTTGGCTGCCAAGTAACCTTATAAAAACTATATACAGCTGTATAATCACAAAACGTGTAAATGAAGCTCAAAACCCTTTAGAGCTTACATTAGGGTTCTCATGGTTTATTAGAAACAACTAAACTCACCACGGGAGAAAAAACTACTACTGAGCATTCCTCAGAAAAGAAATATACTATTGTAGATTAGTTAGATTATTGTGGATATAGTGGCTTAGAAAAGCTAATGAGGCTCTCTGGTTTGCCAAATTTAAGTTCCCTTTGTACACTTCAAGTGATCCAACAATTTGAATCTAGCGTTATCCGCGATACTGAGATGGTATTTGAAATGCCAGTTTCTGGTTAAAAGATCTGTAATTTTTTTTTGTATGTATTTTATGTATGTATTATTTATTTATGTATTTTAAGTCTTTTTAAGCGGAATAGATTTCTGGTGATATAGGCAGAGTACCCATCTATGTGTACCTTATCCTGTGTTATGCCAGGCACTTCCTTCCATATTCAGAGGGTCAACTTGTCCAGCAGACTCTGCATTGATGCAACTGCTACAATGCTAAACATTTAGCTACACCGATTTCGCAGATCCCAGTTTAGCAAGGGAGTTCGTTTCCTCGTTTCTAGTATATTCTTAGTTCATTATCATTACAGTTGCAATACAAAGAAATAGGTTTTCTGAGTAATGTAAGAAATAAATTTGCAAGAAAATATATTTTATCTTCTTTTAACAAGACAGTTGATACCGGATGATGAGAACGATAGACGAGTCTAGATGTAATGGAATTGTTGACTCTTGTGTCTGAAAGAAAAAACTGAATTGTAATATTGCATACAATCAAAGAAAGTAACTGGAAAAGATTGTTAAAAAACCGAAAAACGTTCAAAGCGTAGGTACATTAAGGAGCCTAGTTCTCATGGTTTATCAAAACTGACTTAGTGATTATGATTTGCTCTGATAAGGTGCATTCCAAGAAAAGCCCCATACATTAATTCAACACTATTTGCATTTTTTGATAGTTATTGCTAACCTTTTTATTTATTCTTAAGTAACTTGTTCAAATTATATTTCAATTATTCTCCTAGTAAGTAGTAACTAACTTTTCTTCGAGTCGTTTCTACTGAATTTATGGCATTCTTTAATAACGTACGTGAAAAAGAATAACTTATCAAACATGAACAACATGAAACATCTATTAGTGCATGTTCTTAGTATTATTCCTGAACTGGCTCCGAGCTATAGCGAAGAAGCAGAAATCAAGAAAGAAGACTTTGCTTTAAGGTACTAACAGAATAAATCTGACAGTTTGTGAAGAAATTTAATTCAAACCTGTTTCTACATCATATCCTCTATTAACAGAGTTTAACTCATAACAAAAATCCCACCCTTCCCTTTCGAAAATCCCTACGCCCCTGCCGCTCTAACCCTCAATGCTGTCTGCCCGGTCCACATCTGTCAATTTTTCAGCCTCTATAGTTTGGTGTGTTGTTGTGGTGGTTTAGTTTGTTTTAAATATTCAACTATTTGATACGGCAGACAACATGATACGGTTTCGGTTATAGCGTTTTGTTAACAATATAAACTTTAGTGAATTATGGTGAAGGTGCTTAAGATTTCTGTAAATGTTTTAACGGACTAACGATGATTCAATGGTAGGAAAAGACTTTTTGTGTGAGTGTCTTAGGCGGAGGTCTAGAAAAATGCAGGTTTCCTAGCAAAAAAATAGAAATGTGGTATTAATCATCATTAGTTGCCACCCCTTCACCCGCTATCATTACCCTGTCCTGTTCATTCCAATATATCCTTTAACACTGTAACTACCTAATCACCTGAAAAGTAAATTCATCAAAGCTCATCTTTGCCGGTAAGCCCTTTAAACAACTGAAATAAGAATAAATAAACAATGAAGTCATATGACTGTGATTCCTCCTCCGAAAGTGAGGACACCTCGCACGCCATCTCTCGAGGAATGGTTCAACCCCCGCAGTGGTTGAGGGGAAACCCCATCGGATCGAATTGGGGATGGCAGGGAATGCCTGTAAGTATCGATTCACTTTTTTGATTTATAGATACAAAGTAGATGTCAGTTTGCCCTAATGCTGTCTATTGATTTATTGGTGTTTTTTTTCTTTAATTTCTTGGGGAAACGCCCTTGTGCTTGAATTATCGACCAGAGGTTCTATCGATTTTATTTTTTTTTTACAGGAAAACAGAATGAACCTTGTTTTTGAATGTTTTGTGACGAGTAATGGGATTAAAAAGTACTTTACAGGCATGGATCCTGAAATGGTACAAATGGAATAGAAAAATAATTAACGATTGCTTATAACTTATTTATCCCCAATGAATAAAAATCGCTTTCTGAATTTACGCCTTGTCACAAAATTGACGTAATTGAATTTTTTGTTCTTTTGTGAATCCCAACTGTATTTGCACATATTCATATGCAGAGGTCACATTATCTATTTTACACAATATCTATTTTGTCTAAACACATTTTTCACATTATCTATTTTTATTAATCTTCTGTTTTCCTATTAACCCAATAACGATTTTTTTTTAATTTGAATATGTTTTCGGTTGTTTTTAAGGAAATAGGTGTAAACAATCCTAAAGTTCCGGTTTTTTTTGAATTTCGAAAGTTGAAAAAAACGCTGACACTATATGGGATCCATCGGCATTGAACACTTTTTCATTGCAAAAAAATTTAACCTGATACTGGCTAACGCAAATAAAATATGTCAAAATAAACTTATTTAGTGGCAAAATAATTGACGCAAAAACCAACAGTACACTTTTGGCACATCGTTCTACTAAATGACATGCATCCCACCCCAGCACATCTTAGGCGTTTACATGAAACCACAAAATGATCAATACCGTATACTTTGAAAAAGAGCCTCGTCCAGGAACTTTGGTAATTGTTTTGTACCTGGTCAAATATAATTGCACAATATGTCTTCTAAAATTAAGTGCTGATATGTTCACACTGTGTGTACACAGTGCTATGTCTATCTTGATTAAAGAGCAGGCTATCTTTGGAGTAGAATAAGACTATACATCACTGGAATACGAAAATATAGTCACAGCATGTTTGAGGTATATTTTAAAGATTTTTAAACCAATCAAATACCTAAAATACGTCCTTGAATAACTCCAATTTTTTTAACTTTAGAGCCTTCAAATGCCTGGAATAAGACTGTACATTACTGGAATAAAAACATATAAGTGAGGTTTGAGGTATATTTCAAATATTTCTAGACCACCCAAATGCCTGGAATAAGTCCTATGCTGAAGCTTTACTGAAAAGTACCTCAAAAGTGTTTTCCTCGGATGTTTGTTTCTGGTAGACAGCGGGCATTGGATATGGAGAAAATGATTGATTTCCTTTTTTTTTGTTTTGACCTTAATTTCAATAATTAAATATTTTCTTATGTTAAGACCAACAAATTACGAACCTTAATCGTTTTAAGCATAACGACCCCCTAGTTTTTAAAATAAAGCCCAGGAATACCTAGATATTTTATTACGAACCCCTATATATTTAATCCTTAAGTACGGACACTTGTTTTTCGAACAGTAATACTGACAGGGAGTCTCGTAGACTCGTGTCAATATATATATAAATAAAAACTATAACAAAAGCCTGAATGTCATATTTATACATCATTACATCAAATACGTTTACCACACGTTTATTGAAAATACATATTTGTATATTATTTACGAAAAACTAACAAAAAAAAGTTAAGATATTAAATTTTCAATTTCCAAAACATAATACAACTTAAGGGTCCTTATTCATAGAATATGTGGATTAAACCTAACTGTATCGAAAACATTGATAACATGAAACTAAAGTAAAGCTAAAAATAATTAAAGAAAATCTAAAGTTGAAGGACAAAAAAATCTGGAAATGAAACAGTAACGCTAATGTTTTAGACTTAGACTAGGACCATGACAACAGTTTATGCAACATTTACGTGAACACTGAAGGCATATGGGCTTTTTGCATGTTATACAGGTGTATGCAGTCTTTCTTCTCAATCGGGAAGGACAAATATAGGAGTATTTCCTGGTTTGTAGACGTTCTTCCTGAACTGGAGGCTTCGGTATACTCAAAATTCGACGAATTAGACCTTTTATATCTCTGTTAACATATGAATTTTCTAATCGATCTCTCATATGATTCTGAATCAACTGAGATGCTAAGGTTTTAATGAAAGTGAAACGGGACATATCATTATTAGGAAAGGAAGCATACATTATAAAAGAGTTTACACTGCCAATATCGACAATTCTATAAAAAATTGCCAATGGCCATCGTCGAGTTCGGCGACTACACGTATATTTAGCACATTTCTCATCCATGGCATCAGCTTCTCCTTTCGTACAGTTATAAAAGGCATTTATTTCAGTCTTTCCTGTTGCTTCATCAGTTGCTTCACAATAATGCATAGTTGATAAAATTATAACTGCTTTATTTTTTTTAGGAGTATGTGAAACGATAGTCATATTTTTTGTAAATCCGTAAAGCGTATCACCTTGCTTGCGATCTTTTCTAGGAAGAAGTTCTTTTTATTTTTTCTAAGGGTCCCCACAAATGTCAATTTATTTGCAAATAGGTGTTCGGCAAGTTCTACAGACGAAAACCAGTTGTCAGCAGTTATATTCCTATTGGAATTGTACAAACATTTGGCGAGCCTTATGACTGACTGAGTTGGTTAACAAAGTTTTTTCTCTTCATTCATCAATCCACGACCGTCACTATCTTTGCCTGCATAAATATAGGCGTTGTATAAATATTGGGTTCTTGCATCTGTTAGTGCCATTATTTTTATGCCATTCTTTTCTGGTTTAGAGGGAATGTACATCTTGAATCTACATCTGCCTCGAAATCCCACCAACATTTCATCTATGCAAGCATTCGCACCTATCGTATAGGAGTTTCTGGCATTTTCAATGAATAAGTCAAATAATTCACTTATAGCAGCTACTGGATTTTCCTTCTTTCGTTCTTCCCTGTCATCTGAATCGTCGAATCGTAATGCTGTTAATAGTATGAGAAAACGCTCTTTAGACCTTACTGCTCGAAGACATCCCTGCCTGTACCATCAGTCGCAAAAATACTTCTAACGTCTTCATCGTTGGATTTGAAAATCGCAGTGTAATAATAAACTCAAAAGCGCCTCTAATTCCCTTATGCCAATGTCTACAAGCTCTGGTTTATTTTGCCGTTTATATTTTGTTCGCATGGAAGCTAATTTTTTGTTTGTCCACTTTAAAATCAGTTCAAACATCTGGGCAGGAAACAATTAACTGAAAAATGCCTTTGGATTAGTGTCATCACCTAAAACAACACGTACCGCTGGTAAACATACAATATTTTCTTGTTGGTTCATTTGTACTCCATTTGAATCTATTTTTCCCATAGAAGTATTTTTTTCTTTTTTCCCCATTTCTTTTACATAAATGGTCACTGTTTAGTTTTTTATCACTAATACATTTACTATCACTATCACTACTAGAAACATCCATCTTTTGAGTTTCATTATGGTGTTCATAATTAGAGTCATCATCACTAAGCTCTTGTTCGCTTGCTGATTCATGCTCGCTCTCAATGTACTCATTTTCTTCGGGTTCAATGTCACTATTATCACTGTCTAGATTTTCATACCACTTTCTAGCGATTTCTTCAAAGTTTGAGTCAGAAACACTGACTTGTTTGGATGTGCCAGGCTTTGAACTAGCCATGATAATAGAATAATATTAAAAATATTACTAACGTAAACACTGACACGGAGTCTACCAGACTCCCAGGTGCGTGTAACTTGAGCAAAAAATATTCCAAGATACAGCCACTTTAACACGCTGCAGGCAACTAAAAATGCGGAAGGTACTTGGCGCGGCAGACGCTAGAAAAATTTGTGGTGGAAGTAACAGTAAGAAATCTATGTCGCGGAGTCTGCTAGACTCCATGTCAGTAGTTAAGGGTTAAAAAAAAATGTTTAATATTGAAGAATTAGTCCATACTTGCAGTTGCCTCGTACATAAAGTAAAGTGAAAATTCACTATAATTCCCCACATGTTTCGGACACAACGGTGTTCATCATCAAGGGGTAAAATAAACTAAGGGTTTTTCGACATAGACTCAAATTCTGGTGTGTAGAACTTATACCAATTTGAAGCTTTTTCTCCCCTGATGATGGACACCATTGTGTCCAAAACATGTCGGCAATTATAAAACAGAATGATGTTTGTTTAATAAACAACTGAAAAAAGACTGTAGGATTTTCATTTTACAATAAATGTTTAAAGTTTGTATATACCTCTCATTGATTATGGATGCTTTATCAAAAATGGATGTATGTTTTTTCTTGGATCTGGCCCTCAAATGTGTCAGATCTCGGAAACTAGAAGAGGCACAATTTTCTGGATGGCCTTAGTAGATTCAATCATTACAACTATGCCGAACCAACCTCTAGTTTTTTACATAAGCTGGAGAAAGTTTAAAAAAATTCAAATTTTTTGCCAAAAATGCCATATCTCAGAAGCTAGAAAAGATATGGCATTTTAAGTGCTTCCGCTGGAATCAGAAGGACTAGAATATACAAAAACCGTTGGAATTATGTAGAACAAAAGTTTACTTTTCTCACGATCGCCTTCCAAACTTTGACATTTTAGGACACATACATTTCTTGGTCTTTAGCTCAAATATGCACTAATTTTTTATGACACTTGATCAGCCGATAGCAGAAATGAATCAATACTATTTTTTACGTAGTATCAATTCCCTGATCCATAAGATCTTCCTATCTATATTATGATTGTAGGCAGCCACACAGTAAGGACGAGAAATCATGATGTGCCTTTTTTCTTTTAGGCAATATCTGGGTAAACACCGGTCTCGTTGATGCTATAGTAACGACAGCATTATCCATCCACCG
Organism: Anthonomus grandis grandis; assembly: GCF_022605725.1. Taxonomy (NCBI): domain Eukaryota; kingdom Metazoa; phylum Arthropoda; class Insecta; order Coleoptera; family Curculionidae; genus Anthonomus; species Anthonomus grandis. The sequence continues at coordinate 13,547,091 of NC_065561.1, read as the reverse complement.
TACAAATAGCACAACGTCATTTTTCTCAATAATCTGTTCATAAAAACCTGTGTTATTTTTTTAAAAATCTTGTTTAGTCATGATTTTAAAATTCGATTTTCTCGAATCCTTCCAATTGCCTCATAGTCTAAACTTTGAAGAAAGGCTAATAAATGTACACCAAATTTAGTAAACAAATCAATATCAATGTGAATTATATATGGCAAGTTAGGCTGTAGTAATTCTTTTAACATTAAGATCATAAATGCAGCAAATTTTCCAACTTATTTGCTGATTTCCGCTTCTTCTCGAGGATCATTGCCTTGATAAAGATCAAAATTAACAAGATATCCTTCTTTAGTATTTAGAACCAATACTTTGTAACCAAAACGGATACATACAGACATTTTTCCTACGATATCCATTAGAGGGCGTAATTTCCAAGTCTTGTCTGATTCATTTTAATGTTGTGGACACATTTTTGAATTTTTAAAAATCTATCTCTCCTCATCGAGTCTGCTCTCAGTTTGTTGTTCAACTTTAACCGTTTCGACGGTAGGGGATTGTATCCAGTGAGAATTAAAATTCCAATAAATAAACAAACATAAATAATTTCTTCTGAAGTTCTTATTGGATCAGGTTTACTTTTGAAATGGGTAAAAAGTTGGGTTTTTTTAGTAAGGTATTGATAAATCTTTTCATCAAAAAATATGTCTTTGTACCTAGAATAGTTCGGTTCTGGAAATTGTCTATCAATTGTCTATTGAATCTCACCAGTTATCCATTTTAAAGATCCTGTTATGGAAGATAGTCGATTTGCAATTCACTCAGATCCGGAATTTCATTCGATTATTTCTGAAGGCATTGGCTACAGAGCGTCCTAGAAAAATATCCAACGTTATAAAAAATTTGATAAAATTTTAAAAAATTCTTAAGTTTTCAGATTCATTATAGCTATTCGATTCTCCAACCCTGTTATTGTTAACTAATTTTATTTCGGCGTGAGCACACAACTGACGGCTAGAAAATTAAAATAATGAGAAACATAGAGCAGGAGTGATAACTTAGTTTAAGCAATGAAGTTGCATATCAATCCCCTTTCCTCCTCATCGACGAAATCCTTATCTGAGTCTACGTTAGGGTCAGAAGGTTCCACGAATACTTCATCTACATTTTGTACTAGGACGTGATCTTTTTTAAGCATATCCAATGCTTGAAAAGCGAAAAACCTCTTCTAAAACATAAAACTAAATAAGAAGCCTAAAACACAACACTACCAGGGCCACAATAAATAATAACGATAAATTCATTGAAAATTACACAGAATGTACTAAACAGGTATTTACGCACATTGGGGTACTATGGTTTATGTGCAGCACCACACAGTGACTTTAAACTTGTATACCCCCATAAAAACTTCACGAAACGAATCGCCTCTGATCATAAGAAGTCAACTACAAAACACAAATATAGAGAAATGCAGGTTGCCTTATTAACGGGAAGAAGTTTTGGCCCTCTATTGAAGGTGCAATCATTCGAACTACTTTTGACATTTATAAGGTATAACTCTATTGGCAACCCGTTTAACCAAACGAATTCGTAAGAAAGCGTGGTCAAATCGGGCGTCAAATTCGAATTCAATTAAAATTATAAGTTGAGAAAACTATTATGTAAATGTCACAACCTCCGAGTCCTACTGATTAAAACAGATTTTCAGCAATACTTGTTCGTTCCAAGACATTACAAGCTACAAAAAAAAAAGTAAAATTTGATGGAGTTTTCTAAATTGGGCAAATATGTATAGAATATAACCTGGAAATTTAACTTTTGGAACCAAAAGAATTAGAAAACCTTTGATTAAAAAAACCTTGGGTAACATTGACACACACTTGTCATATGCAGAAAAAGAGTATTTCTTCAGTAATATTGATAATACTGATGTTTTAGTGGAGACCATGGCATTGCATCAAGCCTAAGCCTTGACTTAGAGGGATCATCACTGTTATTATAATTTGAGGCAGAAAAATGGTCGGAAAACATGCAATATTTTAATAAACTGAATTGTCATACCTCTATCCATGCTTTCTTTAAAATTTGTTTAATTTTTATCCATCTGTAGACAATTATTATTAACGTAGATATTCTCACACAAGGGATATTTACATAATAGTTTTGTCCTATTTTTAGATTGTGACAAAGACAATCCTGATATTTTTATTAGTTTCAGAAAAATCGCAAAATTTCGAACAAATATATGTATATAAATTAATTTTCTCGTATTAAGAGGCAAGAAAGTAATAATATGAAACAAAATTAAATTAACACATTCGCGGACAGCCCTGTCAGAGCCGTCATGTGTATTGTGGCAGACCGGTCATAGCAGCCATTTTTAAATTTGTTTGGACGGCGCTAGCCGGCCTAAAATACGTGTTATTCTTATGGTAGTGAATCACCTGAGGAATCGGAACCACTCAGCTCTGGAAGTAGTGACAACTATGATCCTAAAAATGACGTGGCCGACTCCTCAGATTCTGAACAGCAAGTGAATATTTCTCCTGAGACCAGTAGATCATCATACCCTCCTTTTTCTGAGCCTGTTTCTCCCACGAACAGAATATCGACACCACAAATTTCGCAATCTGATTCAGATGACCAAATGGATCCATTACCAGTCGAAAATGATTCGGCCGATTCTGAATGGTGTAATGACACGGTTGGAATTGATGACTTCTCCATGAATGGAAATGGAATAGCAGAACAAATTTGTCTTGATTCGGATTCATCAGATACACCATTAAGTGTATTTCTCCAACTATGGGATGAACGGATTATGTGCTTGTTAGTCGATTCGAGTAATATGTTTGCAGACCACTTGTCCCGTTCCGCTCGTTCTCAAAACTCGCCACTCCCGAAGTATGGATATCAAGCCTGTAACGAAAGATGAAATAAGCAAGTTTCTGGGACTGTGTTTACTGCAGGCCCAAATATAATGTCCGATTATAAGAAAACTTTTTAGCTGTCATCCTCTATATTACCATCCGATTTTCTCGTCGACTATGAGCGGCCACCGATTTAAACAAATCTTGCGATGTTTCTGCACACACAATAAAAACGCATCTCCAAGCAAGGATACGTTATACCGAATTAAGGAACTTCTGGATATGTGCCTTCACAACTTTCAAAGGGCTTATAGGCCTACGAAAGAGTTGTCTCCTGATGAATCAATGTTGCTGTTTAGAGGACGGCTTTCCTTCAGAATGTATATGAAAAACAAGAAGACCAAATATGGGATTAAATTCTATGAACTTTGCAATCCCGGAGGCTACGTTTTGAACATAGAAATTTACAAAGGGCAAGGAGCTGAATCGCCGGATGGAAATTGAGGCCTTAGTCACAAGCCTCTTGCAGCCATATCTCAATCGCTGACATCATATCTTCATGGATAATTACTATAACAGTATTTCTTTGGCAAAAAAACTTGTCGGGTTAAAAACTCATGTCACAGGTACCCTTCGAAGTAACAGGAAAGGAAATCCTGTTCTGGTCACAAAAAAAAAATTGTCACTTGGAGATCATGTTTGGCTGCGAAAAGGAAAAGTATATGTGTCGAAGTGGAAGGACAAGCGCGAAGTGCTTGCTCTTACTACTGCGCATCATCCTGCCCTAGTGAACACCGCTAACAGAAAAGGTAATCCTAAGATCAAGCCTATTGAAAGAGTTGACTATAATAAGTTCATGTCCGGTATTGACCGGTGTGATCAAATGGTTTCTTATTATTCTTCGCCAAGAAAAACCATTTTTTAGTATAAAAAGGTCATTTATTGGATGTCACTAAATGGAACTGATACTATTTATTCAAGAAACTGAACGGGTCTAATATTAGCTTCGTGATATTCAGAGAGATAATCATAAAATCTCTGCTACAAGATACAAAAATTAAAGATGGGAGATCATTGCTGCAACTGCCACCTAGGTTTAGGCCAACTCAGAATAAATATGTTCCTGTTCCAAGTAAAAGCGTTTTTGGGGATCAGAATTATCAGAACCATTTTCCCCAGACAATCCCAGTTCCTGATAACTATTTAAGGAAGCGATATTTCTTACGATGCAGGCAATGTTCAAAATTTTCAAAGAGGAAGGAAACCAGTTACAGATGCCCTGGCTGCCCTGAAAGGCCTGCATTGTGTGTGGAGTGCTTTGCACCTTGGCATAGCGCTTAGGGTTTTTTCCAAATGTTTTCTGGTATCTTTTACCAATGAATTTTGTGTTTTCGTTTAGCTTTTTTGAGAATGTTAAATAAGGTTTTTGTATTTTGATTTAGATCTGTTTGATTAGGCGAATAAACGTATTTGTATACATTATTTGTGCTCATATTCATTTTTTCCTTTTTTTTATCGTGACGGTGGTAGCAGGTCTGTCCCACTAGACCAGAAAAAGTAGTGTGATGGGACAGACCTGCCATAACCGTCTTCTATTTATAGAGAAAAATACGCAAAAATATCATGTTTCTTTCAATATTTCGTATATTTCCGCAAAAATCAACTAAATTAAGTTAAAAAAACAGGTGATTATTTTTTTACGACTTTTAAGTTGGCACTGTCCGCGAACGTGTTAATACATTTTAAAAACAAAGACAGGTTAACTTTCACGTAAATAATAATTTTTAAGTAGGTACCTAAATATTCTTACTAGCTCATATTTTTCCATTGATTTAGCCCATGTTGACTCCACCTTCCAGGATCCACCAATCCTATGATCCACCAATCCTATGTCTAGGAAACTTACGTCATTCCAAATTCTATAATCTCTGAAAAAACTTGAAACTAGAAATTACGGCAATTATTTTTAAATTTCAGCAAACTTTTCTTGACTCACGGGGCGGCGCCTTCCCAAAACTAAAAATAGAAAAATTCAACGTCAAAACTGTCATGAGTGTCACTAACATCATTACTGTCAAATTTCCCTAACGTCAAGTCACCCTAAGATGGCCGCCATCCGAAATTTTGCTTTGGCGAATTAATTTTCACGAGGCTGCTACCTAAAACGAAAACTCCCACAGGAGCCAATAAAACACTCACCGTCGATGAATGGTGGTGCGCTTTCTGAATGTCGAGGAGTTGTACTAACAGGAAACAAAAATGAGTTTGTGAGGTCCTAGTAGCGGGAAATTTAAAATTTGATTATGGCGCCAAATTTGAAATTCGTTGTGCTGTTTAAAATTAGTAGGAAATGTATAGTTTTTTCGGAAACTATAGAACGCAAATAGAAAAAGTAATAAATTGCGATTTTTTTTATCTTCATATTAAACAAACTCCTCCAGTTTCAAGGCCTAATAATCCAAACCCAATTGTTAAACATATTGGCCTATTAAATCAGGAAATCTGTGTCTTTTGCTATCCACAGACTTAACACAGCAGCTTTTCCTCTCAGAATCCATTTCTCACTTTTGTTGTTTATATTTGCGCCTGCCATTTTCACAAAAAAAGTTTATTGCAATAACTACTTATGCAAATACAATATCGCTAATGGCCTTATTCAATAATAAGAATACAATTCAGTGCTTTTTTAGAAATTTTCCTTTATCCCGCGTATCAGCACACCTAAATAAAAGCTAATCACAACATACGCCATTCAAATAAACACCTAGGGAAATTTTGAGCGAAATATGAGAACAAATAAATGTTAAGATTTTTCACAAAATTTAAATAATAAAAGTTAGTTTTTTGGCAGAATTAAAAAGAAACTGTCTGCAAGCTACAGAACTATAAAAAATGGTCACATTTTATATGACATGTCAGATGCTTGACAGACCGTGTAGTTTCGAGGTAATTTCGCTTTCTTACCGCCATCTATAGTTAGAGGAGTAGAAACTTTTACAGTGTTCTCTCAATAGCTTACACTTCCGCATCACGTTTTACCCAGTCAATACGTAGTTGTTCTTTATCCTTTTCTATCCTTCAAACCTTCGGATTCGGGGAAAAGGGTACATACCTGATGGTTTTTCTGAATCACCACTAGTTCAGAGGTTGCATGACCATCTTCTATTTTTCTATACAATACAATTCCTTTCACCTCTAATATAATACGCTAAGATTTTCGCAAATAAATTGATAGCTTCTTTAAGGATGTTTTTAAGAACCTCTAAATTTATAGAGTATATATTAATAAAATGAAAGATATATTGTATATGATATTTTGCAAGTAGAGTGCTTTTTCTAGTTCTTGCATTCTTACTTTTTTTGCTACTTGCACAATACCATATACAATACCCCAATAGAGCATTCATCTATTTTTGAAAGAGCATAATAACTTAATCAATTAGGCACTATAAGAATGAATGACACTTTCTTACAAATAATCTTTTTGCAACTCTCAAAAATACAAACGTTACGATTATTTACTATTACAAATAATAAAACCCTGGTATTTTTCTTCCAGGGTAGTTCGTCAGGTCCAAGCTCATCCACCGTTCCCCTGGACCATCAGCAAACCTACTCAAACTTTTCCACCGTTAACTCACAGGAAGAACCACAGGTACCAGGCAGGCGCACACCTCTGGGTGCCGTAGGTTTGGGTGGTTTTTACTTTCAAGCATGCCAGCAAAACATGACGGCTCCCCATGGTCCACCTTCTGATGAAAACAATCCTGATCCAGGATGTTCTGCCGGCCAACATAGCAGTCGGTAAGTTCAGATAAAGTTTGTTTTTTTTTGGACCTTTTAAACAATCAACTGCACTAACTCCTGGTGATGTTTACAATTTTTAACTGTTCAGTTTGCTATAGCTCGTTAATTTTCATGATTCATTGATGGATTAAATTGCCTGCATTTATACATATACTAGTAAAAGCAATTTAATAAAATCAATTCTTCGTCGATTTCCTTATTCATTTACTAACAAATGACCTGAGGAAATTCAATAATATAATCGTAAATATTCAAGGATCCAATTAGGTTTTTATTTTCTCATTTTGCAGTGCTTTAGAATCGAGAACCTCCTCCTCCGCAAATCCGAACGCAAAAGGGAAAGGTCGTCAGGGTAAATCGGTCCGGTTGAATATAAACGCCAGAGAACGTAGAAGAATGCATGACTTGAACGACGCCCTAGATGAATTACGGGCTGTGATTCCTTACGCTCATTCGCCCTCCGTTAGAAAGTTATCGAAAATCGCGACTCTTTTGCTCGCCAAAAACTACATTCTTATGCAATCGAACGCTTTGGAGGAGATGAAACGGCTTATTGCTTATTTACAAGGTAAGTATAATATTAGAGTGTTTTTTTATGTTGTCTATCGACATTAGTTTATATAAATAAGCGAATAGATAAAATACGGTTTACTAGAGAAAGACTTACAGAGTTTGTTTGCAACTGTTGCATGTTTTGAGAATGCAATAGTGGAGGTGCCCTTATGACAAAACTGTATGGTTAGAATTCTGAACTCTTCAGTTCATGAATGAAAAACTCCTCAGACCTGTCAAAAATCATCGAAAAAAATGAATTTTTTCGTGCTTCCTGAATTTTTTTGAGTATTGTATTATTTGCGTACCATAGTTCAGGTCAAGCCAACATTTTTGTTCTTCTACTATCGAAACCAGAAAATTTTTCGTGGAGCTTTTCAACTCAAGAACCTCCTTTTTTTTCCATTGACTGTAAGGTTGACTGCACCTGGACAACTCTAGGAATTACTGTGAAAGTTAAATGTTTTTGTGAGGAAGTAAAGGCTTTAACATGTTTTTGTTCAAAGGCTACGCCAGAAGCTTTAGTCTTATATTCTACGAATAAATTAGCTCTACCAAATCGTCATACATCATTCCAATATTGCGAATTTTACATAATAAATAAAAAGTTTTCTCATTATTTCTAATATAAGAGAAAAGTGGCTTTTTCAATTTTTTTTTTTCACCGTCAACTCCCACGACTTTGCTGCTGCAGCTAAAAATAAACGCCACCTTTTTCTAAATAATTTATCGCGAGGGGTCGAAGTCAAAGCAATTGTAGTTAGGCACCAATCCTTTTATCCTGTAAAAAAATCAAAAGGGAATATTTATTCGCAAACTGCGGCTTAGTAGCCGGGTATGGATTTCGCCAAATTTTTATAACATGTTAATAATAAAGGATTATATAATCTCTCCTCTAAAATCTCTTTAGTATCATAAAAATAAAACTTTATATCATAAAAAGTATGGGAAATTAAATTAAAAATAAATAAATTAAAAATAATACCGTGTATGTAATTGTAACGTGCAGAGGGTGGTGCAAACACGTGCACTTAGGCCTCAGTAAGGAATATGTGCGCCTCTATTGAACGGGAAGAACTCGTGATGAAAATCTTCCCATGTAGTATATATACCAAGAATTCTACCGCGTATTGACAAGAGCAGTGCCTGTGCTCTGCAGGGCACTTGGATTTCCTTTTGGTCAGCGACAACTTGCGAATTAACTTCGATTTATCAGGGACCTGAGAGACTCCTTGAAGAAATTGCAGCCATGTATCATCACCACTTTCTAAAAAGCGTATGAGAGTGCATTTTGATGTTTGCTACAGTCAGATATACAAAAAGGCTCCGACCCTAGTGGTACCCTAACTGTGATGGTTGTGTTCCTTGAATCAGCTAACTCTTACTCTGTTTTTTATGTGGTAGCATCGCTGCTGCAGTTCTGACTTCTGTCTGCAGTCTCTATAAATAATATACAAGTTTTTTCAGTTACGTTAGTGCTTATTAGTTGATCTACCTTCACGGTAATGACATATTTTTTTGTTTGAAGAATACTTATAGTCCCTTATGCTTCATCATCATCATCATCTACTGCCGATTATAAGCCTTCTGTAATCTTTAATTATTTCCATCTCTCTCTATCGCGTGCTGCATTTATCCAATAATTCATGTGAATGCGCCTCAAATCGTTCGACTATTTAGTGAGTATGCACTTCGCAGCAGAGGCGGTCTGGTCTGCCTCTGCTGCGAAGTGCATGATTCGATTCAATTCAATTCAGTATATTACGGTAATCAACAAATTTAAAAAATAATTATAGCATATAAAATATTCAATAAAGTAATATTTTATATCGTAATAAAGCACTTAAAGTATTAGTACTATCATTAAATATCTAGCATAAAAAACAGATAACAGGTAACATCAATAAAATAAAATAAAATATAAGGACAAGAATGGTTTAAAACAGAGTAACTAAAATAGAAAAGAAGACACATTTTAAGCAAAGTCAAGATATTCTCATTAATCAATATCCACCAATATCCTTGACTTCGCGGTCACATTTTGAAATTAAAAAAAACAAATGTATAAAATAAAAGCACGTTTAATGTTTTTTCCTAATAGAGTGTTCGATGTTTGGAATTCGTTACCCAGAGATGTCATAACTGCTCCTTCTGTAAACTGTTTTAAGAATCGTCTGGATAAATTGGACATGTTTATTGTTTAAATTTGAAAGCTGACATTTGAAGATTTATTGAAATACATTGTAATGCCTACTTAATTCATAGAGGTATACAGAATGTAAAGTCTTGGCTTTTATCTAATAAAATAATAATAATAATAATAATAATAATAGTAATAATAATAATAATAATAATAATAATAATAATAATAATAATAATAATTATAATAATAATAATAATAGTAATAATAATAATAATAATAATAATTTTAATTCGGATCCTTCAGTACAGAGTGACAAATGTCGATATGGATGCCAAGTGACAGAATCCATCCAACACATAACGGGAGGATGTCAAACGTTTGCCCAAACTGAGTATAAGGCACGTCATGACTGCGTAGGAAAAATACTGCACCAAGAACTTGCAGTTAAACTGAACCTCTTGAGGACGAACAAAGTTCTTGAAAATGGCGAGTATAAATTGTACTGGGACCGAACTGTTCTCACCGACCAAAGAACTGTCAACAATAGACCAGATCTTATCCTGGTGGATAAGCGACTAAGGAGAACCACGCTGATTGACGTTGCTATACCTAATAACAATAAGCTCCAAGGAAAATACAACGAAAAGATCATCAAATATCGAGATCTTGAAGGGCAAATCAGACGACAATGGGAGATGGAGCATGTTCAAACAATTCCGATAATAATCTCGTCAACTGGACTTATACCAAAAACCCTTGTAGAGAACCTCAAACAACTGGGACTAAGTGAGCACCACTACAAAAACATGCAAAAAGCGGTGCTACTGGGGACAGCACGGGTCGTCAGAAAGTTCATGGGTACAGAAGACCGAACACCATCCAGGGCCCGACAACCTGGAAAGGGTCCCCTCAGAGCTTAATCCTTTTGATATCTTAGATATCTGGGATAAGTGAATGTTCCCCGTAAAACGGGAGTGTGATTGCCGCAAGGCAAAAATATAATAATAATAATATAAAACTATATTGCACTCAAGCAGATTTTAAAATTCGTTGAAGTGAACTCAGAGAACAATGAAACAAATCTATACTGACACTATTTGAGTTAATCATCATTCTATTTATTGCACAGTTTTCACCATACAGTGTACGATGTTGTTCAAGGTACAATAATCTAGTCTGTCTGAGCACTGTAGTAGGAGGAACATTTAAATTAAGCTGACACAACAACTCAGGAGACTGTATTACATTGTTAAGAGTCTTGTATGTTGTGACAATATCGCAGTTTTTACGTCGTGTCTCCAACTTTTCAATGTTCAGCAATCTATACATTTCATAGTAATTAATATCAATACAAGGAATATTAAGCTGGTAAGCAATGTATCTTATGAATTTACGTTGAACTTTTTCTAGGCTCATTTTATATTTAGCATAATAAGGTGACCATATACATGAATTCCACTTAAGTTGACTGCGAACCAATTAAAAATACAGAAGTTTGATGGAATCAATATTGCTGAAATCATGAGTGCGCGTCTTAATAAAACCCAACATTTTGTAAGCCTTATTACATGGATTTTTAATATTTTTTAAAAAAGTTAGTCTGCAATCAACACCCCAAGATCACGTATCTCTGATACCTTCTCAATAAGTGAACCCATTAGATGGTACTGATGGAATGGTGGACTAAAACTCCTGTTAAATTGAATATATTTGCCTTTTTTAGCATTTAGGACCATTATATTGTGCTTTCACCATAATTAAAATTTGTGAAGATCAGAACAACATGTGCCCAGTTACTATCTAACACGTTACAATAATCAAAACAATGAACAACATCATTAATAAAAAAAGGGCAAGTTGGGCACCCTAAGGAACCCCAAAAGTCACTGGAAAAGGACTAGAAGAAAAGTTATTTATCTTTACAATCTGTGTTCTTCCAGACAGAATGACTTCAACCAGGCCAAAAGACAACAACCGATACCATTGAGTGACAATTTCGTAACCAGGAGAGAATGAACCCTGTCAAATGCCTTGGAAAAGTCAGTATATATGGAATCAACCGACATAATATTCTACAAGGCCTCCGACAAAGCTGTTTGGTAAAGCAACAAATTAGTGGTAATGGATATTCCCCTGACAAACCGATGCTGCTTATTTAAATTTCTCTGATAAAAAATCTGTGACAAAACTTTCAAGAACCTATGCAAAGTGATAAGCCAGAGAAACAAGACGTTAGTTTTTCACATCATCCCTCTGACCAGTATTCTTAAATATAGGAGTCAAATAATTTAACTTCCATGAGGTTGGAAAACTACCTATCTTAAAAGACAAATTATAAATCAGCCATAGCAAAAGCACAGTGTCTTATGAAGACAGCTGAAATACAGTCAGGCCCAGAGCCCTTATTAACATATTGGTTAACTTTTCAAAGAGTTCAGATATTTCTACATGCATTTTATTAATATCAAAAGAACATGCAATATCAGGCTGCGCAAATTCTTGAACATCAAAATCATCAGGAGAGTAGACTGAAGAAAAATATTGTGCAAATAATGCTATTTCATGGAAATTTTCACATACTGCATCTATATATTTCACGGTAGATGGAATACTGTTATTTTGTCTTATCTCTTATATATTTCCAGAAATATTTAGGGTCACTGGAAATAGAAGACTTGGGGGGTTTGCTCAATATAGTTTGAGTAGCACTGATCGGCCTGATTGTCACAGATTGCTCAGAAGATTACTGAACATTTCATAGTCTTCAACGGCTTTAGACTGTTTATACTTTGCATGTGCCAATCTTTTTTGCAAGACATTCGATTTCAATTCCGCGCCGAACCATATTGGAAACTTGAATTTATTGTTAATTCTTATGATAGGTACAAAATAGTGAGAGCGTTGCCCAATGCATTATACAAACAGTCCACATTAGCGTTAACATCAGATGAGAATAAACTATCCCAATTCGCATTAAGAAGGTAGCTGTTAAGACCTGCATAATCTGCTTTCTTGAAGTCGTGTATTTATCACATAATCAAGAGATTTAAAATCGTTTAATTTTATAAAAATCACCAATGCAGGATGATGTCGATCACATTTAACTAAAAGGTCATTTGAGCATTATAGGGTCTCATTACTATTGTTACTAAAAACTAGATCTAGATATACCCCATTTGCATTTTGAATGTTATTGATCTCATACATGTTAAGGTATGGCATTATTTCTAATAAAGATTCTGCAGGCACCACAACACCACTACTAAACATTCCAAGAGAGTCATTACACCAAGTCAATTTTGTAGATTAAAATCACCGGCAATCAAAAATGAGCTGTCACCATAGTCTTCGTCCACCACATAAATAAGTCTTTATTCAGTAATGGTCTTTGGAGTGTACCACATCTCCCGAGCCTGTCAGTTTTGGAAACATCTGACCAAATTAAAATTTAAAAATATTTATTTTTCGATTTTAATAGTTTTAATGGAAAGTCAGCCTTATTATCAACTCCTAATGATCGAAAATATTAAACCCGAGAACTTTGTTCATAAACTAGCTTTAATCTTACATGCTTAGTAAAACTTTTCCTTCTATATGTCTTAAAACTATGTGGCAATCCATGTGCCATGGCATTTTATCTGTTTACAGCCACCTTCTACTCTTGACTGTCAAAATAACTTTATAGCATTAACTGACAAGCCAAAATATTACAGCTTTGCTAATAACAGAATATGGTTTACAGTATCTAATGTCTTGCTATAATCAAGCAACGCCATACAAGTGCAACATTTACGTTCTTCATTAGATCGAACATATTTTATTATTTTAACTAGAGTTGCGCTTGAACTAAATCCTCGACGAAACCCTAATTAGTATGAGGTAAAATGATGTTGATCTCTGCAAATTAACCCAGATCATCCCCCTTAAGTGCGGCAATAACTGTTCGAGGTCCTACTGAAGAGGTGCTGGATAAATACCATTAGATCCCGAGGTTTTTAGTGGAGTGGTCCAAAATCTTCTAACCTTAATTTATCCTCGTTTTATCTAATTGATTAGTAATCAATTCGTATTTGATGGTAACGAGGTACCTGCATTTGGTGCTCGGTAATATTGGAGGTGGAATCAAGGAAATGTATGGCAAATAAAAGTTCTGTGCTTTCTTGCAGGTTGTGTGCCATCCTCCTTGCGTAGATTGTATATTGACCTATAAAGATCATTCTGAAAAGCTTTTAGGAGTCTGGAAGAATAGCGTCAATTTCACTGCTGAACGATTTGAATTTCATTTGCGTACAAAAATACGAGAAGGAAATAGACTTGCCCCAAAGTACTAATTAGGCTTGCTCTCAATTTTATCCTTGCAGACAGACTAAAATTTATTTGCCATTTCCTCTTAATTGACATAAAAAGATTCAAAACAGCAACATTAGTTTATATAAGTAAAATATAAATACCTACATCTACGCTTCCTAAACGTCTGCCAGTGAATCTAAAAAAAAAATCGTAAGAAAGAAAATTGTAAAAGTAATTTACGGGAGCCTCCAACCGCTTCCTGATTTCATTTTGTAATACGTAGTTATGTAAAATTATAAATGTATGGTGTCATAGATACTATTTTTATTCACAGTGCTGATATAATTGGAAAGGAGCTTCGTAAAGCAGTAGGGGCCCGAGTTCGTTCACTAGAATGATATCTATTTTCCTTTTTTACGTTTCAGTTTGTACGTGTAGTTTGGGCCCACTAAAGAGAAGAATATATTGTATACTAGAAGTTCATTATCTATATTGCCTTTATTTATATAGGTCAAAGTGACCATCTTCACGTCCATTGGACCCACCTGTACATGTACTTATGCTGATTGGCAGAGATAATAATCTAATTCCTGCTAATGAATTAACTAGATTAGGTTATTATATTTATATGGGTTAATATTGGTTTCAGATTATTTTCTTACATTATTATAAATTAATTAATGGTGACAATATTATTACATAGAACATGCCCCATATGTCTCATTACTCTACAATCAAAAAAAGAGCTACAAGAAATAAATAAAACTTATCCGGACTGTAGTAGGGTCTGTCACTCAAGCAATCTATTTTAGTTAGTCCTAAATATGTCCAGTGATGGAGACATGTGTCCAGAGATGGTCATTGATCTTCAAGCTCTTTAAAGATTATTGTGTGTTTTACATCTTGAAAATTGAACAGTAAAGTTGGTACGATTTTTATGAATAAGACAAGATGTTTTCAAAAGATATAAGCAAGTCATCGTGAGGATCTTTTGTTGTTTAAACAAAGGCCTACAAGGATCACGCAGCTTAGCCTTACATATACAGGTTGGCGAATAGAAGACTACACATTGGCATTATAAATGGCAACACCGCTGCTCGCTGACTGTCGATAAGCGGCGCGGCGGATTGTCTGATTTGGTATTTTCAGTACGGCACAATCAGCAGACCTCATGTTGCTGTGTGATTGCATACTGCATTGTTGAGTCTTAAAGCTTTCGAATAAGTTTAATTGATTAAATGGTTTTATGGAGGCAACCCGGCAGTACAATGCAGGGGTTTATTCTCAGTAAATTTTGAAAATAGACCGATTTATTGTGCTTAAAGTATTTTAAATGTCGTGTTAAATTTTGAGACAAAGCTTAAGAGCCACCTATTAAAAGGGTCCAGGATATAGAACAGCGTAAAAAAATGGTTTGTAATGCTTTAGTTTTGGATTCAATATGATCAAACAGAAGTATTGGAGAGGAACTGGATATGCACCATTAATTTGTGACGAGTATTTGAAAAAAACATGAATACAAATGTTTTAAATATTTTAAGACTCTGGAAATGTGACCAGTGGCGAAAAATGGTATTTTGTAAAAAAGGAAAAGGCAAATGAAAATAAAAATTTCTTAGAAAATATTTTGTTTTCAGATGAGTCCTCTTTTCCATTGCATGGTAAACACAATCCTTCTATTGTTCCTTTTTTGTTTTAGGAAAACGAGCACAGAAGTTTTCAGTTCCGTACTCAGTACCCTTAAAAGTTGAATGTTTGGGCTGGTTTTTTGGGCGACCTTATTATTGGGCTATTTTTCAATAATGGTACTTTAAACGTCGTAAAATACCTTGAGTTGCCGCAAAATCAAGTTCTTTTTGCCGTTCAACTCCTCCCTGATAAAGACTTGGGATCAGTCTGTTTTTAACGATCGCTGTCCTGCTCATAATGCGGTTAGAGTAAAAGATTTTTTAACGATAACATCATAATATCAGGCCAACGAATTTAGAGGAATCGGAATACAAAATTGTTGAATCTGCCAATTCCATTTTACCTCAAACTCTTTAGGTAAGAAACAGCTTTTATAATAGGCTTTATTGAAAGCTAATAATAATAGCTCCTTAATAAAAGAATTGCTTGGTAGATTTATTATTTAAAGTTTTTTTTTTAATTTTATAATTTTTACATTCTATTTTTATTAGAGTTTTTATTTTATTTTAATAGGAACAACGCTTTTATTTTCAACATGCAATGCACAGCATATCAAAATTGTAAGATTCGTAATATATGCGGGTTTTACACATGTAATTCCTGCATTAGAAACATATTATACCAATGTCGCGTAATATTTTTTTTAAATTTTGCCACACGAGATACAACGACGTTGCACTGTTACTAAAATAAAATCTAAAATAATTGATCTCGAACCCCGAACACCAGCGTACTGTCGCGGCGGCTTAGGAACTTTATATGTATCCATTCGCTAATCTGTATATATCTTAAGGCGCCTTTCGGTATCACAAAAAGTAATTGCAGCAAGTAAACACATACATTTCCTCAAAATGGGAGTACAGTACACTGACCTCCCTGCCACAGGTCTATGTTCTCCACATATCAGTCTAACTGGATCACATCTATATGAGAGCCTCCCTGCGGCTCTGTAATGTGATAATCAAACTTTCCTGTGGTAGGATGTGCAACTTGTAACATCTTCCAGTGTTTCCCCATCAGAGCACAAACTTTAGTCTTTTGGGCATTGAGAGAAAGAAGGTTGAGTCGAACCATTGTTTAATCTGCAAAAGGTGTATATTTAAAGTTGTAAGAAATAACTCAGTGTTAGGATAATGCCAGATAATCGTGGTGTTATCAGCAAATAAGGTAAATTTTTCCCGTATGCCCAGGTGTGCTACGTTATTGATATAAGGGAGGAATAATATTGGGCCAAGGACGGATCCCTGAACATATCTCCATAATCCAAGCAGTTAGAAACCACAAACATTCGCTTTCGATGATTTTAAGGATAAAAACATAACCCTGACAACACTACTTCTCATATGCCATAATGCTGAAGCTTCCGAAGCAAGCTCAACCATTTATCCGGAAATAAAGCTGACTGAAAAAATTGTAAATGGCGTTACTGACTGAGCCCCTTTCAACATACCATTTGAAGTTAGAAAAGATCTTATGCAAATCTTCACCAGCTTCTCAATTAGTTTTGAGAGGGTTGAAAGCAAAATAAGATGTTTGACATCGATGATGACAAATAAGTAGGACAATACGCTTGCGACATATTCTTTGCATTCTTTCTGTTCTTCATACATGTTTTCAAAGTTAAGCTGACGGTTTATACAACTTTTATTTAACTTTTTTGTTTCTTTCGGGATAACTATTTAAAGTTTGGTGTTCCAGATATTTTTAAGGAATTTGCTCTATTTAGATTTATGATCAAATTTATTTTCACGATGAAATATAACAATAAAAAAACAATAGCATTAGTTTTAGTTTTCTCTTGAAGATGCTAACCTGGTTGGCGACACTTATAGAGGTTTAAATAAATTGTTTTGATGAAGAGATAAAATGTAAAAAATACTTTAGCAAGAAAAGGTAACCTAAATGAAATATTAGTACAAGCTTAAAAATAATAATATAGGTCGCAATAAAGAAAATACAAAATAGCTAAAATATAACTTTTTCATTTTGATTATTAATATTTTCACTTAACACCTTTTTTTTTTCAAAATAGTCTTGATCTTATATATGATTAATGGAACGAGCGTTCCATTCACGTTTCAAGTATATTCAATCTAATTGATTTTTTAGTAAATAGTTCTAGAAAATCTCAATAATATAAGATTTCTACTTTCAAAACATTACATTATATAATTTTGACTTTAATAAGGTTGGATTAGGGTTAAACTGATTTTATTTTTGTAAAATACTATATATACACTATAAATAGAGCTACTACAAAATATTATAGTAACTGAATTCTATAAATAAACTAATATTTAAATCATGTATTATTTCTAAGTACGATGGTAGAAAAAAGCTTACAATCCAAAAACATAACGGAAATGACAGTCGAGTTTCTGAAATGTATTAAAGAATACAACTTTTAGAAACTCAATATTATCCTCGAATTATTTCTAGCTCTTAGGACTGGCTTGATATATAGGGTGTCACAAATTGACAAATGTCCTTTTTATTCCTGATTGTAATTGGAAGCCATAGAGCAAATAAATGTTAAAATGTTTAAAATAAATATTACTTTTGTATGGCTTTTGATGCCCACTCGTCCTACATGACTTTGTTTTAATACTGATAATATAACGTTTTGTCTCTTAGTGTCCATCATCAATTTTTTGATGGACTCTATATTAAATTAGATTATATACAGAGTTATGACTTAATAATGCTGGAACTGGCTGTTAACAGCTCTACAGTACCCCAGCAGAGGTTACGATTTTCGTGTAATGAAACCAGAGTATTTAGTTTTATATCAATACGAAAGTCAGTCCTGGTCTGCCCAGATCCTTATTTTCTTAAATTATTTCAATTAACAATACAGTTAAAATGTTTAAATTATTGACACTTTGTTTATTTGAAGACTATGTCAAATATTTACAAGCAGAAGTATAGGTAATTGAGATAACTGGTTATAAATGGCTATAACTAGTTTGAAATGCTGTTAACCCATTTGACCCTGAAACTATATTTTTCAGAATTTGTATATTTTTTTCTTAAAAATGGTCAATAGAAGGTCCCATAAGTCGATACGTTTCGAGCAGCTGTGTCCCTAGGTCCCTTCTAAACTGAAGTTGGTCAAGAGTACCTCATTATTCCTATGGAGTTGCCAAGAGTTTTGTGAGGCCATGTCTACACAGTGGGAAAATAACGGAAAATACCACTTTTTACCTCGTACTAAAACTCTATATTGGCTTATGTTTTGGTCATTACGGTCTACACCTCCCATATTTTCGTTGTATGCCTTGATCAATTGAGGCTGATCTATATAAACATGCTTTTTTTTAGCCTGTGAAAATCGTTTGACCTTATTTACTGGCAAAATTGAACATACATTGGTGGCTAATGTAACAACGCTGTTGTCATTCCATTTGCATAATGCGATTTCATTATCGGCAACACCCCATTCAAATGTACCTCGTGTCTTTTTCTTCAGAACTGCCGCATTGCTAAATGGAGATTGTGGGATCCGGTTTTCACGTATAGTACCAGTTGCCTTAATGTTCCTCAATTTTGTCTCCTTTACAAGTGACAAAGATGTGAAAAAATTGTCAAAAAATATATGAAAGGGCTGGTAAGGCATTTTCTGTAAAACATCTGCATATTGGAGAACAACTGACGCTCTCAAACCCAGGTGTTTATACTTGTCCGGAATTATTGTCGACGCACCTTGGTAGGTGCTCAAAATAAGCAATGTATCCAAGGCGTAGGGTACCTACCCAAAATTTATATACCCCCACCTTACAGGTTTGCCTCGAATAAATTGCTTACCGTCTCCCAAAATACGGTATCATGGCCTCATCAAGGCTGTGATTCTCTTCAACTGGGGCATATTTAGACATTTTTTATTTAGGCTCTTGAAAAGAGGACGCAGCTTAGAGTACTTGTCTTTTTTATCAAGGGAAGTATTATCACTGCAATGAAGATTACTCATTATGAATTGAAATCTATCTCTGGAAATAGCGGCTAATATAAGTTTATTCTGGGTATCGTTGCAATTTTGCCAATACATATTTCGCCTTGGAATAGTTGTATATCCACTGACAAGTAACACCCCTATGAAGCAGTACATCTCGTCTGCAGTAACGTTACCGGGGCGGTTTTTTTGCTGTGCATAAATATTGGTAAAATTAATAATTTCTCCTAATAAGTTCTCATCAAAGAACAGCTTGAAAATATTTCCAGGGGAACGATTGCTTTGTGCAGTTTGAACTGATTGCCATTGCATAAACGTAGACTCTAAATCTTTATTGAGAGTATAGTCAAACGTCTTTATGTGTTTAGGTCGCCTTTCAACAAAAATGGATAGTGGTAGATCGTCATCACTGTCCCAGTTGTCATGAAAGGGATACTGTCTATCTTTCTTCATGGTCGTCCACACCTTCCATCTAGAAAGGCCAAAGTTACTTTTCTGACGCTTGCAGTAGGGTCTGCGGTAAAAGCTTCCAGTATTTGCTCCTCAATCTCTACATTATTATGGCCAGGGTTGAGTCCACGTGCCGGATTATTCTGAATGCCAATTTCAGGAAGACGGCGAAAGGTGTTTTGAAACACCCTGAAATTTGGTAACCTTCGATCTGGATAACGTTCCTGGTACAAGCGTCGTGCCAAAGCTCCATTACCGTTAGCGCGTCCATATGTGAAGATAATGTCAGCGTACTCTTGGTTGGTAAATTCCATTTTACAATACTGTTTAATAAAACGGACAGAAACTCGATTTAAAAAACCGTGGATGCAGTCAGTACGAAGTTGATAATCTTACAAAATTAGAGGCGAGAATGAAACTAAACAACAAGAGGCTAAAATCACAAGTTTTTATTTATTAAGCGAGTACCTAACTTGTAACCCCTACCCCAAAGTACCTACTAGGTACCCCTTACTCTACAGTATCTACTATTGGGTACCTCTGCTTAATTTTGTTTTTATTACTTTTTATTTACCTGAACTGTCCCATAATAGAAAACCAATCCAGTAAGTTTTGTTTACATGACATGCCGCACAAAAAAGGCCAAAATTCTGAGAATGATATCTTAAAATAAAGGGCAGAAGCTAGGCATATTTTTAGAGAGGTTTGAATGACGAAAGCATTTTCATAACAATTATTTAAACATCAAGCAAAGATACTAATTGTAACTTGCGTTCTATTACCGTTTAAGTGTGAAATTTTGGTATTTCTTAAGTAAAATGCAAAAATTGCCATAAAAAATTTATAAACAAATTTCGACCTACACATATTTAGCTTAAAATGTTTAAAATGAAGTCAGCTATCACCCCCTTAAGGGATTGCATCTAGCTTCCGGACACCCTGTATATCTCATATTGCCATGATTTACCATGACTGCAATTTTATTGAGAAGTATCTGGGTGTGATGCCATTTGCCAGTCGTAGGGAATTCTGTGGTGCAATCTTCATCTTTAAACTTGGACTTGGTGATACTGATTATCCCTTTCTTTTAAGTTGTATAACATTTAGTGTTCCTTATTAGAGGCACCGACATCATGCCACTTCCAATATTCCTTCTTATAGAACATTCTATGGAATTCATAGCCAAATCAGCCAGGTAAAGAGATCTCTTGCTTTGTAATAAGTTGCTACCTTTGTAGTTGTGTTGTTATATTATGATTTCTTACTGTTGATGTCCTCTTATTATGAATTTAGTATTTTGTATTAAATGATTACCCCTATTAGCCATATGCTATATTTCTAATCTTGTAAGTTTATAACATTTAACGTGGTTTTCCTGTATATTTATTAAAACATCCTGCAACATTTCAATATTAAACGTAGCGCTAGTGCTAACTATTTATATTCGTAAATTAAATATATTATTTCTTTGGTAGGTACGGCAGGTGCTACAGGTGCAGCGATAGTTGCTCCCCCAGGTTTCGATTTGCAAGGTTTCCCGGCAGCAGCTAAATTTCTTCAGCAACAACAGGCGTTCCAGGCGGAAAATGCCAGGCAAAACGAAGGGAATGATGGTGGGTCTGGATCGGCGATGTAAATAATTTTTACCTTTAAACAAAAATCACTGCTCGATTTCAAATTTATTTTTAGGAAAATATTAAACAATTAACTTAAGTTTTTATTGTACTATTGAATTTAAATGTATAGCGAAGTACATACGTGTAAGAATAAGGCAAAATAGATTTTGCTTAAAGTTTCACACCAAAAGTTCCAGTCCAATAGGATTAATTTTTACCTATTTAAAACCTCGTCTAGTCATTATAATTGTACTTGTGACAAATTAATATTAGTATCAAAGTGTAAGCAATACTGTGTGATTTACTTAGTCATAATAATCTAGTCAATTAATTTAAAATGATATGAATAGTTATGAAACTGTGCCAAATTTTAGTTAATGAACTGTGTTACATCCAATAAAATACTCAGAAGTCAGCTCTATATTATGTATAATACACAAACAATAATTTTAACTTGACTTAAGGGTCGGCAACTTAGCTTTAGAAAACTACATTAAAAGTTTTGTCACGACAGACAAAACTCATTACTTACTTACATATTTTGCCTGCATAAAGTAAACATTTCCACTATTTCTGAATAAATGTGTGATATATATACCTGTGTTTTCATTTTACCATGATTTTGAGAGGAAATTTACCTGCAACGTTACTCAATTTAAACAAAAAAACACTTCAATTCATTTACCTAAATATAGATCCGCACTAATCAATACTCAGCCGACGCGAGACCGAGTAGGTGTTCCACATACACCCTGCTCTATATGCCGGAATTTCGTTTGTGGCTCTATATGAAATTTTGTTTAGAAACCTTTTTCGTTTTAGTATTTACCCTTGATATATTTAAAAGGACTAAGAATATAAAGTTTGAGAACAAGCCGGCCATTAAGGACTAAATTAATTATTACTACTTGTAACAAAACTTTGTTTTACACCAGTCAAATATTTTTAAATGCATAACCCTAAAGAGTATGACAAGCACTATATTTTATATAATTAATATTGCAAAAAAATAATTAAATAGCAGTGAAGCTTTTGTGACGTTACCTGATCACGTCAAATCCTTAAATACAAATTATTGATTTTATATAGGTTATTGTAGATGACCTTAAAAATGATAAGAAGGAGGATCTATTTTTGTTGGAAATATTAGCTAATAAAGAGGATATATTGTAGTAAAAACATGAAGGTCACAATATTTCCTTTTCCAATTTAAAATGAACTTAACCTTTAGAGCTACTTGACTTATTCAGAATTAATAGCTAGAAGTGTTGTATTTCACTTGCTTCAAGTATTACCTATGTACAGGGTGGTGCGATTTTGACTGTTTTAACAGAAAACTCGTATTTTTCGAACAGATAGAAAAAAATTGGCTTGAGATGTCATGAGCTCAAATTTTGTAAAAAAAAAAATTTAAGTTATCAACATTTTACTATGTCAAACTGTTTGGCTGCTAGGGGGCGTTTCTTGAATTTGGTCGATTTCGGTAATTAGCCATAACTTTTTTGCTATTAAAGATAATAATAGGACTTCTGAAAATACTTTTTCTGAAAGTACTTCTTAATAATAAATATTTTTGTACAGGGTGTTTCATAAAGTTGATATTCAAAAAAAAAAAATTTTCTTATGGAATACATATTATTTTTTTATAAATTCTTAAAGCCCTTGAAATCCTCTTTTCAAAAATATATAACACCATATATCTTATTTTAGCTGTTTCCGATATTTCCGATATTACATTCTCATTTTTCCATTTTCCAAGTGTTTTAATTTTTATAGAAGTAGGCTATGAAAAAATTTACTTCACTTAGGTTATAAACTTGATATTTTTCGACATATTATAAAAAAATAAAGCAATTAACAATAATTTCTAGGCATATTTACAGAGTTTAATAATAATTATAAACTAATATTACAAACTAAAACCATTTTTTTCAAAGTAGGTGTTCAAACTGAACACCTCCTCGAATACATAATAAACACTTTTTTCTAACTGATTTACAAGCGTTTATAAGCTCAAGAAGTCTAATAGCACGAAAAGCTTGCCTAGTCGCTACTTGCAACTCTTACCGTGTTTCGATAGTTCTTCCTCATCCTTCAATCTCCCCTATAAAAAAATCTAACGGCGTTAGGTCACAGAATAAACGATCTCATGGGATCTTCATCTCATGGGATCTCATGAGATCGTTTATTCTGTGGTTAGGTCGCAAGACGTAGCAGGCCACAATATAGGTCCCCTAGTACCAATCCAATGATCCTGAAATTCCTGATTCAAAACATCAGTCGTAATTCGTGCGTTGTGCGAAGGACCACCGTCTTGCTGATAATACGTGTTTCGAACTCTCGCTAATGGTAAATTTTTCAAAAATGGTGCAACATATGTTCGTAAAATATTTACATAATCTTGGGCAGTCAAAATTTCATTAAAAAAATGAAGACCCAAAAATCTACCTCGAAAAATTCCATCCCAAATATTGAAGCCCAGCCGTCCCTGTCTGTTCGCGCTTACTACAACATGGGGGTTTTCTGTAGGCCAGTAATAGGAATTATACCTATTATATATTCCTGAAGTGTCTATTCGGCTTTCATCTGTCCAAATAATGTTATTATAGAAGTTCTCGTCCAATCTGCACTTATTGACATACCAATCACAAAATGCAATTCTTCTCTGAAAGTCGCCATCCTGAAGGTGATGAACTTTCCTAACCCTGTAGGATTTAAATTTGTGCTTTTAAAGCGTTTTTAAAACTCTGGTTTTCTCAACACCTATTTTCTCTGCTACTGCTGGATGAGACTTGTTAGGATTATCTAAAACCTCACCTATTATATTAAGTTCCTGAATTTCAGCTTCAACATCAAATTAATATATAGCTCTAAATACAACAAATTCAAATATGTTACTGACAGGAGAAATAAACAATTTTCTATCTGGCTGTCACATATGACATGTGCTATTTTTTACCAAAGCCTACTTCTATATATATATATATTGCTGGTAAGTCCTTAAACGGTGAAGCCGTTAACATCAAGATTGTGGAGAAAGTAATATTGTAACGAAAAATTGTAACGATAGTGGGGGGTCCATCTCGACCCAATGATCCCACCAATAGTACGGCTCTCTCGTAAATCTGACATGGAAAATGATCGTTACTTGTTGGCTGGACTGAGAGATCCTTTACTCCTTAAATCTCTCAGACTTTACCTGGCACATCATCTACATGATCAACCGACGAGTACATGTTTTGATGGACAAACCAACAAACTAATGCTTGCTGCTGAGAGATTGCCGACCGATCTGGTCTCGCTACGTAAGCTATACATCCGGTTCCACGAGGCCTATGGTATTGGATCCACGGAGGACCTTTCTGCCTTTAGGACCTATTTTTTGTCGGAGAAGCTTTTGCGGCTCCAAAAAATTAGGCAAAGCCAAAATAATTATTTTTCTAGTGGTTCGCCATCTAGAAAAAAATGTTAGAATACCTGACGCGACCAGAGGATCAAGCACCCTCTTTAAAATTGGTTGATAGTAAGCTTAGTATTTTTCTTCTAAATATTTAGTCCTTAAAACTAACGATCTGTTTTTATTGCTAGAAGAACTAAATTTCATTGAACATTGGTTAAATAACATAACATTGGTTAAATATAAACATTGATGAACCCATATATGTTGAAAATTACAACATCATAGCTAGATTCAATAGAACACACATAACGCATGGAGGCACATTGATAATGTCCACTAATAGCGACTTTTCAGTAGTGACAAAGTTTGATAACTTATTATCTGAAAAATTGTTTGAATTTTCCATTGTTTATAATAATTCACATGATCTCTACATTGTTTGTCTATATAGAACACCCGACTCTGATATACAAAGTTTTAGCCAGAAACTACTAAGCTTACTAGAATCCATGCCCTTAAAAGGCAAACTAATTTTATGTGGCGACCTTAATATTGACTATTTCAGTGTGTGTGCTGCCCAAGAATCACTCCAGTCTATATTCGAGTCAATGGGCTTGATAATGCCCATAGATTCACCCACTAGAATAACTAAAAATAGCTCCACCACTATCCATTACGTAGAATCATCCTTTACTCCACAACTCTTAAATTGTACTGTTTTCAGTTCGGGCTTTTCAGGTCATGAAGCTATATTAACCAGCTTCTCTTTGGATTCAATTAACAATAGCACTTTGCTTAAATTAGGCCGTATTTATAACAAAAATAATTTTCTAAATTTTAAGAACCATTGTCTAACGGAAAACTGGAACTTTCTTTCAAGTGATGTCGATAATGAGTTCTCCAGATTCTTAAATTCGCTATCAGATATTGCAAATATATCTTTTCCTCTAAGGCCAATTAAAACTAAAAAACAAAAGCCCTGGTCCTCCAAAGGTCTTCGTGTATCGGCAAAAAACATGCGCTCACTTTCCTACTTAAAAAAGTTCTCAGAATCTATTGCTTTTCATAATTACGTCAAGCAGTATAGGAAAACTTATCTTAAAACAATTAAAGCTGCAAAAGAAATCTATTACAGTGGGAGGTTGGCAAAATCTGGCAATGTAGCTAAAGAAACATGGCCTATTGTTAACGAACTAAGAAATAAGTCTACCTCAACTAGCACTATCTCTACATCACCCGAGGATTTAAACAATTACTTTGTAAACGTGGCAAAAAATCTAATGGCCACCATAACACCTTCTGATGATCCTCTGTCATATCTCTCTAATGAAAATTTGCACATTTTTTTTTACGCCAGTAGCATTTGCAGAACTTCAAAGTACAATTAACGAAATAAAAAACAAATCATCAGCTGGTACATATGGGCTTACTCTTAAAATGTTTTCAAATATGCCTGATTGTACTCTAATCCATTTAGTAGACCTAATCAACATGCCATTTTAAAATGGGGTCTTTCCAAACTGCCTTAAAACTGCAATAATCATTCCATTACATAAAGGAAGAGATAAAGATCAAGCCTCAAACTATCGTCCAATTGCACTTTTTCCGACCCTCTCAAAGATCATAGAACAAAGGTTTTTGTCATTTTTGTTTAAATATAATATCTTAACCCCTTATCAGTATGGATTTCTGAGCAAAAAATGCACCAACGATGCTATGTTCTCCCTATTTAACAGCGTTTATTCAAATATCAACAAATATTACTTAACAGCAACAATTTTCTGTGACTTTTCAAAGGCTTTCGATTGCGTAAACCACATTATTTTAATTAACAAATTGCAGCACTATGAATTCAGAGGTATATCCCTTCAATGGTTTAAGTCATATTTGTGCAACAGGAGTGAATTTGTAAAGGTCGATACGTCAAGATCTTTTTGTAAACCAATTGAATGTGGGGTACCTCAAGGTTCCGTTTTGGGTCCTATGCTCTTTCTGCTGTTTATAAATGACCTGGCCAGCCTGGACATAAGCGGAAAAATCTGTCTATTTGCTGATGATACTAGCTTCACTTGGAGCAATCCAAATGCAATGGCACTACATACAACAATTTCCAACGACTTGGTCTTCATTAAATCGTGGTGCGATTCCAATCTTTTATGCCTAAATCTCTCAAAAACTAAAGTCTTATCATTTAAAATGATCATTTCTCCATTTATTCTAAACAATACCAGTTTGGAAGTTGTTGAGTCTGTCAAATTCTTGGGTCTTGTTGTGGACGGCTCTTTGAAATGGGATTTGCACATAGATACGTTATCTAAAAAACTAAGCTCGGCATGTTTTGCCGTAAGATCAATCTTAAGAGAATTAGGCTTTTTCACGGCCAAAACAGCTTATTATGCTCTTTTTGAGTCACATCTTCGTTACGCCCTTCCATTCTGGGGTAAATGCTGCAAGACCCAAATTGAGCGTATATTTAAACTTCAAAAGAGAGCGCTTCGCTACTTATTAGGATAGTAGAGCTCACTGCCAAGCAAATTTTATAAAATATAAGATCCTTACTCTTCCCTCGTTATTTATATTTAAATCTATCTGCCTTATCCGCAAACATGTGTCGCAGATTCCAGAAAGACCATCCCACAGCTATTCACTAAGAAACGTTGATCATAATCTTCATCTGCCAATTCCACGGTCGGAATTAGTATAGAACTCTATACTTTATGCAACAATAAAAATGCACAACCATCTGCCTTCCGTAATGAAATCGATGACTACTTTTAGTTGTTTTCGCAATGCCCTAAAATCTTTACTACTGCAAAAAGCCCTATATATAGTAGAAGACTTTTTTAATATTTCCTTTTAAAGCACACACACTGGCGTGATTAGCTACCTATTATTTGCAAAATGTTTGCCTGCTTTTTATTGTATGTTTTATTTTATTGTATGTTTTTTTTGAGACTAAGATTTTTGACAATTTTATACATAATTGTGTGTATATTTGTATATAAAAATTATTTTATTTTAGTACAGTATTTTTGTTTTGTTATGTACCTATTTACTTGGTGTGTATTTTGTCTAAGTATATTTTTTTTAATGGTTATTTGTTTATATTTGTATTTTTTTTTCCTTTAGCTTTGTCGATAAAATGTAAATTTTCTGACAATAAAGCATTTTGATTGATTGATTGATTGATATAAAAATTAAAAGACTTGGAAAATGGAAAAATGACAATGTAATATCGGAAACAGCTAAAATGAGATATATGGTGTTATATATTTCTGAAAAGATGATTTCAAGGGCTTTAAGAATTTATAAAAAATAATATGTGTTCCAAAAGAAAAAAAAAATTTTTGGAATATCAACTTTATGAAATACCCTGTATAAAAATAGATAACATAAAAATATTTATCATTAACAAGTACTTCGAGAAAGATTTTTCAGAAGTCAATTATCTTTAATAGCAAAAAAGTTATGGCTACTTACCGAAATCGACCAAATTCAAGAAACGCCCCCTAGCGGCCAAACAGTTTGACATAGTAAAATTTTGATAACTTAAAATTTTTTTTTACAAAATTTGAGGTCATGACATATAAGTAAATTTTTTTCTATCTGTTCGGAAAATACGAGTTTTCTGTTAAAACAGTCGAAATCGCACCACCCTATACGTTCTGTTTTTGAAGGTGGTAGACAATGGTACAGTGAAAACATCTTGTCGGACTTGCATTGTCTTATTTATTTAATGTAACACGACGTTTCGGTTGGTAAGTATCTCCAACCGTTATCAAGTGTAAACTGACAGCAAACTACTATTTTATATACTAGATGTGTGCAGCGATGTGGAAAGGAAAGTCATCCGTGAGAAGAGTTGGGGGGGGAGGACACGCCTCTCTCTAGATCCTACACTGTCCTGAGAGTAGAGGCTTCCAGATGTTGGGTATATCGACGCTTGGCTGGCTGAAGATCCCCTAATTCTGTGAAATGAAAGCTGCCTCTATGAACTTCCTCTTCCGCCAGTGCTGTTCCTTATGCAGAATCTTGGCTTCTGACCAGTGGATATTGTGTCCATTATGCCACGCGTGCTCTGCTATTCCGGATTTGGAAACCTCTCCTCTTTGGGTCCAGCTGCGATGTTCCTTCGCTCTGATTTCTAGGGGGCGCTTCGTTTCACCTATGTATGAGTCACCGCACTCACATGGGATCCGGTAGACGCAATTTTTGGTATCCAACATGCTATCTGGTTTGGTCTTTGATACCACGCTTCTGATAGTGGTGCTAGATCTAAAGGCAGTTCTAATATTGTACTTGCTGGCAATGCGTCGGATTTGTTCCGATGTACCCCTAATGTAAGGTATGGGTAGAAGTCTGGTTGTCGTGGTGGCCTCGTCTCTGATTTGATTTGGACGCGTCCTTTGGATGGTCCTACTTATTAGCTTCTTTGGATATCCATTCTGTTGTAGGTCTTTGTAGATGGTATCCACTTTAGTCTTGAGATCCTCGTCGTTGCAGGATGGTTGGACTCATAGTGAAGATACTGGCCCGTGTGTGTTGGTTTTCTATAAACTGAAGTTCGTAGATTTCCGCCGACCTTTTTAACGAGGACATCTAGGAAAGGTAGAGCTGAGTCCTTCTCTGTCTCCATCGTGAACTTGATTGTTGGTCTGAAGCTGTTGAGGTGAAGCAGAAACTCCTGAAGTGCTTTTTTCTCTTTGTCCCAGATGATGAAGGTGTCGTCCACATATCGAATCCAGAGCTTGGGTTTGCAATGGGAGGCATCTATTGCATGTTCCTCGAACCATTCCATAAAAATGTTTGCTACTACTGGGGAAAGAGATGAACCCATCGGAAGTCCTTCGTCTTGGGCGTAGAATCTATCCTTGACCTGAAAGTAAGAATTACGAAGACAGATCTCCAAAAGTTCCATCACCCTGTCCAGAGGCAGTGTGGTCCGAGTTGAGAAAGCTGCATCCTTGCTTAGTTTGTCTCGGATGATGTTAAGAGACTCTCCTATGGGTACATTGGTGTAGAGACTTTCGACATCAAAACTCACCAATCTGTCATTGGTCTCGACTTCGATCCCTCCAAGAAGGTCTACAAAGTGGGCAGAGTTTCGCACGAAAGACGCTGCATTTCCCTTCTCACGGATGACTTTCCTTTCCACATCGCTGCACACCTCTAGTATATAAGCCTATAGAATAGTAGTTTGCTGTCAGTTTACACTTGATAACGGTTGGAGATACATACCAACCGAAACGTCGTGTTACATTAAATAAATAAGACAATGCAAGTCCGACAAGATGTTTTCCCTATACGTTCTGTTAATAAATTAATCAGTGCTAAGAGTTTTAGAATGGAATAAACTACGGATAGGTTTTTCAGGATACTCTGCAAGTCAGAACGCACAAAAACTAATGGTATTTTTGCTGCTTAAGACCATCAGAAAACTAAAATAAAAATGAGTATATAGAGTATGTCCATGGATTGAGTCACAAAGAGATCCTATTTTACCAGAATAATATACCAGCTATTTAGAATTTAAAAGAGTATAAAAACCGAACAAAAAAGTACCTTTATGTATATTTTTCTATGAGAAGTAACTGATACAATTTTTGGATTTGAAAAGTTAACAAATGCCTGGATTTGAAAAAAAAACTTGAAAAAAAAACTTTTTAAAGAAAAAAACTTGCGATTTTTGCAAACTTGTGCCTGTATTTTTTCTAAAACTAATAATATTGCCAACAGAATTAAGTTATTTCATTTTGCATCCATGGGTCATAATAGGCCTCAGAATATCCGCTGAAAACTCCCGTTTTATGACTAGTTGTGTACTAAAAAATACATTACTTTTTATTATGACAAATACGGTAATCTATACAGAAAGACAATCGAATCCTATAGAAGCAAAACCCGACAAATCCACTTTTGGGCAAAAACGAGGTTATTGTTTTGAACTGTTTACATAATAAAAATCTGCAGATTTAAATAGGTTTGTGGTATCAAAAACCGTCAAAATACATTGAAATTTAAAGTAGAATATTGGCTATAGTTTCAAAATCCGCCAAATCCTAATGTCAAATTCAACGCGTCGTAACAAAAACTGACAAATCCATTTTGACCAATCACGGCGCTCCCGGCGTCCACGTAATAATAATAATTTTACGCGCGAATTTTTTACGATGTTTGTTAGTATAACGTTATTCGCGGACTCGAACAGTAGTATTTTGTACTTTTATTAATTTATTGCAAATTTTTTTATTAAATAATAAGTTTTAAGTGCTTAAAACTCTATGGAATGGAATTGACAGACTCAATAAAACCTACGACGCCTCCCTTAGCAAGGAAAAGAGTGGCTAAACCAGAAACTTGGAAGAGAAAACGAGAGCAAAATAAGAGGTAAGTTTTTTTTAAAACTTATTGACAGTGTTTTGCATAATATTCAATATTCTAGATACAAGAATAAAACTTTGCCGGAGTATCCAAAATGTAAACAGGCGACAAAATCGTATCGTTGCAGTTCAATGCAGTACGATGTTTCAAATTTTCATAAAACTTTTTATCTTCACAAAACTAAAATTAAGCAAGACAACCTAATTTTAAAGCCTGATTAGAGATATTAAACGCAAAAGGACTCAAAATAAAAAGGGCGCGTCTAAAAGAAGTTTTTCAGTTCCAAGGCCTTCCATATTCCCAAGGCCAATACTTTAAAACTGGTTCCAGTTTGCAGGAATGCATTTACTAAAATTTTGGTAGTTGGTAAAGATTAGATTAATGGGGTTTTAAAGAATCCGGGAAAATGGCGTTTGAAACAAGGGGTGGAGACAGAATTTCTGGAAAATATAGTGCGAAAAAAGAGTCAGTAATGAAATTCATTGAAAGTTTTAAGGTAAGCGAGTCTCATTATTGCCGAAACAGAACTAACCGCAAATATTTACCCTCAACACTTAGTATTTCAAAGATGTGGAGACTATACTGTCAAAAAATTAACAAAATACCAACCCTCCTTGTTAAAAAAAGTTATTTTGCAATGATATTCAATACCAATTACAACATTGGCTTTAGTTCATCCGCCCTGATGTGTGTTCCGTGTGTCTCCAATTAACAGAAAAAATAAAAAATGAGAAAGACGAAAATAAAAAAAATAAACTAATGACCGAAAGACATGTACATAAATTACGCGCCAAGGCTTTCTTTGACCATTTAAAAAAATAAAAATCTGAACTAATTACCATATCATTTGATTGCCAGAGGAATCAGGTCCTATACCAAAGATTCCTGACCAATCAGTTTATTATAGCCGCCAGCTTTATATTTACAATTTTACCATTGTTACTGGCAGTTCACACTCACCCCTCACTAAAAATAATGTGTCAATTTATGCTTGGACTGAAGACGAATACCATAAGGGATCAAATGAAATAGCAAGTGCTGTATTTTAGAAACTTTGTCAACTAGACCTTAGGAATAAAAATAAAGTAAGACTTGTTACTGACGGATGTGCAGGTCAGAATAAAAACTCTACTTTAATTACAATGTGTACCAAAATTTGAAATTATCTTTCCAGTTGTTGGGCATTGTTTTCTCCCTGCAGATCGTGTGTTTGCTCGAATTGAAAAAACTATAAAAAAAGAAGAAGTCTTA
This sequence comes from Anthonomus grandis grandis, assembly GCF_022605725.1. Classification (NCBI taxonomy): domain Eukaryota; kingdom Metazoa; phylum Arthropoda; class Insecta; order Coleoptera; family Curculionidae; genus Anthonomus; species Anthonomus grandis. The sequence continues at coordinate 13,514,705 of NC_065561.1, read as the reverse complement.
GTCTCCGTAGAACAGTACCTAAATATTTTTACTGATCACGGTAAAGTTTATCGATTTGGATCTGACTTAGAAGTGCACAATTGGAAGAAAGCTTGTAAGGAAACAGTAAAACCTACTGGACAATGGCACTTCTCATTTAATGCATGCAAAAGGTTCATATTGAATCGCACTAGTTCTGGACAGGTTACGATTTGAGGAGAGCAGTCCTATAAATCAGATCTGGGTGTTTTCAAATCAGTCTTAAAAAAAGGCAAGCCACCAATCGACATAAAACCAGTATTAGTTCAAAAGGGTATACAGCCAAATCCTAAAAAGCTAAAGGATGTCTAAACACTCCTCACCAAACATTATGGAGATAAATGGAAAGAACTGAATGAATTGGAATACTATAAGAATATTCTTGAAAAATACGAATTGGAAAATCTGGAGAACATAGAAATTCCAGAAAATGAAGAGAATTTGTGTGAAAACATGCCTTATTTAAGTGATTTGTTAGTTTAAACTATTTTTTAATGTCGGTATAAGTATCTAAGTTTGTTAAATTTTTCCGTAATAAAATACGTATTTCAAAAACAAAAGTTTTGTTTTTACAAAATACGACAAATCCACTATGGTCGGTTTCAAAATCCGACAAATGGGTTTGTTAGTTTCAAAACTCGACAAAAAAAAATTAATTTCAAATAACTTTACACTAAGATGCTTTTCCAGGTTGAATTGTTCAAAATTAGATGCTTAATGACTTGCTCTATGTATATAAAGAAACTTAAAACGATATTGAGCTTTTAACTTCCCCTTATCGTTTTTTCTCATTTCCCAAAATTCTCTAAAAGTGGATTTGTCGGATTTTGCTTTTATAGGGTTCAGTTAAAGTCGCAAAGGCAAAATATTATAGTGACCGCTTAAATGTGTTATCAAATAGGCAGAGAGAGTGTTGGTCAATTATTAATAATTTTAGGCAGTCTCAATGATTATTATAGTAATATTTCTTGCTCAAGGATGTGATTAGTAATATTGATCCATTGCATTATATTCAGCAAGTGTAAGTCCACCATTCTTTTTTCTTTCATCCTGTTGATCTCATCGAAATTGAGGATGCAATTAAAAGCTTAAAAAACCATAAATCATCTGGATTTGATGAAATAACTTAAAAGTTACTACACTGTTTGCCTGACTCAGCATTAAATACCTTAAGTTCTGCTATAAACAATTTCTGCCATAATGGAATTTTTTCTTCAAGTTTAAAAGAGGCAGTGGTTTTCTCTCTTTATAAGGGTAAGGATTTGAATGAGCCTTGTAATTTATATCAAGATACTTGAAAAACTTGCAAAAAGCAGATTTTTCATCTCTTTTCCTCCAAATCAGTTTGGATAAATTAAAATGAAAGGGACTCATATTGCTGATTTTAGCTTCTTAGAGAATGTCTATGTGCCTTGAATTCTGGAAAGTGTGCGGCGGCAATGATTTGTGATCTATCCAAGGCATTTCGTTGTGTATATTATGGAATACTATTGTCTAAGCTCAATAAATATGCTTTAAGGGGTGTAGCGTTGCAATGGCGGAAATTCTATCTATCAAATCGTAGGTACTCAGAAAGTTACAGTATCTAGTCTGATTTTAAATGTTTTAACTCTGAAGTACCTCAAGGTACAGTATTAGGACAACTAGTATTTTTGATGTATTTGAATGATTTAGGCACATATACCATATATGTATATAGGCAACCGTTAACGCGAATTAGCAAAATACGAATTAAGATAAAACGCATGTGTAAACACCCATAAACCGTTTTACGGTTCCTAATTCACATTATTTTAAAGCGTTTTTAAAATATAGATGATCTCGCTGTACTGGTATTAAGGTTCCGTATATACGGGAGAAGATCCAAACTCGCATTAATTTTCAGTGCTGTCAACTAAGTAACATTTGAAAACCGACACAACGAGAAAAAATATCCACTTTGATTTTATTGTGGTGTGCTTTATAGTGTTTTCGCAAAGTTTGAATAATTATGTTCTTATATTAGAGAGGTTCTTACTCAATCTTTCAACCTAAGTAGGTTATCAATAAATTATTTAGGTTGGCAATAAAAAACAGCTGATTAACGTCAATGGTAAACCTCTGCTTAAGACCCTTGTGTAAAGACATGCCAAAGCGTCTTTGCTCTAATTCGCATTAATGTCTCGTGTAAATCCAGTTATTGAGACTGCAGAGAAAAGTGCTTAACTTTGCTAGTGATACCACCATATTTTGGAGTCATATTTTGGATGCTGATTACATTAGAGCTCAGGTTTTCAAGGATTTTCAAAATTTTTATCAGGGTGGTGTGCGGCAAACAGATAAAATGTGGGTAAGACCCTTATTATAGGGTTTAAGTATGACATGCCGTTAGTACCCTGTATAGCCCTTTTACAAAATATAGAAACCTGTAAGTTCCTTAATATTATCATTAACGGTCGCCTTAGATTCGATCAGATCATATTCGATAGATTCATATTGATCAGATCATATTCGATAGATTCGATCAGATATATATCAATTCGATAAGATCATATCCTAAATTTTGCATCAAAATTATCCTCTGGATGTTTTGTAATAAGAATGGCAAGAGATGAGCTGAGACGAGTGGTTGCACGTTCATCGTACTTTTTATTGAGTCTTACCTTTGGCATGCATTTATGAGGTTTAAGCAACATTAGATAACTATGTTCTACTGTGTTAAAAGATTCTTGTAAACTCCTCTTCATATCTGAAAAAAATCCTAACCCTATTTTCTCTTTTTATCTTGGAAACAGCTACTCTTATTCATAAATGTCCTAAACCTCTAACACTGCTCATATGACTCGCCAAACGTAGATTATTTTCCTCAATCCTCCAACCCAAATTTCCGATTGTAAAAAAATTTACAATCGTTTTCCTCGTATGAGAAAATCATTAGAAATTAAAAAGTTCAGAAGCAAGTTAACATCACTTTTATTAACTAAGGCATATTATAGCCTTGATGAATTTTTTAATGATAGCTTTCGACCTATGCTCTAACATTAATTTTATATTTTGTAATATCCAAGGGCACATGTGAAAAATAACCCTGTCCACCAATATTCTATTTTACAGGTTATCTATCAAATGTGATGATAATAAAAAAAAAATTTTTGTTCTATTATTGTTTAATTTACTTCCTCTAACTTCTGTTCTTGACAGCAGTTTTAGTTATTTTTGAGGCTGCTTTTTTATATTATTTTTTTGATAATATGTTTTTAAAAAATTTTATAGGTTAGAAATATGTATTGGTTCTTTTGTGAATTTGTAATGCCTTTTTTAAAAGGAATACCCAAACAGTTGGTTTGGTTTTAGATACCCAACAAGTTTAGGAATCCAATGCTGCAGTTCAAGGCAAGCTCTAAGAGAAGTTATTAACAGCAAAAATTTCTCCAGAAGAGCAAAAATTAAAACATATAAAAATAGTAACAAAACCAGTAGTCATGTACCGGAGTGAGGCTTGGATAATTACCATGGAAATAGTGCGTAAACGTAAGTCTTTCCAACGAAAAGTTTTGTGCAAGATCTTTGGACCATGCAAAGACACGAGAACAGAGCAAGATACAACGAACTCACTGAGCTGTATGTATACCGTCAACCAGACTCTCGAGTAATCAAAATGGGATCAACATCGTTGCAGATCTAAGAGCGATGGGAATAGAATACGATTCTGAATTTGTTGCAAGACAGAAAATGATGGAGAATGATCGTACAATCAGCCAAGACCCATACATGATGATAATGATAAATAGTGTTTTAACTTCATATAGTATTTTGTTGCTGGTAACCTGTCTTTTTTATTTACAATAAATTTTTTAATAAGCATAATTTTTATTTCTTTTTTTGTTTCTTAATAAATTCTTTTAAGCATCCTTAGTGTACGGATTTTATTCTAGAGTGGTAACGATACTCCTAAATCACCTTTTTAAAATAGCAGATTTTCAACAATTTTCGATGTGCATTATTTGAAACCTTCGTATCGAGTATGTCAACTCAAGTGACTCATCAATGTTCATTATCTACAGCATAAAAAATCAGCCCTTTGCTGTTAATTGATAATATTATCTGGCGTAATTATGCAATAAAAAATTAGTTTATGTATTTTAGCGTGAACTAAAATATTTTACAGCTCTTTAAAATATAATATTAATTTTGAGTGAAACTTTTAGGTAAGAGTTTAGTAAGTACTTAAGGCGTTAAAAGTAATTATACCCACTAACTTTTGCGTAACTTAGGTAGATAGGTTTAACCCGTAAAGCTTTGGAATAAATATATTAGAAGGTCCGCCAAGTTATAATAGTTAGAAACGCTTTGGGGTTCATTCTAACTGAGATATGAAAACTAGAAAATTATAATATAAGAAATAGAAACATATTATCATCAGATAATTTTTTCAAAGTTGTCCTGATTGAATGAAGAAAGTACAGAATAGTTAGTTATAATTAGTTAACATATAAATATAAATATACGCATAATATTAGGTAAAATTAAAAAAAAAATTATCTGGAAGACCTTTTTATTTGGTCATATTTAGGACGTACCATGACTGGGTGACCTGTATGAGATGTCAAGGTAACGTTACAGTCTCAAGACACCTTAAGCCCGACCTTAGAAGATAATTTTACCACAGTAACAACAGAAATTATCCCAGTAATAAAATTATCACTAAAAACAAAATAAAAAATTGACAAAAAAAAACAAACTAAGATCAAAAGTTTGCACATAATGTTTTATTCCCAGTCATGATTAAAATATTCATAACACTATGAAATGCTTTACTTTTAGGAATACTGCAACAGATCTTCTGAAGCAAATCAGAGCTTATGCAGACTTTATATTAATTGGGAGGTGTATAAAACTCTTAGTACTTAAATAAATAATAAAGTTTCTAGTCAATTCTTTCGTTGGGAATGGCATTGGATTATTGGGGTTTTGCCTAGTATTATAAATACCAGGTATATTATCCTGGTAAGATGGAATTTATAATTTTTTAGAAATTAAGCATGTTGTTGCCAATGTAAACAAGCAGCACAAGTACTTTTCAATCCTTAAATAAAGGCTTAGAGGTCTCTCTAGGTGATTTACGATAAACATACCTAATTGCTTGTTTCTGTTAAATAAAAACAGAATTAAAAATATATTGGATGCAAGAGACCTTACAAAACAACTCCATAGAGTAAGTACCGTTTAAGAAGAGACTAATACATTGATTTAGCAGCATTAGGAATATGAAACAGCTTAAGAAATATGAAAAATGGCCGAATTTTATATGACATAATTTGATACTTGACAGTCCGTGCTGCCTCGGTAAAACCGATAGTTTAAGTAGTTTTGTATTCTTAGCGCCATCTAAATGTCGAGGAATAGAAGCTTTTTAGTATTCCGTAAATCGCCCAAGCTTTCAAGGTCCTGATTGCTAACCCAGCGAATACCAGCTGTAGTCATACTTAAATGACATAAGTGGACATACCGCACGACATCTCTGGAGACGCTTCGAAGGTTTGCGAATCTTTTGGAACCATGGTCTGCCGAGTATATAAAGAGCCGTGTCGCCGGGTTAAGTCTTTTAATTCATACCTAACGAACGGATAAAACGCTAGAGTATAAGTCTATAACTAGAACGCTAAAATACATTGTACTTTAAATAACGGATGTCTAGTGCCTAGTTAATGCTTAAATTTAAGTCTATAGGCAATAATTCTAAGAGAGAAAACTTTTCTTTCCCTCAATTTCGTTTAAACTATATAAATATTCGTTCCGACTAAATTTTTGAAATACCCGGGTATCCTTTTTTCATAAAATAAAAAAAAACGTTCAGCACAACCCGTTGTTTTTCCATAAATGACAATTAACGCTAAGCAAAATCGCAGTGGGCTTAATACATGTGGGAACGGATAATGTACATCAGGTGTAATAAAGTGTAAGTAATAAGTTATTTATTCTTAACTATATGAAGAACACTTTTAACCTCATGTACATCTATCTGACTGAAGCAAAAGGAGTCATTGACAGAAGTAGTAAAAGCTAGGCAATCTAGTTGGGAGTTTAGACTATGTGTCAGCGTCTCTGCTACTAAACAGTAAAAGTGATTAGACTAATTTGCGTTAATTAAATATTGTTTAGTTTCCTCTAAGTTACCTCTGAGTTGATTAATAATACTGCAAGTTTCCTTGGGTGCCATCTCCAATCTAAGCCCGTAGTAATCTCCCTTGGCCCTTCCTATAACTTGCCTATAATTTTTTATATACATTTTTATATTAGAGTTATCTATGTTTTTTTTTTACCTTTAATTTTCTGAAGTGGAAAACTCTTATAAAAAATGTTAAAAAAAGAAGACTAGATTAATGAAACGTTTGAGAGGAACAAGAGAACTGTATATCATTATCCAGCCTATAATATTGGCAAAATTACGGAAACAATTAAACTTCAACTTACTATAAAATCTACAAAACTTTCGTTTTGTGGCTTTATTTTGCAAAGATTGAAACTGGCTAAAACTGCCTCGTGATTAGGTAACCCTAAAGGAATCACAAGTATATTAGATAGTTTTCGAAATCATAAAAAAATATGACCGGTAATCACTAATTGACATGTATGACATTTGAAGTGTCATTTATCGTATATCTCAACCGACACCGTTCGTTATCTTACGGACGATAGACATAGCCATAAACATAGCGAAACACATGCGTATTAATGTTGTCTACATTATTGTCAAATAATAATAATTAGTAATTTAAGTTTATTTAATCAGTAAAAATAAATTTGTTTTGTTTTTATTTTTCATAGAAATGTCCACGACCGACCCAAATCTAAATTCCAGTGTCTTGACAAAATTCAATAGAAGTGGGGTCAGATTTAATGATGAAGATGACCAAATACTTCTAATGAACATCCTAGCAAATATTCCCTATGTTGAGCAAAATAGAACATCATACACAATAATTTCTGTCTGATTCTAGAGCTGTAAAACTTTTTGCTATCGTTAGGTTAGCGGTAAACGTGTCACCTATTTCAAAAAGACTTTTTGGGGAGCAGTCAAACAGCGGCTAAGACAACGTTTACGTCTATGTTAAGCGTCAAAACATATGCATCTTCGAAAACTATCTAACTGTTCTGAGTTAAAATGCATACAAAAATAATCAATTAGGCTTTGTAAGTAAGAGGTAATTCTTGTAGGATGTATAAAAAGTATACCTAAATTAAGAGAAACCAGGAGGCTTTTTTAAACAGCTCACTTCATGGGAATCTACTAAATATTTAATATTAAAATCCCCACCAACAATTCGTATGCTACTAACTGGAAATTAAAGGCAAAATCAGTTTAAGCAACCCTATTTAGAACATTTCCAAAAAACAACAAACTGTTATCTGCTCTTAATAATATGCGCATCAAAGCTTTTAATGCCAATTATTTTAATACTGTAACAATATTACCAGCGCAGCGAATACCAGCTGTTCTTCGTCATTCCGAAATGATACAAGTGGGCGCACCGCACGACAGCACGTCGAAGATTTGCGAATCTTCTGGAACCGTGGTTTGCCGAGTATATAAGGAGCCGCTGTAAGGCTAGTTAATAGTTCAGTTTAAGTTTAGTTTGGTATATTGGCTCGATATGTACATTGACATAAATAGTGGTAAAAAAATACAGTGGACATAAATATTTCTAGTAGTATTGGGTGATGGTGTTTAGTTGTGTAAGTGTCTAAATATATCAGGTGACTATTTTTGTGCATCAAGTGTATTACTTCACACCATACATTGCTACGCTACCATACATTGTACAATTAAATACTCGATATCCACTTATAAGCCTAGATCTTACTGCATGCTTAATTTTAAGGCCATAGACAATACTTCTAACAGAAAAACATTTTCTTTTACGAAATTTTGTGTAAATTATATAAGTGCTCGTTCCTACTGAACTTTTCAAATAAGCGGATATCCTTTTTCACGAGTTTAAAAATAAAATATCGTTGCCCGTTGTTTTTCAATAAATGACAACTAAGGCTAAGCAAAATCGCAGAAGGGTTGGGTTGGGTTAGGTTAGGGTTGGTTAGGGTTAATACAGGTGTGAAAGAGGTTATGTTATCCACATCAGATATAATAAAGTATAAGTAATAGGTTATTTATTACTTATACTATACTTAAGAATACTTTTAACCTCATGTACATCTCTCTGAATAAAGCAAAAGGAGTCCTTGACAGAAGTAGTAAAAGCTAACAGTAAAACCGATTAAATACGTTTGCATTAATTGGATATTGTTTCCGCAGCGAGTTCCTCTGAGTTCATTGATAATACTTCAATTTTCTTAGGTGCCATTTCCAATATAAGTCTATAGTAATTTTCATGGCCCTTTCTATAATTTGCCTATAATTTTTTTATAGACATTATAGTAATAGTGAAAACATGGATTATTTGTAAATTTTCTCATGGTACATAGACATCTTCGATTTATTGACGATGTTTTTACCTTTAATTTTCTAAAGTGGAAAACTCTTCAGAAAATTAAAGAAAACTCACAAGTATATTACTAACCTGTTCTGAGTTAAAATGTATACAAAAATTATCTATTACAGTTTGTGAGTAAAATGTAATTCTTGTGGGTTGTATAACAAGTATACGTAAATTAAGAGAAGCCAGGAGGTTTTTTAAACAGCTTACTTCATACTAATAATTAGTATTAAAATCCCCACAAGCATTTAGTATACTACCAACTGGAAATAAAGACAAAAGCAGTTTCAAAAATTCAAGCAACTTCCTAATATTATTGTTGGGTTGGATGATAAATACATAGAGGGGGTCAGAAGCCAAGGGGTCCAAGTGACATTTTTTCAGAAATCGATCTAAGGTTAAAAACTGAATGGTGAAACATTATTTTATATCATGGCAAAGAAAACTAAGTGCGTTTCAATACTAGTGCTACTCTCTACGAACTGTTGAGAAAATCAGCAGATTCAGTCACCCGTATTGTTAATTGGCATAAGGAACTAAGTGCGCTTGAACCCCTTTGCCACTCAAATATCAGTCATTTAGTAGATTACGCGCGAAGTGAAAGAGGTAAATTTTTTACAGTTTTTAAGTTGTTTTGAAGTTTTTTTTAAATCAAAATAGTTATTTCTGATGAAGACCAAAATGGAAAGTTCTCAAAATGCTATATAATTTGTTGAAATATGTTTTCCTTGACGTTATTTTTTTTTAAATCTTAGATCCGTTTAGTGATAATTCCGATGTTGATATGGACTACGTCCCAAATCAAAATAGTTCACAGTCTTCTTCAGATTAATAGCTTAGCATAGTAGAAAGAGAACCTCAAGCAAGTACATCTATAAGAAAGGAACACGAAAAATGGCACAGTGGAAGCGATCCGAAGCAAAACTAAAGCGTAACTCTGGCCAAAGGTACGTTGGACGGCGGGGTAAAGTTCATGAAGCAAAATCAGTTAAACCGTACAATCACATTTGTAGATACAAATGTAATGAACATTTCACCGAAGAAGTGCTCATGTCTATATTTTCAGATTTCTGGGATCTCGGAAAGAAACAGAATGGTTGGGACTTGCAAACTTCATTCATTGTTTCATGTGTTTCTAAGCTTATTCCTAAACGACCCAATCGACTTGCAGTTTCTCAAAAAAACGTCAGCACAATAATGACGTTGAAAAATTATCGTTTTTGTAAGCAGTTTTTTTTGTGTACGTTGGATATTTCTCAGAAGAGGTTCTATAACGCTGCCAGTAAACATAAAGAACAGGAATCGCCCATACAGGTCAAAGAGGTCATCATACTCCTGGAAATAAACTAAGCGAGGACACTATCAATTTAGTGAAAGAGCATATAAATTGATTTCCTAAGTTTATTAGCCATTATACAAGAAAAGATAACCCAAGCCGTAAATATCTATCTCCAGAATTAAATATTTCAAAAATGTACAGTCTGTATAAAGACTTTTGTTCACAACGACGAACAGATCCTGTAAATCAGCAAATACCGTGATATTTTTAACACTCAGTTCAACCTTAGTTTTCACCGGCCTTACACCGACACTTGCTCAACCTGCGATATTTAAAAAATCTAAATGGATGCCCTAGATCCAGTTTCTGAAGAAAATAGAGCCTTACTCCGCGACCACGAGATTCATTTAAGGAAAGTGTCTTCTGTTAAATCCTTGAAGAATCAGGCCACTACCTTAGCTAAAGAATCTCCCCAAACTCGTCGTGCCATATGTTTTGACCTGCAAAAAACTCTACCTACACCATCTGTTACATGCAGCAAAATGTACTATTTACGTCAACTTTGGACATACAACCTTGGAATACATGATCGAGCTACTGGTACTGGCAACATATATATGTGGCATGAGGGAATGGCAGCTAAAGAGTCTCAGGAGGTTTTATCATGTCTAATCAAATATATTGAATATCTGCCACCAACTATTACCCATATAGACTTTCAGTGACAACTGCGGCGGACAAAATAAAAATATAGTGAGATCCTGGACTTATATTGTGCAACATACCCACATCAAAAGCGTAGATTATCAATTTCTTGTCTCGGGCCATTCGTTCATGGAGTGCGACCAGGATTTTGCTCTTATAGAGAAATCAAAAAGGAAGCTTACAAACATATTTACTTCTAATGATTGGATCCATTTTGTGGGAGGCGTTAGTCGCAAATTTCTCCAATGGATAGCTACATGAAACCAAACACTGTAGGCCTTAGTAAGATGCAATGGTTACATTTTGAAAAAGCCAAATCTTACAAGATGTTTTATAAAGAAGTCTACAAGCAAGAAATCGCATTTAATATAATGGACCTAAAACAAAAAAATACTACTGGACGCCCAAGGAATCAGCCAACCACTGTAGCATTGCCAAATTTGCATGTTACCCCACCAAAAATCAAACTAGCCAAGTATCAAAATCTCTTGAAGCTACTACCTTTTGTTCCGCCTGTCCATCATAAATCCTACAAGGATCTGTTATATGAAAGAAAAACCTCAAGTTGAAGCCTTGAGGTTTTTCTTTCATACAACAACAAATTTCAACAACAAATTAATGTCACCCAAGAAGAGAATACAGACACTTACAGAAATTTTGAATCCGATGATGATTAATATGTGTTTCTTTTATATTGAGTTCATGTTAATTTCTCCATTAGAATAAACATTTCTTTATTTTGGTAAATTGTTATGTATGTATTTTATTTTTAAGGCAAAGGGGTTTAAGTGACTGGCCTATGAGTTTTAACTCGCAAAAAAGCCTTGCATAAACCAAAAAATGATGTCTAGAATTTATGAAATGCATTTTGAAACATTAAAATTACAATATTTAATAAAAACAGAAATATAAAATATCACCGAATATTTTTTTTAATGACCATAAACTTTAAATCAAACATTCTCATAACTCTTAATTTGTTACTTGGACCCCTTTGCTTCTGACCCCCTCTATAATATAACAAACTCTTATCTGCCCTTAATAATATGCGCATCAAAGCTTTTAATGTCAATACTGTAACAATATTATCAAAGCAGCGAATACCTGCTGTTCTTCGTCATTCCGAAATGATACAAGTGGCACCGCACGACATCTCTGGAGACACGTCGAAGGTTTGCGAATCTTTTGGAACCACGCACGGTCTGCCAAGTATATTAGGAGCTGCGTCGCTAAAGGCTTGTTGACAATCAGTTCAAGTTCAGTTCGGAATATTGGCGCCATATTTAAATCGGCATAAATAGTAATACATAAATGTTTCTAGTTGTATTAAGTGATTGTGTTTAGTAGTGTAAGTGTCTAAATAAGTATATCAGTTGACTATTTTTGTGCATCGAGTGTTTAAATTCACACCGAACGGGTCAGAACGCTGCAGTACAATATCCATTAAATACCGGATATCCACTTATGAGCCTAGATATTACTGAATGCTTAAATTCTTCAAGTCAACCTTTTCTTTCTCCCAGTTTCGTTTGAACTTTATAAATGTCCAATTCTACTAAATTTTTGAAATACCTGGATATCCTTTTTTCATAAAATAAATAAAAAACATTCAGGATAAACCGTTGTTTTTCAATAAATGACAATTAAAGCTAGGCAAAATCGCAGAGGGGTTAATACAGGTGAGAACGAGGCCATCTAATCCACATCAGGCGTAATAAACTCAAAAAAAGGGGGGCAAAACAAAGATGATTTCGCGCAGAGCAAAAGGAAAAAATCGCGTCTGTGGTATAAGAAATCCTTTGTTAGATCGTTCCCGACGAGATGCCCAGAATCATAGCATCGAATAGTCCCGGATTGAGGGCCGCAGTGCTTGTGCGCGGGCACACGAACAGCGATCGGTATCGCAAAGCGTCAGATATTCTATGTACCATGCTTCCAGCCGGCCCACGACCACCACAGTCGAACTCCGAGTGTTCCCCCTGGAAGAAGGGGAGAAGACCTCCTGGACTCATCGTCGACGACAACAACAACGGGGTAGCAGCAACGTGACAGTCGTTGAGAAAATAAATTGAGGTATGTTGATATACTTTATTGGTTTTTTTTCTGTTCAATTTAATGGTGATTTTAATTAAATAATTTTTTTTTAATGAAAATATTTTTGCTCAATTATGTATAAAAATTTTTTTTTATGATTTTTATTTTTCTTACTACGGCTTAAGTAATCAGATTAAAAATTTTTAGATTAATTTAAGACGCTGAAGCAAACTGAATTATATTAAAGAAATTATAAACACAAATAATAAAAGGGTGTTAATGCGGCTGTTTTTTTTTAAATACACGGTGGTGCAGATTAAACGTCATTAATCTTAATACGTGATAAAGAATTTAAAAAGAAATAGACTTTCATTATAAAATTTTTGTCAAAATGTTTAATAACAAAGATACAGGGTGGTAAAGTTAAGAATAATTATTTGTTTATTTATCATAACTTTTTAAAGCAGCTCAATTTCAATTAAATTTCGCATGGAGGTTACTGTAGTACATTGTCAATTACTAATAAAGCCAATTTTAAAAGAAAATGCCAGTGGCCTAACATACGAAGGATGCTAAGGGGGGTACGGTGTGTACTACATATTCGTATCCGATGACTCCGATATTCGTATCTGGCATCAAAAAATTCTCATAAAAAATATCGAATTCCACTACGTGCCCACTGTACTCCTAATAATGGGTGATACTTCAAAACTGTTTTCAGTATTCGCCTCCATAGTATAGAGACTGATATCTAAACTTCCAAAACATCCATCATATCTCTTCGGAGTGCTAGTATTACCATAGTTGGGTCTCTTCCATTAGTTGAGTGAGTATAACGGTTCTGTTTTTCACTAATTACGCACCTTCGACCGCTTCTTGTTATATCATGAAGAAAATTATTCAGTCGATAACGATGTCAAGTACAAGATACATAATTTTGCCAAACTCCAACTCTACTTGCCACGAGCCAGCAAGAGTGGCCTTCTTTAAGTAAAGCCACCGTTTTTACACAGTCAAACTCTCACGTAAACTTCTAAAATGTAACTGTCTTAACCTTAATAATCAAAACTTAAAAAACTTACAAAAACAAAACGTTGAAATTTTTTTCAAGCAAGACATATGTACCGAATAAAATGAAAATTAATTAATAAGCCCTAAAAAAATTGCGGATAGTAGAATGGTTTTTTGCCTCAAATCTGCGAGGTGATAAAATATTTTCTTATTAGAAGTCAACTGTTAGATTATCCATTTAATATGGAAAAAAGTTACTCTTTTAAAATTATGATTTAAGGCACTGTTTTTAAAATATCTTAATTTAATTGTTCAGAAATACCTGCTAAAATTTTGCAAAAATTTATAAAAAAAAGGAAATTGGGACTGGATTTGTAAAAAAGTTGAATATAAAAGATGATCAAAAGTCACCTTAAGTCATTATTTCATTTGACAGGTTTAATTTAGGATTCAAGACTAATTTTCTTTTTTTTTTCAATGTTTTTGTACCATTTTAACTGGCGTTTCTGTACAACTAAACTAAGATATTTTAAAAACAGGGCCTTAAATCAAATTTTTGCAAAAGTAACTTTTTTTCCAAATTAAATGAAGAATCTAACAGTTGACTTCTTATAAAATATTTTATCACCTCGCAGATTTAAGCCAATAAGAAACCAAGTTCCTCCGTATGTTGCGCCACTGGCATTTCTTCGAACAATTAGCTTTAACAGTAATTGATAATTCACTACAGTAACCTGCATGCGAAATTTAATTAAAATTGAGCTGGTAGTTTGAAAGTTATGATAAATAAACAGATAATTATTCTTAACTTCAACACCCTGTATCTTTGTTACTAAACATTTTTGAGAAAAATTTTATAACGAAAGTCTAAAATACAATGTCTTTTTAAATTCATTATCACATATTAAAATTACTGACGTTTAAACTGGACCACCCTGTTTGTTCTATTTATTTTTTTGTATTAACTTTTCCCAGAAAATTTAAAAAATAATTTTTATTCTTAGCGTTATTAATTTTAGTGTTTATTTTTTGCTTATATATTGTTTATAACTTCTACACTCCTTAAATTATTTCTATAAAATTGGGGCATCAAAAAGCATTTTTTGTTTGACTTAAATAGTGAGCGTTGCCCCTTCGTGGTTACTTTAACGGTTTTCTAACACCATAAATTTAAAATTTTAAGATCAAAAAGCGATGATCCAAAGATCGCTCTTTTGAATCCAGGATCGTAAATAAAAGTTTTTTTTTTTACATTTTAAAGTACATATGGACGGTGTTATGCAAAAATCGACTAACCCACAAGAACATAATTTTTAGATAATTGAGTTTAAAGTTTTATATTTAAATAATAAATCAACAGGTTTTAGAAAATTATTTATTTTATTTTCTAAACATAACATTGGCTATCAAAAATATAATGAGTAGTAAAAAATACGGATTCAACTGTCACATATGAAAGAAAAGGTCATCAGATGTGGCTTAGGTCATTTTTGAATATTCGACATTCGTATATAAGTGAAATAAGGAAAAATGAACTCAAAATACAAAAAAAAACCTAAAAAACATTAATCTTCAAGAAAACTGTCATCTATTTCAAAGTCTAAATTTTCCCCAGGACCTTCAAGGTCCTCGTTAAAATCTTGCTCTGAATTTGACTTTAAAAAATTATAAAACACTTTAGCATTCTGGGGAACTAGCTTTAATATTTCTTTTAAATCTTTAACTTTTTCTGTAGATAAAGTTTTACCATTGGGCCGTAACAGAGACAGCCTAACTTCTTTTAGAGTAGGTTTGCGACCTTTCGTTTTTTCTCAATGTTTACTTCAGAATAAGATACATCTAAAATGTTATTTTTCATAAATAAAATTAACGGCTTCTCTCTTTTTAAAAGAATTTCGTGAGTTTTTAACCAACTTATGCCTTGACGATTAATATCATATTTTCTATTTGTGACAGCTTGTTCCAAATTTTGCACTGAGACGAATTCTTCTTTGGTCATTCTATTAACAAATTTATTTTTATTTCTGCAGGTCTTCACGATACTAATGTAATCTTGTTCTGTGTAGTCTTTGCTGGTTCTTTAGGGCACATTCCACGTCACCAAAGTGCGAGTCGTTGGGTAGACACGAATGTCCTGATAGTAAAAACTTCGATAATCGGATCTCTTCCAAAGAGACATGATTCTGCAACAAGTGTATTAAGAGTAACACTAACTTGATACTCCTATTCTGGCCACCGCACGAGTCTGACCATAAATTAAGTTTAGTAACTGGATGCTTCACATTTTCCATAATAAACTTACGAAGGCACGAGCCTACTTCTTGAGTTCCCCTCGCAGCTTCATGCTCTAGCCATACATTAAAAACTCCCTTACCTGTGCTTCCAACAGCAATACCCAAATTATAAAGATTTAATTGCCTTTTATAGTACACGATACCCATCGGTATCTTAGGAAGTGGATGCGTCTTTTGTAAATCAAACGTTATAGTTTCTGTATTGGGGTCTTCACGGGAAATTTTTATGTCGTTGTTCATCTCTGCACGCAAACCTGCTGCAGTTTTAAGGTGTTTCTCATGGTCTTTTTCTATTTGATTTTTGCCTGCATCAGAAAAGTTGAGCTGGGCTTTATATGTGTCACATGTTTTGCAAGTATCTTTATGCGGCGTTTTAAATCTTAAATTAAAGTTTTTGTAAAATATTTGTTTATACTTTGACAGGCTCACAGGATTATTCGGGACTTAAAAACTTGGATTCGGTTTGCTGTCTGCAATAATGGGATACATAAGTTGGAAAGGAAGCTATATGTCTAGTAATTTCTTCAATGCGTCGTTAATCGATTGCATTTTTGCCTCCACTTTTAGTGCCTCTTTTATCTTTTATTGTCGAATCGCTTTTAAGCTGGTCTTTTGATTAATTTGCAATGTTTGAAGTATTGCCTTTTTGCAAACTTGTATATGTTCAATAAAATAAATCCTAGTCTTTGATCTTCTTGAGGTTTCTTTTTTTGTATAGGTCCTTTTTTTCAATTTCTTTTACACAGGTATTTAGTAAAACACACCTTCCTTCGAATGTTCCCATGTCCCAATATTGATCAAACAGCTTCTTTCTTATTTTAACGTCCACTTTTTCTGTGCATTTTTTTACGCATGAACATCTAAAATTAGCATCAAATACTTTTGGTTCAACAGTAACGTTTTTCGCAGTTATGTATCTTTGGTTCGTGTTACAAAATTATTTTCTGTCTTCTCTTGTTTGAAGTTCATTCTTTCTTTTTCTTCCGCGCCTCTTTCTGCCTTGATTTATGCCTCCAACTTGTGATATATCTTGTTTATCTGAACTACTATCGGATGGTACGTATTCACTTTCTGATGGCTGAAAGGGATCTTCATCACTAGATAAAGGCGTGTTACAGATATTATCACTTCTTGTTATCACTTCTTCGGTATGAGAAACGTTAATAATTTCCTCATGAAGCAGGGTGGAGGATGGGTCCTGTAGCCTGGAACTAAAAAACTTTTTCGCACTTGCGGGATGAAAAGTGCACTTTTCGTCCCGTATAATCGGGACTAAAGTGCTACTTTTAGTCCCTAAGGATTAAAAGTGCTAGTTTTCGTCCTTAGGGATTAATAGTGCTACTTTTCGTACCTAGGGATTAAAAGCAAAAGAACCTTGAAAAAAGGGACTAAGTGACAGTGGAAGTGAAATAAAAAGGTGTCTTTTTATTTGACATGTTTTTGATAGGGTTCCTTAATTTTCTTTATTTTTTTCAATATTTTTTTGGAAAAATTATTCAGAAGTGCGAAAAATAGTATATAAACCTTGTGACTAAAGTATCTTTTTATCCCTCGACGAATTGTATCCCTCCCTTCAGCCTTCGGTCGGGATACAAACTTTTCGCCGCGGAATAAAAAGTTACACTTTAGTCCCTTGATGTATAAAGTACTATATTTTTAAACATAAATAGTCTAGCTTAAACCCTACATTGGTATGTCATTGTCACTTTCAGATAAGGTACCATACGGGTCCATACTAGTTGACGATAGATCTGTCGAAACTTGATTTTCAGAGATAAACACCTCTGATCATTATCAATAGGGCTGGCAAGTGGATCAGCCTTTAACATATCTAAGATCTTTTGAGCCCTAGACATCTTTACCCCAAATAAAATTTACGCAAACTAAATTTTAACTTATTCGGTATTAATCGTTTTTCAAAAATGGTCTATTACACATATGTGGGTTAAACCATTTATGCAAAATTCTTTACCGGCTGATACTCGGTTTGTGGGTTAACACATTGTTACATAAATGGCACTAGGGGTGTCTGGTTGGTTAAACCTTTTTTGCTTTTCGTTAATCGTCATCTAAGCTGCGTTTTGCGAGGAAAATATTATTTTTTAGCAATTTGTGGGTTAAACGGTTTTTGCATAACACCGTCCATATACTCCTTAAGGTTACTAAATAGGGCCGTATCTAGGATTAACTTATAAGAATAAGTTCCATGACTCTTAAAAAATTGATTGCGTATTTATTTAATACATATGATAATGTCTGTGATCAATTGATAGGATCCGTTAGGAAGGTTGAGAACTGCTATAATTCTTCGATTATTCTCGTATTCATAAATTTGTATTTTTTTCAAATACTACAGTCTGGGTTTTCTAATTTGTCTATTTTGTTTTCTAGCTTTAGAACTTATAAGTCAAATTTAATATTAGCAATATTAAATCAATTTTTGTTAAGCATTTTTTAAATATCTCGATCAAACGTTATTGCAGTATTATCTTCTAAAGCCGAGAGCAACGTTAAAAGTGCATTACTTTCTTTAACGCATTTCTCCAATTCATCCGATCAATGACATTTAGGCTTCACTTCTTCTGCGCTACAATTTTTAGAAAATTGCTATTACTAAAGTTATTAATTACATATTTAAATAATTTTTCATTCACCCTTTTTTGAAATAACAAGCCTAAATTAAATGAAAGATCTCCCAAACACATTTGTCCTGGACTTGGAATATCTAAAAATTCAAACGGGTTTATAAATGCCTTGCAATAAGTGATATAAGGAGTACCTAATTGAGTTAAAATGACCATTAAATGATGTCAAAGGCCTGAAAGGAAGATACTGAAACATACAGACGTTATACTGTAAGTAACTTTTACTTAAAATACTCATTAATTATAAAGCAAATAACTTAGCAACTGCATCCATCATCTATCTATACATTATAAAACTTGCTCTTGTAGAGTCATCTAGTACAGGTGTCCATCAAAAAACCTCAATTTTTTAGACATTTAGTAAAATAAATTCGAAAACTATTGCAAATTATTCTTATATATAGTAATATATACACATTAAAATGGTCTAAGGAACACTTAGAAAAATAGTTTTTTTCGCCTTATAAATTTTTATATATTTATATTTTCATACGGAATATATACTATTTTTAATATTAAGATACCAACGAAGTAAAATAAATATTTGGGTACAAAAAATCATGCCAGAACAGCGTTTTTTGCTACTTGCACATTTTCCAACCGAACAATTGTGATTTAGTTTTTATTCAATAAAAATGGAAAGACGACATTTAACTCGAGAGGAAATGCTAAGAGCAGTCGGAATGCTTGAGGAAGTCAAAGAGACGTTGCAAGAGATTTGGATACATCACCCAGTGTAATTAACCGTTTGTGGACATGATATAAAGCGAGAGAACGGCATCAAGGCCCGTCGCGAGTTACCACACCTGCCCAAGACCGTTTTATAACTTTGCAAGCTCAAAGAAATCCCACGGTAACAGCCTCTGTTTTGGTTCAGCAGCTCTCACGAGTGCATAACGTCGAGGTTTCAGGTCAAACTATTAGAAACCGTTTGCATGAGAGAGGACTTCATGCCAGAAGACCCCTAAGGGTTCCTCGGTTAACTTTAGGAAATCGAGGTGCAAGATTAACGTGGTGCCAAGAACCTGTTAATTGGAATCAAGAAAGATGGGCCACAGTTCATTTTACGTATGAGTCTCGATTTTCATTTTATCCTGATTCTGGTAGAATTCGTGCCTGGAGAGAGGAAGGAAATGAAAGTCATTTGCGTCTTGCCCGGGAAGTAGTAAGGCAACGTGGTGGATCACTAATGTTTTGGGGTGGCATTAGACTTGACGGAAAAAACAACCTCATTTTTGTGGAAAATATAATGACTGGAATAAGTTATAGGGATAATATACTACTACCTGTAATTGTTCCATATTTACGCGAAATGGGCCCAAATTCAGTGTTGCAACAAGATAATGCCCCACCACATCGAGCACGGCTTGTACGAATCGCTATTGAGGAAAATCAAATCAATCTTCTACCCTGGCCCTCTACCACCGGACCTTAATCCAATTGAGCACGTTTGGGATTGGTTAAAAAGGCAACTTCTTCAACGATTTGACTTTTTTCAAAGCGCTCTGGAGCTTCGTCTTGCTGTGACACATGTTTGAGAGGAGTTGCCCCAATAATTAATTAATAATTTAATTTTAAGTATGCCTACGCTATACCAAAGTGTTATTAATAATAGAGGTGGACTACTAGTTTAATTTGTATTTCGTAAATTTTTATTTTTATATATTTTTTTAATAAACGGTAATAAATGAGATTTTGTTATTTATTTTTAATTGGGCCCTAAGTTATGAGTAAATTATAATCTACAAAAAAAGTTAATAATTATATTGTTATTTTATTCGAATAATGTAAAAAAATTGCAATAATTAACTTTTTCCCAATCTTCTCAAAAATATTAACATATTTGTATGTGTTTCCTAGACCAATTTGATGTGTGTATTATACTATCTTTGATTTACAAATTATATTCAAAGATATGGTGTAATGAGTCACATCTTTGATATATATTTACGTATTCTACGTAATCTTATTAAATTATATTCCACAACACATCTCTTATGACCCAAAAATTATGACCTGCTCAAGCGTACTTTGATAGGCTGATGTACACGTTATGTAGAAGGTATACGAGCGTCTTATTTGGGTCACCTAGATTACGAAAACACCGGGTTATACCAGGATCCGAGCAGAACTAAGGGAATGAGGGCACTTTGAAAATCCTGAAAAAGTCGTTTTCGACGTCCGTTTTTGAGGCCAAAAATGGGCATCAAAAATGCCATATCTCGGCTATCGTAAAAGCTACGACCTTGCGGATAGTCTCGTTGGATTCAGAATGACAAAACTAAGACAAAACCGTTGGAATTTTCCCGATAGCTCTCATAGAAGCCGAGATATCGACCTTCAAAGTTTGAGTTTTTTCATTTTTCGGGTATACCCCCCCGTATCGAATTTTTTCACCAAAAATTGATTTTTTTCGAAATCAAACTAAGTATACCAGCGTCTTATTTGGGTCACCTAGATTACGAAAACACCGGGTTATACCAGGATCCGATCAGAACTAAGGGAATGAGAGCACTTTGAAAATCCTGAAAAAGTCGTTTTCGACGTCCCTTTTTGAAGCCAAAAATGGGCATCAAAAATGCCATATCTCGGCTATCGTAAAAGCTACGACCTTGCGGATGGTCTCGTTGGATTCAGAATGACGAAACTAAGACAAAACCGTTGGAATTTTCCCGATAGCTCCCATAGAAGCCGAGATATCGACCTTCAAAGTTTGGGTTTTTTCATTTTTCGGGTATACCCCCCGTATCGAATTTTTTCACCAAAAATTGATTTTTTTCGAAATCAAACTAAGTATACCAGCGTCTTATTTGGGTCACCTAGATTACGAAAACACCGGGTTATACCAGGATCCGAGCAGAACTAAGGGAATGAGGGCACTTTGAAAATCCTGAAAAAGTCGTTTTCGACGTCCGTTTTTGAGGCCAAAAATGGGCATCAAAAATGCCATATCTCGGCTATCGTAAGAGCTACGACCTTGCGGATGGTCTTGTTGGATTCAGAATGACGAAACTAAAACAAAACCGTTGGAATTTTCCCGATAGCTCCCATAGAAGCCGAGATATCGACCTTCAAAGTTTGGGTTTTTTCATTTTTCGGGTATACCCCCCGTATCGAATTTTTTCACCAAAAATTGATTTTTTTCGAAATCAAACTAAGTATACCAGCGTCTTATTTGGGTCACCTAGATTACGAAAACACCGGGTTATACCAGGATCCGATCAGAACTAAGGGAATGAGAGCACTTTGAAAATCCTGAAAAAGTCGTTTTCGACGTCCCTTTTTGAAGCCAAAAATGGGCATCAAAAATGCCATATCTCGGCTATCGTAAAAGCTACGACCTTGCGGATGGTCTCGTTGGATTCAGAATGACGAAACTAAGACAAAACCGTTGGAATTTTCCCGATAGCTCCCATAGAAGCCGAGATATCGACCTTCAAAGTTTGGGTTTTTTCATTTTTCGGGTATACCCCCCGTATCGAATTTTTTCACCAAAAATTGATTTTTTTCGAAATCAAACTAAGTATACCAGCGTCTTATTTGGGTCACCTAGATTACGAAAACACCGGGTTATACCAGGATCCGATCAGAACTAAGGGAATGAGAACACTTTAAAAATCCTGAAAAAGTCGTTTTCGACGTCCCTTTTTGAAGCCAAAAATGGGCATTAAAAATGCCATATCTCGGCTATCGTAAAAGCTACGACCTTGCGGATGGTCTCGTTGGATTCAGAATGACGAAACTAAGACAAAACCGTTGGAATTTTCCCGATAGCTCCCATAGAAGCCGAGATATCGACCTTCAAAGTTTGGGTTTTTTCATTTTTCGGGTATACCCCCCCGTATCGAATTTTTTCACCAAAAATTGATTTTTTTCGAAATCAAACTAAGTATACCAGCGTCTTATTCTGATCACCTAGATTACGAAAACACCGGGTTATAACAGAATCCGAGCAGAACTAAGGGAATGGGAGCACTTTGAAAATCCTGAAAAAGTCGTTTTCGACGTCCCTTTTTGAAGCCAAAAATGGGCATCAAAAATGCCATATCTCGGCTATCGTAAAAGCTACGACCTTGCGGATGGTCTCGTTGGATTCAGAATGACGAAACTAAGACAAAACCGTTGGAATTTTCCGGATAGCTCCCATAGAAGCCGAGATATCGACCTTCAAAGTTTGGGTTTTTTCATTTTTCGGGTATACCCCCCCGTATCGAATTTTTTCACCAAAAGTTGATTTTTTTCGAAATCAAACTAAGTATACCAGCGTCTTATTTGGGTCACCTAGATTACGAAAACACCGGGTTATACCAGGATCCGATCAGAACTAAGGGAATGAGAGCACTTTGAAAATCCTGAAAAGGTCGTTTTCGACGTCCCTTTTTGAAGCCAAAAATGGGCATCAAAAATGCCATATCTCGGCTATCGTAAGAGCTACGACCTTGCGGATGGTCTCGTTGGATTCAGAATGACGAAACTAAGACAAAACCGTTGGAATTTTCCCGATAGCTCCCATAGAAGCCGAGATATCGACCTTCAAAGTTTGGGTTTTTTCATTTTTCGGGTATACCACCCCGTATCGAATTTTTTCACCAAAAATTGATTTTTTTCGAAATCAAACTAAGTATACCAGCGTCTTATTTGGGTCACCTAGATTACGAAAACACCGGGTTATACCAGGATCCGATCAGAACTAAGGGAATGAGAGCACTTTGAAAATCATGAAAAGGTCGTTTTCGACGTCACTTTTTGAAGCCAAAAATGGGCATCAAAAATGCCATATCTCGGCTATCGTAAAAGCTACGACCTTGCGGATGGTCTCTTTGGATTCAGAATGACGAAACTAAGACAAAACCGTTGGAACTTTCCCGATAGCTCCCATAGAAGCCGAGATATCGACCTTCAAAGTTTGGATTTTTTCATTTTTCGGGTATACCCCCCCGTATCGAATTTTTTCACCAAAAGTTGATTTTTTTCAAAATCAAACTAAGTATACCAGCGTCTTATTTGGGTCACCTAGATTACGAAAACACCGGGTTATACCAGGATCCGATCAGAACTAAGGGAATGAGAGCACTTTGAAAATCCTGAAAAGGTCGTTTTCGACGTCCCTTTTTGAAGCCAAAAATGGGCATCAAAAATGCCATATCTCGGCTATCGTAAGAGCTACGACCTTGCGGATGGTCTCGTTGGATTCAGAATGACGAAACTAAGACAAAACCGTTGGAATTTTCCCGATAGCTCCCATAGAAGCCGAGATATCGACCTTCAAAGTTTGGGTTTTTTCATTTTTCGGGTATACCCCCCCGTATCGAATTTTTTCACCAAAAATTGATTTTTTTCGAAATCAAACTAAGTATACCAGCGTCTTATTTGGGTCACCTAGATTACGAAAACACCGGGTTATACCAGGATCCGATCAGAACTAAGGGAATGAGAGCACTTTGAAAATCATGAAAAGGTCGTTTTCGACGTCACTTTTTGAAGCCAAAAATGGGCATCAAAAATGCCATATCTCGGCTATCGTAAAAGCTACGACCTTGCGGATGGTCTCTTTGGATTCAGAATGACGAAACTAAGACAAAACCGTTGGAACTTTCCCGATAGCTCCCATAGAAGCCGAGATATCGACCTTCAAAGTTTGGATTTTTTCATTTTTCGGGTATACCCCCCCGTATCGAATTTTTTCACCAAAAGTTGATTTTTTTCAAAATCAAACTAAGTATACCAGCGTCTTATTTGGGTCACCTAGATTACGAAAACACCGGGTTATACCAGGATCCGATCAGAACTAAGGGAATGAGAGCACTTTGAAAATCCTGAAAAGGTCGTTTTCGACGTCCCTTTTTGAAGCCAAAAATGGGCATCAAAAATGCCATATCTCGGCTATCGTAAAAGCTACGACCTTGCGGATGGTCTCGTTGGATTCAGAATGACGAAACTAAGACAAAACCGTTGGAATTTTCCCGATAGCTCCCATAGAAGCCGAGATATCGACCTTCAAAGTTTGGGTTTTTTAATTTTTCGGGTATACCCCCCCGTATCGAATTTTTTCACCAAAAATTGATTTTTTTCGAAATCAAACTAAGTATACCAGCGTCTTATTTGGGTCACCTAGATTACGAAAACACCGGGTTATACCAGGATCCGATCAGAACTAAGGGAATGAGAGCACTTTGAAAATCCTGAAAAGGTCGTTTTCGACGTCCCTTTTTGAAGCCAAAAATGGGCATCAAAAATGCCATATCTCGGCTATCGTAAAAGCTACGACCTTGCGGATGGTCTCGTTGGATTCAGAATGACGAAACTAAGACAAAACCGTTGGAATTTTCCCGATAGCTCCCATAGAAGCCGAGATATCGACCTTCAAAGTTTGGGTTTTTTTCATTTTTCGGGTATACCCCCCCGTATCGAATTTTTTCACCAAAAATTGATTTTTTTCGAAATCAAACTAAGTATACCAGCGTCTTATTTGGGTCACCTAGATTACGAAAACACCGGGTTATACCAGGATCCGATCAGAACTAAGGGAATGAGAGCACTTTGAAAATCCTGAAAAAGTCGTTTTCGACGTCCCTTTTTGAAGCCAAAAATAGGCATCAAAAATGCCATATCTCGGCTAACGTAAAAGCTACGACTTGCGGATGGTCTTGTTGGATTCAGAATGACGAAACTAAGACAAAACCGTTGGAATTTTCCCGATAGCTCCCATAGAAGCCGAGATATCGACCTTCAAAGTTTGGGTTTTTTTTTTTTTCGGGTATACCCCCCCCGTATCGAATTTTTTCACCAAAAATTGATTTTTTTCGAAATCAAACTAAGTATACCAGCGTCTTATTTGGGTCACCTAGATTACGAAAACACCGGGTTATACCAGGATCCGATCAGAACTAAGGGAATGAGAGCACTTTGAAAATCCTGAAAAAGTCGTTTTCGACGTCCCTTTTTGAAGCCAAAAATGGGCATCAAAAATGCCATATCTCGGCTATCGTAAAAGCTACGACCTTGCGGATAGTCTCGTTGGATTCAGAATGACGAAACTAAGACAAAACCGTTGGAATTTTCCCGATAGCTCCCATAGAAGCCGAGATATCGACCTTCAAAGTTTGGGTTTTTTTATTTTTCGGGTATACCCCCCCGTATCGAATTTTTTCACCAAAAATTGATTTTTTTCGAAATCAAACTAAGTATACCAGCGTCTTATTTGGATCACTACTCTATCTGCTTTATCTCCTTAATATAATGCTAAAATTTAATAGAAACTGTGAATATGTAAAAGATATTTTTGATATAATCCTTATAATAAATCATTAAATGTTAATTGGGTTTTATCAGTAATCTGTCTAAAACCTTTGCCATCATAGATTTTTTTATACAAGTAGTTCATACTAAATAACCTTATCAAACATAACGTATACAGCGTTGTCGGACTTGACATATTTTCCTTCCAACTGAAAAATACATTAACATGATTCTGCCAATAATTACTCCACCTAATTTCAAATCATATTAATGTTATAAATATCTAGAAAAGAATAATTTTCGACGAAACGCAAATAAACAAATCAAATTTGGCAAACACAATGATGGACGGGAAATTTAAATTCATAGTCAGTTGGCAGTGCCGAAAATTATTACGGTTGGCAACTAAATTACGTCTACTATTCGAACTATAGCCAGATATACAAAAAACTAAACTGAGATAATTTGTACTAAAATTGAAAGGTTTAGAGCTAGATTATTTTATTATTGTGAAAACAAACTGCGATATTAGATTGAGATTCTCTGAATAGAAATATTTTAGTTTTAAAATTTGTGCACAGATATAACGAAAAAAAATATGTTAGACTGAAATATACAATTGGTACCTTCCATGAAATATTATTTTATATTTATTTGCAGTTTTAAGTTCCTTCTTGTTAAAAATTCATGTTTCTTTGCCAATTTTTCTCGATAATTTATTTTATTTTTAAGAATATTTCGACAAAATAATTAAAATGTTCTTAAAAACTTGCGTGAAGTTTAGTCAATTTCTCACCCAATACTTTAACGTTAGAACGTTTTTGATGTATCAAAAACTCTGTAGGTTCAATGGGTGAAGGGACACAAAGTCGACGGTCTCACAGTAGTATATCTATAGTCAATAGTTATCGAAAAAAACACGGTTCATAAAACAAATAAAAAAAGAACAAAAATAAAATTAAATGTTCAAAATGGTTGTCACTCACGGCTTGACAATATTCAAGGCAAACAATAAACTCTCGTTGCACATTTTTCTTACAACAAAATCCTTTCTTTCAAGTCGTCTAGACTATTTGGCCTATTAACAAATATCTTCGACTTGAGGTATCCCCGCAAAAAAAAGTCCATTGGTGTTAGGTCAGGCGACCTAGCAGGCCATTCGATGAGTCCTCTCCTTAATTCCTATCCACCGATTATTGTTAAGGGTTTCTTCCAAAAATTTACAGATGTACAGTGGCAGCATAGTGTGAAGGATCACTGTTTTGCTAGAAAATTAGTTCTTCGTCAGGATGGTCTGGGTTCAATGGATTTGGAAATAAAGCTAGTAAAGTTAGAACTAATTCAAATTGGAGAAAATGGAGATACACTTATCCCGTAAAAGTCTGTTCACAGAAAAATGGACCTATTACTCTTTCGTAATATATTATTTGAAGGTCTCTTTGAGAAAAATGGACTACTTTTTTAAATTTAAAAAACTTGAACTGAACTAAAGACAATTTTGTCAACTCAAGGACTACCAAATTTGCGCCCTTAAAATATATATTGCAACAAAAAAATAGTCCCACAATATTTTTATAAATCAAAATAAAGGTTTCTATATATTGAACAGTTTGAGGGTAGAAACGTGTTCGTAAATTAATAATTTCTACTTTTATATAATCATTTCTTAATTTATTAAAATTCATAAACTCCCTAACAGATAGCGCCCAACTATGAATAATACACGCAAATTTAAGCTCAACTATGAATTTTATTATCCAGTCCTAAATCCTAAGATATTCTTTATTGTTTATTATACATATTTTTATTATTCTATTACTGGAATTATAAAATATAGTTCTGCCCCGAACTATATGTGAGTATGATGGTAACAAATGACAAATGTTGCTCTGTGTTTGGTGAGTTTGACTTGCTTATGAAAATTGTTTGTTATTGTTTTGTGATTTTTATTTGAAATTGAAATAATCTTTTTTTAAACATTTTTCACTCTTATTTTACTTGTCACTTGCAGAATATCTAATCATATAAATATCGGATTATATATCCGTAGAGATACTATTTCTTACAAAAATTATTAAAATATGTCTGAAAAATAACTTACTTTAAGGTTAGAAAACCTCTAATAAAAGAGTCGCAGTGTATTTGTGCAACAGGTGGGTATTTTGGATTTAACCGACCTCTGTGTCATTAAACTCGAATCACTGAAGTTCGAGATAAAACTCGGCGCGTAAAAATGATAACATTTAAATTGACCGCGAAAGGATCAATTTAAAAAAAAAACTTATTATTTACCCTTTAATGTACATGGGCAAGTAAAATGAATGTGCGGTAAAAATGACTTACTTGTCTTCACATATTTTTGATGTAGTGGATGATTGGAAATTTCTGCATTTTGATAGAAATTTTCTGCTTGATTTGATTGCAAAGGAACAAATTGAATTTTGTTGCAGTATTAAAAAAATATCCTATATACAGCAATTTACGCGGAAAGCCCCATTTTTATCAGCCCCATTCAATAATTTACAGCAGCATTATTTAAACTTTCATTTTGTGGTTCTGCTGCGCATGCTTCTAATAACTTCTGAGCAAATCATCCCAGATAGTTGTTGTTGCTGCTGGTTTATTGGGTGACTTAAAAGCATTTCAGAGCTTCGTTAATATATCTTTAGCTATTCATTTAGCTTTTGATATATACTAAAGGAGTTTTACTCACTAGGCTGATTCCACACAAAACTGTCTTTCACCTCTTTGACATTTTAAATACCGTCAAACGGGGTGAATCGGGACGACTATTAGATATTTATGTTATATTTTTTTTATACAACTGCCGAACAAAGTTAAAATTTAGCAGAAAGTGACCGTAGTCCATACAACAGCAGAAATATGTATTTGATTATTTTTTAATTTCCATGGATTATAAAAAAAATAAATAAATATTGGGTGTCCCGATTGACCCCGTTTTGGGGCGACTCGGGACGCGCCGTTTTAGGCCATGTAAAATGCATGTCGCCCCGCGTATGAGGTGAATCGGGACCAAAAATTAAAAAAAATTATATTTTTCATATATTTTTAAGTATAAAAACAAAAAAAATACTACATTAAAATACATAAACAGTCTTTATTTTACAGTTTTCAGTTACAAACTTAAAAAAACCACATTAAAAAAAAATATTTTCAGAAATAATATAATAATATTAGATGGCATAAGATTTTAACTTCAATTATAAAGGAAATTTGTATCCTCCTCGTCGCAATTTGGTTGGTTTAGGTAGTTTTTTATTAATTTGTTCCGGCGTAATCATGCAAATATCTTCCACTGTTGGAAAAATAAAAAAAAAAAATATTTTTCGGTTTGATCTGAGAAATTAAACTTCAAAACTTTTACCAAAGAGTCCCTTAATTTGCCCGATAAAATATTTTTCCACTTTATTTGTCTTAAATTTAACCTCGACAAAATCGTCAGTGGCAATGCTATTTTCCATTTCCATTGCTTCAGATTCTGCTTTATCTGACTCAAGTTCGAAAATGTCGTCCTCTTGAAAGTCTTGAGGCACTGTTGTCTTGCTTGTTGGCGGTTGCGGTTGCGCTTCTAAAAAATCTGTGGTAGAAATGCTTTTGCCTGTCTCGACTGTAACTTTCTTTTTCCTTGCTATAGTAGGCTTGCATGCATTCCTGATTTCCTTAAGCACTTCTACCACAGATTCCATCCAGTCATTAGGATCATCTTCTTCGAGGTTTCTTTCTGGTGGGAACCATTTCAAAACTTGATTTCTATCGATGGGAATGATTCCTGTGCCACGAAAACCGCTTTTAACATTTTGTGTTACAGTTGCTTCTGGTTTGCTTATAGCTTGCCTTAGTAGGCTTGGAAAATACTCCTTCGGCAAAGAACACAGTCTACTACTAAAACCTCAAAAATAAAAATCAACAATTGCGAAACACAGCATAATTAAATTTTTTCTTTGATTTTTAATTTACGATATTGCTATCTTTTTATTCACCGGCGATTTTCTCAAAAACTAATAGTCGTATGAAAAAAATGCAAGAGACCAAAAATTTAAATTTTTGTATGGTTTATTTTTTGGTGTAGCTTAATTTAGAAAAAAATGTATGTACACATAAAATTTTGGCCGTCAAAAGTGTGCACCCCCTCAGTTTACCCCTTAAAATTAGTTTTACGCCTTTTCTAAGATAAAAAGTAAATAGACCGCCTAAAATAACAGGGGGTATTCCAAATTTCGTTAAATTTGATGCAAAACTCTAGACACAGTTTTAAAAAATCGATTTTTTTTACACTTCTTGCGATGGCTGTAGCTTGAAGGGGGTGCATTTTAGGACCCATGTTTATAGGAAAAAAAAGTGTTATTTTGACCTCAGGAATACGCCCTTAAAATATATGTGGTGAATTTTGAAACACCCTGTATAGTATATGTATAGTTTCCGATATAGCAATACTGTCCCTTTGAAGAAGTCAGCACCCTGTATATATTATCTGATATTATATGAAACAAGTGATACTTATTTAATACAATAAAATTACGCAAAATATTAAAAAATTGTATCTTAAAACATGAATTATTAAGAAATCTATTAAATATTTTATTTACATAAAAATGCTTTTTATTAGGTAAGTTTCTTTACTCTAATGAAATGCGTTAAAAAAATACATACATAGTTCATAAACAATAATATTATATTTAAAGCTTACTCTGTTATTAATAAATATTTATTATATAAATATTTTTTGACGACGTCACTGGTAGTGCTTGTGTCGCATATCGGCGGTATCAACAATGGAATCCAGCGGCGTTTCCATGTGATTACCTTTTTCGTTAAAATAAATATGTACATTCATTTAACGTTGAATATCGACTTTATGAAAGACTATCTTATCATAGTTTATTAAAAAAAAAATATCTGATATTTCATTGAGGAGGAATAGTAGTATTATTTTGTGTCTGTCAAATTAACTGACAATTTTTTTAGACATTATTAAAAGTTTTTTTGCATAATATTTTTTATTAATTAGTGTAGAAGCAATGCAAATTAATACTTTATAATCAACTGCATAAACTCTTCAAAATAAAAACCTGTATTTTCTTATTACAGAGTATATTGTCAGGTAATATAGCGGTTTGCATGCCGTTGTCCCCAAAAACTGATCAAAGCCGGATTGAACCAATCCGAAATTTAAATGGCTAAGCGCAACAATGGTCCCGTAATATATGGGACACTTAACAGTATTACCACTCTCTCTCTCTCTCTCTCTCTCAGTCTCTCCTGTTCTCTCGACCCCTCTATCCGTTACTCTCTTTCGTTTTGCCCTCTTCCCTCTGATTCGCGAATATAGCTGCAATATATTCCGTCTATACGTGAAATCAATGTGTTCGGTAGGTTGCTAGGGACGACGTCCGGTTGCTATGGCGACGACGGTGCGACGCTGCTGCACCGACGCCGGCGACGCTTTGTGTGTGTGAACTCGACGCCTTGTCCGCTCGTTTTGGACACCGACTCCCCGGATCGTCTTTTTCCGTTTGATTTCGGTTAGGTTCGTTCGTTTGTGCCATTTTTTTTTCTCTGGTGGTTTTGGTTTTGGTCTGACCTACTTATTTTATAATTCACTGTTTTATTAGGTAGTACACTTTGGGAATAGTTCAGCGGTTTACGGGTTTTCGAATAATTTTAACTTTAGGGATTCATTTAGGTCTATAGATGATGTTTACTGATTAATAGAAGGGAGATCGTTAAAGAAATCTTAGTTTTTGTTCTTATTATTTTTTGTCAAAAATTGTACTAAACTAATAATTCAATTTAAAAGATATGTTCTACTGAATTTCTACAATAGCTTTATCTTAAAGGCACTTAAACAGGGTGTTACAAAAGTTCGGGCCGCTACTTTAGTGTCGTAACATACATATTGTTTTAAGACAAAAGTTTAATGTTTTTCCTAAATCGCTTCCTAAGGAAAAGACCACCATTTAAAAATGGCACTAGTAAAGAGATTTTTGAAACGGCAAAAGAATTGCAATAATTTTTCCTTTCAAAAGGTCGTTCTTTAATCGAAAAAGGTAAGTTGAAGCAAATTTAACAGAGACGTCTTAGCGTATGAAACAGAGAAAAGATTGGAAACATCTTCTTGCGATAATAGATTCTATATATTCTATTTAGTTCATTCTATAGATTCTATACAGGGTGTTTCAGAACTATGGGATCAAAATTCTAGGTGTTGTTCAGTGCAACAGCAGAATCCATTTAAGTATAGGAACCCATGTCCGGAAATGTGTCACTACGCTACTACGGCCCTAAGACGCGTTTAAACTTAGAAAAAATATTAATTACCTAAATAGGATCTGATGCATTTATTTTTACCTTTTGTATATGATACCATGACAACAATTGTTCAAAATGTCTTCTTCCAACTTCAATACACCGATTTAAACGCCGACATGATTTCGGCGGATTACACTAAAAATTTGATCCTCGTTTTGAATTATTTCAAATGCTGCTGTTATTCGTCCAATTGAGTCTAGCTCTGCTTCTACTGGAGTTTCGTAGACTAAAGACTTTTCATGTCCCCACAAGAAAAAATCGAGCGACGTTAAATCGGGTGACCTAGGAGGCCAAGAGACTGCT
This sequence comes from Anthonomus grandis grandis, assembly GCF_022605725.1. Classification (NCBI taxonomy): domain Eukaryota; kingdom Metazoa; phylum Arthropoda; class Insecta; order Coleoptera; family Curculionidae; genus Anthonomus; species Anthonomus grandis. The sequence goes on along the minus strand of NC_065561.1, from coordinate 13,482,373 downwards.
CTACCTCTGGCAATCCAACGCTGCTCAAACCGCTGAGCCAAATACTCGCGTACTTGTACAGCAAAGTGAGCCGGCGCTCCATCATGCTGAAACCACATTTGCTGTCTAACGTTTAGTTGAACATTTTCAAGGAGTTCTGGGAGAACTTTCTCCAAGAAACTCAGATAAATAGGTCCTGTTAACCGTTCCGGTAAAAGGTATGGCCCAATGAAATAATCATCAACAATGCCAGCCCGACGTTGACAGGCCAACGATTCTGATGTTTTCTTGGAAAAATTGCATAAGGATTTTCTTCGTCCCAAAAATGGCTATTCCTACTATTAAAAATACCATCTCTTGTGAAAAAGGCTTCATCGGTCCACAAAACATATCGTAAAAAATTTGGTTGTACAATGATGTGATCCAGAAGCCATCGACAAAATTGAACTCTAGGATGATAATCGGCTGCAGTCATACCTTGAACTTTCTGGAAGTGGTAAGGATGGAGTTGTTGTTCGTAATAGTATGTTCGTGTAGTACCCGCCAGACAGAAGCGTTTCTCGTATTCGTTTTCTTAGCGACGTCACGTGTGCTACTTGATGGTTCATCGGCAACCTCTTCTTCAAATTCGACCGTTCTTACGGTTCGAGCAACACCAGTGTCATGCATCGTGGTCTTAAACATGCCTGTCTCAGCGAGCCGCCGATGAACCGCAATAAACTTTTTGTATCCAGGATGCTGTCGTTCGAGATAACGTTCATGATACAACCGCGATGCTGCTCGTGCATTGCAGTTTGTTGCTCCGTATGCCAAATGCATATCCGCCAATTCTTGATTGGTAAAGTTTTCCATTAGCAATAAATGTTTAAAAATTATAAGCTATAAACCTTTTAAACATGACATTGAGAATTGACATTAATAAGCGTTGATGTTAAACAATTGTTGTTATGGTATCATGTACAAAAGGTAAAAATAAATGCAGCAGATCCTATTTAGGTAATTAATGTTTTTTATGAATTTGAACGCGTCTTAGGGCAGTAGTGGCGTAGTGACGCATTTCCGGACATGAGTTCCTATACTCAGATGGATTCTTCTGTTGCACTGAACAACCCTCAGAAGTTTGATCCCATAGTTCTGAAACACCCTGTATATCTCGAACGACTCTAGCTTTTTGACAGTTTGGGCTTTTAACGTCTAGGCTTCCACCCCATACATCGAACACACTTTATCAACCTTAGTCTAACTCGCAGGCCTAAACTTCTACTTGTGAACATTGAAGAGTGAAAAGTAAATGTCTTGCCAGCCATTTCTATTCTGATCTTGATTTCTTCGTATGTACTAGTAGTTCAATAATAACTATTACTAGATATTGGTATTTTTGGACCCGCTCTACTTGTTTCTCATTTAGTTGTGATAACAGTATGAACATTAGGGTTTTTACCTATTACCATGAGTTTCGTTTTTTCTATGCTGATGATTTCTATGTTCCTACTTCTTCACATGCTCGTTCAACTCTCTCTTAAAAGATGTGTAGCTCTTCTGCACTCTTCGTCATTATTGCAGTATTGTCCGCACATCTAAGATTATTAATTAGTGTCTCTCCAATATTCACCCCATGGGTATGTCGTTTTGATTAAGATTAATACTCTTTAAATTTTCAACAAAATCGTTTGTCATCTTAAACTTTATTAAAGGCCTTTTGGATACATTTTTAGTATACTCACTACACTCTCTAGTCCCTAATATTTCTCTGAAACCAAACTGTATCATTCTTTACATTTACGGTATGTTCTCTGTTGGACAATTCTTGAGAGGATTCTTAAGGTGCGACTCATCAGGCTGACTCTCCTACTATATACGTCGCATGACTTGAGATTGATTTTTTTAGGTAAAGGAATAAACTGACTAAAACGAATAAACACTGACTTAAGCCATTCACTTTATCGGAATATTCTTCGTTTCGTCAAATTTTTATCGTTTAATGCTTCCCACATTTTTATCATACATTTTCTTTCCAGGTTTGCTTCTTATGTTCTTACGTTAGCTGAAAGTTTCCCTGTAAGTTTCTTGTGATCATTGGTATGTTCTTCTTGTACCCTACCCTAAATTCTTTTAATTTTTAAGCATACTGAAGGTCGTGCTTGTTATTTAGTTCCTTTATTTCACGATAGTCTTTTTTCAAGCATTCTTTTTCGGCCCTCTCTATATGTCATGGTCTATTGTAATTTTAGTTACTTGTAGTTGCTATTTTTGTGTTAACGCTTTTCGAGGATGTTTTGGTACATCCATGGTTTCTTCGCTGTTTGATTCTTTCTGTCCACGACTTGTTCCCTTACCTTTAGCATTGTTGTTCCAAGCAGTATCAATATTTGTTATTGATGCCTCGGATAAAACCCTCGCAATTAGTTCGTCAAACGGCCTTTGGTATGGTATCTTTTTTGAGATTTTCCAAGTTCGTTTTCTTTGGTGAACTTTGGTCTTATTGATCGTTATAGTTTCCTCAATTTTATTTTACATTTGCTAACAATAAGTGGTCAGTATTATCGTCCGAACTTGGATAGCATTTTACCCTCTTTATGCTAAACTGCTTGTTAAAATATAAAATCTGTGATAGGGTTGTTCATAGAAGGTGTTTGTGATGACTAACTTTTTTTCTTTGTGGCAGACCTAGACCAACATCCCCCACAACATTGCGGTTTTACCAACTTTGGCGTTAAAATCCTCTATGATTATATTAAGCTCGTGTTTTTCCAGGTTTTTGGTTAACTTATCAAAATCTAAGTAACACTTTTCTACAGTTTGTTCATAGCTGTCAGCTGTAGGAGCTTATATTTGTATATAAAGTTTGTATTTATTGGGCTGGTGGTGCTATTACTATCATTCTCTCATTGAATGGTATTAAGTTGGTGAAGCTCTTTTTTGATCAAAATGCTCACACCCTATGTTGGGGTTTTGGGCACCTCACATCACTAAGACCCAGGCCTCACTAAAATGTATGAATAAATGTTTGAAAAAAACTGAAAAAAAAAGATCATTTATTAGTTCCACTCAAAACCTAAAATCTGGTAATTTTCATGACATTTTTGTCATTTGCATAGGATCTCCAGATTTTCTGGGGAGACCGGGGCAGGTTGTAACAATTTATGGTTTATTTTTATTGTAGCAAAAACTTTTTGTCCTACAAATTTCGTATTTTCCTACCATATTCTACAAACCTTTATAAATGTTATAAGAGACTTAATTTGTTATTTACTATAGTATTATTTTAAAAGTATCAAAAATAAAGCAGGCATAATTTTGGTACAATTTACTCCGCCCTTGGGGTAAGTTGTACCATTTTGGGGGTAAGATGTAACATCGTTTTCTACTTTAGAAAACTAGCTTAAATTATAGTTAAAGCAATGAGAATGAACATTTTGCTCAACAGGAAAAAAATAAAACGAAAATAGCTACAAAATAAACATTTATTTTTATTAAAAAATAAAATTCTAACAAAATTTCAATAATATAATCTTTAAAAGTAATAAGAAAAAACATAACTCAAATAAAGATAAAGTTCAAAATATGCATTTGTAGAACCAACAAACATTTTATTCGTCGTCTGAGTCACAGTGATGACATATATAGAATCCGAGATCACCGGGAGTGCACTCATCGTGTGCCCACTGCTTACATGTTTTGCATTGAATCCATCCTTCTCCTGGTTTGCTATTAAAAAATTTCTCGCAGCAAACAATGCAAATTGTATCGTCTTCATCAGATTCATCGTCAGAAGACTGAAGAACCTTTCTTTTCGCTGCTTTAACCTTTGGCGCCAATGCTTTCCCTTTTTTTACAAGCTTTGCTTTAGTTTCCGACTTTAAAGCCTCCAGTTCGGGCGTATCAGTTAAAACAGCAGACTTTCGTTTTTTCCGGCCTCTAGTTGGTTGTTTTTTTGGTGCAGACTTTGGAAATAGTGTCACTGCTGCTGGAGAAAAACTCAGCATCGAAGTAATTTCACAGAAAACGTGATTAGATGGTACAGCATGAGAGGTAGAAGGCAAGTCTTCAATTGCAGGTGGTAAACCAGCCAGATGAAGAGCTTCATTCGGAGGATTAGTGAGTAAAGAACTTTGATTTCCTAAGGCACAACCATCATCAGGTATGGGCGGGATATCAGGTGGTACTTCTTCATGTTGACGGTCTTCTTGTACGTACGGTCGATCAGTTACACTGGATGGCAAAAAATGATCTTCCCCAAAAATGTTCCTGTTAAATGGTTTAATTCCAGTACATTGAAAGCCTTTGGTAATGTTATTTTGTGAAAGTGCTAAAGAAAGTACCTCACGAGCAAGTCCTGGAATATCATATATTGTCATAGATTTTCCAGGATGATTGCGCATCCAGGAGCCTTGTTGGGACGTCATATATTTTTTTAAGGGACCATAAACTGACCGGTCAAGAGGCTGGAGGCGATGGGAACAATGAGGTGGAAATGATAATAACACAACTCCATTTTCTCTGGCAAATTTAACAGTTTTATATGCCACGTGAGATTCATGGTTATTCAGTAGTAGTAGGATGGGTTTTTCGGTAGAAGGCCGAACATGTGAAATAAAGTGTTGAATAATTATAAAAAAGTCATCAACAGTCATCCAACCTGATCCATTGCCAGCTCCAATGCACCCTGGCGGACCATCTCGAATAAAGTGATCCTGAAAGCGCTTTCGAGGAAATAGAAACATCGGCGGGACGTGGTTACCAATAGCGCTTACTGCAATGCATAGAGTTACTAGAACCCCCTTTCACTGGATGTTATACCCCCAACTTGTTTTGTGCCTTTTGCGGCTATAACTTTTCCTATTTGAGTAAATTGAAATCTGTCCTGGACATTAGCAAGTTTGTCATAAAACAAATCAACATTTGTCTTATTAAAATTTGTCACACGTCCAATACTGGTTTCCTCGGGAGCTCGAATGGATAAATTAGGATGTTTTTTAAGACTATTCGTTAGCCAATCTTCGCCCGCTGTCTTATTTTTAGAACATGACTCAGGCACTTTAACTTTAAATGTTATAGCACAATCATAAGCTAATTTTCTTACCTCTTTTGGAGAGAGACCAAAATAAATTTTTGCGCACCGCTTAATATAAAGCTCAAGTTCATTCATTTGGGCATCTGTAAATATTTGTTTGTTTTTACTATACCCAAAATTTTCTAATGAGACATGTGTAATATTATTATTATCGTTTTTCACTTTAATTTTCTTAACATATCTGCTAAGTGTTACATGACAAATTTTAAGATCTTTTGCTACTGATCAAATGGATTCATTAATTAAAACTTCAAAAAATCTTCTTTGGATGTCTCGCCCCTACTTGTTTTCTTCTTATAGTTTCTCATGCTAAAATTAAACAATAAAAAACTATTATCTTAACCGTTGCAATTTTTGGGTAAGTTATAACACGTTACAATTTGCCCCGAGCTAAGTGTTTCAACATACCCCAGCAGACATGTGTCCACTATTTTATTTTATTTCAAAAAACTAAAAGCTGTAATCAGCTACACTGTAAAAGTGCAACTATATACCCTAACAAACAGCACCCCAACTTAAGTTGAACAAATGGGCATACATGCAAAAAGATATTCAAATTATATTCCTACCTTCAAATTTTACTTTGACGTCACAATTTTCCTAAACTGCACTTAAATTTCAATCCGAACGTACGCACTCTTCAAAAGTTGGTGGTTGACTGAGAGGCCCCAAGGCCTGCTTGTATATGCAATACGAGATTTGCCGAGTAGCGCCGACTTAAAATTCGGCTACTGTTTCAACTTACCCCGTGTTGCAACGTACCCCGGTCTCCCCTATCTCCTTTCCTAAACATCATCATGAAAAGAAAACCTACCATTAGGCCTCATACCGGTAAAAAAAAATTTCGCATATATACTCAATACAAACATACCTATATCTTAACACACTCTCATTACCATCCAACCCTAAAACTGTCAAGAAACTGAAAAAATCAAGATCTAAATTATTTGACTATATAAGACTAATAGAAGACAAAATACCTTTATGAACTCAAGGTGGATATTCTATTCTGTATGGATATGGCAAAAACTACATAGGAGAAGCTGGTAGGTGAATCTTCACCAGATTTAAGTAACAACAGCATATCTCTCTGAAGAAATTGATTTCCATATGTTAATATTGTTAAAAGCATTGTGCTATGAAAAGTGATTTAAGACTTTCTTAATTAGAAGTTTGTTGATATAAGTTTAAAGCTATATATACAGCTTTAAGATATTGCAATTGTAAGGGTTAGAATCATAAGAGTCTAAGTGCGTCTGCCACTGTCTTGAGATAATTAAGGTTTAAGTTAATTGATTATTGTAAATTTGATTTGAATGCATTTGAAATAGTTTTTGTATAAAAGAATGTGGTTTATGTAACTATTTTAAATACCGTATACTAGAGATTAAAAAAATCTAAAGTTCACTGGTTTTATGTCACTTGGATCCTTATGGTCCTGAGCACTTTACAATTCTATTTTTATGAAAACTTACACTTTATTATACAACAAATTATCAAAATTTACAGCAAAAACTAACTAAAATATGTCTAACCATCGTAATCTGACACGATACTGTCGTTGTCTTCATCCAGTTCTGTATTTTCTTCATCATTAAACAGAACCGTCTTTTGACTTTTTTTCTTAGAGCTTTTCTTTCCTTTGATCTCATGTGGCATATTTAAATAAAAATCATGATAAATGGGTGGGATAAAAGGTAGAAGTTGCTTTGAATTTTCCCATTTTAGGAACGGAATCTTCAATGGAGTGGGATATAGGCTCTTAAATACTTTGTCATTTAGCGACCAAGATGGTCTTCCGGTTTTCAGCATAGAGCAGTTCTCGCTTTGATTCATAGAAATGTAAGAAGTTCTTACATTATTGTACAAAAAAACAAAAAAAGTTTTCTTTTTTGAATTGAAACCACACTATCTCACGCCACTTTATCGGTTTTTTTTTCAGTGTCTTTTTTTGGGTTAATCATTAGACTATTAAAATATTCAAATGAAACAAAATTAGTTTCTTGCATTTCGTACACAGTGAATTTTTCAGATATTTTTTTAATAATTTTGGTCCAGTCTTGTGGAACAAAAACGGATACAAACATTTTTTTTATCTTTCTCAGTACCGCCAAATGAGCAATGGCAATCCATGTATGAATGCCCAATTTCAAAAACCTGTGATCAATTTTTTCTAGGCAGGTGGATTGCACCAGATACATAAACAATTTTGCAATATTTTTGTTTTTGTTCTGGCCCCCACCAATGTGGGGCAATAGTGATCAATATCACTATAGCAGATTAAATGGGTGACAGTACTAGGAAGTCTTTTAACATACTAAAAAAAAAACAGGATAATAGCCAATGACCTACTTTTATAATATTATTTTGCAAAACTTACCTTAAGTAAACAGGATCTCCTGTAAACCTCTCTGAGCTATTGTTTCATTAACATCTGTGATATTCCACTAACCATATCATGGATGCAAAAATTGTACGTCCACAACTGTCGTAAATAGTATACCTTGCTCGTGGTAACTACTGGCGTGGGTAAGGTTTTTTGCAAATCAAAGCAAACCACTCGAGTTTTTCCTAAGCTTTGCATCCCATACTCAATATCAAGTTTTTTTTTGAGTTTTGACACTTTTAACTTTTCTAAGTCGTATTCTATTTTATATTGTTTATGGGACTCCGTCCCGTTTTTTATTAAATTGGTTAAACGGTCACATGTATGACATGTATCCAAATGGGGTTTGTGAAACTTCAAGTTAAATTCAGTACAAAATATGTGCCTATAATAGGACTGCTTTACAGGCTCTTTATCTAATTGAGCACACCACTCGGTTATAGGGTGTACATTTTGGAAACATTCAATCCTTCAGGCAAGTAACGGGTATTAGCATTTTGGGATCTGGAATAATGACTTTTGTAACGCGGAAAGGTTTGTATGTGTTTTAATACATTTTTACGTTGAATTTCATCAATTTTTGTCGCGTGACGACGTCGCTTATCAAGTTCTATAAAACCGTGGCTATCCTTTTTTAAGCAGACAGTTCGATACCTCTTGTTTGAGATGTCAAACGTTTTTAAAAAAAACTTCTTGCAAACCCTAAAGCCTAACAGTTCAACGACGACAGAAAAATTTTTGTTAGAAGTAGCTCCACTATTTTTTTTCTTTTTGTTTCATTTTTATCAATACATGATTCTAAATACTGTGTTTGTGCATCATAGCTCGGCATGTCATAGAATTTAGTAAATAGAGTTAGTTAAATTTTATTACAGTCATATCTGCAACTATGGTCATATGGTTTTAATTTTTTTCCGCGATTTTTTTGCATCTTACTGTGTCATCTTCTTTTCCCTGCTTTCTCAAACGTTTTATTTTATTTCTCTTCTATTCATCAACATTTCTTGCTCTTTTTTTTGGCCCGTTTTGGAGTAACTGCAAGTAAAAGACATTTTTGACACTAGTTTCATATAATTCACTATTAAAATCTCTATAATAATTGTAGCAATCCCTACCAGAAATCTAGATAAGAAAGTTACATAAAGAAAGAACCCTCTTGAGTGAACTTTAATAGTAAATAGTTATTAAACAAAATAATATGCTTTATTATAGAAAAAAAAACAAAAGAAGTATGCATGTATACCAAGATTGTTGTTGTAGACAGTGTATTATGTACTTACCATGAATTCTTGTTACATCACCACTTGTGCTTGGATTATTATCAAATAATTCTGGTTCTATAAGTTGTTCTTCATCAGTTGAGGAGCTACTGCTACTAGGGTAATAATCACTATTTTCATCCGTTGCATAAGGATCTGATTCATCTGATTCCATATTCTCTTAAATTTGAACTCAAAGCGGCTTTTACTATTACAAGAAAAATTATAGGTTAGAAACCAAAAAAGAAAAAATAAATGTTCTTTAAACAAAAAACCGTTATTTTTTTATTTAGAATGATTTATAAAATACAATCACTTACCGGAAATATTTATGTTCCGTTTACTCATATTAAAATGCACAAAATATTTAAAAAAACACAATAGCCGGTATACACGTGTCAATAATACTGAATCTATGTTACAAAACTTTATAATAAAATTTAGCGGCAAACAGATCCAAGTGCGCTTAGATGCCTTTGACTCTAAGAATTAAACCTTCAAAAACAAATCTAAGAATTAACATAATAAAATTTAGTACATTTTTTGGTCAGATAATAGATAGAGCCAAATTTTTGAGAATCACTTGGATCTCTTTGTCACCAAATAAACACTACATTTAACTATGCAAACATGGGTCTAACTAATATTTTTTTAAACTGTCCCTTAGACCCTTATGATTCTAACCCCTTCAATTCATAAAAGAGAAAAACACAAAAAGGCATCTGATGATGCTCTTAGTAAAATAATTGAAAAGGATAAGACTTAAAACAAGAAACAGTCATTACTGTAAGAACGACTCTTAGAAGAAATATTTAAGAGCATAACATAAAAAACTGTGGAAATGTTTAAAAAGATGTATATCAGCAAGTCATAAACAAAACGTAAAAAAATCGTAAAACGAATGGAATCTGTATAAGAGATTAGACTAGACTTTGATAACAATTTTACAATCTCCAAAATTGGAATGGAAAATAATGAGAAACCAGAATTAAAATGAATAAACGAGTTATGTGACCTCGTCCAATCTTCAAGGAAAGCATTTAATGAGACATGGACCTCTGCAATTGTAATGTATAGAAAAACTATTATTATACACAAATTTAAAGTAAAAGAAAAAAAGGTTGTTGATTGATTAAAAATTTTTCCAAAATATGTTAAGCAGGTAAGCTTATACTCATATTTATTCTGTATACATTTGTCTTAATCCAAGTTATTTAGCTTTTGAAGAGTTAATGAATTAAAATTGCTATTTAGTCTCTTTCTTGCACTTGTCAATTTATTTACAAATCAGAAAATACTTTCACAACCAAAATGGAAAAGCTGATATGGAAAAATTTATTTATTATTTAGAATGATTAAAAAAATTACTTTTACTTTCTCTGAACTATCTACTTTTCAATGCTTCAGATAAAATAAAAATGCTGACTTAGCACTTTACCTTTTGCTACTGTAGTATTTTCATAGGCAATTACCTGTCCTAAATGGACGGTCCTTCGCATAGGCAATTTGCGTTTTGGGGAGTTTTTTATTTCTTTTGCACAATCTGCAGTTTAAGCCTTCGTTTAAAATGCCAATTCCATTTAGATTCCCTTAACGGAAGTATGTATCATTTCGGTTTCCATTATTGTCATCACTTTATTTCTACTCAACTGACCTGCCTTTGAATATTTCTGTTGCAGTACTGTGTATAATACCTGTTTGTTTATACACTTCTATTATTTAAGACTTTTGCTCCAACATAATGGATGCAAGTTTTCCTAGCTAATTAAATATATCTTGTTTTACCTATTTGATCTACCGCTTCTCTCGTAATATCTAATGATGATATGGACTTTAATGAGGTTGGTCTGGAAAGTTTTTAACCTAACAAAGATTCAAAACGTTATTATTTAAATTTATTTCTGCAAAGTATTTCTCTTAATAAGGCTCCAGTCTCTTTAACTTATCCAAATAGTATTCGGCGTCTTTCTCGATAAAATAAGTGCCTTCTCATTTAAAGAAAATCTCGGTCCTCCGAGCGTAATTTAAATATAAGAAATAAAACGAAGTTGATTAAGGTTTGGGGTAAAATAAGGGTGGTCGTAATTCATGGATTTCCGCCTTCACAAAACTATTTTTTGATGCAAATGTGTCGATCAAAATCGGTAATTATAACTCCATGATTATCCTAAAAAACAGTAATTATAACTTTTCTTTCAGCCAAAACAGCTAATAAGCTTCCTTTGGACCGGATTACAGTCTACTGCTGACTGTATATTTGTTTTGGGCATATAATAGCGTATCCAAGTTCCGATCCGATAATCATCGGCGCCAAAACTATAATTTATTGCATCTACACTGCGGCAATACAGTACTGGAAATGTCAATTCGAACACGTTTTAGGTCTAACGTGAGCAAACCGTGAGGACAGCTTCCACATGGCTAAATCTTGATTTAATATGTGACATTAACACGTTCTTTGGAAATATTCATGGCCTCTGTTATTTCTCTCAGTTTAATTCCACGGTCGTTTAGCACTTTCGCGATGTTAATGTCAGTGGTTTTTTTCGTTCATCATCTCTCAAACTGGTCAAACTGGTGAGTTGCCCAAAATTTCAGTGTTAAATGTTAATATGGAATCCCCGTATACAGTATCTCATTCATATTTAAATTGCCTATGCTCGATTTTCTCCATTTTCACACTTATCAACAACTGCACGTAGATAATAGATGAAATTTGTAGAGTTATTCACTTTTTCTTCTGGAAAACGTAATGAAGCTTACCTCATTATAACTTTCTTCTTCTGAAATCTTCCTCATTGGACTTTTCCTTTTGTTCTTGTGTCGAATCTTTTCACGCAAATAACATTTAAAACCGCATTTATTCTTGAAGGTCTTCTTTCGAGTTGTTACTATAAAACGCAGCAGCACTCCACTCCAATGGTGATTTAACCTTGTGTCGCTCTTCCTCAACCAATAATTTGCTTTTGACAAAATCAACAGTGACTTGTTTGATTGCGAGAAAATGACATCATCTGATATTAAGAGTTTGATATAGAGACTAAAACTTGACTTAGTATTTCAGCATCATCAATTTACTTACTACTAGAATTGTTTAAATCAGTAACTGATAGCTCAAATTCTACGATGTACTGACTTACCTGGTACATGTTCCTTAACTTTCTCTGGAGCTGAATTCAGGAAGCTACTTCACTCTTTGCATAAGTCGCATTTACAGTATCCATTCACCTTAACTATATTGTCAGAAATACACTGTACAAATCTTCCTAGCTTAAAAGACTCTGATGAAACTGATAGAAACTTATCAGCATCTGATGAAGATTCTACTCCTAAAACTTCTAAGACCACATTTTGTTAAAAAATATAAGACTGGTTTCCAGTTACCAAAGCCCTTCTTCTTAAATCTTTCCTGTATCAGAAATCCTGATAAATACACAATTTAGCACCGAGCTGGGCACAAAACCTGTAGATTTCTTCGCTTTTTCTTCTGAAAAAATACGTAATGAAGCTTACCCCATTGTCACTTTTTTCTTTTGCAATGTTGATGTGTTCAGATTACGACTTTCCCTTTTATTGATAAAACAGTGCATCTTCTGGTGTCCAATATTTCCAGACAAATAACATTTAAAATCGTAAATACTGCTGGATCCACGAAACTATACAAACTTTTGGTCAGTTGGTCAAAAGATTGACTAGCTTTTATAAAAGAACGATACCATACTCACTTTGTTAACTCAATAACCCCCTCATTTGAAGTAAATCATCGTTCGCCAAGGCATTTTTCCAAATTCGGAAATAGAAAAAAATCACTGGGGGCCAGATCTAGTAAATAGGGTGGATGTTGTAACAATTGAAATTTCAATTTTCGCTATCGCAACTGCATAGGTGTGCACATGCGCATTCTCATGATGAAAGAGGGTTTCTTTATGTTTAAACGTGGACGCTTTTCTTTGATTTCCTCACTCAACTGGTGCAATAATAACGGATAATACACCCCTGTTATCGTCTTTCCTTTTACCAAAAAATCGATGAAAATAATATCCTAAATCACCATTATAAAAGACTGTGGTCATCACCTTGTCAGTTGATTTCATTGTTTTCCCATTCTTCGGAGCATCTTCACCTTCAAAACTACACTGTTTTTCTTCAGTTGCTCTTCATCTGTGGAGTTTTCTACTTCTTGTTCTCCTTCTTCTTCTTCTTATAATAAGACTAAGTCCTGTTTAGTCCGTTGCGTTAAGCTTCCTTCAGAGCTCCCTGTGACGCTAAGCTCCAGCTTTCATACCATCTCTTGGGTGGTCTGTCTGCTGGTCTTCGCGAGTTTGGTTTTTGCGACATCGCCCACTTTGCCCATCTTTTATCTGGCATCTTTTTTACATGGTCTCTCCAGCATCTTTTGTGTATCCTATACCACATTCTGTATTTTTAGTTCTTTACTGATGTCCTGGCTTGTTATTCTATCCCTGTGGGGTAATTCCCTTGATGGCTCTTAGTATTTTCATTCCGATCGTTTCGGAGAGATTTCTTTCGCTTGATACCTCACTAGGTAGTTGAATCTTCTCACCTGCTGAATTATTTTGTTTTCGGCTACCAGTTTTCACCTTATAAGTTCCTTAAAAATAACCACTAAATATGTTTTTTGTGTTGAGAGGTTCATGTTAAATTTGTGTGCTGTTACTTTCATCTTGTATAATAAACTTTGTAGGTGGTCTTCATTCTCTGCTATGACGAGTGCAATGTCTTCATACGTGATATGTCTTCATTCTTCAATGGTCCCATCCTATATTCAGCGTTCACTTTTTTAATATTTTCAATTATTTGTTCCATAATGGTCCCTAAGGTTGTCACCTTGTCCTATGTCAGTATTAATTGCACTTCATCAGAGAGTCCATCGATCGTTTTTTTATTGTTCTACTTCTACTGTTCAGTTCTTGTATAATTTATGTTGTTCTGGTCTAGAATCTTGATTACGTTATCTAGTCGGACAACTGAGTTAATACCACAAAACAAACAAACAGGTGCTTGTTGAATTCTATCGATTTTCTATCATTTGGCGCAATATGAATAATGTGTTCACCGTTGACCTATTGGACCTAAATCCTTGCTGTTCTTCGATTATAGGTACGTTTTCCATGAGCCTATTAGGAATGATTTTAGTTCATATCTTAAAGACCGAGCTCAGTAGCGTTATGCTTCTAAAGTTATTGGCATGAATTTTACTATAGATATACTTACTCTCTATTTTTCAACAGTTTGGTAAATTTTTTCTGTAGTTCTCTTTTCTCCATGGTATTTGATGAGTTCATTATCGATATCATTGACGCCAGGAGTTTTTCGGGTTTCTAACTCTACGTTGTCGCTTGAACTTCCTCTATTGTTATTTCATATTTAATGTTATCGTCATTAGATAGAATATCTATTTTTAATGTGTTTATATCGGGTATATCATACATATTCTCGAAGTGTCCAATTGAATTTCTTTCACGTTCACTTCTTGAGTAATCTGTTTTTTCCAATTTCAGCAAGTTCCGTGCTTTTTTTGAATGCAGTATAGATCTTCCTCATTGTCAGTTGAGATTTTCTACCTGTGGAATATAATATGTTTTATCCACAGTAATATTTCTCCGAAGAAATTCCGCAGGATTGTGATGGAATAGGGCCAAAATAGCCTCAGAGCCAACCCGATTGCGCTTATTCTCCTCTGTCAGCAAACGTCGGATTTATCTTGCCAAAATTATTTTTACAGACAATTGTTCATTCAAATATTTCACGTAACTTAATTCGGCGAGCACTTTTAATTATATTCAAATTTTTGTCAATATCGGGAGTAGTCACTTCCCCCGGATGTCAATCGATAATTGGGCAAATCAGCATTCTGGTCACGCAAAAATTTGGTCACGAGCCGTACAGGAATGTCCTCTCCTTCTGATGGGCAGTGACTGCATGGCTCCAGTAACTATGGACTGCGAGGGATTCGTGACGCACATTGAGTGGCAGCATTCCAACAGACCTGCATTGCTAAATAGGGGGACCATCTGGTACACAGATGGCTCCAGAATGAACAACAGAGCTGGATCAGGGCTTTGTGGTGGGATCCCACATACCAGTAGGGCATACTCGCTGGGGGAGCACGCCACTGTATTCCAGGCCGAAGTATTTACTCTATTAAAATGCGGACAGAAAATCCCAAGCTGCGGAAACCGCAATACAGTCGTATCAATATGCTCGGACAGCAGAGCTGCCATTAAGGCTATCACGGCCGCAAAGGTAAGCTCCAAGATTGTACTAGAGTGCATAAAAGTCCTAAAAAAACTGGTACATGTTGGCTGCAGGGTCCAGCTCGTCTGGATACCTGGCCACGCAGGCCATGCAGGCAATAAGGAAGCGGACTCTCTTGCCAGACTGGGATCCGCGAATGTGTCGATGGGGTCGGAACCCATAGTTGGTATCGCCAAAAGCGTTGCGGTCGCGTCAATGAAGGGTCTGCTGGACAAGTGGACCCACCGAAGATGGACTGAGTCCCCTGGTATGAGACAGACATTTCTATTTTGTGTGCTCGTTTACTTTTTTTATTAGAAACATCTGGTCATTTTTAACAGTTGACAGCTTAAGGAGTTTATTTTGGTTTAGATTTAGGCAGTATTTCATGCGATTGTTTTATTTTGGCGAGAAATATACCAAGAACTTGTTGTGTCGTGAATTGTGGTAGCAGAGGTAACAAAAACCTAACTTAGTTTTATCAGATTTCCAAAGAACTAAGTTTCAAGCATAGACTAGACCTTAATGAACTCTCCAAAAAAAATGCCAACAATGGATAAATGCAATTTAAAGAAATGACTTATCAGAAAGTTTTTAGCCTATGGTCGAGTGTGCAGCAAACATTTCTTGTCTGGTAAATTCCTAAGTGGTCAGTTCTTTTTTTAATCTCTAATGGGGCTGTTGGGCTCAGGGTTTCATAGAATGTTGTTGGATATTATCAAAATTTGATTCCCAATCCAACCCAGACCTAATTTAATGTTAATATGGTTCCTTAATTAATACATTCACTGATTTTGTACTTTTACTTTCAACATATAATTTTAAAATGTTAATTTTTCATAAATGCTTAAGAGCATATAATTGTTTGCTTTAATAACACAAATTATAACTATTTGCTTTAATGTTTACACTAAATAATTGAACCAATTTTATATTGTAGGTAAGCCAGCTCAATTAAAAGATTATAGGAATGTTGATTATATACCAACTTTATCTATGGGTTATGGACATGTCAGTTCTATACAAAATGGCCGCAAAATTTTGCTTAGCACAATATCATCACCATCACTTATCACACCTTCTAGAAAATTCACTAGTTCATTCCCTTCAACTGGTGGGATATTGCTCGAACCAGTTAAACTGTCTTCAGTTTTATTTCTTTTTAGCTTCATCTCACTTATTCTAACCACAGGTACTTTTGATGGGCCAGGAACATTCCAGGAAGATAATTTATCTGTGCGTGCCCTGTTTTCCACCATTTGTGTTAGACTCTCTAACTTATAATATAAGATGGCGGCTGCAGAGATCAGAATGACCCCTCATACAGGTGCGATGTCCTGAGTGAATTCCTCCAACTTCTTGAGTTGGAGCACGCTCGTTCATTTTCTGTGAGTGCTTAACCTAAAAGTAAAAAGGTTTTTTGTTACAAATAAAATCAAAATAACTGTTTTCACTCATTTAGCTATTGCTTATGTAAAGATAAAGACAAATAAAAATATATAGAAGCATTTTTATATTTACCTTTCCAGTAACAATGGTGAAATCTCCAACTCTTCTTACAGAATAATTTGAAACCCATCCAGCGTCAAAATATCTATAGCCAGACAAACTTTTGTAGGCTTTCTGTAGGCTCATTTGGTCAGCACAAGATAAGAAATAATATCAAACGCCATTACTTTTGGAAATCTTTCAAGTTTGTTGTTGTTTCTCCATCAGTTAGGGCAAAAGGCTCAACGCAGACTACCACCCTTATTTTATCCTTATATCGCAAGGCAATAAATGGATCACTGCTTTCTAACTGCACCAAATATACACTTTTTCGCAAAACCGCCATAATTCGAAAGAAAACTACAGGAGCACAATAAAACGCAAGAGAACACAACTATACACACTTCGCAATAAACACACCCTTGAAATAATGACCTTTGACGTTGAAGGGATGCCACTATTGACCAAAAATCCAAAATAGATATTGTTTTATATGTATCACTTACGGGATATCAAAGTGTGCCTGTCTATAGGCCGCCATTTTTGTTATTGTTCAGTCAGCTGTTTTGGATTGCCTAATAGAAATGATATACGTAACGGATGAAACTCAAACTTCGACCATAGAGTAATACTTCTTAGATAGGAATGTCCCATAAGAGCCAATAGAGCACCGAACTGTCAATGAATGTTGCGCCCTCTGAATGCCGAGGAGTAATACTAACCGGAAACAAAAATCAGTTTGTGACATCATAGAAGCGGGAAATTTAAAATTTTATTGTAGCGACAAATTAGAATTGTGTTTTACTATACAATGGCTTAAAATTATTGGGAAATATGTGGTTCTCTTAGATTTAGCTCTCTTAATACGTGAATATAAAAAGTGTTAAATTGGGAATTTTTTTATCTCCATATTATACAAAGTCCTCCATTTATCACTTTTTCTATTAACATACTATAATTTTTGAGTCACTCATACATTTCCTACTATAAATACATAGGTCTGGGTTTTGTGAATCAAAGAAAAAATTATAACAAAATATATTACCATATTCTGAAAAGAGATTATCTCAACAAATTCACAAGTTATACAATAAAACTTAGCATTTATACAAGTTTACTCAAATATTTTCAAATAGTGCAATGGTGTTTTATGTCGAGTTACGGAGATCAAATGGCATTTATCAATAATACACCATTCGATTTTAATTTGTGTTAAAAAGTATCGAAAAACATTGTAGAGAGTACATTCAGGACTGGGATTCTAAAATTACGATTCGACACGATTACTCGATATGACTGATTCTAAATAAAATTTTCAATCGTGAGTGTCTTGCGGATTGCCTAGTTTTTAACGATTTGTGGACGACATGCTTGGGTATATCGTATGCAGACGATATAGCTTCTTCCTTATTTAATACGTGCATAATGTGTCAGCATCCTTTTTTAAACGTATTTGTTTCATTGATTGTTTACCAGTAGTCACACCGTTTTTATTTGTATATCAAGAAGCTTTCTTAAACACAACAACTAATAGTTCTAATTTGACCCTATTTATCACAACCTTCTGTTAATAATAGAGGCAGAGGAAGTAGAGTTACCATTGAATGGGCAGTTTTAGTATGTCAAGATTTTATGCCACAGATTGTTACCAAAGAAGCATTGGAAAATATTTTAAATTTGGAATTAGGGAAACTACTGCAACTCGTTGGATCTATAAAATTACTGAAATTATTGAGAATTACCTTGCTGACCGATTCATTAATTTTCCAAATATAAGAGATGAGAGACAAATTAATAAAGTAACATTTATGGAGAGATCCAATTTCTTTGGTGTTATAGGTCCTATTGATTGCACCCATGTTGCCATATTAAGACCAAAAGTGGATGAACACAACAAGTTTTTGTGATTTTCCATGAATTCAATAATTATTTCCCAATGAGTAGTGGTGGTTTTAAACGACATTTTTTTATTTTAAAGAAATAATAGGCACATATTTAAATAAAAAAACACGGAGGCGAAAAAAATTAACAAAATTAATGAAAATTCTTAGTGTTTATCAAAAGCAATGACAATTGACGGTGCCATCTGTCAAATATTAGGGAAAATAACAAATATATAACAAGAAACCTAAATCAAATCGAATAAAACGAGTTTAGCCGACGATTGAAATTTAGAATCACCCTTCTCGTCGCGATCGAATTCGAAGTCGTGGTCGTATCAAGATCGAGTCGTGATTTTAGAATCCCAGCCCTGACCCCTATGAATGACAAAACTGACATTGACATTAATGACAGAAGGTTAAAGATACGTTTACATATTACTAGCTACAGAGCTATGACAGATCTAAGAAATGTATACATTAACACTTTAATAGAATTTACTCAAGCTATTTAAGAAAGACGAAACTTCAAACCTATAACGCCGTTTCAAACCGAAGTATCAAGGGCTATCTCCAAGACACTATTGATCTCATAACATAAATTATCGTACGCTAAAAGCTTGAACAATACCGTGAACGATCGATCGACAAAATCATCATTTATTTATACCAGCCAAGGACGCACTCAATCATATGGGGTATGGAAAAAGTTAAACTTATGTAGGTATGAGCTGATTTACCTCTTAATGGCATTTACGTTAATGCGATCACCTAAAAGTATTTTCGTCATTATAATAAACAGTATAGCGACAGATGCTTTTGATAAATTTTATAAATAATTTACAGCCAAATAGATTTTTAAATAAAATTTAAAAAAAAAAAGCAAATTGAGTTCTGCTGTTGAATATTTCTTAAGAATGTTTTTTAGGTTGTCGTGTCAAGGCCGTCCATCTTGAATCAACTAATACAATCCTTATTACAATGGCTAAAAGAAAGTAATATAATTGCCTTGAAGCATATTGGGATGCGTGGTCTTGTTTTACCTACACAACAAACAGTATACAGTGCGTCTCAGAAGTCATTCATAGAGTCAATAATAATCAAACGACAGCGAGTTTAAAAAAACCGGACCTTTTTTTTTAATTGACACTCATATATTTTATGATATATTTCATACACAATATTCTGTACCATCTGTATTCAACATTTTTTGAAATATTACGAGTTATGTTTTTTATTGGGCTTTTTATAAAACAAATGTAAAATAGATTTAGCGATACAAAAATAATTACATTTTTGACTCGATCGTCAAGTATTCAATCGATTCATATGGTTAACAGATATCACAGTAAAGATATTGTAAACAGAACAAACAACGAAACAATCTGTAATTTAGAGTCCTGAGGATGACTTTATAAAGGTGGACAAAAAAATTAAAAAAGCTTTATTGTTTTCTCCCCTCTTTATAAGTAGCATTGTTAATATTTGTAAGAAGTGAGTGAAGTTACCTTATCAAAACAAAAAATGGGTGCAAATAAGGTGAGAATAAGCATGCGCAAAAACAACAAAAAGAGCTCATATTTTACATTTGCCAAGCTGGAATATTTTCCTTTTTGTAGCATATTTTGGAGAGGTAAATTTTATTTTTTATTTTATTAATTAGTCTAACACTATATAGCCTGTGCTGCTTTTGTCAACGTAAAATAAACAAATACACGAGAACTTGCGTTTTATCCACCTCTATCTGTGGAAGTAGCCAGACTAGTTCATCCCCGAATACTACGCAGAATATTTTTTTAGCGACAGAATAATATTAAATCTTTTCTAAACACCTTTTTTACTTAAAAAAGATTTTGCTGCACTTGTCCTCTTGCCTCAACGTAGGATTTCAGAATATGTTGGTTGTGGCATATTATTAATCAATCTATATTCACAGAGCACAAAAAAGTTATTAAGCTATTCCGAAATCGTAGCATAACCATTTGTTACAGCATTGTCACCAAGATTAATTTCTTGTGCGCTAATATTGATATTTTTTACCCCAATCAATCAAGAGCAATCATCAATTGTTCCTAAGTTTCATATTGTAAACTAGATGATTTATCTTATCGAATTGTTGGTGTTAGAATATTAATTATAATATTTTATTGTCGTTTTGTAGGTAAGTGATTAAGTTTAAATGATAAATTTTAGTCAATAGGTTAATAGTCAACGGTTTTTTGTTTTGTAGTTTTTTTATTGTCGGCACATTTGATGATAGCCTGTAAAATGGAATATTGGTGTTATACAGGGATATTTGTCACATGTGCACTTACACCTACCGACAGTATCATATAGTATTAGTAATAAATACATATTTATATAAAGAATATGAGAAAAAAAATTATATCGACACAAATAGATAAAAATCCTTAAAATTGTTAATTAACCGTAACAACTACTCCAAAACCTGAATTATATCTTGTTTTTGAGGCATTAAAAATTGTTTATAAAAAACGTGATGCAAGATTTTTCATTTTTCGCGTCTGATGTAAAGCGACCTTTATCATTTATTATGCGAGCGAGGATAGCACGGAGTCGCCTTGTTCCATTTTTCTTTTCCATTTTCATTTCGTCGCGGCGGTGGTTGATTATTTTTCCTCATTTCGTTTGATAGTTGAAGTTCGGTGAAGCTCAAGAAGGGCAACAGGGTTGCCCTCCACTTATTTCGACTTCGTTTAAAATTCAAAATTGAGTTTTGGCTTTACGAAATTAATTTGATTAGACTATAGTATTTATATGGGGCTTAAAAACTTGTCTTTTATTATTATCAATTCACACTATCAGTCTACAGGTTATATGCATTTACTCTAGCTTTAACTTTTCAATAAGGTTTCTGTAGAACAATTTGTCTTGGCATTTAAAATAGGCTCTAACTTTGGCAAATACTTCTTCATTGAATTTCACAAACAGCAAGTAGTCACATGAGGCTAGATACTGAGAAGACGCTAGATCATATTGACCATCGTCGTTCACCATTTGTGATATAGTCTTGGCGAAACTGTACTTTTTTGTATCTGAGAACATTTCTTCTCTATTTGGTTAATTAAATATCTTGTAAACACGAAATAAATATGCTTTTTATTATAACAAGTGCATCAAAAATTCGGTTTATCGCCTCTTGACGAATACAAATTTGGCGGATTCATGCCAGTCGAATATTAATCATCAAGGAAAAAGTTTTTTTTAATATAATTATTAGACTTTTGCCATATGTAACAAAGATCTTAGTTTAAAGCATCTAGCTTTTCACAAGCAAGAGAACGAGTAGAAGAATAGTTGACATTTGGCATATTATGAGTTGGTGTCTGTTGTCCAAATATGCCAACCGTCCGGATCTCTAGAATTAAAACAGTACCATTACTTCTTTTTAATCTATAACTTGATATAGATATAGCGATATCATAAATTATTCTTGCTCTGCCTTTTTCCCGGTTTCCGTCAATCTTCCACATTCTGATAGTGGAGCGCCAATTGTTGCAACAATGTGGTCGGTGTCTCTTGTGCGTGATCTGCCTAGGCTTTTTTTAACTTCCCTTCCTGTATCGCAATCTTCTCCAGACCGTTTTTTTACAGACATGTCCGAAATAGCCTATTATATTTGCTCTGTTACCTGCGTTCTCAGCCTTTTCTTAATATCTCCAATAAAACATCTCGAATGCATCAATCCACTTTTTGTCTTTTTTTTGTTTCCTTTGCTTTCCTGTCGTATTGGTCAATGCAGATCGCAGGTACACAAGCTACCTTACCACGGCGATATTATTTATTTCCGTTATTGGTCTTAGCTGTTGCCTTTATCTATTACCATAATCCTTATAAGACCTGCCTCTATGCTGATGTTTTCTATTCTATCTAATAGTCTACTTAATTCCTCTTCAGACTTAGCGAAAATAGCTATATCATCTGCATAACTGATATTAAAAATCTGCCTTCCGTTAATACTCATACTGCGATTCTACATATCAGTGGCCTTTTGCAAAATATATTGAATAGCGTTGGACTCATTATGCAGCCATGCCTCACTCCCTTAGTAACATAGAAATTTCCAGTTAATTCCTCTTCATTCTGACCCGAGCTCACCCATCATGATTTAGATTCCTAATAAGTAGAATCAGGTGGAATAGCACTTTTATTTCGGACAGAACTTGCTACAACTTCCTCCAATTTACCAGAACAAAGGCTTTGCTATAATCGATAAAGCATATGTATATCGTGATGTTAATTTCCCTGGATTTGCTCTCTAGTGCCGAAACCTGCATGTTCCACTCCCTAAATTTCAGGTAGTAGAAATGGTTTTATATTTGTTAGTATTATTAGTAACATGGTTTTACTGCAATGTGTAATTAGTGCTGATGTGTGGCCACTCTTCCTTTTTTTATGAAATGGAATATATATTGATGTTGTCTAGTTCTCTGGCCACATGCATTTTTAATAGTCTTAGCAAAAGATCTTAACGTAGAGTTTTGCTCATAAGCTACTAACGACTGACAAAGAACTACAGCTGCATGAATTTATCAAATACGAATAACGCCCTATTTAATATTCACGTATTGAACATCTATCAAATTTGCGAC
Source organism: Anthonomus grandis grandis (assembly GCF_022605725.1). NCBI lineage: Eukaryota > Metazoa > Arthropoda > Insecta > Coleoptera > Curculionidae > Anthonomus > Anthonomus grandis. The sequence continues at coordinate 13,459,436 of NC_065561.1, read as the reverse complement.
ATCAAATTAAATTCAGACAAACATTTTTGACGTTGCTGAAAGCTCAATTATTAAAGAAGAATTAAGCTGAGAGAGAGAAGTTATTTTAATTTAAAATTCAATGTTGTACGATTATAAATATATATATATATATATATATATATATAAAAGACGATTTTAGTAATTGTAATATGCACCTGACCTTAAATCCATGCGCGAAATTTGGTGCATGGTATTCAATCAGGTAAGCATTGTATACAATCAGTTGCATCTTTTTACCAGAGTTGCTCTTTCTATCCCTCTTGTTCTTCCTGACAGAGAATTATTGTATGCATGCTGCTTTGGCTGTAGTTATAGCTTACTCAGGAACATTTGAAGGATTTTCAGAGACTTTAGGGTTTATGACAGTCCGAGACGCATTCGACTTTTCCCCTTTTACATTTTTCTCAACCCCTATGCCACGGTGCTCTTTCAACAAATCAATCAAGCTGTTGTCTAAGACTCGTTCAGTGTCTGCATCTTCTTTGCATTTTCCGATTTTTGGAACTATGTGCAGAAGAAGAAAGGAATTTCACGTATTCCCGGAGTAATGCTGTTTCAGGATCGTACAATAAAAGATCCACAGTAAATTGGTGATGCATTTGGAACTTTCTCTCAAAGCGTATATATTGAGTCGGACCCATCTAGTATTAATGTTGGTGTTGAATCGAGCCAGACTATTAATAACTCTCTAAATTGCTCTTATAATTTTTCGGAAGATGAAAGTGTCACCGCCTCTAATAAACTAAAAAGTAAGTTGACCTCCAGTACCCATGGAGTACCAAGTTTTGTCGTTAAAGATTGAATTCGCGTTTTGTCAGGGCCTATTGCCCACATATTTAATCTTATCTTGTCTTCAACAGTATTTCCCGATAAATGGAAGACTGCAAGAATATCCCCGATACTCAAAAAGGGACCGACGAACGACATTCAAAATTACAGAGCTTTATCGATCTTATGTAATTTCTCCAAACTTTTTGAAATAGTTCTTTATATTAGAATATATGCCCATGTCAAATTAGACATAGCACCTAATCAATTTGGTTTCGTCAAAAATCGCTCCTGTACAGTAAACCTCGCTTGCCTAAATGAGTATTTGTGTCAGCATTTGGATAATAGAGGTCTCCTTGATTTCTGCAAAGCTTTTGACCAAATTGACCACTTTGTACTTCTTCATAAGCTAACATTTTTTGTTTTTTTTTAAGGAATTAGTTGCTTTAATAAAATCTTACTTGCGACATCATAAACGAAGTATGCTCCAGAGTTTCGCAAGGATCTAACTTGGGCCCGCTTCTCTTTTTATTATTTATAAACGATCTTGCTAAATTACTGTCTTGTCAGAGTTTACTGTTTGCGGATGATATAAAATTGTTCACAAAAATAGATACTGAAGGCGATTACGAATTCCTTCAGGTAAATCTTTAATAAAGTAGAGAATTGGTGCAATGTCAATAAAGTATATTTAAATGTTAATAACTGCTCTATTCTCTCATTTTCCAGAAAACTGTTGCCAATCAATTTTGACTATAGAGCAAATAATGTTGTGTTAGCCAGAGTGGATGAGGCAATTGATCTGGGAATTACTTATGATGCGAAACTAAGTTTCGCCAAGCATATAGCAAAAACAGTTTCTGACTCTGCCAAATTGTTGGGTTTTATTTATCGAAACTGTCGGCACTTTGAAAATATTAATAATTTAAAACTACTTCTCTTCTCTTACATACGCTCAAAAATAGAATACGGATCTCCTGATAGATAGATGATATTGAGCGCATTCAGCGCAAGTTTATGAAGTATCTCTGGTTTAGAGAGAAAGGTGTCTTTTCAGCCAGAGGTTTGGATAGTCAGTTATACTTTAATAAATGTATAAAGATAGTCTATTTAAGTACATAGAATGTTAAGCATTTTGATTTTTCATTTTTATACATATTTTGCTATTTTTTTTAATTCTTTCCTGTAATTGGGTAACAAACCTGTTGGAAATAAATGCCTCTTTTTTTTCTGATCCACCAGGAATCCGCTTCAAAACTTCGTCAGGATTTACAGGTAACAAACCAGTTGCTCTAAATACTTATTTGAGATCCTCTATCACATTTTGACTTGTCCCTTTCCACAATCTGTCCAGTAGGTTTGGAATCTGTCCAGCCACATCAAGGGGCTGCTTAATGCAGGGAAGGAAGCTATATAGATAGTATTTGTACCACATGCCTCTATCACCTATCACTTGGTGAAAAGCGGTTTGTCAGATTGTCACCATATTCGAACCACATTTCGAATCATTTGCTCACCCTTTCTTCGTACTTTGTTCCTCGTGCTTCACCTTGCGTCCAGTCGTCATTAGGCATGTAAAGCTTTAAATGTAACCATAGTAGGTAAAAGGTCTCCATTGGCATTTTCACAAACCATTAAACTGATGGTAGTACAGGAATACTTCTAAACCTACCCGTTACTGAAACTCACTTCCTGTCTTTGCACTACTAGTTTCCTGGAACGTTCGTTTGCTCATAGTTATACAAATTTAAGTTTTTCTCTTCTCTACTTGCTTCTCTACTTGGCTTAGGTATATTATTGAAGAAATGAAAAGTTTTATAACGATCCATTGATGCTCTGGATCTCTTCATGTTTGAAGCCATTCTGACGATTAAATACATATGATACTGTTTCATAAATGATTCTATTAAATTAGGTCCTAAGAAGTTTTTTTTGACAATTCGAACATTTTTTTCTAGTTTATTCAAGATTTTTTTATTACGTAACGAATATTAACGTTTGTGAGAGGAAACCCCCAACTTCTTGCAAAACCTTTCTTAATCTTTTAAGACCGTTGGGCGCCCAACTGATGTCTAGTGTGCACAAAGTCTTCGACCCAACGTAGTCCGTTATTTTTTGAAAGTTTCGGCTCCTAATTTTCTCAACATACCTGCATTTACTGCATCTACGGCTTGGCGCAAGGCGTTCTCAGAGTAATTCCAGTAAGTTCCGCAAGTTATTCCGGAGTGGAGAAGTAGGCCTAATGTACGATATATAGAAAGAGTTTTTGATCGAAACATATATGTACTTAAAGTATTCTATATAAGCCTAATTGCTTAGGCAACCTACGATAAAAACTCAAACCTTCGAATACATATTAAACAAAGAATAGATTACTTTTACCACCTTTTACAATTTAGAATTACGAATAACCAAAATAAAATAGACCTATTTATTTATTCTGGTATTATTTCAAAACCACCCAACTTGAAGCGGATCTTACAAGCTGCTCAAGCTACGACACAACAAACGAAATTATTTAAAGTCAATTCAGTATCAAAAAAAATGTAAATCCGGTTCTGTACCGATGACGTTTTCCTCCAAACAGGAATTCAGCTGGTGGAAGTGGGTGCCGATGGCGAGCAGCTCGTGAAGGCAAAATTGCTAAAAAGGATACCGTGAGCTGGTGACGACACACCGTCACCGGTACGAAATACGCAGATGCCCTCCCCGATTCCAAGTAATAAATACAGATAAGCAGTAAAGTAAAGTTGCCGCTGCGCTCCTGCAGTAAAACAAACCGCTATGGCTATGCTATTGGTTTACTTTAAAGTAGAATTTAGATGCACGCTTAGCAACGGACTATAGATGTTACGATTCGAATCGTGGGTGAAAAAATTATGACAGCGTTTGATTGCGTCGCTTTCGTATTCGTATTTGTTTGTTACAGATTTTTAGTACTATGAACTGATATATAGTTTAATAAAATATAATATATAAACAGAATATTGAGATACTGTGTATTCTACGAGTATAACAAACGATAAAATATTTTTGTAAATGTGTTTTTCTAAAATAATTCTTTCTTAAAATCACAATCAGTGACTTCTTGATAATTTGATTTGCTTTTTCCTACGATCATAAGAACTGCTGTACCACACTACTTTTTTCAAAATACTTGTATTATTTATTATTATTTTTTTATAATGCATCAACAGCGAAAAGAGCCAATTACAGATACAATTCTAATAACTTATACCTATTGCAATTCTAATAGTACTAAAAATTTAAGTAGAAGTAAATACTATTGAAAGCAAGTCATATACCTACACAGCCAAAATGATCCAATCATCTAGCAAAAAAAAATCCAAACTATAGCTGCATCTGAGAATCAAACAATCTGTCATTTACAAGTTATGTAAGTCTATCCGGGCTAAATAAATGCAACTCTAAGCCACTAGCATAAATATTAAAAAGTTGCACATTTTATAGATTGATGAACCCTTAAAAATGTGTGTCCTGGGAAAGTCCTAGTTAAAAGTATTTCTTTGCCCAGTGCTACCAGTATTGATAAAGGATGTAAGCACTGAAAGGATTTCTAGAGAATTAATTTAATTCGTTAAAATCTTGTAGATATGTACGAAGGTGGTTCAAATATGATCGAGACAAATGCTCTGACACGTTTACTATCGGCAAAATTTACAGTTTTTCTGGGTTCTTTCCTTCACTACTTACACAGTTTATTCACCTTTCCAAAAGCTTTTTAATTTCTTGGGCAACTTGGACAGTTATGTGCGCACAAACTCCTCTACCTCGTCGTCAGTGTTGAATTTTTGACCTCTGAGGGTATTTTTCAGTGGTCCAAACATGTGGTAGTCGCTGGGAAATAACTCCGGACTGTAAAGGGCCTGTTTCAGTACCTCTAACGCCAATTTCGATATTGTATCGAGCGCGGTATGAGGGCGCGTTATCCTGGAGAAGAATCGCACTTCGTGCTGGAATGATCCTCTGTTTCGAGCAATTAGCAGGTTCCATGTGTGTTTCAGAAGGTTAGTATGCAGCAGTAGATTAAAGTAGTATGCAGCATTGATAGAACGTTGGGTGCGCAGGAAGTTGTGCACGTCGAGTGTTGTCTGGTCTGATAATGGTACTCATTCTCAGGGGTTTCGCGACCTTCTTTTAATGCTTTGGCACATTTATTAACATTAGCCCTACTCAGGCACTCACTACCAAACTGATTTTGGAAAAACAAGAATTTTTTTGTGTTTTAAACGCCCTACGACACTAAAAAATGAATGACAATACGTTGCGCAACACGGTCGGCACTTGACATTTATTCATGGCCTTAAGCACATGCGTGAAACATGCGCTCTCAACGAAAAATATGCCAGTCTATCATATACTTTAGCTACGACCTTCAAAACTTACATCTAGTGCGCCATCTACAGCATTTGTCTCCATCATATCTGAACTGCCATCGTATATACAAGTCAAATCATGGTGTGACGATGTTCCAAAGAAACTCTATTAAACTCCAGCGATAATAACAAGTAATTATAACCTTGATTCGGATAATAACCATGCTTTTAAAAAAACACATATTTCAGGAGTTTACGTTGCATACGTTCTATAGTTTTAGTTGGTATTTCATATTGTGGAGACCATACAATGCAACCATACTCCAGCACTGGCAACACCAGACTGTCAAACAATCTTAGACAACACTCAACGCTACAATTCTTAGTCGATCTGACAATAAATCCCATTTTTTTATATGCCTTATTAACCAATTCAATAATGTTATTTGTAAATGCCAGATTACAGTCTACTATGCAACTCAAGTGTTTATCATGCATATTACAGTCCTGTAATTGTGCACCAATTAATACTTTAATTATTTTACAGAAAACTAATTGAGTGATAAAAAGTGTAAAATAAATTATGCATAAATTTGATAAAAATTAAATTTGATATAGTGTTTCTCTAAATGAAAATATTAATATTTCTTGGAAGATAGTTAATAGATAGCAGGTTGCAAAAATATGTGTAATAAAAAAATAGAATATATTAATCAATTGATAGCATTTCACAAGCTAAATACTACTACTTCAGAAAAGCTAACCTATGAAATATCTTAATAAATAGCATTAGAAGAATGCTTAAACTAGTAAAACTTTTAGAAAAATGACTTACAGAAAGCAACGACCAACGAGTGATTAAAAAAGAAGCAAAAAGTGCTTTATGATATAAGAACTCTAATAAATTGACAAATATTTTAGATAACAAACAGAAAATATAAATGGAGCACTAACTGTTAATACTTAATGGTAAAAAACAATATGTTTACTGTTTTATAGTAAAATACTAGCACAAAAAAGTTGTGGCTTAAAAATATGAAAATCATTAGTCTATTTTTATAAGATTCAAAAGTTTATTAGGATAATTTGCAATAAAATACATGCTACTATCTAATTCTTAAGAAAAATTATTATGTAATTATTACTCATCAGTACAAAAAACATATCAAGTTTGGACATTGGACATCTCTTCACAAGTAAGTGAGACTGGAAAATGCCTCCCAAGAAACCCAAAATTTTACGAACATATATATACAGTGTCCACCAAGTGAGTGTACAACGCTAAACTAGAAATTCCTTGGTCAAAAATAGAATGATTTAAGCCAACTTGCCCATATTAGGGTTGCCTGCTTCGTCTGCTAAAGAGTGCCAAAATTTCAGAAATATAAATGGTTCTCTTAAGTAGCGTCTAAACACCTTTATTGAATTTTTACCATATTTAAGGTGATAGATAACTAGTCCTATGGTTGGAACCTGGAATGGTGTGACACGCAAGTCACGAGATAATTTTACTACTTACCAAAACTCTTTATTTTACCCTCGGCACATATTTTTTTAACTACGTTAGCATCTTCGGAAGAAGCTTAAAACGAAAAACTCGTAAAAATTTAGGTTTAGAACTTTTCCCATTTTACCTCTGCCTCTCACTTCTCACGAGACAGTAGTAAAGCTGTCTCATGATTTGGAGGATAACTATTCTGATAACTACTCTACCGTGATTTGAAGGATAATTCAAATCGACGTATTTTGACATAGGGGCTATCTTAGATTAATCTTAAGTATATATTCTCAAAAGGATGGGACTTACAGAAGACAACACGTGTGATTGTAATGGTATAATGGATAATTTGGAACATTATTTATTACCGATCAATGTAGAATCCCTAATCTCTATGATAAGAGAGAATAGTCACATTTTTAGAATACTTTGTTAAAATGTGTAAAAGAAAGTTATAGGGTATTATCTATCTTGTAATCCATAGATGATATATCCTTTTATCCTGGTTGATTGTCCTTATAGTGTGTCAAATAATTAACTCGCCTAGATAGACCACTATCGCGTGAAGTGTTTAATCCTGTTTTCGATATTTTCGGGTATTTGAATAAATAGTTTTGGAATTTTAAGGATTTGTTAACTGTAGTGGCTGTCTGCGCTATGTGCAAATCCAATCAAAGCAAAAAAAGGATCCTTATACGTTTACTAGACCGAAATATAGGATATTCACCATACATATTGCCAGGTTTAATAATTCCTTAATACATCAATTCATCGCCGATACATTTCTCCCTACTATAGACCACAGTGCCATAGTGAGAAAAAAGTAAAAGCTCTCTCACGCGATACGAGAAGCTTTCAAAGCCCGACTCTGTCCCCTTCCAACGTATAGCGTGGTTGCGCTTGCTCCGCGTTGCTCATTTTCATGAGAGCGGCGATGTTTCTCAATATACGGTGGATGTCAGTGGTGTAAAGTTGAACTTGCCGCCTATGTTAAACCAGTACAATGAACTTAAAATCGGTAGAGAATAAAAGAAAATTGACGAAAAATAGGCGATATACGAAAAGAATCGGCGACTGTTGGCAACGCTGATGGTCACACGCAGGTGCGTTACTTAGAGTTAGTGCCGGTGATGGTTTGTGGATTTTATTAGGACACCCTCAGGTTGTTAAGGTAAAATTATCTTTTTTGATTGCTCTTAGGCGTTTGACTAAGTTTATATTTGTTTGCTTTAAAATCGTTTGATTTTGACACTGCATAATTATCCTAATTAAAAAAGATTGATAATAAATTGTATTTTTTATCACACAATCAGGTAAACAAACTGTTTGCCTGATAAAGATAAAAGTTTATTATTGCTAAAATTATTTTTGTTTCAATAATTATCATGGTGATGATGTTTGAAAGTAGGTAAAACATAAACATTCACTTTGACCAGTCGAGAAAATTGTACTGTTGAACGAGAGCGAGACCGCTAAAGCGCCTACTATAACCGGACTATATGCGGTGTTATACTAGCAGCTTTTGCTTGGGCTTGTGTGAATTGTACTGAATTTTGTACAATTTTTTTTCACGTTAATATACAAACTTTAATCATACCTGTTGAGTTTATAGCACAAATAGATCAAACTTAGTAAGGACAATATACTAATAAGTTGTTAATAACATTTATAGCATTTAAATAAGGATTTAGTTAAAAAATATTTGTACTGCAAAAGGTACAACTGTATCTGGTACACAACCCACAGTCGTGCAACTGGCTTTTAGCCTAGGAGGTGCTGCAATTTACTTTTCTGTTGCTGTCTTATAGTTCGATCCCCTTCTAAAGGACTTAATTTTATATATGACTTAGATAGGTGAGTTGCTCCATTCACCAAAATGTTAACTAAAAAGCTTACTGAATAACCTTAAAAGTTAAAAAGTTAGTTATTAAAAGTTCTAAAAAGGTTGGATTTAACATGTCAAAGTGCCCCAATGTTGAATCGTACTGTTGCATATCAATTATAATAGTAGGGTTTGACCCTACGGTAGAGCTTTAAAAATGCGGATGGGTCACACTAGCTGATGATGTGCTTCTTGTTCGCTTTAGTTCTGTTTCTTTTACCTGTAAAACAGATTGAATAGTTTAATTTTTCTTGAATAAAAAGGTCATGGCATTTAAATATTTTTTTTTTATTTAATTGATTTAAAAGTTTTTTGTATATCTTTATTGAAATATTTAAAAGCTCGAGTAGAAAAACTTGTGCATTTTTTTTAATTGATATTAGTATCCTTTTTTTTACATTATTAAGATATTTTGGTTATGATACCCCAAGTTTATAATACGCTACATTAAAAAAAATTAATACTATTATTCTAGTTCTAGGTTGAAGTTTTCCAGCGACACATACATACAAGTTTATTAAAAAACGTGGTCCGCAGGGAACAAAAATAAGACACGACAAAACTACCTTAAATTTTATTTCTTTCCTTCCCTAACCTGTCATGTTCAAATCACTTAGAGTGATGCCAAGTGAACTTATTAATTTCATTGATATAAATAGAATTATTTAACATCTCCATTTTTCAATGAAATCACAATTTTAAAATACCAAGTCTTAACATAAGATCATAGTGCTCCTCTGAAGCAAGACCCTTTGATAGTACATCTGCAGCTATAACTTTATTCCGTAACTTATGAATAATTTTTTATCTCCAGTATGTTTTGACTATTTAAAAACCCTTTTTGCACCCTTCTAGTGACTATGATTGTACATGTTATTAAATTGTCAAGAAACTCAAGAAACTAACAGAAAATGACATATCGGGTCTCACCAATACTGAAAAATACATAAGACTGCCAATCAATTCAATTAATAAAGTTGCTTTTAACCTTCTTATCAAAATTTACTTTAAATTTTATAGGAGTCTAAACTGTTTTGGCGCCCAACATATTAAATTTTCTCAACAACTGAAGAATATGTTTCCTTTGAATCAGAGTTATAACACGGTTTTCTATGTCATAATTAACCTGCATGCTTAAGCATTCCTTTATCCTTCCTAGGTCTTTAATCTTAAATCTCAACTCCAACTTTATTATTTGAAACAAAGAAGTCGTCTACCAACAGGGTTATTGCAGTTAAAGAATTATTGACCTTTCTAATATAAAGATAGGGTTGATGCTTGCACCTTTGATAACCCAGCTCAAGTAAAACATCTTACACAGATTTGTATTATCATTATCCCCTGCATAGGTATTTGCATATACACATTTTATTTAAATGCTCATTTAAAAACGCAGTTTTTACATCAAGATGAATTATATCTAATCCCATCCTCTAATCGAGCATAATATTTAACTTCACATGCAGAACTTTCTTTTCTTTTAAACACCCACTTCTTTTTCACTACAAAACCATCTGCAGGCCACTTCGACACTTCCCAGGATGCACTGTCTTTTGCCAAATTTTAGCATCTGACGTTGCAATAGCTTCTTTTACTGAAGCTAGAGCAAGAAGACTAATGGCAACTTAACGACTTAATGACTCAAGGCAATAATAAGAGCAGTAAGTGACAAGAAGATAAATATGTGAAGGTGTCCAACGATTTTACTCCATGACGAGATGCTGAGGGGTGGAGAATGTTGTCGTAGTCAAGTTGAAATACTGTCGCTGAGAAGTAGTATGACAAAAAAGTTGTTCTCGAGCTATATTCATACTCTTTCCTAATATGGGTCTCCAGAATCTTTGACCAGAAGACCAATTGCAGATCCAAAAGTTGCTGTACACAGTTAAGTTGAATCATTGTCGGAGAAAATGAGTGAGTCCTATCGCAAGTCGTAGTCGCGGTACTAATATCAAAGATGGGTTTTTTCCTTTTTTTCTATTTTTACACTCTTAGTGCCCTGGTAAAAGTCCGTAAATACCCTTTTATTATAAAATCTCCCTTTATAGATGTAAATATCTCTAATTTTGAGTCATCGTGTGTTGATGTAAGAAGTTCAAGTTCTTAACCCATTATAAGTACAAGCATCATTGTTGCTAGTAAGAAAGAAGTGAATAAAGTTATCTGCTAGGAAGCAAGTGAAAATACGTAAAGACAGCAAGGAAAGCCCATAGCTACATGCCTTAGTTTTATTACGATTTATTGCTTCTTGTCTTATTTTCCAGGTTTTTCTTATATCACTATTTATTCTATTTCTATTTCTATTTATTCTATTTCTTACGTTTTTGTAGTCATTTTTAGCTTGTGTGTTATTCGTATATGTCGCTGCATATTTTTTCGCTTGTCTCCTTCTTTAAGTAACTATCAATAACTTTTGGAGGACACGCCATTGGCAAACCAGCAGTCCATTTCATTTGATAATAAAATACCATCTTCACTAAGTTCTTGGTTTGCGTTGGTTACCGAAAAAATAACTATTTCACGTATATGCTTTCAATTCCTTTCTCTTTTCAATGCACTGAGGGGACTATTTTTTCTAGTTTGGCTAGAATATTTAGTCCTTTAGGTATAGCAGCAGTTTAAACGGTATTTGACAAACGTGTGGCGCAATTCTTGTAGATCCTCTTATAGAGGTTGCAATCAGAATTAAGGACTTCTTTAAATTTACCTAGACATATTGATGTTCCTCCAGATTCTTGCCAGTTGTAGCAACAAAGTTAGCCGTATTTAATCAAGGTTTTATTCGAGAATTGGCGACTTGTCCCTACCGAACATAACCCAGCAGATGGTTATACCAGTCTGGACTTTGCTAATTTCGATGTATAACGCAAGTAAGTTGAATTGTTGAATATACTTGTATTCGCTGACACCATAATTCAGCTTAAAATGTAAAGCTGTATTTAATAAGTTGACCTATTTCTTGACAACTTTGGATTACTTAGGAACAATGGATGACTCACCAACTCTGCGGTTTGTTCTATCGGAATTAGTAATAGCAAATATCTTTACATAAAAACTATATCCAGGGTTGCACGCATTGCATTTTTTTGATTAGCTTTTTGGATTCTTTCTGCAAAAAATGCGATTTGTCATTGTCTGTCGTCTTATTACAAGTGTTTCAGAGTAGATCCTAAACCCACATTAAACCTTTTCAAGAGATTGAGGTGACCTTTGTACCGTTGGGAAAATCTAAAGGCATTAGGCATAAAAGGCTTATATCTGTATATTTATTTGTTTTGCTACAAAGAGTACTTATTTTGCGTGGATTTATATCAAGAAGCGGTCATTGTAATAAAATACACTCTGATCGTAGAACCAATTTCGCTAGAGCTAGACAACTAAATCTTATAAAAGATACTGTGTATGCAAAAAAAATTAAATGATATTTCAATCCTGTATCTACACTCAATTTTGGAAGGTTGTGGGGGCAGTATGAAACCATATCTTGTAAGAGTTTCCTTATAAGGAATTTCAGACCATTTTGGTGCAGATTGACACTACCCGAGGTCTTTGTATCTTTTAAGCAGTGATCCAAATGGTATATCATCATTAAACCCCAGGGAATTCTTTGACATTGCATTCAATGACTTCTCTACCTTGAGGATAATGCCCAAAAATTTGTCTATTGCACCTGCCACCCTGTAAAACTGTTTTGGAACTTTGGCATATTTTCTATTCTACAAGTTGGTCTCATTTATTACTTTAAGTGATTCAACGCCATATAAGCTGTGGTCCTTCGATAAGGATAAGAAGTAAATTGATTCAGTCCACTAGTAGTCTCCAGTGGCACAATTAAACAAATGTGTCCTCTTCATTTGGGAAAGAAGCCAGGCAGTAGTTCTTACCCTAATAATTATGTCATTGCAATCATTGCACGAACAAATAGACTACATAAAAATGACCTGACGTCAGATATAGTAGTTGAATGTAATATGTCACACAGATAATAACGCTTATCTGATTAGAATAATTTAAATAACACTATGACTTTGTTTTATATTTTTCAAAAATTAATGAATAGCAACATAATTTCAGTCTTTAAGATCCCAAATTTTATTTTTTAGGCTGCCGGTTTCATTGTAACTCTGTCTGTATCCTCAGACAATAATAAAATAATATTATGTTATTCAAGAAAAGCAAGCACTGTTTCTTATCTTAATCTGATCAATCAGTTGACTTATAAGTCAGCAGTTTTCAGTAAAATGGGATTGGACTTACTATTGAGATAAGAAATATGTTGTGCTTGATTTGTTTAAAATATTTAAAAAAAAATCATGTACTAAGCGTACTTTTTTTTATATATGTAGTTTTCGACAATTCTTTCTATTGTTACCTGAAGATGCAGCCAATGCAAAACCGGCAGCCTCAGAATTAAAATTTGGGTACTCAAAATAAAGTAAATTCTGTATTTTTTGTCACTTCTTAAAACATCAATAAATAAATAAACAATTTTTCCTATATTATTTTAAAATTGGCATGACAAAGTATTATTGTAACGTTACCACTACAGTATGTTATAATAGTACCTACATGAAACGTGTTAGAACTATCGAACAGAATATTACTTGCGAAACGTTGATGTGAAGTAAAACAAAAGTTGCAACACCGGTATATGTACAAACGAACCCGCGATTAAAAAGTTATCTAGTTTATTAAAGTATTTTTAGATAATTTTCGCAAGGTTATTCCGCGATCGGACGAATACATATACGAACGTACCTTGGCGCATGTTTTTGTCCGGGGAAAATATTGTTTGTGTGCGATGTTGAAACTCACAAGAACAGTTCGGTTGTAACAAGAATTTTGAGTGTAATAAACCGAAGGTAAATTTTTTAAACTTTATTAATTGCTTACTTTTTGCATATTAGGTAAATGATTTAATTTAGGGTATTTTTATGAAGATAAAGGATTTATTGAGCGGTATACTATCTAATTTAGGACAGGACAAATTAGAATATTGTCAATCTTTAATATTGGTAATGTTTTTTTAACGGAAATTTTTAGCGCAACAAAAAAACGTGAAAATCCTTCAGAAGGCGTAAATGTAAACAAGAAAGTATTAATTATATTTTTTTTTTGTAAAAATAACATATCAATGCTCCATTAAAAGCTCTAAAAGAAAATGCAAAACTTAATAGTTTCAATAGGGAAAGTTATTACAGATACTCCAAATATTTCGCAACTAGAAAAGCAGAAAATCTGTCTGTTGACTTTTTCAGGGCAAGGCAATCGGAAAAGGCAATGTAAAAGAATAAGGGATTCTCTTAACTTCATCTGCTTCTATAGCTTAGGTTAACATTGGAAAAATCCTTATGCTTATGCTTCTTCAGGGTAGATATCCTAAGCTAGAGATGAAAACACGATTCGCTCACTCGATTCTGCTTGTGATCTCTGCTAAATTTTGTCGTTTATTGGTTAAAAGCAGAAATTATTTACCAAGAAATAAAAATCGAGTACAAGAAAAACCAAAAATGGCCTCTGTACTAAATCCTAAATAGCAAATATAATAATTTAAAGGAATAAAAGCTTAAAAAAACTGTCTATAGAAAATCAGATGAATATTAGAATATTTAAATATCATACACAAAATAAAAAAATAATAAATAACGAAAAAAAAAGCAGATATTTGTAAACAAAAACAAAATACAAAAAAATCAAGAAATACTTACACTTGAAAAATGGGTGATCGTTTGTTTGTCTACAATGTAAAAACTATGTATATCTTCTTCTGTCAATTAAGAGGTGAAAGAGATAAATTGTTTTTAATATTTTTTCTTGCACAATTTTATTTTTAAAAAATCGTCAATTCTAACTTAATTATTATACTCATACAATAAAGGGATGCCTGATAAGTCATAACATATACCTCATACCAGTGTAAGGTCGTCTGTTTTTACTCAAAACACAGATTTTTTAATTAAAAAATAAGCTATTCCGGTTACATACTTAAAGACCAAGTACCTAGATAAGTTTCTTAACGCGTAACTGACTAAAGGAAAGCTAAAAATCATATCAAGTAATTACTTAACTTAATTTAAATTATATCAAGTTATAAACTTAACCTATATCAACTTACGTTAAATAAAATGTAATAAATAACTACTAAAGCTACTTAAGTCGCATATGAAGAATATTTTTGAAACAAAAAATTATTGAAAATATTTTTGAAATTTTTTTTGGAAGTAATGAAAAGTGATTCTTTCACTTAGCAGTTTTAAATAGTTATTCTCTTGTATACAATTTTATATATTATTTTTTTAATCACTTCATTAAATTTGTGTAAGAGGACTGATAAAAAATATCATTGTTGGACGTATAAATTTGTTTTAAAATAAAGTTTTTTTTTGTTTCTTGATAATTGATTGAGTCTTTTGTTCTATTTCTCCAATAGTTTATAAATCTGAATTTTTAAGATACATTTGAAAACTAAAATATTTATCATATTCATTAAAAACAATATGTAAGATCTAATTTAATTTGGTTAGTGCATAACTTAAGTGGATACGATAATAACCTTTTTTAGATAATAATTTCTGATATAAAGGTTAAGTTATCATTACTTCATTTGTGGATCTATTAAATGACATTTGACAGCGATAGTGATGACATTGATATCTGTCACAATATCTTCTTGATGAATAGTAGAACTTTAACTTGTATCTCCTAATAATTGAATAACTCCACATTAAAAGATACAGACATTTGTATATTAAAACTATAATAAATTTTTTTAATACCCAACAAAATAGATAACTAAAAGATATAGAGTTCCTTTTGTTCTTACTATGCCAAAGAAAACTATCATCACAGTTCTATCTTTTACTTATCTATTTTATCGGGTATTACTTTACTATTTAAACAATATTAAGTTATTATTATTTTTTTAAATTTCCGTATCTTTTATTGTGCAGTTATCAATTGTTAGGAGATTCAACTTATAGATCCTCTCATAAAGTAATTCCGATATAATTTGTATATCAGAAATTATTATCTAAAAAAGTTATTCGTATCCACTTAAATTATGCACAAATTTAATTAAATTAGAGTTACATGTTATTTGAATATTTTAGATTTTAAATGTGTCTTAAATATTTAGATTCACAAACTATTGGGGAACTAGTAAAAAGGGCACGAAATGTCTATATTGCCTTGGCATTTATTTTAGTGATCTCTGTTTGTGTATTTAAGGTCAGAGGTCTGGTTATCATAAGATATCTGTGTGAACATAAACCTAGAAATCCTTACTTACATTTATTCATTTTATCAGCAGTATTAGCAAACAATATCAAAATTATGCCAACGTTAGAAGCAATGCTTAACAAATGTGACGAAATCAGAGAACTGGAGAGGAGGCCCGACACTTTTAACTTTCATAAAAAGATATAAGAAGCATCAGGAACACGAAAACAGCAAAATCATGGTATTATAAAAGATAGGAAAGAAAATCTAATAAGAGACATAGGGACTCAACTTCAAAGATGGAAGGAATATATGGAAGAAATAAAAAAGAATAAATAAGAAAAAAGAAAATAAAGCAAGCGGAAAAGATATTATACCAAATAGAGTTATTAAACTCCTTGTCAATAAATACATTGGCAACATGTTTGAGACTATATGCAATAAAGGTATAATACTAAACGACTGGTTACATCTTTTTTTATTGTGTTGCCAAAAAAGCTCATCTCAAAAAAATACGAGGAATACAGAATCGTTAGTTTAGTAAGTCACGCTCAGAAACTATTTTTTTGAAAATGGAGAGATAAACAGGAAGAATGAATACTGTGGAACAAAAAGGAAGTTACACAGGTGGACACGGAATGAGAAGCGAAAAGTACAGAACGCTATAACTCATAATTAAAGGACAAATAGACGAAAAAGGAAAACCAGGCAGAAGAAGGACTTCATGACTAAAAAACTCAGCAACGAAAGTAAGATTGAATTAACAAGGTAATTATTGATGACTGATTATATGGATCCAATCTGGAAAACTCTAAAACATCAATCTATTTAAGGAACTCTAAATTTTTTCGATGTTTGACCCTGTTAAATTCCTTAAAGAAGTCAGTATATCCATTTCACCCCTTCTTCAGGGCATTCCACAAATTAGTATACTACAAAAGTAAGTTGCTCATTGCAAAATTTGTTTATGAATAATCTTTTCAAATTAATTCAACATCATCATCATATAGCAGCTTTTCTCGTTCACTGCAGGACATACGCCTCTCTTAATCTAAACAACTAATCCATTTTGAAGATCTTTCTCGGCAAATCCTCTTCAAATCGTCCATTCATCGACTCAGCTTCATTTGTTATCTGACATTCTTGCGATTAGGTCAGCTTAGTTCCATTTTAAGTGTGTGATTCTTTCCATTGCATCCGTAACTTTTGCGGTTCTACGTAGTTCTTTATTCCGGATTTTGTCACTCCTAACATAGACCTCTCAAAACCTCATTGAGTTATTTTTATTTTATTGATAGTCTTTTTTGAGCCACCAGAAAAACGCACTGGCCAAGTACCTTTAATTTAAGATTCATCGGCATAACTAATCTAAATACATATCTCAGTCTGTCAAAGGCATCCCAAGTCAGTCCTGTCCTTTTGGTTAGTCCGAGGTTTGATTGTTTCTTCCTATTCGGATCTCATGTTTCAGATATTACGTTTTAAATTATTTTTCTATTTAGCATTATGTACAGCTGAGCACTAAGTTTCTCTCAAATTAAGTCTTGGCAATGTTGATGCTTAGGCCTACTTTCTGAAAAGCTGCCGACTGTTCAGAGACCATTTAGTTTACTTCGTCAAGTTGGTCTGAGATTAGCAGAATATCTTCGTCAAAACGTAGATGGGTCAACTTTTCTTTATTTACGGATATGCCCTTATTCAATCTTTGTGTTAAATTTGGGGAAAAATCCTGGTCCGATCTATTTCCTTTCTTTTTTTTTTCACTTTTGCTGTTGCCTGTTTATATGCAAGTTTTCGAAAAAAAACGCTCGAACACGTTTTGTCGCGATTTTATTGATGATGAATTCATGTATACAGGGTGGACCAGAAATGAGCTACGACTATCGACTTATTTCTTTTAAATAGAGAGACCCATTTTTTATTTTATTTTTTAATTCTGTATAAAATTTTAAGTATATTTTATATACCATGACCTATACCTAATCTCAATGTTTATTAAGAAATTTGCGATTAATTCTATTAACAGTTTATAAAAAAACGAAACAAAAAAATTAAAGTAAATGTACAAATTGTTGACCATTAACTTCCTGACAGTAACCGAGTCGATATTTAATTCTTGTAATACTTTACTATATTCTTGTAATACTTTACTAATTGTTTGAGGCCGGAGTTGTTGTATTTCGGCTCTAATTCTATTTTTTAATTCTTCTAAACTTTCAGGTTTATCAAAATAGACAATAGATTTTAGATAACTTTATAGATAAAAATCCAATGGGGTTAAATCTGGCAACTTTGCTGGCCATTCAATAAAACTCCCCCTTCCAATCCATCTATTTGGGAAAATATTGTTAAGGTAATATCGTACTGTTCGCGAATAGTGTGGAGGGGGGCCATCCTGTTGGAACCATATCGCATCTGCCGGTATAAATGGGTTTTCACCATTTGGATAAAGTGCAATTGAACTAGGTAATATCTGATTTTGAAGCAACTCTAAATATTTTTCAGAGGTAAGTACGCCCTCAATATAATAGGGACCCATAATTGACGTGTCCACAATTGCTGCCCATACGTTTAACTTCTTGGAAAATTGTGTGTAACTTGCCATGTGAAAATTTTGCCTATTTACAGAACCATTTAAAAAAAACTTGCCTCGTCGACAAAAACACCCTTACTTAAAAATTGTGAATTTGCATTACATTTATTTATCATTATTTCGTAAAACTCTATTCTGCGGATGTGATCATTTTCAATAAGCTCCTGAATTAAATGAATTGTATATGGATGCTATTTATTCCTATACAAATATTTTAGAACACATGATTTACTAACCGACAGATCTGCAGCAACTTGTCGAGTGGATTTATGTGGATTTTCTTGTAAATCGGCCAAAATAACTGATTGTCTGTTTTCTGGAAACGTGGGACGGTCCAGGTCATATTTGTCTCTAACATGACCAAAATCTCTTAACTTTTTTTCAATTTTACTTACTACCAAACTTCGGCATTTACGTAAAGTAATACATACTGCTTCCATGCGATTAGATGGTGACAAGGTGTCAACAATCAAATATATCTGTTAAAAAACTATGAAAAAACATGTTTGAATATGCTCAAATGACCCAAACAGTTGCATATTTATTAATAATGTTAGTATTAGGTATAAGACATGGTATACCAAATATACTTAAAATTCTATGCAGAAGTTAAAAATGGAATAAAAAATAGGTGTTTCCATTTAAAAAATTGAAGTTGATGGTTGTTTCTTATTTTTGGTTCACCCTATATACATGAATTTATTATCAAAAAATTTAAATTAATATATCCGAGCATTTTTTTTTCAAACACATCCCTGAATTTTAAATGAATTTGTTCCAACTTGCGCACTGTATACATATGTCGTAATATGGAAACGTATCTGTAGAACAGTTTGCTAGAGCTTTAAACAATTCACGGTGAGTTACGAAGTCGAATGCCTTTTCATAGTCAACAAATACTAGTACTAAGAGCTTATTTTATTCTATGCCTTTTTCCATTAGTGATTTTATCACCTGGAGATGGTCATTTGTTCCATATCCGGCTCGGAAACCTACTTGTTTTCTCAAGTCAAGTTCATTAGTAACGGCAATGAGTTTAGTGAATAATTTACAAACGTACGTCACCAGACTTATTCGTGTCTAGTTCTATAGGTGAGGCATTACTCCATATTTGTGGGGTTGTTTCGTTCATCTAGGCATTTATTGAAGAATTTGGTTATGACTCTGAGTAACTCACTTCCTCTAAGTTTAATAATTTCTTTAACAACATCTTCGCTTTATTTTTCTTCATTTCTGATAATGAATTTAGGACCTTCAGTAATTATTGATATCTCTTCCGATCCTTGGTTCAATATGTGCTGTATATTTTCTAATACTCGAAGTTGACTCATATAGTTTGTCTCTTTGTGTTGCGGCGTTGATTGATTCCACAATGTTTTTGTTTAGGTACTTGCTCGTTTTTTTTGCTATTTTTCAAAATCGTTTACATCCTACTGTTGTCCACTCCTTACTGTTGTTCCTATTAACAAGTTTATTTCGTTCCGTCTTCAGATGCAGTAATATCTTCGCTCTCACGATTCTACGGTTACTTCCAGGTTTTTGTTGCTATTTGTGTTTTGTTCTGCCTTTTTGAAAAAAGTATTCATAGCCACCAGTTAGTAATGAAGAAGAAACTGGATCTGTAGGTTTCCTCATTCATTTCTTTCTCCTATTCCATAGTATCTCTTCATTTCAATTTAAAAGGGGAGATGAGAAACTTTCTTTTTAGATATCTGGAAAAACTACAGTTGGTAGAAATAAGGTAACTAATCCACTTAATGGTTGTAATAATAAACATCTATACTGTTCAAGGAGAATATTTTTGATATCTGGTTTACTTATTAACTTATTATTAGGCAACAAATAAATCTGGCTAAAGTCTTGGTTTTTATAGCAGATGATGCCTTTGCATCTGAGAAAACTGTAGAGAAATCAGTAGCAAATAAGTCAACAATTTACTATCCATAAATAGCAACAGAGTCATTCAATGTCGTATATTTTTAATACATAAATTTCCAATTTTTGGATTGTTAAGCAGATACTCTTTTATTGTATCAAAATAATTTAATACTATTTTAAGCTTAATTAGAAGTTAAAAAAACTAAATTAAAATCTTAAAAAAGTTTTCTTCTATAAGTGATTGAAGGTTGATGCAAATAAAACCCGCTCATGCATTAATACAAATACCCGTATCACAATACAAAACAGGATTTTTTATAACAGTAAAAATTTATTTATTCATCTCCCACAGTCACTTCGTGAAATGATACCATATAAATTATTTTGAAAGGAGGTAAATACGAAAGGTATTTGTTAGGACATATATTTAGTAAAACTCCTTTAAATATCCTCTTTACAATTTGACCCCAAAAATTTAAATAATTTAAACCAACATCATAATAAACATTTTATTAAGAACCTTGCCCAAATAACCGACACATATAATAATTATTATTATATAATAACCAGTGTGTAGGCGTTAAAAAATTAATAGTAATCGACTTTTTGCTTCCTAAATAATCTCCTCGGACCGTTACATTACATAAATCTCATTACTTTACTTATACTGATTTTTTTACATACGTGTATGGCAATAGCTGGTTTCTTAGAACGTTCTGGTGCCTACTACATCCTTGTCTTATGATGCATTAAAGTTACTGTTAGAATTAATTGTGTGAGATCTAAACAGTTAATGTTTTAATAGAATAATCCAGTTGTGCAGAGACTGGGTTTTAAATGAAGCAGTTGGCACCAGAAGTACTAGTCGTTTATTAGACTTAATTTTCTAATTTTATTTATGGCTTGCAGGAGAATGTGAAGCAAGACTTTAAAACGTAATCTCAAAACTTCTGCTAATGAAGTTTTAGTTGACCAAACTTAAGAAGGACATTAAGTATGTGAAAAACTTAATCGTTTTTTTTTTTTTTTTTGATTAATGACAAGCAATAGTAACTCCATTACATGCATTTGTTTTAATCTTCTAGAATTCACGTAAGGCTTGATTAGATATCTTTAAAGTGATTTCACATAGGTATGTGAAATTTTTAATAAAATATCAATTTTTTTTTTAAATAAACTATCATAAGATACTTTTTGATGAAGTCGATAATCAACGTTAAAAGAACGTAGATAATAATGTATTTTAAAGAAAAAGGTAATGACGTGGCAACGCCGCTAGATCCCATTGTTGACGCCACCAACACAACCAGTGACGTCGTCAAAAAATATTTACATGATAAATATTTATTAATAATAGAGCATGCTTTAAATATAAGTAATATTACCGTTTATGAACTATTTATGTGTTTTTTGGACGCACTTCATTGGAGTAAAGTAATTTTTATGTAAATTAAATATTTAATAGATTTAATAATAATTCATGTTTTAAAATACAAATTGCATAATTTCATTGTATTAAGTTTTACTTTATCACTTATTTTATATCACACAAGATAATATATACAGGGTGCTGACTTCTTAAAAAGGACACTGTTTCTATATCGGAAAATATCGTATCTTTATGTTTTTATTAAAAATACATAATAACTGTAGATAGGTGTACATAGGAAAAACCCGGCCTTGTTGGTCCCTCTTTTCAATTTTGGGTGTAATTGGCTTATGGTTGTGTTTTTATAAGTCAAAAGTAAATGGCCAATAAGATTGAAATACACACCACCTACAACATTAAAATTGTTACATGCTTCTTACTAAACTAACTTTCTTTTATATGATACAAGTGGGCCAACCTACATCAACATCAGTATATGTTGGACCCTTTAATTCAAAATTAAGTTTCTAATTTCTGCCATATTAAAAGCAAAGACTTCTTTAGTTTATGACACTTTACTGAAATGAAAATAATAAGAACATTCAACAAACGTAAAACAAAACGTATTTTTCAAGATAAATGTAAAAAAAAATAATTTTAAAAATGTACATGAAAGCTTTACTGCCACAGATTGCAAACAAAACACTTTAACCTTCTGTCGACTCCTGCGCAGTCGGTATGGCACTAGCTCTGACAGCGAATCCAAAAGTCACCTTTTCTGGATTCTGATTATATTCCATTACAGTAAATAAAGCCAGGATCTTCGTCTTCATCACTTTCACGAAATTTTTGAACTCGTTTCTTTTGTTTCTACATATGTCAAGATCTTTTTTGCCTTTTTGGTAGCCCTTCTGTCTTCTACTTCCCGTTTTTGCCTTTGGGTTTTTTTATCTCCTCCACTTCTGGGGTAGAATTTATAACACCTCTTTTTCCTTTTTTTCTTTGAAGATGATAACTCTTGGATTTTGGAAGCCTATTCACCGGAAGCTGCAACAGGAGCAGCGGAAGCACTTTCTTCAGGAGGGACATCTGTAAAGTCTGCATGACTAAACATTCAGTAAGGGAATACGTTATCATTCAACGCAACTATACTAGTCTTTTGAAAACCACTGATTGCATTCCTTAGTGTTCAATAACTCGTCCAGTTGATAATGACTCAAAGCACGTCCAGGGTGTGCTCTGAGCCAACATCATATCGACTGATTGTAATAGATCGTATGTGACTCATAGAACGATATGCCCGAAGGTTGTAGGCAATGAGTGCAATGATTATATTATTGGACTTGGCATACTCTAGAACCTGCAAATTTTTATGACTCGAGTGACATAAAAATAGAATTTTTCTTTTTGGAGAGGTTTAAAATGTTGGAGCCATTTAATGCATGATTGTTCTATAATGTATCAGGTTTCATTGACATATCCAAGTGAGCCAATTGGAGCCTTGTCCATGAATTCATTTTTCATATTCTTCCTTGGGAAAATTACCGCAGGAGGTACGAAATTTCCCATTGCAATAACACAACACACTGCTGAAAAACGAACACTCCTTTTGGCACTTGTCAGTGTACTGACTTGTTTTTTTCTCTTACCGCCAAGATTTTTCCAGTTTTTGACTAGACTGTGGAAAAACCTGACTGGTCCATGTTGAATATTTTATCCGGTTTGAAATTATTTTCGAAAATTATTACGCTTAGCTGTTCAAAAAACTTTTTAACTACAGGTTCATTAAACCCCTGTGGTCAGGCGAGTGAGGTTGCTTCAGGTATTCGCAAAGAAATAAGACTTTCATGTCGTTTTATAAGTCATAATCATTTTATAAGTAATAGATCCGTAGTTTCAAAAACTATTGGTGCTTTTAAAAAATATAATAGTGTGACTACCCGTCCAAGGTATGAACGGCCAAGGAAAACGAATAAAGTTATTGAGACAAAAATAAAAATGTTGGCAACAGAACATCCCTTTATGTCCGCCACAGAAATGTATAATGAAATACCTGGGGTTTCGGTATCTGTGCGTACTATTCGTAGTCGTTTGACTAAATTTGGACTTCCAAAGTCGGCCAGCCAAAAAACCATGTCTAAAAAGAATAGATTGGCTAGACTCTAATTTGCACAGAAACATCTTGATTGGACAACCCAAAAGTGGAAAACGGTTCTATTTTCTGATTAAAGTAAGTTCTGCCTATTCGAATCTGATGGAATAAAATGGGTTCGTCGTCCTGCCAATACTAGACTTAATCCAAAGTACACCAAGGCAACTGTGAAACATGGAGGAGGCAATATCATGGTTTGGGGTTGCTTTTCCGGATCAGGAGTAGGACCATTAAGAAAAGTTGAAGGAAAAATGGACAGATTTCAATTTTTAAGAATTCTTCAGTGCAATGATCATATGCTTCCATACGCAGAAGAAAATATGCCGCTTCGATGGTCGTTTCAGTAGGATAAAGATCCGAAGCATACCGCAAAAGTAGTAAAGAAATGATTTGAAGACAACAATGTGCCCTTTATGAAATGGCCCGCACAAAGTCCGGATCTAAACCCGATAGAAAACCTATGGGACCATTTAGATAGGAAAATCAGACAAAAAAATAAAGATAAATTTAGAAACCAGGATGATTTGTTCACAGCTCTTCAAGAGGAAAGGAATTCCATTTCAGCGGATTATATTGACAGCCTAATGAACTCTATGCGAAGTCGGTGTGCAGAAGTTAAAAAAAATAAGGGTTTTGCTACATATTATCAGTCTTTGTATGTACAACTAACTAATACATTGTGTATAAAAAATATATAAAAAAGTGTTTCTCCACTTTTGTCCCCTATAAAAACAAGAATAAAATATATTAGTTGTCACTTATTTTTTTTTTAAATTTTTTATTGAGGTTCTAAAGACTAGAAACAAAATTATATTTAAAAAAAATAAAAAATTAATAATCAAATACACTAATATAAAAATAAATACAAAATACATTTTGTTTCTCCACTTTTGTCCGGTAGTGTATATGTGGTTAACCAAATCCAGTTTAATATCTGGTGTTAAAACAACAACACAGCCACCAAAAGATCAGTTTTTAACAACTTTATTACGCTCTAGAACTCTTCCTTTTTAAGTACTTCTGGCGACTCTAACTCTCGCTTTGACTAGCTCTCATCGCTGACTCCATATTCTCTTTAGCCCACACTTGCCTCTGCTCTTTTTTTTCACATTTTACCATTAACTGAAATTAATTATCAAACAATTAAATTATCATATCATACACTAAATGCGGTACATTTTCCAAAATTAGAATAAAGTCAACGCGACAACAATGCTCAATGACTTCGTCATGATACTGGAAAAGTATACCATAACCTAACTAACGCCAATGGTATTTAACTAAATTTTAATGAATTTCTCTCCCAAATCTTAGGTCTTATTACAACTATGAAAATATTTGGGACTTATCTGTATTGTTTTTTCATTATAGTTTGCTTTTACCGGCCTTAAATTTCACACACGTACATATATACGATACATTAAGGATTCTAGATTGTTTTAACCGCGATGACATATGTGCAAATTCAAAATATGCTTCTATGATGACCCCCTCATAGACGTGGGGGCTGACAAGGACCACAAGACAACAAAACATGAAATAAGTCCTGTTAGTATACCCATGGACAAAACTCCAGTTTTCTTTTTTTTTGGTCTATTAATAATTAAGTATTTTCAAAAAATATCAGATAGATCCACTATTCTACGTTTATGAAGAGAAAAGATCGGCTTATGCCTTTATTTCATACTACGGACCGCCGTTTGACTTTGACAAGATTTCCCTTATGCTTGCGGTGTTGCGATGTCACATTTTTTAGAAACGTTAAAAATAAGGATGTTAATAATTTTTTGTTGGTTTAAAGATGTTATATTTACTCTTAGTAAAGGTTATATCTATTTCTACGTTTTATTTTTAATCCGAAATCCAATACAAACAATTTACAATAAGTATTTTAGTATATAGCTGAAATATGTCTCTTTTGGAAATATGTGTAAAATTGACAACAGAGAATCAGTAAATATGCTTGTAAACAAAAAACACTTGCCCCTAAGCACATGTTGAACTCAAGCAAGGTTGTTTTTTACTCATTCTAGTCTGTCAATGTTCTAAGGCATCTGTTAATAGCCCTCTCTGCGTTAAACGAATTAAAGCATGCCAAAACTCGGCTTAACATATAATAAAATTATAGAAAAAATCATTTTAAAACTTCGTAATCCACCGCCTCAAAATCATTTCAAAAGTCGTCTTATTCAGTTTTATCGTGTGAACTCTTATGTAGAATACCTAGCAGGAAACCTAAACTTGTTGTATTTAGGAGTTTTAAATATTTTTATTTTGAGGCGTTTAACTCTGACTTGATAAACACTGGCTGGGGACAGATTTTGTGATCTTGATTATATAAATGAAAAAGCACAGTTTATAACAGACAAAATTGGCGTTAGTTAATTGTCACGCACCTATTAAAAAGGTATGTGTGACAAAACCAAAGACACCATGGTTTACGGTTGTATTAAAAATTATGAAAAGGGAGCGAAATAGAACATTATCTAAATATAAGGATTGGCAAGCTTATAAAGAAATCAGGAACTATTTTACAAATGCTGTTCGAAAAGAGAAAAAGGCCTATTTACAATTTGTAGCGCGAAATAATAGTAGTAAAGATACATGGAAAGCTCTAGATGATCTTAATATTTATGGGAAACAAAAACACAACATAATAATACCAAATCATTTAAGGAATTCCGAAGATAAAAACATTTTTTTTTATAGAATCAGTTGATGCTTTAGCGATAGATATAACTGACGTTTGTATAAATAAATATAAACAGGTACATCCGACAAGCAGTTTTCAGTTTACACCGTGTTTAGAAATTGATGTATTAAATGCAATTTCTACTATTAAATCAAATGCCTGTGGGTTAGATAGTATGACGATCCAAATGATTAAAATTTGCTGCCCGGTTATAGTCCCTTTTCTTACACATCTTTTTAATGAATGCCTTCTGTGTGGCCAATTCCCTGATCTGTGGAATTCATCTGTGGTTCTTCCTGTGCCCAAAAATAATAAACTAGTAACGTGTTCTGACCTACGACCTATAAGTTTGTTATGTGTGTGCTCTAAGATCCTGGAAAAACTAATTTACGCCCAAGTGACTACTTATCTAAAGCACTACTCTCTCTTTAGTTCTAATCAATCAGGCTTTCGTAAAGGCTATAGTACAACATCTATTGTATTGCGCGTCATAGACGACATATATGAAGCAGCTGATAAGGGTAACAGCACTGGTTCTGCTTGATTACAGCAAGGCTTTTGACACGATAGATCACAAGCTTCTGTGCACTAAGTTGAGTTTTTTGGGATTTTCTCTTTCGTCTATTCGTTTTTTTGAGAGCTGCCTATTAGGTAGAACTCAGTCAGTGCGTTTTGGGGATGGGGAATCATCTTTGAGGCCTTTGACTAAAGGCGTACCACAGGGATTGCTTTTGGGACCCTTGCTGTTTGTTATTTATATATACGTGTGACATGGATTCTATTGTCAATAATTGTATAATTCAACGATAAGCAAATGCGGACGAAGCTGCTCTTCGATTGAATGAGTGTTTAGAGTCAGTAGCTGAATATTCTAAAAATATCGGGTTGCGACTTAATCCGTCGAAGTCGGTCGTAATATATATTGGTCCTGATCATGAGTGGCAACGAATAATTTGGCTATTCATGTATCCCAAACTCCAATCCCGATCGTGAGAGAATGTAAGAATCTCGGTATTATAATTGATTTTAAGTTACAATTTCGCAGCCAACTGGCAAGGGTCCTTCAAAGGCCGTATATGTCATTGAATGTGTCTCGAACTGCCGTTGAGAAAAGTCTTGTGCGAAACATTGGTTCTCTCTCATACTGCTTATTGTAATTTTGTGTATGGCCCAGCTCTGGATGTAACATCAAAAAAACATTACAACGCTTGCAAAATTCATGTATACATTTTATTTACAATTTAAGGGCCCATGATCACGTCAGATATAAGTTACCTGTACTGAAGTGGTTAAATATGCAGGATCGAGAGACGGTACACTTCGCATGCTTTCTTCATAGAATCATCTCTAGCGGAGCGCCTGAGTATCTTAGAGATCGTTTAAATTTAAGATTCTCCACTCATGATCGTATCACACGTCAAAATACCCTTTTAAATATACCAAAGCATCGCACAGCCATGTTTCGACGTAGCTTTTCGTTTCTTGCTTCAAAAGTATATAATAGTTTGTTGCATAATAAACTTCAAAATTGCAGTTTGTCAGGTTTTAAAAAAAACATAAAAGGGTTTATGCTGAGTAAATATAGTTCTATACCAAAGTTGTGAATTTTTAAATATATTTTGATTGAATTTTATGAATTTCTCTTTATCATAATTATTGTTACTAATTAGGACTGTTTATACCATGTAATTTATAATATTATGTATTGCTGATTTCTGTATGCTCGGTTAAGCAAACAGCTTTGGCTGCCCTTCGCCGAGTTTAATAAAAAGTCGTTTATTATTATTATTATTATTATTATTATTATTATTATTCATGCGACGAATAGGAACGAAAAATTTTATTTACATGCTCGTTGTCGTTTGATTTATTATCTTTACGTCATTTCAAGGAGTGAATGCTAAATGTTACATTAAAATAGAGTCATTTAATATCTGCTCAATACTAACAAAGCAAGACATTAAGAAGTTTCATGACTTATGTCATCCTTAAAAAAAAAGTCTGTTGAGGTTCCATCAAGTGCAACAGCAAAATAAGCCGATTTCTCTAGAAAGTCAAAAGTCGGGTTTTAGCTCAGAGAGTCCCAGTATCCGTACACTTTCAGGCTAAGCTAAATCGGTTTTAGCTCCGAAAGTCATCTGATGAAATAATACCACAGTGATTAAAGTCAATTTAAATGTGAAAACCAACTTAATAAATAGAGGTGGATTAAATAAACAAATAAGTGACTG
Organism: Anthonomus grandis grandis; assembly: GCF_022605725.1. Lineage (NCBI taxonomy): Eukaryota > Metazoa > Arthropoda > Insecta > Coleoptera > Curculionidae > Anthonomus > Anthonomus grandis. The sequence goes on along the minus strand of NC_065561.1, from coordinate 13,430,797 downwards.
TTAATGAAAAAAATCCAGGACGTCAGAAAATTATTAATTTCTCATTTCGGCGACACCTAGGAGAGAAGTGACTTGGGATTTTATAATTAATTTTTTTATTCACTAGGGAAGTATTGAGAGTGTTCCGTACAAATATGACCTGTATTATTATCTTATACCCTTTAGTTTATTTATGTTTGTTTTATTGTTGCAATAGTTTGGGAAATAATTGTATGTATGCGATCGCGTCAATCTATTTATAATTTGTTATTTGCCTATTCTTATTGCGCCTGGATCAATCAGGCTTTCATGGTACGCAGTACCATTTGGCGCTCTCCACCAACAAAAATATATATGGAACGGAGAGCGGATATAGTCGTCCTAATTTTTGGCGACAGAGAACACCAAATAGGTAATTTCGCACCTTTTCCCTACAATTTTGGTTTTACGGTCTTTCGAAGTTGGAAATACATATTCCTACGCGATAATTAAACCTCGCCGGATAAGTGTAAAAACAGAGAGAATCGATGAACAGACTGTCAATGAGTTTCCTGAGGGAGAAATTGATGGAAATATATCACCCCTCTTAAACTATGAGGGATATATCTCTGTTAAGCTACAATATCTGGGCCACGTGATGAGGAAAGAGAAATATGTATTATTGCAGAAAATTATGAATGAAAATAGCAAAAAAATGAAGACGATTTTCCTTGTTAAGTAACTTAAAAAATGTTCACAAAATTGAAAATAGCTATGATGATATCACTTTTAAAAGGAGATAGCACTTGAAGAAGAAGAAGAAGCTATTTGAAAGGACCATCAATAAAAGAACGGATTAATGTTACCAGGCTGCGTCTTTACCATCGGTCATCAATTACTGATCATGAATATTATTGCATATTTAGTGTCTTAAATTTGATTTAATTTCACCCTAATAAATCATACCCGTACCATAAATTTTTTTTTCTTTTACATAATTAATTTAGAAAATACTTTTGTTTCTTTTCTTAACCAAGTTTTTTTAAGGTTCTATTAAAAGAAAATAAAATTTTCATAATTAAAATTTAAATGCCTGAAATTACATTTTTAACGACTTTCTTAATCTTCTTAATATTAACTTTGAAAATTGTATTAAAAAGTTATTATTTTTGAAAACATTTTTATAAAGTAATTTTGATTAAGAACAGCTATATAAAAAAAAATAATATGGAAAGATCGTTCACATTATGTGGAAAAAAGAGAAATTTAAATTTTTTTCAAATATTTCTAAGAACTTATTGAACTAGTACCGTATGTCCATTAAAAGACACAGTACAGTAATTTGTGTATGTACCTAATATATATCCCAAAGTTAGAAAATTATAGAGAAAAAATTATAATTATTATAGTAACTTAAGATTAATAAATATTTAAAATCAATTTTTTATTGATTTTAGTTAAAATATCTCTAGATTATACTACCAATGTACTGAACCTTTACCTATGTATTAGTGGGGTCTCAGGAATGGCTATAAATTATCTAACTCACCATTTACCATTCAACATGCTGATTTTGCGACAACTCAACCTACTTACTATATTTCAAATTATTTTTGAAAATTAAAAGAACAGGTTCTTGTTTATAATTCATTAATTACTAAATAAGAGAGCATTATTTTCTCATATACCTCCTATAGATTTCCATGCTAAGTTAACCTAAAAAATCAATTAATATCACCAATTATACTTATTATTCCATACTAATGTTTATGTGTAGCGGAACGTAAATAAAACGATGAGTAACAAAAAACTTCGCTGCCTCGATAACGTCACGAGATTAAATTAAAATCATCGTTACTCTGAACAAACTATAGTAACTTTTGTTTTAAAGTTTAACGGCAATTAACCCTATCCTTGAATTGTTTATTTAAATGATGTCGCCTGTAGAACGTTTACGTATATGTAAAATTAGAGATGTGTTTTCCATGTCCTCAAACCAGTTTTTTTTCCATTACAGATAATGATGGCCCACAAAAAGGAATACCACAAAGCAATATCGCATTATGGGTGCCAATGAATCAAACGTGATGCAAGAAATCGGTGCAATAAAGTCAATTTCTGAATCTGAATCTCTTATAAAGTCGACAGACTCTAAGATGTGTGATAGCTTTAAATCAAAAGGGGAGGGCGCTGATAGTACCTCTAATGAGGAGGATAATATGGGTAGTTTATCAATAAATGATGGTGAGGATTCCACTACGGAGAGCTTACCACCAGCTGAAGAGATTGAGGAACCACACGATCGAAGTGATGGTTCAGATTCTGGACTGGGGTCTGAAATTGCTGAGGAACGAGTTGATAATCCTGCCGCCAGTGGAACGTTTGAGAGTGATAGTGAGACTACTTTTGGTAAGTTATAGGATAGTGAAATCAGTACATAAGGTACTGACTTCGTGAAGTTTCCAGATTTTATAAAAATATCTTTTTAGTGCAAGGCATAAAGTAAATAGACATTTATTTGACTAAAATTATCGGTGACATAAAGTTCATTTTAATTCCACTGTTGACGAAAAAATAACACCTGGTTTCAGTCATACCCAGTGGCGGCTCCTCTATTAGGTCAATGGTTAAATATCTCAAAAAAAAAAGGATTTTTTTTTAAAGCTTGATCTACTATAGAACTGGAAACTATAGGACAAATTTAAATGACTAAAAATGTCTGAAAATCATAAAAACGTTTTCAGATGTTTTTCATGTATGAACCGTATGGAAAGGTAGGTTATATTAAAGACATAAAAAACTTTTCTTAAAAGAGAAACTTAAAAACAAAATTCACTTTTTTAGAAGAAATTTACTTTAAGTAATTAACCAAAATAAAAAGAATACTAAAATATACTGGAAAAACTATAATGTTTTAAGTAAATACTAAAGCTGTTTAAAAGCCTCGAACATAAATTACTAAGACAGTATAAATTTTGCCAAATGCCTGGAAGATATAAGAAAATACACCAAAATAATGAAAATCGCAAAAAAGGATTCGTACCGAAACAAAATAAAAAATAACTTTTAACCAAATAACACATTCCTGGAAAAAACTTAAATTTACTTCAAATACCTGGAACAAAATAGAGAATTAGTTCAAAGTCTAAGACATACAAGAATTTATTATCTGAATCAACAACCAAGTTTACTACAAGCAGTAATTTTTCACTTTTGGTACTTTCTTGGGACACATCTTTATCATCTTCATCATCATTAATGAGCTGGATATTGGCCTTCTCTATTGCTGTCCACTGTCCTCTATTTTAAACACTCTGCATCTAGTTTGTGAATACTCGTTTGATATTGTCCATTCATCGCATGGGAGGTCTTCCCTTTGTTTATCTTGTCAGCTGTTAGTCACCACTCAAGTAGCCTCTTTGTACATCGTCTATCTGCCATGCAGGCCACATATCCAGCCTGGTTCCACTTGAGCCTAGCCACCCGGTAGGTAACATCCGTGAGTCCTATTCCCGTTTGTAAAAACACTCAGGAATGATGATCAGGAATGACGAAGTGACAAACATAGTATTGATCTTTCCATCTTGCATTGTGTTATCAACCAAGATGGAAAGATCGATGCACCAAGCTTCAAAGGTTTTTAGCAGTTAAAATCTCGGCATCGTTGGTCATAACTGGTAAATGCACTAATTAAAAACATTTTGTTTTTGACCAATTGAAAGATTACTCTTAAACACATCTCCAAATCTAGCACATGCAGTCCAAGAGAGCGTCATTCTTTATTTTGATTCGCATGTTTTGTTGTCTCTCGAGATTTGTACCTATCCATCAACTCCACGTCACAGTCAACAACAGCACTATTTCCACTAGGAACCTGAGGGAACTATTTAACATCTAAGGGTTTAAATGCTGAAAAAAACAGCATGTAGAATACATTTATATAACAATCAAGTTGCTCCTAATAACCCTTTGGTCTTCGGATTAAACAAACACGACCTGCTGCAGCTGCACTGGTCATACCCAACATCATTAAATTAGGTGCTTATGTGTATATTTTGTTTTAATTCTTTGTTTTAAAAAATATGACACGGCAACATAATACAATAATTGGGTTATATTGCCTATAATGTTGGATAAAATTTGCACTAAAGCAGTCAACAACAATGCTGGTTATTGTAAATGGCGCCAAGACCCAAACACTGAAAATCATGTAAACTTTCCATCGAAACCTGTAAAGAAAAATATAATGAGGGAGTGAAGAAAAAATGTGTTAATTGCTCCAATAGATCAAGATAGTCCTGGTCTGTAGCAAAAGCAGTTGGTCAAGGTTTCTGTAGATCAAAAATTCCATTATTGACTCAGGAAGATGGTTCCATTGCCGAAAAGGCAGACTTGCTGGATCCGATGTTCGCATCAAACTCTGCATCACCGACTTTGTCTGGAAAAGGCCTGTTCCCTCACAGGTTCTCAAAGGCTTGAACAAGGCTCCGGCCCTGATGGAATACCGCCAATAGTATTAGAAAAGAGTGCGGTCGTACTGACACCCCCGCTGTGCAAACGCGAAGAAAATATTAAAATACCTGGAGTCCAGCAACATCATTAACGACGATCTGTTGGCCTATGTCAGGCATGTTTAGACCGAGGCTATCGAGAAATATGGTGAATCCGATGCAACAGCCTTAAATATTTCAAAGGCGTTCGATAGAGTCTGGCATGAAAATATTCTAAACAAGCTCTATTCTTAGGATTTGCCAAAAACTCTCGTTGCTTGGCTTGGAAGCTTCCTCGAGAATGAATTAATCCAGGTTGTCGTTGATTGACACACCACGTAAAGGTTTCAAATTAACGCCGGTATCCCTCAGGGATGGATTTTACCCCCTACCCTCTTCCTGACTTCGAATCCACCTGATGACTTCAGCTGACACCCCGTGCCGTAGACGTCGCCAGATAACAACTATTAATACCACCCTTTAAAAGGCTCAGACTCATCTATCTCACTTTGAAGCTGCTTAATACTATCCAAAAGAGGGTCCAGAGATAACTAAAAGCTTGGACAGTTTATTCTACTAAGTTTATGGTACTGACACGCAAGATCTACTCGACAGGCAAATGCGACTCATGTATATCGAGTGCATGTGCAGGTGCCTAGAACTTCCCTTTATCAGGACGCCTTTTTATTAAGAAGTGCAAGTCTGTGGAATTAACTCCCAAAGCACGTCCTTCCAGTACACTACAACTTGCAGAACTTTCACCTTCGTGACACTGGCGCTACTTGCCCTGGTTGCCCTTTTGTGCCAGTATATTCCATAAAAAAATATAATATTAATATTATATTTATAGTCACGACTGTCAGTCGTGAATGAATGACTGATGTGATTTTCGGGATCCTGAAAATCACGTCAGTCATTGGGGGCGGAGCTAAAAGATTGATGAAAATACTGACCGTGTGGGGGCGAGACTGTCAATCATTCCAACAGTCGTCAGTCTGAATTGCATCGTGCATCGTACAGAGACGGAGGCAGAGATAAGTTGAGTACCGTGCACAATGGAAGAAACTCAGGAAACGACCGCTCTGAGCTCGACAGCTTCACCTGATTTGTGTGGAAAAAAGAGGATATGAGGCTCTGCTTAAAATTTTTATGCAGTACAAACCGAATGCGACTATTGACCATGTAAAAAAAAACAAATCAATACGCTAAGAAGCAATTTTAGGCGAGAGTTAAAAAAATTAAGGATTCCAAACGGACTGGAACAGACGACGTGTATGAACCAAGCGCGTGGACGTTTCATGCACTTCAATTTTTATCTGACGTAGAATTACCAGATAAAGGAAAAAACTCCATGAATCAAACCAAGGTATGTAAAAAAAGTTTAAAAGTTGTTTAAGCAGCGCAAGCTTTCTTTTTATAATCCATAGCAAAATAACTAACAGATAAATGAAGCGAACGAACACGCTTTAACTGCTTGAAGCAGCAGAGGATTGGAGCAAATCAGCACACTTCAAGAGACGATTCAAGCAGACTGATCGTGTGAGGTCGCGTGAAAACTACTGACGAAAAAATAAAACAGAATTTTTTGATATTCTACTTCGATACTGTAACAATATTGGCAATACCAGCTGTTCTCCGTCATTCGGGAATGACACAAGTATACATACTCCACGACGTCTCTGGAGACGCGTGAAAAGTGAGCGGATCTTCCGGAATCATGGTCAGCCGAGTATATAAGGAGCCGGCGGAATTATGGCGCGAGATTTAAATCGTACATAAATAGTAGAAAATAAAAACAGTAAAAATAAATATGTTATCGTGTATACTAGTGTAAGTGTGTAAATAGAGCAGTTGACTATTTTTGTGCATCGAGTATTAAATTCACACCTTAACGAATGGCAAAAAGCTATAATACTTTTCATTTTCATGCAATATTAATACACTCGGTACACAATGATGAATTATTGTATTTTTAATAATGTATTTAAGTTTAATATTTTCCAAATACATTTGTCTCCTAAACCAATTTGATGTATGTAATATATCAGTAGTTGTTTCAGGTTACGTTTTTTTATAATTGTGTGGTGACATTCAGATTTACTTTGCATAGATGCCTTCAAGAAAGACAAACACACAGCAGCTTTAGCAAAGCAAATAAAGAAAAACCCTTTGAGGTTGGATATAAGAAAGTAATCGGAAAACGAGCTAGAAATTATTCAAAGAAATAGTTTTGTTGACCTTTGGGGTTTATTTTTAAATAAATTATGAGGTAACTGTGTGTGTACTTAGCAGATATGTAATCAAAACAGTAAATGTTTAATCATTGAAGCTGTATATCAACCACATACACAAAAGAACTTTAGTACTCTGTCATAAGTGATGATTTTTAACTAAAAATTAATAAATTATGTATATAATGGAATATAAAAAATGTAACCAATTTAATCTTCGGATTGATAGTGTTATGTTCTACAGGTACTACCAAAAAAGTTCAAAGTAATGGCAAATTTCTTGAAAGTATGTATTCTGCCTGTTTTCCTAAAATTAGTTAATTAGATATTAACTACCAAATTTTACCAAATATTTGATGATAAAAATCGTAGTAATCAGTTCTATAGTAATTTATTTTCTATATTTATGTTAAAATTTGATCATCTCGTCTTATTTCTTATATTGAGTTTGGGTGGTTCTGATAATTCGAGGCCCAGTTTCCAAAATTCGATTAAGGAAATGACGAGTTTTACTAACGAATACCTGCTCAAAATGGTTAAATGTGAAATATTACACTTAATAGGAGGCATATAACAGTATTGTAATTCCTAATATTTTAAAATATTTTTAATTACCAATTATATTAAAAAAAAAATTAAATTGCAGAAAGTAATTGTTTAATTTGTGGTATTCATAAATAAATAGACTTTAAATTTTATTATTGAAAGTATTGGTAGACCATATAAATCAGTTAATTTTTAATAAAATTTTGATATTTTAATGTTGAAATCTAGTACTAACCAAACTTTGGTATACTAATTATATAAGCAAATGATTTTGTCAAAGTTATGTCTGTAATCTTCAAAAAGAAAAACCACAAAACCCATCAACATTTCAACCAGTCTTTAAACGTAACATAATAATAAATAAAACCCAGTTATCGCTATAGAAAACAGATCTTCAAGGTCTGCTTGAATGAATGATATTTTATAAATAATATCGTAACCGTGTGATTACAGTTCCGCGATAGACGCAGAATCGGTTAGAATTTAATCATAAATCCAAGATCGTATTATAGGACTACGTTGATGGCATACTACAGGAAATTTACAAGACGTCAATAAAGGTTTTTAGACGGTGACCTTCTTTCAAGGATTGTATAATTTTGGTTTTAGTTCATGGTTACACCCACCACTTTCTATTTGCATACACCTCAAGGAGTATACTGGTATAGAGAAGCATTATTATATTCCACATAGATGGTTTTACTATAAATAAAAAGTGTTTTATAAAAAAAATTCTATTTAATTTGTACAGAGTTTTTGAAAAAAATATCTTGTCATTCTTGGGATGTATGCAGATAAATAGCTTTTTGGATATACAACTAAGAAAATCAGAATGTATTGCATAATTAAATAAATTTGACATTATCTTCGATCCATTCAGTTTACATTTATTCATTCCTAATAATACTTTCAGAATTTGTTTGTATTCTAAGAAAGGGTTTCCTATAACAACATGATTCCTTGATTTCGAGCCTATAGAACTTTCTAAGTTTTTATTGGCCCTCTTTTAATTTGCCTATACCCGCAGGCTAAAACCTTTTATTATTCAGGAATACGCTGATAGAATTTTGTAAGGTCCTAAATACTTGGTTCAAGCAACACCCGCTAAGGCTCTAACGTAGACATCTCCTCAACATAATAATGACAACATAGTGCGAAACCAAATTTCCTATATCATAATAATATCTGTGGTTCCAAGTCTGATAAGTATAGAGATCTTATACTTGTATTTATCATTGCAAGGAAACTACAAATTTCAAGGAAAAAACAAATTTATAAAAGTTATTGACAGTAAAAAGGCCTATCTCTGGAAACAGAAATTTTAATAATATTTTACTTAAAGTGGGAGAAAATCATGAAAAACCTCCAAACAAAAAAGCAATTTTCTCAAAATGAATGGAAAATCTTAAATGTTTCATTTTTGAATTCAGTACGTTTGTTAAAGCCAAATCGAAATGAATTTTAGACATTTTCCCAAAAATTAATAGGCAAGCAGTTATTGGTATTTTTTTTTTGACCAAAACTGGCTGGAAAATTTGAAAAGTTGAGCAAATCAAAAAAAATTTTTTGCTATATATTCCCCTTGAAAAGCTTATTAAAAAACTCTAATGTCAAAATTTTATATTTTCTAAAGGAATGTCAGAAAAATCCAATAAAGTGTAATTACCACAAGAACACCTATTGAAGAAATTTGACTCATGATTTCTTTTCAAAAATCACTTAATTTTGTATAAGAAATCTATAATATAAAGAGAAAATGACCTTAATAAAAGTTACTTAGAGTAATATGGGCTATCTGTAGAACAAGAAATTTTGATAGTATGGTAAATCAGAGATTCCGCAGCTCAAACTAATTTAAGAAAGCGTTTACTTAATCTTATGAAAAAAAGAAACTCAAGACCACAATTTGACGTGCAGCAACTAAAACTGCGAGCAAAAACTCCCTGCAAGCCAACTAAAAGCAGACGACACCGACGGGATTTCGACTGAAATATCTAATATATTACAGAAGGTCACAACTAAACACCTTAAATCCAAAAAAATATCGCAAATAAGCGACAAGCACCATCTAGACTGTTTGATAATAACCACCAATAAGCAAAAGACATTTTCCAAGGAAATAGTCATATGGGAAAATTACATCCGAGATTTATTTGTCGACTTACGAGAAGGGCTACTAGCAATAATAACAAGGGTTCTACCATAATTAAATGTGAACTTGAACGTGCTATTAACCAACTGAGAGCAATAAGAGTCCTAGATCCGTCAATATTTATCTAGAAGCTATTAGGTTAATTGAAGAAGAAAACTTGGATCTTTTACTAAAGCTACTAAACTAAATATATAACTCTGTCAAAATTCGAACAGAAGGGCAAACAAAATAATTCAGAAAAAAGTAAAATATCCAGACTTCAGGATGATTAGTCTGATAATCAAGCAGAATTGTCCACAATCAAATTCGGCAGAGATGCGAATAGGTGATCTCGAGAAAGCAGGTTGGATTCAGGAGAGGCATATGCACTTAGTTTGTTAAGCCTACAAATTCTCGGATCAGCAAAAGTGCCTATACATATGCTTAATTGACTTCGAAAAGGCATTACAGGCCTCCCAAACTCCCTTGTCAATATGGGAATGAATAGAAGTGATATCCAGTTAATAAGAAATCTTTTTTTTGGCATCAAATAGCAAAAATAAAAACAAAGAATACTGCATCTTCGTAAATAGAGATTTGTAAAGGAGTGCGACAGTGATGCATATTGTCCCTGGTTCTTTTTAATGTTTTCTTGAAGGAGCTGTTTAAATCCGCACTAGAGAATATTTCAGATAAGATCAAAATTAATGGGGAAGCCGTCAACAGCATTAGATATGCTAATGATACGGTACTAATAGCCGACACAAACGTTGAACATCAAAATATTACTGATGCTCACACTATGGAATGAAGATCAACATGAAAAAAATTAAGACAATGGTAATTAGCAAAAATCAGAATATCCCGATTCCAATGCAAATCCAAAGAACTAGAAATGATTAAATATTTGGATTCCTGTATTGAAAGAGACACATATCCCGATAACGAAATAGGGATTAGAATTGAGCCATTTCCATACGAAGAAAAAAGATCCAGAGGTAGACCTCAGATGAGATGGAAACATGATATAATGTGACCTAATGTGGCAAAGAAGAACTCAAAATAGAGAGGGGTTAAAACAGTTAGGAAAGGCATATATCGTGCGTTTCCTTTCTGAGTTCGTTTTTAGTATCTCTAAGTTTTGTTTGCGCAGCTATGTTCTGAGGATTGCTAAGAGCGTTTTCCTGAGCTACGTACTTACGTTCCAATAGAGGTTTTATCAGGAGTTCATTCTCTTTGAACCAGTCTGGCTGATGATTGCGCGGCATGGTTCCCAGAATTGAGCAACTAATGTCCATTAGATTTTGTCTAACTAAAGCCCAATGTTCTTCTAGACCTTGTGGGAAATTATCGGCATGAAGATTTTCCCTAATTTCGCTACGAAAATGCGAAGCTACTGCTGTATCCTTGAGTTTTTCTAGGCAAAGCTTTTTGTTGACTTTCTTACTGATGCCACGCCTATACCTTGGTTTTAAGTTGATTTTTAAGTTAGCCAGGACCAGGCGGTGGTCCGTTCAGCACTCTACGTCAACTCTGGCTTTAGTAAGTTGTACTTCGTTCAGATTTTTCTGGCGTACTATTATGTAGTCCAGCATATGCCAGTGTCCCGATCGAGGGTGACACCAAGTACCTTTGAATTTATCATCCATTTGAAAGAAGGTATTTGTTATGGCTAAGTCATATTCTGTGCACAGTTCCAATAGCAACTCTCCGTTTGAATTTGCTTTTCCGATTCCGTGGGTACCGATAACTTTTGGCCATATATCAGCTGCTTTACCAACCCTGGCATTGAAATCTCCCAAGAGAATAACATGTTCTTTCCTTGGTATTCTTTCTAAGATGTTGTTGAGTTCTTCATAAAATACTTCCTTTATTTCAAGGTCTGCGTCCAGTGTTGGTGCATAAGCCGATATGATGGTTACATAATTACCATTAGTCACTTGGTATTTGAGCAGCATAAGTCTTTCGGAGATGCCATCAGGTAGTTGTTGGAGTGATTTGACTATATCGTTCTTTATCGCGAAGCCTACTCCGTGCAGCCTTCTACCATCCTCTGGATAACCTCTCCAGAAAAAGGTATAGTTCTGTTCGGTTAAAGAACCTTCACCGAGTAGATGGGTCTCAGAAAGGGCGGCTATGTCCACATTAAGGCGGTTTAGTTCATCTGCTATAACTGCCGTTCTTCGTTGTGCATGAGTAGCAGTGTCCGAGTCGTGCAAGGTGTGGATGTTCCAGGTAGCTAAGGATAAGTTCTTGGTTTTACGTTTGTGGTTGTCTTTCTGATAATTCTTTCGATCAGGCACCCTCTCCCGGAGATCCGAGTGGGAGGGTATTTTACCTCCGGACTGTTTTGTCCTGTTCCAACGATTCATCTTCAAATGTGGGCTGCGACTGTGGTATTGTTGAAAACAACCAGATCAGGGTCGCCTGCTGCTATGGCACAAACGGTCTGCGACGATAGTTCCTTCCCAATCAGGACGCGATGAGAGTCATTTCCTACTCTCTCCTTGAGGACGATGATGGTGGATTGTCCTAAGGTATTCTGCTTATACCGGCAGAGACTCAGTTGTCTTTTAGTCGCCTATTACGATAGGCAGACAATACCTTGGGACTTTTCTACAACCGTACCCGAACCCCACACGAGTGAGGATGGTATGCACCAACATATCGGGATCCATGAGAACCACACAGTAGAGGATAATGCTTTAGAAGTAACACTCTCGTCTCTGAGTATTGATGTCAAGGAAGCCATCTTATTCATAATGATTCACTTCCGCTCTGTTGGAATCAATATAAATACGCTTATTGGCTTGCAAAGCCTTGCTTTATCAGAAAGCAACAAACTCGCTATATCTACTAGCTAGAGAGGATTTTGTTTCGCCAATATTTGCCTTCAAAAAATTACACAATTAATATAAGGGGCATTGATATCAATTGAATGGCAGTTATTAGTTACATCTGCTTAGATGGTTCCAAAAATAAGTTAAGCTCAAGCTGTGACGTCCACTAGTAAAACCTCCAGTTACACATAATGCAATCATTAACGACTATACCAAATATTCTTTAAACAGAAATATATAGGAACTGATAAAATAGGGTAGTAACAAGATAGTTGGAGTGATGTCACCGCAGTAAGGATAATGGATTACCAATTCCTTAGCCAAGAACATCGGAGCCTTTCTTTGGTGTGACTTTAACAAACATCAGACACTTTAAGAAAACCTGATGTTGATACCCACGGCTGCAATTTGTCTAAAGAGCCTCTCAGCTATACTTGGACGAAGCTAAGGTAATTCGCAAAATGTCTCTGATTAGAAAAAACCTATGCCTAGTAATAAGTATCCTTACTAGTCACTGTCAAATAATCATTTGGCCATTTGTTCAAATTGTACCTAAGCACGGATCTACTAGACAGGAGTTGCAACCACGAAGACGAGAGAATTCATTGATTTTCCTCCCTTATTAATATACGTCAAAATACTCTTTGTGCATCTATGCCTTAGATAAAGAGATCAGAGTCTCTCTCGTTAATTCATTGGGCTGGATCACTAGCTAAGGATGGATGCATTGATTTTTCAAGAGGGGCGCACAATGTGCTATGAGGTCTAAGGGCACATTACAGATAGAGAAGAAGGAAGCATTTGAAAGAAATATTATTGGACTGATACAGCCTTTTTTTAACAGACAACTGCAATTATTTGAACGGATGTATATTTCAGAGGTTGGTGATAGGTTAAATCCTAAACTTGTTGAAGTGAAACAGACTATAGGAAAATTTTGTAAAGCTTGAAAGCAATAAAATTGTTTTTCTCTCCGTGAAATACAAATTCAGTTTCATTCAGTTATTTTCAAAATATTAGGAAATTTATAATATTAACTAATATATCATTAGCTCAAGCTTTATAGTCAACTTTTTTATCTAACTTTTTTACTCTAGACTTTTAAAAAACTTTGTATAGGTACTAAAAGGATTGCTTGGAAACCCTATTTTCTACTATAAGAAAAACAGGGGAAATTTTAGAATATATTCTATAAACTTCAGAAACAGGATTAAATTTGACACTTTTTTGACATAATTTTGCCGCACGTCAAAAAAATCAATACATTTAAACACTTTTTGCACTTATATTTTTTACATAAGCGATTCTAAAAATACTCGATTAAGTTAAATACAAGTGAAGCATTAACGCTGTCAGCACGCTTCAAATAGCCAAAGAGTATCAGATAGCCTAATAGGCAACTTCTAGTCAGTTTACATTGCAATTTCAGCCATCATTCAGCAAATTCTTGCAGGTAATTCCTTTAGAGCGCTATTTAGAACTAATTTTAAATATAAATAAGTTTAAATCTTTAAAAATTGTATTCATTGTAGTAGCGTATCAACAATATTTCAAAAATTCCTTATGTTCTACTAAATTTTTTTTAAATAATAAATTTTATTTTAGAACGAATTAATGAAGATCCATCCACCAGTCAACCGAACCAAGAAGACGAATCCAGCCCAGGTTACCCTCGTCTTCTCACTTCTCTAGTAGCTAATTTAAAAAGTGAGCCACCCAGGAGTAGCTTAAAAAGAAGACGACCTACAGAAGACGAAGGAACCCCACCTAGAGTGAAGAAAAAACGGGGAATTACATTCGATGGGGTCACGGTCTTTTATTTCCCGAGGGCGCAAGGTTTTACTTGCGTGCCTTCGCAGGGAGGCTCCACCTTGGGGATGAGCGCCCAACATAGCCAAGTTAGGAAATTTTCATTAGTAGAACATGCCAACGAACAACGTAGAATACATCGACAGCTTCTTCAACAATTAAAGTAAGATTTTTTTAACTTTTATTGCTTTAAGATGAAGTTCATTCATTTATTCATTCCTTTATTCAAAATTTTCAAGCTCCTTATTTCGATTCGTCTGTATACCCAGATTAAATGCCAATATAGGAGGTCTAATATAAGATCCGTCCCAGCCCAAGTAACATATCCCTGAATTACTTAGTGGAGAGTCAGATGGAGCATTCATGGGTGTTAGTAAGGAATGGATGTTATGGATATAGTAACTTGGGAATCCAGTGTTGCTCTATCACATCTATACAGCGTGTTCGAAAAATAGACGGAGATATTTTAATGGGTGATTCTCTGTAAAAAAATATGGAAAAAAATTTTCTATAAACATGAGTCCGGAAATGCATAGTTTTCAAGATACAGGGTGATAAATTTTTTTAAAGATATTAATTTTTTATTAATATTAAAAAATATATTTACTCGATTCTTTTGAAATTTGGCAGTATTACTTGTTGTATTAAGGGGCTAATTTAACCCTAATTAGATTAAAATTATGAGGTCCAGTGGCGTCCCGAAGGACATCAACATTAACAAGAGTGAAGAAATAAAATTGTAAATGCTTGCGAAGAAGTGAAAAATAGGCCTCGAATTTTAGCTCGAGTGCGTTGTTTAATGATTCGTCGAGTGAGAAGGTGTACAGAAATGAATGGTGGACATTTCCAGCATTTATTGTAGTTGTTGTTGCAATAAAAAGCTCGTAGAAATGTTTTAGATTTTTTGTTTTCCAAGGCACCTGTGATTTTTTTACCAAAAATTAATAAACCAATTTTGTCATGCAGTAAAACGGTATTAATTTTTTTTTCTCTAAAACGAAGTACGATACGAAAAAAATACAAGAGGCAAAAAAGTTGTATTTTTAAATGCTTAATCAAACAACAAATATTAAAGTTGAAGAAAAGGCACAACACCCTGTATCTTTTAGGCTCCCGTTGTTCCCCTATTTAATGGCAGTGAATATTATAAAATCTATGAACTTAATACAATATTTGAACTAACTCTACTGCAATTCTTATAACTCAATAAACGACCATTAATTTTTTTTTCTAGAACCGACAGAAGCCTAAACACGAGCATCGGTGGTTTCTCTAGTGACGATAGCGACAGCGAAGATGAGATCAGTGACGCCTCAGAATCCGAGATGGACCTTGATAATTATTATTTCCTTCAGCCAGTACCAACTAGACAAAGAAGGGCTCTACTCCGAGCAGCTGGAGTGAGAAAAATCGACTCCCTAGAAAAGGACGAATGTCGAAATATTCGTTCTTCTAGGGAGTTTTGTGGCTGTGGTTGCAAAGGTTACTGTGATCCGGATACTTGTTCCTGTAGTCAAGCGGGAATAAAATGCCAGGTTTGTATAAATACTGAACAAGGGTTTTGGTTTTCAATGACATCTTGTGAAAAGCAAATTGTTATTCATGGTTGGATTGGGTTTATATTAAGATGAATGGAACAGAAAATAATGTTTGCTTTATGGCACCTAAAGTTGAGGGACCATGATGGCCATGAACCATTTCTTCCTTTTCTAGCATTAAAAAATATTTTCCATTCAACATGTATAATATACGAATAATATAAAAAGTAGATACAATCACTCAAGAGTAAAACAGCAATAGCTCAAAATAAATAATCAGGGATCTTAGAAGACAACTAAGCCCTGAAAGGTTGGAAGTTGGATTTACCTAACTGCCGAATCAACTAGAAAATTAGGAACACAGAACTCAGAAAAATGATTGTCTTAATTCCTTAATTTGCTGAGTTGTAACTATATAGCAGATTCAAATTAATATCATAAATAATATGTAACTGGAGAATTTAAACAAAAAACTGAATAGAATTTGGGCAGTCAATGTTATTTATCGAACTGAAAATTTGGAAGTTTTTTTTTCTGGAAGAAACTCCAGATGATATATTTAAACTCAGAACTTTGCTATTTGTACTGCTAATTTTTACCAATCCAAATATGAATTTAACACAAAAGCATGTATTGCGATGTAGTTTTTATATATTTACCCAATGCAATTAATCTGATTTACAAACAAATCAACCTAATATATATTTTTTCATCCAGGTTGATCGCTTAAACTTTCCCTGCGGCTGTACCAGGGACAACTGCGGAAATTCATCTGGCCGAATCGAATTCAATCCAGTCAGGGTCCGGACTCATTTCATCCATACACTGATGCGACTCGAATTAGAAAAGAAACAAGAGGAAGACATGCAAGAAAAAAGAGACCTCGCCTGGATGACAAACGAGCGACTAGTATCTCATAGCTATCATCATAACAAGGAGGACCACACCCAACAACATTGTAAAATAGATGTAAATAAATGTAGCGGTAGTCTATTAAGGGACATCAACCTCGGTGCTCACGTTGAAGTTGAAAATTGTGTACATAATGGTAGTTATACCAATTTGCACTATGGCGCACCCGGAGAGGGACCCGGGGGTCAGAATCAACCATTTTCTGAATTACCTGCGAGAGAGGACTCGCTTGATTTGTACACCTTTCGGGAAAGTTGCTACGGAGAAGAAAATGATAGGAAACAGGTTTGTGCCTCTTTAATAATACATTTAATTAATCTCCTTTCATTGTTTTCAATGTCTTGTATGTACTTGATGAATTGATAACAAAAATTAAAACTCTATTCTGTTCAAAGATTTGGTTCGTTCTCAACAATTGTCTTTGTATAATATTATTTCCAACATCAGAACATTTACATGTATATGTAATGAAAATAAAACAAAATGAGAAAATGATCTATATATATCTTATGTAACATAAATTTAAAACGTCTGTTAATAAGAAATCCTTATATAAAGAGGGTACAAAATGAATTGCGCCAAAAAATTTGACGTCACTATTGACATTACGCCAAATGTAATGCGTGATCTAAGGATTGAGCAATTAACGGAATGATTTAAAGATTTTTTTTGGTATATTTAGGAGACTTACCTTATTAAAATACCAATTTTTTTTTACAAAAAAAAACGAGAATTTATGTTACATATAGACGACCATTTTCCCTTCCCTTGCTTCTATTTACTTATGAACACATACTATGGCATTATCGAGGGCTATACACTCTTATATTGATCTAAAATTGATTGTATTGTTTTGGGTTGGATTGTATTGGATTTTACTAAATTTTTACTCTTTACTTAATTCAACATCAAAAATGAATAATACACTATGCGTCAAATATTAATGGTTTTCGAGATAAGTTAGTAAATAAGTATGATGTATTATAAGTCAATGAATAAGATGGTGCTCCACGTCATAACTCGCAGATTGTATCAAATTTCCTTGACAATAGATTTAAAAGGTACTGGATCAGAAATAGAGGTCCTGTCAGGTGGCCAGCCCAGTCACCTGACATAACACTGCTAGATTTTTTTTTGTGGGGATATTTGAAGGAATAAGTTTACCCTAAAGAGCTAAGAAATTTTAAATATTTAAAAAACAAAATTACACGTGCTTGTAGAGCAAGTCCAGAAGAACTCCACTGAGCTAATAAAACGAGTACGAGGTACGAGCTCTTCCAAAACTACTAGCTTTTTAATCGTTTTTAACTGTTTTAATAGTAGATTGAATAAAAATTAAATAATAATATCATAATAGCAATTATATCAAAAACCATTAATATTTGACTTATAGTGTATTATACATTTTTTTACAAAAATTAGTAAAATAAAGAGGGCGTCCTATTAAAAAAACTTACTTGACAATGAAAATTTTGTTTTTGAGACACTCTGTACATTTATCAATTCTGTCCCATCTGTGCACAACACTTTTTATCTTAACTTTTTTTCATATCACATACAGGGGCGAAAAACAATCGTGTGGAAATAGAGTTGGGACACCTTGTATAAACAGTTAGTGCATATTAATATAGAGGTATTATTTTAATATTTTGTGTATTTGTAATACAACCATTGAACAATAAGAAATTCACTGACAAGAAATTCCAAGTGAAAACCAGAATATATCATTAACTTTGATAGTTAATTAACCACCCACTTTTACCTAAAATTTATGGACTTTTGTCAAGTATGGCAACACTGCCGAATTCTTCATCAGCTTCATAGACTTCCAGTTCTTTCCCGCTTTTTTTTGTATATCATCTGGCCATCTTAGCTTGGGTTTGCTTTTGCTTCTCTTTCTTCTTTCTAGTTTCTATTACAAAATGATTTTCATCCATTTCTCATCATTTCACCCAATTTTTTTTTTGTTTTTTTGCAGTTTGTTCTATGACATCACTAGCTTTAGCTCTTATCCTGAGTTCCTCGTTTCTTTATCTATTTCTTAAGCTAATGCCTAGCATCGCACGTTGGCGAATTGGTAGTTCTTCTTCTTCTGCCTTCATATCCCCTGTGTTTCCTTAGGAAGAGTTCCCTCAGGAGACGGTTATAGTCTAAGTTGCATGGGCTATTCAACCAATTAGAGTATCCTTTAGTATAGTATGTTCCCTCGCCTGCGGCTTGTATCAGACTTGAAGAGTATTCACTTAGAGCACTGTTTTCTTTATTCTTACTTTCTTGTGTTGATCACCCACCCACGCCCCATTGTAAGGTGAGGTTAGAGATTCTCAACGTCGGGTAGTAGTCTGCTTCTCCCACGATGCATTCGGCACTACCCGACTTGGTTACCAGTATTAATAGGATTAACAAACCACCTTCTATGGGTGGAAAGTGGTCTGTAAACCGGTTTGGGAAAAAAGGAAAGGACAAAAAACAACCACGTGGTGACTGAGTGAAAACTGACGTAGAAGTATAGGGGTAGTTGTTATGCCCTTTCCTTTGTCATGTTGACTGTTTTGAGCCCGTATAATTTAACTGGTAGTACGTAGGCATCGTATATTTTACTTTTCAGATTTATTGGTATCTTTGGTTCTTTCAGATGATGATTCTCCTACTCCTGTCTTTGCTTAGCCTAACCACGGAGGAAGGATGCAGATATATATTATATTCTTCTACTAGTTAAAGTGTGTGGTTATCGATATTGACATTGATGTTTTTGTTGTTGGAGCTCATGAGGTTCGTTTCTAGTCCAACCTTCTATGACCCTTTCTTCAGTTCGCGTAGCATGGTCATAGGTTAGGTTTATTATGAGTGGGGTACCTTGTGTCCCTCCACTGCGATTCTAGCTCATGATCACAATGTCGTCGACGAATCCGAGATAACTCAAAAATTTTCTGTCTATGTGTAGTGCCTTATGTTGCCATGTCTTACACACGGCTTCTAATGCCAGGATAAATAATTTTGGAGAAATTAAATCGCCTTGTCTTACCCCTCTCTGTATGGGGATCTTTTCGGTTGTTATATTTTCGTCTTTAACATGTATTGTAGCACCCTTGTACATATCTTTAATAAGGTTTATATATCTTCAATCAATACTCGCATTACCTCCAGTACCGCCCAGGTTTTCACCGAATCGAAAGCTTTTTTGTATATTGGATACACATAAGGGTACATACCGTTTAAATGTGATTCTTTGTATTATAGACACATCGCACTTAACCTGTTCCACTGGCTGGTAGAAATCGAACTTTTTGTTGAGTCGATTGTTTATAATTTTGGTAAGATGCTTATGCAAAACGTAGTAAAAACTTTTTTTAGTAAAAAATATATTTTATTCAAATTTCAATGTATTTATTTCCACTACAGTTTTAGTATTTTAAAAAAAGGCACAAAAGCTTATATAACTAAAAGAATTTTCTCATAAAAGAACAATAAAATTCTAAGAAAGAACAAAAAAAAATAAAAACAAAGATAAAATATCATGTGCCTATACAGGGTATTTCAGAACTATGGGATCAAACTTCTACGGGTTATTCAGTGCAATGCTAGAAAACATTTGAGTATAGGGACCCATATCCGGAAAAGCATCACTATGGACCTAAGACACGTTAAAATTTAGAAAGACGATGAATTGCCTCAATAGGATTTAATGCTTTTAATTTTTGCCTTTTGTACATATCTTTACAACAATTGTTTAAAAATATCAATGTTTAAAAATTTTATAGGTGACAACATCAGCAACGTTGGTCTGTCAACGGATGGGCAGACTTTGTTCATGATTTGCTGTACAAGTACGTGATAATTTATCTCAGCGGTTTGGGCACCATTGGATTGCCAGATTTGGAGCAGTTTCTTGGCCTTCTAGGTCACCCGATTTAACGTCGATAGATTTTTTCCTGTGAAGACCTCCAAAGTCTTTGGTCTACGAAACTCCAGTAGAAACAAAATAACTTCATTGGACGAATTGTAGCAGCATTTGAAATCATTCAAAACGAGTATCAAATTTTTAGTCAACTCCGCTGAAATCATGTCTAACATTTAAATCGGTGTATTCAGATTGGAGGAGAAGACATTTTGAATAATTATTGTGATGATATCATGTAGAAAAGGCATAAATCCACTAAATACTATTTAGGCAATTTTTCTTTTTTTTTTTTATTTCAACGCGTCTTACAGCCGTAGAGATACTTAGGACACACTCCGGACAGGGCTCCCTATAGTAAAATGTTTTCTACTGTTGCACTGAATAACTCCTAGAAGTTTGATCCCATAGTTCTGAAACACCCTGTACTCATACAATACACAAAATTTTAAATGAGGACTGTCAGAATAATATGTTACACAAATTTAAGAATTGTAAAGACAGTTAAAAATGCCATACTAATTTAATGTATCCTCCAGGACTTCTTGTACAGAGTAATATGCCGTATCAATAGGGCCTTTATTACATTTTTAAATTTTCTGATGCCCAAATTTTCATAGCTGTTTGGTAAATTATTTAGCATCTTTGCTGCTATATATTTAAAGCTTTTTTGAAAGAATGTATATTGATGCCTAGAATATAATTTAAAATTTCTTTTTTGTCTAGTGCAGAAGTCTGCAAATGTAAACCGGTCTGTTTTTATATGTGAATATAAGAGATGCCAGTACATATAATTAACAGTACAGTTAAGAGTTTGAACTGCTTAAAAAGGAACCACGCAGGTGCCTGTCTCTGGACTTTTGCTAAGTTGGTTGTACTTTAATTAACTTGATTATTATGGGTTTTCGGACTATGAGAATTTGGCCCAATCGTAACATTTTTGAGAAGAATATAGTGCTGCTCTGCGTCCACTAAGTTTTGAGAGACTCTGTACATCATTTTTATTTATATTACCATCAGATAGCCCAATTTTGTTATTTTTTGGTAAGATTTGGCTTGACCTGTTAATCTCTATGGTACGTAATTTTTATTTATGCATTTCGATTTATTACTTTAGTTGTACTTTTGATTGCCTGTCTAATAAATTATTGGTCAAAACAATTTTTTTTTAAGTGGGCGAAAGTTACGTTGAATCTGGGAAACATTGTCCCGTGCATGTTAATTAGGCCTTTGGTTAATGTTACACATAAACATAGTTTAGGGTTAAATTAATTGTCGGTAAATAGAAAAATACTGGCAATGTTTCAAATAAATAATAAACTGAAAAAATGCAAAACTTACAACCAAAAAAATTATTTGATTAATGACATCTATTGCAAATATTCAATACCTAAGAACCTAAACAAAAATACTTATGGTTACATAGATACAAAAGTTCAGAATACATTTTAACCTAATGCTTTGCTAAAAATATCCTCTGTATATACTAAAATGTACACTTATTTTTCAGCAAAATTGTTAAAAATGTCTAAAACTTTGTTCTGATTTCTCTTAGACACCATTTTTGGCTCATTAACTTTCATACTGACGTCTCTCCAACTGTACAAAAATGCGCCACCTCCAAAATTTAATTCCTTTTTCCATGCAGTCTACTGTGGGTCCTTTTTCTGAAATCTTGACGATTTTTTCAGAATATTGGTTGGCATTGTAACCAACACAAAATAGCCTAGGTTTAAATTTGCACGACTTGGTCTCTCAATCTTAGAATTTTGAATAACCTCAATATTCTCATCTGCAAGCAGATCACTGATTTGTTTTGATTCAGATTCTAAATCATTCTTATCTAAGGAGCTCTTAGAAGAGCTTGCAGACATGTCGTTTTGGCTTAGCAAATAAATATGCTCCGAAGCATGCTCCTATTCTTAGTTTCCGAATATTCTGCACGTTTTGCCTCTATCTGTTATAAGAAAGCTGAACCCATCATACCTTTATTCAGTTCAGTCAAGTTTTTTGTTAAGCGATCAAGTAACATTTGCTTAGTTAAAAGATAGATCCCAAATTTTAAAACCAGAAATTAGATTCTGGCTTTTATTTATTTCTAGATTTCGAATTAGTTTTTTAAGTAAGTGGTAGAAACAAATCATGAAAATCACTGGAACCAGCTTTTGACTCTCTCCACTGGATTAAGATATTTCGCCAAGCTCTTTTTAACGGCGCACAAAATGCCACATCCAATGGTTGGGTAATATGGGTTGTGTTTGACGGTAATTATACAAATCTTATATTATTTTACTCACATAGTTGAAGAACCCGGGCGCTGATGTGCCTATTAAAATACAAGTCCTTCTTCGGTTTTCAGTTTCAGAAAAAAAATGATATTCAAACCAATCTTCAAATGTGCTTCCTTCAAACCACCCACTCTTGAAGCGGATGGGCTTTTTTGAGGGTTATTTTCTGTCGAAGTAGTCCAGAGATGCTCGGCCTTGAATACAACATAACGAGCAAGGCATTTCCCTTCTGCATTGTTGTAAAGCATAACACAAGTGGCACTTTGGTAAAATTGCATGTTTTTTCAACATGCTTAGCTGCTCTTTTACAAATGACTTTTTTGTTTCCTGGGTCGTTTAACTTAAGTTGGTCTCATCGAAATTCCAGATTTATGAGGATGGAATGTTTTCTATAGCTAAGTTTTCCATATAGTTATTCAATTTAGCTTCAGAAACTTCTGCTCGAAATCTCTTGGTATTGGAACTAATGCATGGGGCTAAGTTTAATAGCCCCATGGGGCTTGACGCATCAAGTAAGAGTTTGTCCACTCATAACCAGGCAGATTATTTTTGAACAATGAAATATGGGATTACTATCTGGGCTAAGTAAGCTTTAGAAGCTAACCAAAAGTCCATTGCAACTACAGGAAAACCGAAGACTTAATAAGATGTTGTTCTAAAGCAGATTCTTCCGCATCCAAAAAAACTCTAGATCGGCAGATATTTTTTGAGTGTTTGCCCTTTAATTTATTTTTGTATGGAGACATCCGACCTGATATGATTTCTTATAAGCATACTTCCAGTTTTTCAGACGTATAATTTGCATAGGGTCTTGAACGAAGGTATTTTTTAGGTATCGAGGCATTATTAACCATCCTGAAATAAAAGTTAATTAACCCGGGCCAATGTTACCCTTAATCATATTCTGCCGCCCAACAAGAAAAATTAATATAAGTAAAAAATATGTTACGCTCTATTTCATAGTCAACTATAACGCTAATAAACTTATCGAGTTACTAGAACTTTCCTAACAATTATTGGCGCCCATGAAAGTTTCAATGCGTTATGTATTGATTAAAAATCGACTTGTCGGCTTCAAGATCACCTCTCGACTAAAAAACAGGCGGTCGTTGTTTTTACGGCTTTTAAGGGAAGTATAGAAATGCCCTCTATCGACTGGATTTTACACCATAGAGTTATTGTTTACTTTCTTGGCGCTATTTTGAAATTAATCTTTTTTCCTTATTTGGGCCAAAGTTGTCCACAAAGGATCAATGTTTCCCCATTTGACGGTACATGTAAAATCTCTAAAACTAACGCTATGCCATCGAATTCATGCCCCATTTTAAACCTTAATTAAAAGAAATTACAAAAATTATATTAACCAACTTTACGATCACCATCAACGCAATATTTTAGATACTATCAAAAACACTAAGACACACTTTTCTACTTTTTTAGCTGAATTCTTTAATTTACAGCAGCAGCACTCGGCGTCGATCTCTGCGGCTCCTACGGGCGGCCACCAGGGGAGCTACCCCCCGCCGCACCCCTTCGATCCCCGCGGATTCCCTAGTGGAAATGGGGGAGATATGCACCACCACCCTCTCATCCACCACCAGCCCCACCACCACCAGCAACAGCATACGTTCGTCGTCGCGACGCAACAACCGGGAGGAGCAGGAGTGGGTGGCTGCGCGACGCCCGCCGTCTCCTCTAACGAATCTTCATCATCTGCCGCCCCCGTCGCCCCCACACCAACCCCTTATCCCGTCACCTCCCACCACTCCAACGCATCATCGGCATCGGGGCCGAATCAATACGCGCAGTTCAGCCACTCGGGGGTGTTCGGGGAGTTTGCGAACTCGACCGGAAGTCCGGGGAACATGTTCGGTCCGTACACGGGCATCTATGGTAAGTAATTAATATGGTAATGAACTAGTTATTAGGTTTGCAAGGGGGTTATTTGGCTTTTTATTTCCTTTTTACGGTGTTATGGGTATAGTGAGCAAATGATACGTTTGCAGATTAGCTTTGAGTAAAATATATATCTGAGGATAATTATTTATTTTCAGACCACATTTTAACATATACGGAAATCTTAAAGTTGAGATTGTCCAATAAAGTAATGCCAAGCGACCGGTAAAGATAAGAACCTGGGATCCGTAGCCGCTTACCGATCTCGACCAATTCTCCCTGAAAACCACGGTTTTTTGTCCCTAAACTCACTAATAACCTCTTTTATGATATTCATGAATGCTCTATTCAATCTCGTCGACATTACACCCTTTCCAATATTTGTTTGCTATAATCTGATCATGTTGCATATCATTTCGAACGTCGAATACTTCAGCACTATTAAATTATAGTCTATTTCAAAAATGTAGAGAGTAATAAAAAAGGGGGTACAAAGTAAAGGGGTACAGAGTGGTTCTCCAATAATGTATGCCACTTCCATATATTGCAGTGCAAAATTAATTCTTTTTACGGAGTTCAGGTAGTACCAACCGGGTTTGGGTCGGTTTATGAGCTTTTTCTATTGTTACCCATCGACTAAATATTGAAAATGATACGACAAAGACGTGTAGGCAACAAGGGTATGATAATATAAATTAAACCAAGTATTATACATATATAGAGTGATTGACGAGCGATGGTACGTTATTATGGGCCATTTTTCTGTTATTGGTTATTTTAATACACAGTTAAAATAGTTTTAATTTAATATACCACATTTTTATACCTAAGTAGTGATATTTTAGAAATGAGTACCTATTTTCGCGTAATTAGATAATTTTAAACATTTTTGTTTTGTAAATTACTTAATTAGAAAGTATGAAAATATTACAACGGTTTAATAAATGACAGTGACATTTTTATAGTATCACCATTATAATAAACTTAATTTAAAAAAAAAGCGAAACAGTATTATTTACTACTTAAATGACGTTTTCCATGGCAATGTATTCAAATAATAGCAAAAACATGTGGAAAATTAAACACATTGTATCTATACTCTATTTCAGAAGTGTATAGAGCAATAAACTGGGGAATTCCGTTCTGTTTGGCTATATTTCGTGGTAGTTCATAGGCGCAGGTACTTATAATATTTATGAATTTAATTTTCACGGATTAAATGCCTTTATTTTGAAAGAGATTAAATACTAAATAAATACTTCTAATCCTTTTGTATAGGTACCTATCTTTTAACGCTTTGTAACATGCAAAAATGGGGTCAGGTAATATATACAGACTATAAATACTTTTAAATCATATTTTAAACGTTAGTAGTCACTGCTACGCTGTAGTGTAATCACAATATTATTATCCCAATATTTAAAAAATGGAGGTATTCAGTCCAACGAAAAGATGTACTAAAAATTCTCCACTATCGCTGAGTGAAAAAGCTATTATTTTAAATGTACATGATTGCATAAAACACGATTACCCTAGTTTTACTGTGCAAGAAATTGTTGAAAAATGTTCTCGAATGAGTGGAATTGGAAAGTCCACCATTTTCAAATTGTTGCGGGAAAGAAAAGTAGCAGGTCAAGTGGAATCTCCCAAGCAAAAGCCAGGACGACCTACAAAAGTCCTTGATGAAAATGCTAAATGTATAATTCGAAGAAAAGTTCACTCTTTTTATTTTAAAAAGGAAATACCCACCCTAGACAAAATTTTAATGGAGCTTGGCCGAGATGACAGTATTCCGTTGATAAGTAGAAAACTTTTATGGAAAACTTAAAAAAATATGGATTTTGCCTGGGAAAAGCATAACCGCAAAGCACTTTTACTGGAGAGCGACGAAATTGTTTGTTGGAGACGACAATACTTGAGAAGTATCAAGCAGTACCGCAGGGAGCAAAAGAAAGTTTTTTATCTTGATGAGACGTGGATTAACGAAGGTTATATAGTCCAAAAAATGTGGCAAGACAAAAATATAACCAGTGCTCGCCAAGCTTTCATAGAAGGCCTGTCTACGGGTATTAAAGTACCTTCGGGAAAAGGAAAAAGACTTATAATCACACATATTGGAAGCGAAGAGGGATTTTTAAAAGAAGGTCTGCTAACCTTTGCGTCGACTCGCACAGGAGATTACCATGAAGACATGAACTCAGACGTTTTCGAGGACTATTTTGGTGAAATGATAAAATTTCTTCCGGCTAATTCGGTGGTGGTTATGGATAACGCAAGCTATCATTCACGGCGAATAGAGAAGACGCCAACTTCAAGTTGGAGAAAGCAAGAAATTATCGATTGGCTGACTGCAAAAGGTATTGCGTTTGAAGCAAATTTGATAAAAAAAGAACTGCTGGCAATAGCAAACTTACACAAAACTCGTTTCATGAAATACGCCGTGGAAGATATAGCCGAAAAATATAATATAACTGTACTGCGCTTACCGCCATATCATTGCGAACTAAATCCTATAGAACTGATATGGGCGCAGGTAAAAGGATTTGTAGCAAGACAAAACACGACTTTTAAAATGAAAGATGTTAAGCTACTGTTTGATCAAGCCATTACGGAAGCGACACCAGAGAATTGGCGAAAAGCAGTCCAGCATGTAATTAAGCAAGAGGACAAAATCAAGATCCCACGATCTTGACAACCTCATCGATCAGACAGTCGATCCTTTAATTATAATGTCAAGAGGTGATGACAGTTCGTCAGATGACGAAGAAGACTACAATCTATTATAATTTAAAATTGTTATACACTGTTCAAAAAGTGCCAGATCCAAAAGTGACATTTTCAACTGTTTTACTCTACATATTATGTTCAATAAATTTGTGAAAAAAATATATTATTCCATTTAAACAAAAGTAACTTCTAACTCTAAAATAAAATAGCATTTAAGTACATTAATTATAAGGTAAAAAACAAGTCCCAGTTGCACGCCTTTGGCGAACCGTTTTCAATGTTTATCAGTGGGTAACAATGGGCAAAACTCATAAATTGACCCAAAACCGGGTGGCACTACCTGCAATCAACGAAAAGAAAGAATTTTACATTGAAACTAATACCCAACTAAGGTAGTGGCATAAAATATTGGTGGATCACCAGGTACCACTTTTGCATACCTAATGAGGTTTTATTGCTCTACACACTTCTGAAATAGAGTATAGTTACCAATAAATAAAAAAAGCTTATTTATACTACAAAATACCTCGTTAGTTATAGGTAAAAGGAACAAATAGAAAATATAATTATAGGAAATTTTCGAAATGACTACCATTATTCTCTCAACATTTATAAGATCGTTTTTTAAATATTTTCGCCGACGTAGCTCTTGGTTACTGTTTACTGGTCTTGCATATACTCTTTCCTATATATTACTTGATAAATAAAAGTCACGGCGTGTCAAATCTGGCGATCTCGCCGGCCAATCCCATGGTCCTATACGCCTAAACCATCTATGATCAAACATGTCGCACAGCTCTCTTGTTACACTGTTTGCACAGTGAGGCGGGGCTCCAGCAAGTTGAAACTAACAAGTACAAAATATTGCAATGTCAGATTCTCGAAAAAATCGAAGGAATAGTAAGGCACCACTAAGCCAGCAACTTGATGTCTCCTTTTTGACTTTTATCGGATCAACTAAGCCTTCAGGATATAAACAGATTCAAGAATAGTATCCTGATAATACCATAGTAATTTAAACTTTTAAATTAACTAATAAGCAATAACAATCTTAATAGTAATATCTCCCTAAATACTTAATTAAATTTAATTTTACACAGCATTGAGTTACAGTATCACAAAACAAATACCTATGACATATATAGTTCTAGGAACTTAAGTTTTTCAGTCTATTTCTAAATTGTAACAAATTCGTCGCCAAGAGATCCAGGTTAAAATCATTACAATGCAAATTATTTCAACTTAACTTATACCAGTTTTTACCATTCCAGCCAAAGCGGAGTTCTGGTAATAATTTGTTTTGCAATATAAAATAAAAAAGAGATCATGATTTATAAGTCTCCGTGCAGGTCCATTAACTAATTAATACATTAGGTAACATAATTTTAGAAAGAATATTTGGAGAATTTGAAAAGTTTGTTAATATTCTTAAATAATGCTAAAATGTCAGACATAGTACGGCTTTTTTCAAGTTCTGGAATGTTAAAATGAGATGGGGCTAATGTGTGGTTGTGGTTCGCAATTTGGAACCGAGTTTTATAACATAAAAACCTTAAAAATGTATTCTGGATTTTCTCAAGTCGACTCCTTTTTGATTCTTCTAATTCTAATATTCCACAACACTTTCATTTTCTCTATAGTTCTCTTCTAATATTACTAGTTTTTAACAAACTGCATTTAAAGCTATAACAAGTATTTAATTTTTACAGGCAGCTTCGCTCAAACCCACCAATCAATCACCACTTTCGACCAGTACACCAACGACAGTTACCCGCCAGCAGTAGAATCAAAAGAAAATCAGTACACCAACCTGAACAATGTCGGGGCCAATTCTAAATTAGAATCGTTTTGTGACCACTTGTTAAATAATCGTTACTCATACGCTGGTTACGAGGAATCAACTTATGCCATCTTGAATAGCGACGAGGCCACCCAAGATGGCACCGAAAAAACTGACGATAACGCAGTTCATTTGACCAATAATGAAACTAAAAGTGGTACCGTTGATGGTACTAATAGTGGCAATCCCAAGGATTGCGACGAGAATTTCGGTGAAATTATTAAGAAATCTATAGTAGAAACGGTTTCTGTATAAATTTAGGCTATTTATTAGATGATATACTGTAAGTTATTATTATTGAGAATTATTATTACGTTCCATATATTTAATTATTATTAATATTATTAAGAAAGTGTATAAATAATGGTTTATATAAAAAAGTAGGGAAACTAGAAGAAGTGTTTTAAAATAAATGTTGTGAAAAATAAAACGTTATTTTTCTATCTTCGTTTTTGTTTGTTTCGTTTAGTCTTTCTTATTTTTACGTATTGTAGATTACATCACTTCCAGTTATAATATAGTAGCTATAGCCATTCGTCAACTACTACTTTTTACTCTGGAGGTGCTGCTTTGACTAAGTATTTTTTTGGGGCATACCTGGCTGTATTTGTGATAACTCCTACGAAAGCCTATTTGAACAACAAAATTTCGATTACCTAATATTGCTGTCATATGGTAGATTAAGTCTGCAATTAGCATCAGACTGAGATGTTTGATATTGGTAAGATATATGTAGGTATTCGCCAGCAGGGATAGTAATGCCACCAAGCCAGCAACTTCGTGTCTCCTTTTTTGACTTTTGGGTCATCCGAAGTGCACAAATACCATCTGGTCGACCCTTGATTCAGCTGAAGAATTCTTGGATACATTATATTTACCAGCTCATGCATCATGATCATGTTATTTTAAAAAATAGGTTAATCGGGGTACTTCGTAAATCGGAAAGCAAAAAAAGTACGGGTGATATCTGTAACACGTGTTATTGCTTATTGAATTGACAATCAGAAAATAATAGGAAAGGCAAAAATACTTCACCTATAAGAGTAAACAACCGATTTGAATATTCAGTAGAAAGTACCTCCAATTATGGAGGAACAATCAAACATCTATACTAGCATAAGCTATTTATTTCAAAAGCTTTCAATGAATCCAATTTCAACCACTTCTGACAGACATGAAAGACTCTATTGGGTCTTGGATCAAAGTTATGTCCTGACTTTAGAATGTGGTTCGCGAAAGGAGAATCGGTGTTTGTTATAAAAGTATTTTTATTTCTGTTAATGTGCCTGAGGTGTTCATTTCATACTCTGACCTCAAATGCCTTTGACCCGCGTAGCAAACTTGATATTCTACATGGGAACAATCAATTCGGTAAACACAAGATCTATGTATTACTGAAACTCTAGTTTTGGCGTTGACTAAGTGTTTCGCTAAGCCGTTCTTTATTCTAAAACATATATTCGGCTTCAATTCATTAGAGTGAAAACACTTAATAACACTGGACGAGACATTCTCAAATAGACTAAAGAACGGTATGTTTTAGAGGTTTCTGCAGTTTGCGTCGAAAGCAGTGATTTATTCAGTTTTTTAGGTAGGTGTTTGTTGTATAACCTTTTGATTGTATGGAGAGCGTAACCATTATTAGAAGACACTTGAAGGACACTCTGAAGCTACATTTTTCTTTTTTTTCTTCTTTGGTTTTTTAGCAGCCTCGCCTTGAAGAAGCCAATAAGCAGATATACGTGTCAGCAAGTATCATCTTTCCTTTTTCTGCTTCCCGATTTAAGGAGTATACCTTATTCCGTCCTAGATGCGCTAGACAAAAAAAATCTGCATTATACTGTTGTTCGTATTCGCATCTGTATGCATTTAATCTACTATTATCATCATTTTTATGAGACTTTCTTACACAAGTTGGAAAATTTTTTAAATGCTACTGGCATGAATGCGTTAAAAAATATGATTGGTTGGTTTTGAACTGCATTTCTAAAAGTTGTATATCTAATGTTAGTTAGTTTTGTATTATGCGCATACTAAACAGTCTTAAGTATTAAAGAAAAGTTGGGTTTAAAATGGAGTCGAATCCGGTTTTTTGTGAAATTGGTCTAATTTCTATTAAATAAGAAGGTGCTGAAGCACAAAAAAAGGTATGCATGACTGACAGACATCTAAGTATGAGAGAATCCAGAGTTTTAGCATTTCTTTGTAACAGGCTACAGACGACTTCGCCACATGATAGCTGTATCTAGAAGCTTAGATTAACAACGTCATGTAGATTTAGACACATTAATTTATATATAGGTAAGTTTAACGAAACATTATCTGAAACGTTCTAGGACTGAAAAATATGGAATCAGATCTAATAAGGAACATGAAGCATAAATGTGAAGCACAAAGAGGCTTAATGCTGGCAAATTAAAATTGTTGTCAGATGAAATAGAAAATATGGATCGACGTAACCAGCGAAAGTGACCAACCAACTATCCAATGTAAAAATTGAATTAGTAATCAGCCATTAAAGAACCGCTGCAGTATGGGATCAGGCCTAAGCGTTTTCTCAATGGAGTGTAATCTTATCCAGATATTGAATGTACAGTATAGCAAACGGCTCTCTAGTAAATTTTGTTAATTTATCTTGATTTTACCCAAAATAAGGCTTGTTTTTCTTTTGACCTCTTTGATAGATATTTTCCTTCGACAATCGTGGGCCCACAGGTAATCTACAAATGTAATATTATTCTATTCCCAGTTTGTACTAGGGACACAGAAGTTGGTTTAAATTTTAAGTTGCGTAAAATGTTTTTTAAAGAGAATTCTGATGGAAATAGCAAGAGAAAAATAAGAGTATACTGGTAATCCCAATTTCTTAAATTAAATCGAATTTTTCATGGGCCTATTGTGAAAAATGCGTATACAAATCGTACCAAAAAGTGTGACGTGTGTCTTATATCAATTGTTAATTCCCACTTTTCAGAAATTGCCGCTCTTCGCTTTTTGATAATAAATTCAAGTGGTAAAAAGTCCATTGGATATTAACTTTTCCTCATCCTTAATTTATTTAAATAACAAAGAGACAAAAGAATCGATGGGTTAAATCCAAATCCATTGGACGTCCATACAGTTGCAAAACACTATCATTAAACAGTACTACCTTAGTTCTCATTTTAAACACATACATTGGAATTGTCCAATTTCTAATGAATGAATAATGAATCCCGAAAAATAGGAGTCCAGTGGCTATTCATTTCTGTTTGTCCAACCGTTTTTAATTTTTTTTCAATCCATGGGCTTGAAATTTACCTACACCCATAGTATGTCCTAGGCATTTTTTAATAGTAACGTCTGATAGAGCTATAAAAACATGAGTCTAAAAAAATCTCTCCATTGGACTAAGGTCAACTTACTATACTTTTCGAAACATCTTCTGAAAGGCCAATGAAACCCCATTGGATAAAACAATTTAAGATCCATTGGCTTGTACAAAATTATCATCCAGAGGATGTCCATAATTAATCCATGGACATTTCGATCTATTTTAGACCAATGCAGGACATACATTGGAGGATGTGTGCTGTTTGGTTTATCATAGCGAAAGGATAAGTTTAACTGCAATACAGTCGTATCAATATGCTCGGACAGCAGAGCTGCCATTAAGGCTATCAGGCCCGCAAAGGTAAGCTCCAAGCTTGTACTGAAAAAACTGGTGCAGGTTGGCTGCAGGGTCCAGCTCGTCTAGATACCTGGCCACGCAGGCCATGCAGGTAATGAGGAAGCGGACTCTCTTGCCAGACTGGGATCCGCGAATGTGCCGATGGGGCCGGAACCCATAGTTGGTATCGCCAAATGCGTTGCGGTCGCGTCAATGAAGGGTCTGCTGGACAAGTGGACCCACCGAAGATGGACTGAGTCCCCTGGTATGAGACAGGCCAAAGCGCACATAGGTGGGCCCTCTGCCTGTCTCACCAAAAATCTACTACGCCTAAAAAGACGCGAAATTCGGCTAGTGACAGGTCTTTTAACCGGTCACTGGCACTTAAGAAGCCATCTCCATACTATCGGTATTGCGGACAACCCGGAATGCCGATGGTGCTGTGAGGAGGATGAAACCGTTGACTATGTAGTCGGGGAGTGCCCAGCACTTACGCGCACCAGGTTCAAATACTTGGGTAACACTTTCAGTGTACCGAGTGACTTTAAGTCCTTCAGACCAGAGAGCCTTATCGGTTTCTCTAATACCGTTGGGCTCTGGTAACCCCCGGTGGGGCATGACTGGTCCATTAGGAGACCTATATGCACAACTGCCTTGGCAGCCCCCTGTTTCTTCAATTCAATTCAATGATAAGTTTTTTTATGCAATAGAAAAACTTTCTGAAGAACTTTCAATCCTTTCAAAAAATCCAACATCCAATAAAAGTGAAATGCAATCTCTTAATTCAGATTATAGTGGTTTACATTTATTTGTTTTACTGACCTTAAAAAAAAACATGATCGACGATCGTACTGCCCTCTATAAAAATCGAATTAAAGCTAATAGGCCTTTACAGTTTAAAGATATCTGTATTTTCGCCATTTTTATGTAATCTTCAGCGCCATGTTATACGAGTTGAAAAAATATTAATTTATAAAAACTTCACCAGTCTAAGTCGATAAACGATTGCATCACGTTTTCATTCCCGAGCTTTACAAGGACACTGTTAAGAATATAAGTGTTGAAATTAGTGTTTTGTGAGTTAAGCATTGAAAACAAAATGTTGGAACCTTTGCTCAGTCAACTAAATAGCATGAGAGTGGTGTTGGCCAGTAGCTCTAAGCAACGTGCTAATTTATTAAGCAGTATGGTAAGAGATGGCGCTATATTATCGAATTTTTCATTTGATCATACATTGCACTAGAATATAATGATGTTTTAGACGGTCATGTTAATTACTAATTATAGGATAGTATGCAGTCACGCTTCTTACTTATCGAAACACAGATATAGTTCTATGTACATAAGCTGGACTTTATATAGCAAAAGTGAAATAGATATTTAAATATATACATTTTGTCGAGTAGCTATGAAATAATTATAAATTTTGCAAATGAAAATATATAAAATTTATATATTGATCTTCATGATCTTCAGATCTTCAGATCGGATAATATCCAATTTAATGGTTAGCAAAATCGTTGCACTACATGTGGTAAGAATTTAGTTGGATTATGGATTAGTCAGAAATTTTAAAAAATCTGCTGGATAAAATAAAAGAAACATCATATAAAATCCACAAGTTGTGATGTTAAATGTAATTTAATTATTAAATGTTTCACATCTAACACAAGCTGCTCTAAAAAGTTTCGCAAAACTTGTAGAAAGAGTAAATCATGTCACCTACAATACAATAAAAAAAGGACTATTTCTACAGGAGAATTAAGGCAAATAGATTACCAAACAAGCAAAATATTCATATACTTTGAAAGACAACCATTAGATTATTGGTCGCTGCTAGTCCTGTCATTTGAAACCATTAACCATTGTCTGAGGCTGTGGTTTCCGATATGTTACCTGAGTGCAGTTCTCAACCCAATTTGGCATTGAAGTCCCGTAGTAAAATGAGAATGTCTAGTTTTGAGATAGTACTGATCCTTTGGCTGATCATAGAAAGAGTCTTTGTCAATCTCATCTTTTTGTTCTGCAAATAGTTTTGCCATTTTTTATTTCATCCTAAAATAGCAAATTCATTCGATTACTGGCTTAAATCATATTATCTGTCCTACCAATCGTTCTCTTACTACGAAGCCTATCCCGCATTTATGTCGCCTGTGTTGATTGTCGCTAGAGAATATTAAGCTGCGTCCACACCGAGTCGACACTGTCGATCGACTACGTCTATCGACGTTGTCGACTTAGTGTGTACGTTGCAATCGACGAAGTCGATCGACTAATTTTGTCGATCGATTTGTTTTCCATCGCTTGTCGGTAAACATGAAAGAGCAGTCGATTAACTTTAGTGTGTAGACGTGTTTTCGTTACGACGTTCGACATTCGACAAAGTGTTAAAGTAGGAGTAGGTACTCAGTGACGTCTTGCCTTGTTGACATCGTGACCGTGTGTTTTCGTTAAAGAAATAGAATGGGAACAAGCTCATAGCCTTTATTGAAGCATACAAACTAAAAACAAATCTATGGGATTCTAAAACCAAAAACTATAAGAACAGGAACTTGAGGCACGATGCCTTTATGGAAATTGGTAAAGAATTTAACATCGAGAAGGAAGCGGTAGAACAAAAAATTAAAAATCTTCAAAGTCAATTTGCAAGAGAAGTAAGAAAAATAAAGGACGGCAAGAAATCTGGCTCTGGTACGGAGGATGTGTATAAAAGTAAATGGTTTGCTTTTGAAAGTATGAAATTTTTACTAGACAAAAATAAGCTCAGGGAGATGTTGGATTTACAGGTACGTAGACTTTGAGAGCTTATCTATGTATTTTTATTTTTAAGCGACAGGTTGTTTAGAATACTGTTACGCCTTTAACATATTTCGTATTGCCAAGGAACTTCTACTTCGGGTGTCATAAAATAGTCTCTTAATATGTTTTTCACTTGTTGCGCCTGCACTGCACTTCTTCTGGGTATTCTGGGTAAATCTGCTAAGCCAGGCTAATTACCATTATCATTTCTCCAAGCTCCTGGAATAACGTCAGTTGAATCAGAGCAGTCAGAATCAAATGTTCCAGGTGAATTATAAATGTTCTTAGATGCACTTTTTCTAAGAAAGTTGTGCAAGTAACATCCTGCTAACGTTACCTTTCAGGCGGTTTGAGGTTCCAATAGTAATAGTTTGCGAAATATTCTAAATTAATTAGATATTAAGCCAAACACATTTTCTGATATTCTTTGAGCTCTGCTGAGGCGGTAATTA
Organism: Anthonomus grandis grandis; assembly: GCF_022605725.1. Classification (NCBI taxonomy): domain Eukaryota; kingdom Metazoa; phylum Arthropoda; class Insecta; order Coleoptera; family Curculionidae; genus Anthonomus; species Anthonomus grandis. The sequence goes on along the minus strand of NC_065561.1, from coordinate 13,394,793 downwards.
AATACTCTTTCACTAGAACCTTTAGTGTGACTTCCTGAATATGGTTTTATTATGTTTGTTGACAAAGAAAATGCGTCGTCTGCAACAAAAACATATGGGCTTATTAGATCACTATTTGGGAATTGATTTTCTCCAGGTAAATGCATTTTATTGTCTTTTAGAAGCTTATTAAACGTAGTACTACTAAACACGCCTCCAACGGAAATGCGCCCTTGGCATCCAACATTAGCATAAATAAAATTGTAGTTTGCGTTGACTACGGCGAACAAAACAATACTAAAAAATCTTTTGTAATTGAAGAATTCACTGCCGCTATTTATTGGAGCCTGCAACGATATGTGTTTTCCATCCATAGCTCCGGCGCAGTTTGGAAAGTTCCAACGATTGTAATAATCCTCGGCAACGGCTTTCCATTCTGCTTCGTTTTTAGGCATCTGAAATTATAATTTAAAAAAATATATACCATTGCACCCGTATTCAAGGCTCAATATGCTTATGTCATCTTTTTTTAAATCATCTATAAAATTACTAGCATTGTATCTAGTTCTACTTTGAAGACTTGGTCGAACCCAAAATCTTTTTTTGCGCGCAATTTTTCTTTTTTAGTCACGATAATAATATACGCGGCACAAGCAATAATTACGTCTTCTTCGTCGAATATGTTGATTTGACTGATCGACAAACATTTGTGTCGACTCTGATGTGGACAGATGCAGTTTTTGTCGCTTGTTGATCAACAATGTCGATCGACAGTGTCAACTCAGTGTGGACGTCGCTTTACTAACTGACTGATATTGAGGTTCCTTTTGTTGGGCGACCGAATTTCCTGTAGTGTTGTGATGTCGATGTTTTGTTTCTCTATCTGCTCGATGCCTCTGATCTAAACCAGCTAAGCACATTCCTGGTTCCAATATGCTTGGTCGCTGCTTAAGTCGTCTTCGGATATGCGTCGTTTTACCAGGCTTTCCAGAAGGTCATTTAAGAGTTTAGCGATACAATATAAAAACGATCATTTAAACAAAGCATATGGTATGACAGTATTGTAAGCCTACCCTTAAATCTTATATTGATTTTAAATTATCTGATAACTTATATTGTGGACATCTGATCTAAAATTAATTTTATTGTATACAAGAGACTTATCTTTAAGAATCTTATGATATAAGCAAAGCATATGTATATAGCTGTCGTTATTGTGCCATCTTAAGCCATCCAGATTCAATGTAAGCTATACTGATATAATTATACTTTCTGATTCGACAGGTGAAACGCAGATGACAGCAGTCTTGTAGTTTTTGAATACGATGAACAACCTGCGAAGTAATGCAAAGTCCGTAAACTACATCGCAAAAGTTAGGTTGGGACAAAGCAAATTATTCGCAAAGGGTTGTTTTCGATTGCCGATTTAATACATGCTAATGTTGAAATATGAATCTTAGATAAATAGAAAGTAGACTTTTTGGAGTTATGTTGGAATTATGTTAATATGCTTTGTATATCTTAATACACGCATATGTGTTGCTCTAAATTACTCTCTATAACTTGTTTTCCCAAAAACAATAACATCAGAGTTGAAGGAGTTTAAGATTAAACTGTGCTTCTTAGATAGGTTATTATATAGTTATATATATGTTACTAAGTCATAATTAATTGCAGAAATCGCCTGTAAAAAATTAATATAAAGCTGCATGTCGTCAGCATAGAAGTGTCTGCTAGAAGACTAAAAAGCACTTTTAAAGAAGATCGTATACAAATTAAATATAAAAGAACCTAGTATGGAACCCTGAGGGATGCCTTTAAGAACCTGCTTGTTCTCTGTTGAACAGATAGTTTTTTAGCAGTAATGCTGTATTATTAGAGAGGCCTACATAATGAAATATAGAGCGCATTACCCCAGGAGTGAGGTAAGGCGCTTTGGTAAAGTCCAGAAATACTAATGCAGTTAACTTATTTTTATCAGTACTAGTATTGGTCTACGAGTGCATTTTTGAAACCTGATTGATAACGAGGAACAATTATAATTTCTGTTAGATATGTAGATAACTGTCTATGCAAAATAAACTCAAGAATCTCGGATAATGTGAAATGTTTATCTACGAATACATATAGAGCGTAGTTGCTGCAAAGACTCATATCTCACTATCTTAGGACTTGGAATAATCACCGCTTTTTCCCACACAGAGGGAAACATAGTATTGTCGCGTTTTACTGTTCATTAAATTTGAATTAAGACAATCGAAAACAGTCAACTAATTTCATTACACCCTTCCTTACTACTAAACACGATCACTTGCGACTACTAAAAATATTTATTTTTACTGTACTTATTTATGTCCGATTTAAATCTCGCGCCACTATTTAGAAGTTTACTGCACTGAACGCAGCTTTTTATATACTCGGCTGACCATTCCGGAAGTTTCGCTGACCTTCGAGACGTCGTGCGGTGTGCCACTTGCGTCATTCCAGAATGACAAAGAATAAGCTGGTTTCTCGGTGTTTACAATATTGTTAATCACTTAGGCTATATAGTGTAAAAGTGTAAAATAAATGCTAGACACACATTTAATGTTTTTATATTAATTCCGTTAGGTCCCGTTCTCCCGTCTTCGGATTGGGGTAATAAGTATAATGTTGAAAAACGGAAACTTCCTCAATTTTTCTATTCTGTGCCTCTGTAGACTGATTAAAAGGTCGTTGAAAACATTCTGGGAATATTTCGGTAGGACATAACATGGATTTCTATTTTAATGACCTGATATATCCGTGGATATTCTGCGACTATAAAGTATTGTCGCGTTGATTGAAAGAGTTCAGAAAACTTAAACTCTTTCAGTCAACGATTGTAGTAAAATTGATACAAGCAAATATATATATAACATTCATATAATTTTGTTGAATTGCTAGAGATTTTCTGCAATATGCCTTTTTTTGTATGGTAAATTTTGGTAAAAATTGTGATATTTTTCTACCCACGCTTTTCCCCTTTAAGCCTCAATGTTTTGTATAGCGTTTGTTTGGGAGAAATACGGTAAATGAGGTTTATTGAAGATCCATCTTAATTGTAATGACCTAAAGCAGACAGAAATGTTGAAAATATTAAAGCACATAGAGAGTTTTATTTAACCCAGCAATTTAATTCTTCACCAAAACCACATTAGATATCTTATTTGTTTGTGAATTCGTAAGTGGTATTTAATATATTGTTAATATTGAATACATATGATTTTTAGAAACTAAAGTTCGACATCGTGTCCTCTGATTATGAGGAAAACCTGAACCCAAGAGACCATACTTTCTCGGATTTTGTTGAAAAAACTGCTTTAGGGAAACTAAATGACGTTCATGAAAAACTGAAAACCGACTCGAGACCTCCAGACCTAATAATTGCTTCTGACACCATGGTGACTTGTAACGGAAAGATGTATGGTAAACCAAGAACTAAAGAAGAGGCCATAGCTACTATAACTGAGTAATTAAATTCCTTTTAATGTTTTTGATTGTTTTTTTAAGTCCAGTTGGGAATTTTCAAAATCGTCCCTTTTTAGCCTAACCCAACAAGACCTCCCAAATAGCGTATACACAGGGGTAGTGATTTGGTACAAAAACAAAATCCACAAATTTACAGAAGTGACCACCGTGTACATGGCCCCTTTAACCGACAAAGAAATATTATCGTACGTTGAAACTGGAGAGCCCATGTAAGTTTATCCTTTTGACTCACTGAAAAAAGATCTTTTACAATCAAAAAATAGGTATAAGTTACACTTAATGTTAATTAGAATATTAGATTGATGTAAGCAGTTTTTAGCCTTGAAAATAAAATACGCGTGTCTTAAAATTTGAATATATTTCTTATAATAAATAAATAAATAAATAAATAAATAAATAATGGCTTTATTTGTACTTTTCAATAGTGTACATAGGCGAAGTCTAGCCAAAGGCTAATCTACTTTTGCGAGTTAGAATTAAGCTAAATTCACTTAGCTAATTGCTTTTTAATCCAAAATTGTATCGTTTTTAGGGGAAAAGCTGGAGGATATGGAATACAAGGGCTTGCCAGCACATTCGTTACCAGAATCGAAGGGGACTTTAACAACGTGATCGGATTACCACTTTGCCGATTAGCATTTACACTTAAGAGAATTGTTACTGGCTCCACCTAAATACATTTCCTATGCGTATCTTATAACTTCCTTTAAAAACTTACTACAAAATAAATAACAATGATAAATTCCTTTCACCACTTTCAAATTAATTAGTTCTTCAGCCTACACCATCAAGTTTTCACACTTAATTTCCCTGAGAATGTTAATTAAACCTTAAAAGAGAAAAAAAAATCGAAAACTGTCCCACATGGTTTACAGTAAATAAAGCAATAGGATATTGCGTGAAGATTAAATTAGTCTTTCGATATTCCCACATGGCAAAAATGCATCATTGTTTATAAATCTTAAGCGAAATAACAGTCGAAAGTTATGAGAAATGGATTGTCTAAATAATTTTAATTAAAAGAATATTGCGATAAATAAATGAGAATAGTGTTTGCGCGTTTTTTTAAAGGCGATGTGAATTCGTTTTGAAATTAAAGAAATTTTGTAATTGGAACGCTATTGTTAAGAAAATGTTAATAACGTAAAAACCGAAAACTTGTCATGAGTAAATCAAGCAGGATTTTTATAATTGCATTTCCTACATACTAAAACTTCTTATGAGAACTAGGATCTTGATCCATTCAAAATATGTGAATTAAACTCCCGAATAAAAACCCGATTAAATAACTCTCTCGTAAAATATATATAACAATACTTTCCAATTTGAGTTAGCTCATATCCCAAGATCAGAAAAATAGGCTTCAATGACTAAGTTCCTAATAAAATTGAGAAAAAAAAGCAAAACCTATTCTAAACTATCTATTGAAGTCTACCGGTTTTTTTACAGATAATTTAATTTTTTGCTTTGACACTTATAGTAGAGGAGGTTCTTAGAATTTAAAGTTCTAGATTTGATCCAGCAGCTGCAGCAACTGCTATCCATTAAAACGTAATAAAGGAGAGTTGATCCAGATAATTCATAGCGTCTAGTCTTGAAAAGTGGTACTATAAATCACATCAATAAATTCATGCAAATTACAGATAATAGTATTACACAAGTCAATATAAATAATACAGACGTAATAAAAATTCTCAGTAACGAATAAGTCACGCTGAAGATTAAATAAAAAAATAATTTCTTTTAATCGTGCACTACAAACAGATCTATTATATTAAACCAAAATTAGAGCTTATGTACTTAAAGGAATTAAAAGCCTGAATAAGGAAAAATTCTTTTAGGTTACTAAAAGCATTCGCTCAAGTAGGATTAAATAAGGTTAACACTATCTGGATGAAAATGAGAGAATTTTAGTTTCTGTAAAAGAATATGATTGAAGACACAGCCCTGTACATTTGTCATATCAAATGTAGGGAAACGTATCTGAATGCTCTCAAAACACGTGAAAATATGAGTTGTTTGTGTACTTGAAGTCGTAGATCCACCATTGCGCAAACTTCCTTAGTTTGGTTGTTGAGTTTTTTTTTATAAAATTTAGAAAATATAGTAAGTATTAATGTAGGCCTGTAGTATGATGATTCATTCCTCGAGCCCGTGTTCTTGAACACAGAAATCACCTCAGCAACCTTCAGAACACTTGGAATCTGTAGTAATGCAAGAGTTAATTATATTGATTAGTCGATAAATTATGATATTTTTTCTTGATTTTATAATTTTAATGTTCAAGTTAAGGCTGTCTTTATTTTTGGTGTTCTCTGTAGCATCAATAATGCTCCTCAGGTCATTAAAGTTCATACTTACTACCAAAGGTGAAAACTATATTGTTCTATATTGCCCTCTGGGGATTGTGACTCCCTTTCTGTATGTAGGCATTATGAGCCTGTTGTTTTTCTCTAGAGATTTCTTGTCGACATCTTTTACGATAATTCTTGACCATCTTACTGGTAACAAGGTACCATTTGCTGTGTTGATAGCTGCAAGAGTTTGTAGCATATATTCAGTTTTAACATTCTACACCCAAAATAATATCTCACATTGATATTATTTTGCAAGATATACAGTGTGGTGACTTTAACTGGAATAAATTCAGTTAAAACTAATCAAATTTTATCTCGCAAAATTCCTGAGACCCGTCGATTTTTGTTTATCTTTTTTCACATTTCAAGATAGTTTTTGTATTTTTTCACCTAAAGGGGGGACCCAAATTAACGCAATAAATTGACATTTGAAAAGTCAAATTTATATGAGGAAACCAGGAAACCTAGACGAACTCAAAGAACGTATTAGGCAAGAAAAAACAAAAGTAAATAGGGCAATTTAATCAAGAAAAAGGGCTCTTTTCAAAGAGAGTTTAAAAAAAGTGGTTCCATTTGAAAAAAAAAGTTGAGGTTAATTTGGACCCCCCTGTAGGTGAAAAAATACAAAAACTATCTTGAAATGTGAAAAAAATAAACAAAAATCGACGGGTCTCAGGAATTTTGCGTGATAAATTTTGATTAGTTTTAACTGAATTTATTCCAGTTAAAGTCACCACACACGTGTATGGTGCTACTATGGTGGTACACATGTATATGGTTTGTCCAGAGTAACATATAGATATGGTATTAGCAAATAGGGTCAGCCTACCGTTAAATAATAGATTTGCTATGTTATCTTTGTATAAAATAAAAAGTAGGGAACACAAAGCAAAGCTCTGGGGAGTGGGCTACTCTATGCACAACGCATACCGATGGTACATTCGCTATTTCCAGGCCATACCACAAACAGTTCTATCATATTAAATCAAAATCAGAGTCTCCCCACGAAATTGAGCAAAGAATCTGGAAAAATACAGTTTTTTCAGATGACTTACATAATCAACTACTTTGGCGAGATCATATTTCAGTGATTAATGACTTACTCTCATATAAATAAGTTATATCAGGTGATACATGGCATCTTTTGTGCTGGTATTATTCCAGAAATCCAATAGGAAAGGGGTTATTAAAAACTTTTAGCAACAAGTTTTCAATATTTTTGGAAAACTCGATACTAATTTGATAGGCCGACAATTTGCCGGACTATTAACACTTTCCTTTGTATTTATGGTAATCACGATAGAAGATTTTATCTCGTCGGGATAGACCCCTTCAGAGAAATAAGACCTTACTAGTATAGATAGACTATAATGTTAATGACATTAAAAGGCAAGAATTTTTGGAGTAATTTGATCTAATCTTGAAAAGGATTTCTTTTTGATGTTGTAACTGACATAAAATAAGAACTATTGAGAGAGATTTTGCCGTATAATTTTAAATGTTTAGTGATTTATTCACGTAAACTAACATAGAACTCATTGAGGGTATTACTAGCTTCTGCCTCTTGAAGTTTGTTTGATTTAGAACGACGACTAGCAATAATAAAGATAATCTAATCGTTTGGAGTTTCGCGAGTTAATTATTTATTTAAAAAAAATTACTTGATTTTAATATACCTTTATATTCTTTTACATGTAAAATAAAGTTTGAATAGCTAGTAAGCTTATTGTGTAAATTTAAAAAATGTCCAAAATTCAATTACTTTATACACCCAAGCAGCTTGTACATGATGTAAAAGAAAAACTGGGAACTACTGACTTTATTCGATGTTTTCCAATGCTGAAGAATGGGGTCACTTCAGACTCAGATTTTAATGTAAGGGTGCAAAATAAAAACAACTTAAAGCTGCTAAAAGACCCAACCATGTGACCGCAAAGTAGATGCTGTGATAAATGGCTAAAAATTAAAAATAATGTAACGCATGCCCGCCGATGTCTAGTGAGGCCAAATATGTACCGATAGGTTCTGATAAGGATGCTATAGCTGCAAGTAAAGCCTTGTTTTCACGGTGATAGTTTTCGCTACAGTTGCTATCATGATAGTGTCTGTCACATGAACTTTCAGGAACTGTCGCCATGTAAATAAGCCGCTAGTAGCTATCATGCTATTGCGATAGTACTTTCGTACTCTCTCGCTTGCCTAGATAGTTCGGCATAACTTTCATGATATTTTGTTGTTTTTTAAAAATTTTAACGTGGAACGTGATTTTTGCAATATACTTACATATAATATATTAATTACTGAGCAACAGGCAATTTGATATACTTAATTTTTTGGAAGAATATGAAAGGTTACCATGTTTATGGAAAAAAAGCTCTCCCGATTTTAAAAACAGAGAGAAGAGGAATCATGCGGAAGAAATTCTGCTGCCCTTATCAGGACTTTCTACATTGAAAGAACTAAGGCAGAAAATTAGGAGCATAAGATGTACATATAATCAAGAAGTAGCTAAAATAAAGAAGTCTATGGGAACTGGCACGGGAGCCTGTAATGTGTACAAACCAAAAATTGTATGGTTTTCCGTAGCTGCATGATAGTTTTTTAAGACATAATTTGGAAGAAAACGAGTTAGAATCAAATTTAAAAATTTGTTTCCATTATTTTTATACAAATAGCGAGACCAAAAAAAAGATGATGAATTTTAAAGTCTTTTCTTTATTCTATCATTCTATACTGCCAATCAACTGCCCCTGCCCCTATAAAATAGTTAGCAAGGTCTTCTCTTTTCTGCCGAGCTTCAGGCAAATAGTTACGCTGCAATGTTGCATTTAAATCAACTATACCATTTGACTTGGCACTGCACCAATTGCCAGGAATTATTCGTCCTGTTTCATGATCCTCAATATCTGCTGTAACTGTTGTATCATTTCTCACTTTTCTTATCCAGTTGTGCAAAACACATGCAGCTTTTATTAATTTTACTACTGTGTGAGGAGCAAGTGATATTGGCGATCTGAATACACGAAAACGGGCTGAAATGATTCTAAATGCATTTTCTACTATACGTCTCGCTCTACAGTGTCTATAATTAAATACTTTCTGGACAAACAGTTAATCGATTTCGTCTGGGATAGGGTTTCATTAAATATGGCTTGAGTGGAAATGCTTCATCTCCTAAGATAACAGATCCGTAAGGTTGGTTTAATAAATTTTCCTCAATAGCATTTTGAAGAGACGACTTGGCAAATATTCCACCATCTGAACTGCTGCCATAACTACCAATATCAATATAGGTAAAATTATAGGCATGATCCACCATTGCCAGCAGTAGAATGCTAAATGTTCCTTTGTAGTTAAAATATTGAGAACCGGAATTCGGAGGGCACTGAACCAATACATGCTTTCCGTCGATTGCTTCAATACAATTAGGAAAATTCCAGCGAGTTTCAAATCCATTTATCACTTTATTCCATTCATTTTTACTTTGAGGAACCTAAAAAATAATAACACGTTTATTGAAACAACTCTAAATTATTAAAATATTATTTTATCTTTGTTTTTATTGCAGATGTTTTCAAAAGAAAATGATAAAAATGCAGAGTCTGCAACATCATATGAAAAATCGACGCAAGAACCTAAGGAGCTTCAAGAAACCCCTTCTAGAAGTTCGATGAGAACGACACAGGCAAGTTTTAAACGAGCTCACATCAGATGAATTGGCGCAAGAGCCTACGGAAAATGAAGAAACCTCTTCTGTCAGTTCAGAAAAAAGAATAAAGATAAATCGCAAAAGGTCCGACCGTAAAGGAATGAAGAATGATGATGAATCTTTAAATGAGGCGTAAAGTTTTGAAAGAAGTGTCATCCCAAAAACTGTCTGTTCCTTCCAATGAATTTGATGTATTTGGAAAACATGTTTCTTCTCAACTACAGCTTCTTCCATATCCAGAAATTAATAACCACTACTCGACTACGTCATTTCCAAGAACAAAATTTAAATAACACTGCATCTGACAATGAAACAAATGTCACCTTTATTAGCGAAACAGATCAACACAATACAGAACCGTCAACTTCTTTAAAGGAAAAGATATATTATAGCTTGCAGAACGTTCAGAAACCAGAGCCACGCCTCGTAAATTATTTTTGGAATTGAGCGGGAGATGATAATGATGATTTGGGCTGTTAATAATAATATAGATACTTAGTTAAATTTTCTTAGAATATTCTGTTGCTTTCATTAAATGTCTTAACTTTTTTATATTTTGTATAATTAAAGACATTCAAAATTATTGTGCGGTATACCTAGTATTACATACCCTAACATAATCTTTCAATACTTCCTATATGGCGTCAAAGACATCTGGTAGAAACTGGCTTATCGTACACTTTGGCACTCGGTAAAGAAACTGCAAAGATCCCAGTGAGTCGCCAGTAGCAAGATATCGACAAGCTATTTGAAGTTTTAGCTTTGCTAGTAGAGGCATTCGCATAACAGTATTATTCTTTTGTATCTTACTACTAACCTAAAAAAAAAACGTTTTTTAAAACTAGATTTTACAATTATTATTAACCAGTTCAAAATTCACTTACCTTTTTTTGCTAATGTATTAAACATTTTATCATTCATGCGTAAAAAATTAAAAAAGCTTTTGGGATCTTCTTCAGCAAATTCTTTTAAAAGTGTTGCAGAAGCACCAAGTATACTTCTCCTGCCTATCCATTTTCTCACCCATATCTTTTTAGATTTTTTCTTTTTTCTGCGTTTTATTTTAATTATTTCAACAACAACAGCAGCACCGCAGCAATTAACTCTGTGTCGGCCATCTTGTTATTGGTTAATATCGTGATATTTTTGTGTACGTGTAGACACCTCATCATTTCATGATAGGACTATCGAGACTATCATAAGAGCACTTTAACGAGAGTACTATCTTCTCGTGAAAACGAGGCTTAAGTCCCATGTGTGGGAAAATGTAAAATTTTAATCAAACGATAACGCCTCCAATAATGGAGCTGTCCCGAACATCTGATACAAAAAGTAGTCACTGCTTGTTGGCTAGACTGAGAAATCCTTCCATTTTAAAATTTCTCAGGCTCTTCCTTTCCGTCCATGAAAATGCTTAAAGTACATGTTTTGAAGGCCACACAAACACATTTGGTGATATATAAATCTGAATAAATATTTGAATTTTCCATTGTCTACTATAAGTATTATGATCTTTATATTGTATGAATTTACATAATACCTGATGCTGATATACATGGTGTCTAAATTTGGACACTTTTATAAGTTATGTCGGTTGCTATAGAAGATAGAGTCATGTGGTTTTCGCATTACTGTGCAACTTTTTTATGACACGGAATATACCGTTGTCAAAAATTTCTCACATCTGTCAATGTTTGGTATCTACAGAGTGATTTTTGAAAATTTAAAACTTTGAAAAATTTATTATTTAACATATTAAAAAAATTAAAAATGGTGTTGATAGGGATTTTTCCGTAGAATACGATTATATTCCCTATTTTATTGTAATGATTTAATAGTTTGAGATAAAAAATTATCTCATGTTTTTTTTAAATGAAAACTACTTTTGAACTCGTAAATTGGTAGCCCCATGGAAAAAATCCAAAATAAAAAGATCGGGAGATCTTGCTGGCCACTTTACAAGACCATTTGTTCCTATGCATTTTTGCGGAAACGAATCCTTTAGAAATGGAAGAATAATATTAACATTATGCCCTGATGCACCTTGTTGATTGTTGATAATATACAATGTCTATGAAAGATCTGATGAAAAATAGGCTTCATCGCTCTATATTACAAATCAGCTAAATTTAATGTTCAAATGTCTCTGGGCAATATACCAATTACAGAAAAATAGCATTAAATATAATTACAAACTAGCGACGTTTAAGAGCTTTTTTTAAAAAGGCTAATGGGTAGGTATGAATCTGATTGTACAGAACTCTCTCTAGTGTTTTTGAAGGGTGTACAGTTGGCAATAAACTATCATTATATGATTATTTATTTACGCGTGGTCTATGATTGAGAACATCAAAAGTCTCGCTAAGGTCTAGCAATAGTATATGAAACGTGTTTCATTTTTCTCTCTCTAAGCTATTAGAATGAAAAGAAATACTACAAAGTTGTAATAAACAATATAAACCAGATAATTTGTAAATGCTATTGAATTGCAAAGCTTCAAAGTAGCCATTTATTAATTTGCTCATAACCACTTCATTCAATATAATATGCATTTTTTTGTTAATGTTATTATTATGAAAATGTAAATACGTTAATTATTCTGCTAGTTTTTGTACAATTTTATTAGTATTCTGTAGTTAAAGTTGATTTGTAGGGTTTCTTTAGGGTTCTACTTACGTTTGGTTTATTATTTTCATCTATAGTGTTTAGTTTTTAGGTAGTTCATCTTGTGTGAGAGCCCCATTTTGGCCCCAATTTAGGTTATTTAGGTTATATTATTGTAAATCCCTGTAGTTCTAATTTTCTAGAATTTGTATACTTGCTTGCTTTGACTGTCAGTATTCTCGTAAAATTATTGGTCTCTTTGGGCAAAAACAATGAAGATAATTCTAAATATTTCGAAACTGTTCCATCGGGTTTTAAAAAGGACGCGCTTCGTGACAAATCATTCAGTTTTAATTGTTTAGTCAGTTTTTACCTTGGAAACAATTAAACGACAGTCAAAGCGAGTTAGGTTAGTGTTTTTGACGTTGACAATAAAAGTGTGTTCCCGAATTTCGTTACATTATGTTGTTTTTAAATACAAAAACACGATTTATTAGAATTATCAAAAATTTCAAAACAAGCTAATTATAACTTAATAAACACAATAATTTTTCGTACACAACACCGTCGCTTCTAAATTTTCCCCCGATACATTAAACAAAAGATTTATTACAAATTAACGTAACAGTTACGGCCTTCCACCTATAAATATGCATAAGTCAAGTCATATCTAAAATTAAAAATGTTATTGGTGTTCCCCAGGAGTATCGCAGAAGCACCTTATTTATAGCCAAACGGCATAACGAAGTTCAATAAATCTATGAAAGTATTAACTTACTAAGCAGTTCACGTAAATGCTTGAGCGTTATCAACATCCGTTCCACCGATGTCAACGGCTAAAAAGACATCAAATATTACAACTAATATTAAAAGGAACACAGGTATAACACTTGACGCCTTGAGAAAAAAACCTCTTTATGATTATTTCAGCTACACTTTTTGAATTTTAAATATTATTTTATGTTGTAATATAATGAATTAGGTATGTTAGAAGACTGATTAGCATCAGGAGATGCAGCTAAAAATAATATACAGAGAATATTTGGTTAATTACCGATATTAATAAAAAAAACAATGTGTACCCAAATGCTCTTTTGAAAAGTCAATAAAAAAAATTTATACAATTATCCAATCCATATCAAATTAATTTTCAAAATATCTATTTAATCTATTTATTTATTTATCAATAGACAGTTAGATATAAAAATACATTAACGATTAAGTCATTAATCTTATAAGATGCCTTAAAAACTATCATAAAAAAGTGTAATAGAAAATTCAGAACTTAAACCTAGATAACAAACTAAATATAAATTTTTATAATCAATGGTGAACAAAATATGAAAATATGATCAAATAAAGCAGTTCCTTACATTTTACACTAAACCTATTGTATGACATAAAGATATCAACCTGACTAGATATCTCAATAAAACTTGTTTGCACTACAGAATCCATAATTGGTACGACGAAAGAGCACTTTAAATTGATTGGAATTTCTAGTATGCTGACTTGGAACATTGAAATTAAGAAGGTTCAGAAGCTGAGAATAAACCTACCCATTGTGGCAAGTTTATGTAAGGAAAACCCCTGACTGCAATGTGGTCCAGATTCTAGTGTTTAAAGGCCAAAAATTTTACATCCTTCAAGATAATTTATATGTGAAAGATCTTTAGTGAACCTAAAGGCCAGCAGCCTGATAAACTTATGCTAGACAGTCTCTAACAAATCAGTATGACGCATATTCTAACATAAGAAAAATATAAATGTTTAAAAACCACAGGCAAAAAATCTTTAGTATGATGTGAAATCAGACCAAGTTAATAATAAGTGATTTTAAAGAAATATTCGATTACATTCAGATCTATAACTTTTTCTCTCCTATTAATATTAATCATATCGATACTAACGGCAAAATCAAGAAAATTCGTACTACGAGTAAAAGATGTTACTGAGCACTTTGATACATTCAAATTCAGACCATTATGTGAAGACTACTTATCCAACTGAAGGGCAAGATAGTCTTGCTTAGATAAAATTGTTTTAAAAAGTTTAATATCATATGCATATGAAAAATGATTGAAATGAATTATATAGCTGATGTCATTAGTAAAGAGCAAAAACAACAAGGGAGTGGAGTAACCAACTGTGGGAATCCAACTGTGGGAGCCTTGTTGTACCCCAGAAGTGACCACAATCTCAAACGATAAAGATCCATCGACTGTCATATTATATTGCAACCTCTCAGACAAAAAGCTGTAAATCATGATGCAAGGAGAGACCCTCTAATACCCATTAACTCCAATTTACCAATTAAAAGTTTGTTGGCCTTACTTATCATTGGTATATAAACTGTCTACCTGCCAACCATTTTCCATTAAAGTAATTAACAACTGTATTTATTGTGTGATTGTTAAGATTGGTGACAGCTGATTTACCTACACAAAAACCATATTGATTGTCACTAAGAGATTTAAGACAGGTCTCAGCTAACTGTGCTTATCAACAACCCTAGCCATAGTTGATTGAATACTTACGCCCCTATAATGCTCGATGTTATCCTTTGGCTAATGTTATGAATTGGCTAAATGTAGCTTGTTTTCCAAAACGTTGGAAAATGTTGGCAGGAGAGAGTGCAAGCACCATTCTTGAGCATGAAGGCTGGAATGCCATTCGGGTCAGAGAATATTGAGTTGTTTAAGTGAGTAAATATATCTCCTAGGGTTTATGGGATAGCGTTCATATCCAAAATTTCTGGAATGGAATATGTAGTCTGGCATTGGTAAATCATTATCAGTGTACACCGTGTTCAGCAAGGAGATGACAACCACAAGTTTTCTAAGTTCATGATTATAGCGGGTAGGAAAATTGTTATGTTTATACTCAATAAGAAAATGAGTAAAATTTTCACTCTACAGTGACAAATTATCAATTGTAAGAGTAAAAAGATGAACCCTAAATTTAGTGTTTTAACTCAAATTAGATAAGATCAAAAGAGTGCTTACCACTCTTGTTTTACTTATTGCAGTAAGCTTAAAGTAAAGTATTGATTAATATTTACTTAATGATGAGTGATCTTACTCAGCTATTTAACAGCGAAAATTTTTTACTCATAGTGGAGTAATTTAATGGAGTAACTTTCTATTATCTAACTAAAATTGAAAAACTTCAAAAAACATTTATTTACAAATCAAAGAAAAGAAATATCTTGTTAAATAAACTTAAAAAACTCGATGGAGGAAACTCAAACTGTGCTTGAGAATGATAACAGAATACTTGTGTGATCGCTTGTACCTGGCTTTATAGATTCGTCCGTTAGGGTTGAAGTCTATTCACCTGTCCAAGGTGTTTTTGATGCTATTTCTGCAAAAAGAAAAAACGCTCTGTTAATAGGTTTAAGTTCTAAGGAAACGTTTTCCATCTTCGAACTATTTATACGAGAGTATTTATAATTTTTGGTTATGCTGCACTAGTTGTATACTAGTATGCTGTATGTACGTTTTCCATGTAGTTGTCTTGTGGTTCAAGTCTTTCAGTTATATTTTGTGTTGGGATATACATATCCCGTGGATGGTTGACTGAAGATAGATCAAGAGGTGGGTAATTCTTGTCAGCTTTGCAGACTGCCTGGTAAAGGGATATTTGTTTACAAAAGAAGAATTTCCAAAATTGCTAGATCTGTTTTGTATGGAGTGCTTTGATATTCAACATATCTCGTCCTTCTTCTTTTCTGTTTATTCTTTACAAGAATTGGGATAGTATATTTCGTGAGCTGTGATCTAGTGAGTATATAGAAATTTTCCAGGTCTGTTTGAGTCAATTTGATTATATCAAACGAGTATTGGGATTGCAGATTGATGGCTTTAAAGAGGTTATTAGGTAACTAAGCAAATCGACAAAAATGTAGGAGTAGGCAAATCAGCAGTTCAGTTAACTTTGCATTAAAAAAAGATGTATATCTTATAAATTTAGGCTTTGCCAAGGAATTAAAGCAAGAAATTTCAAACAGCGTCGAAATTGTGTGCAAGTGTCAAGAAGTACACGCGGTTGTCAAAAAAATATGGTAAAAGTAAATAAATGGTAAAAGAAAAAAAATAATATGAAAAAGTGGATTAGAACCGACAGTTGTGTGTTTTGGCCAGCAGGATCTCCGGATTTAACTGCTCCGGACTTTTTCATGTTGTGGTCAAATTTAGCAGTGTTGCACCAAATATGTTGCGTAATATTTTAAGTTCTATCGTTAAAAGATCATACATATGTTTCATACGTGTTTTTTTGAATATTCATTAAATATAACTAGAATAATAATCATTTTAAAAAATCATTATGAATTAATAGGTAATGTTTTACGGATGCAGTAATAGCTACATACGTCAAAGCATTTGCTACTTTGTAACAAACAAATGTGACTTGTAATACGTCGTTAAATTTATAATAAAAACTGAAATCAAATACAGGGTGCCATATAAGAAAAATGATGATGACTTCAGGATGAAACGTTTGGTATAAAATCTAATAATACCATCATGTAGTACCTTAAAAGTGCCAATGAAAAAGCTTTAGTAGTTCTTTGATGTCTCTTAATGTAAAGTCCTTATTTTGGGCACCCTGTATAATAATAAATATATTATTATTTAATATTTAATATTAAAATAAATCAATTAAAAAAAACTAACAAATCAGGTTGACCACCAGTCTAAATAATTTTATAGTCATTAAACTGTAAAACGGACTGTCAGGTTATTTAATTATAACCGTAAAATAAAAAACAATCAAATTGAAGGTCGTGACGAAGGCTGACCCTATAATTTTTTCTACCCCGCATAATTTTAAATATTTTTTCTTTTGTCTATTGTATTTATATGGGAAGATATTTTATCTCCAAGGAAAAAATTAATTAGTAACAATTTACTACGCCAATGTTCTCCACGGGACTTAACACCGTCATCGTGCATTTTTTCCGAGATTTACTGGCCAATTATGTCCGTTTGTTAGTTTTGACCTTATTTCTTCGACAACACGTGTTACGCATATTTTCAGGATTTAAAGGCCGGAGTGGTCATCATTAAGAAAGGATTTTGGCGCCAAGGGATTTTCGGTGTAAAAGGAATAAGCCGATCC
Source organism: Anthonomus grandis grandis (assembly GCF_022605725.1). Lineage (NCBI taxonomy): Eukaryota > Metazoa > Arthropoda > Insecta > Coleoptera > Curculionidae > Anthonomus > Anthonomus grandis. The sequence continues at coordinate 13,377,513 of NC_065561.1, read as the reverse complement.
TACGGAAATAATACTAGTACACAAAATAGTTATAGATTAATTAACATGTAAGCTTTAAGTAAAGAAAAGGGCTGTTTCAGCTTTGTCCTTAGTATGTATGATTAGAAGTAGATGAAATTATTTTAAAAAAGAAAATATAAGGAATAGGGATCAGGGGAAGGCTCGTACGTTAAATTTAAAAGTATGATTCAAAATGTTTGCAAATTCATTATATTTTCTGCTCTATAGAAATATGTGGCACTTTTGCTTTGGAGAATTCTATCCAATTATAGTAGCCAAAGGATCCTTACTACATTAATTAATTGACAAGGTCTGATCAAAAATGTAAACTATTAAAACTTCCTCAAAGTTCGCCTTGAATAAGTAGTATTGTGAGATAGCATCTTAGTTGCAACAAAAACTGATTCAAGAAATTTACTCCCTTGGATATTTAAGAGATCTATTTTTTACGCAACTAATCTTGAGAAGCTTGAATAAACAATTCTTTCTATGAAGAACAAAAACAGTTCTGGAGAGAATGTGCTTTCTGCAAAAACATTTTTTAGTTTGCCTGAAGTTGGGTTGTTGAGTTTAGTGCAAATAGTAAATTTCTCTCTATCTAATACCTTCTAATAAGCCAAGATATATTCTTCGCAATAACTAGTCGATTTACAGGTTTTGCTACTACTTACAAAGAATGTTAAGAATATAGCTATAAAAATATTTAAGCAGAGTGCTCTCCCTTATGCCCGGATTACACGATGCTAGTTTTTCAAGCTAGGATAGCAAGCTAGCGCTTTTAAACTAGCAAGCTAGTATTATTAGCTTCATGTATACAGAACTAGTTTCGCGTTTAGGCTAGTAAGTTTGTAAGAAAAACAGTAAGCCAGTGTCTTAAGCTAGGATAGTTTAATAGCATGGAATTCTATTTTGTTAAGCTACTAGCGTCTTCCTCTACTGGTTTTACATCCTGGCTTCTGTACCACCCTCATCTGGCCGGCAAAGCTAGTGTTTTCGAATGGCAAGTGCGTAGTGTCGACCTGATTTATTTTTTTTTAAAGCGGCCCTCACACGATCAGCAATACTGACAGTACTTAATATTGTCAGTATTTCATCAATATTTTGAAATTCACCTCACACTATCAATATTTCTATCAGTAACCTATACAATATTTAGTTTTATTGTGATCATTCTTTCTCCTATTCCTCTTCTTCAAAAAAATGGGCAATAAACAAAAAGCTTTTGTTGCCATTATATTGTACTGTACAAGTTTTAAACGTAAGAAGCAAAAGAGACGTTGGATGAAACAATGGATAGGTCAGCGTCAAAAATACACTCATTTAAATTTGTTAAATTTTATAAATAACACGGATCCAGATGATTATCGAAACTATTTCCGAATGAGTAGTGATGTGTACAATGAACTCCTCAATCTTTTAAGGTCTTCTATTACCAAACAGGACACAAACATGAGGCAAGCAATGTCAGCAAACGAAAGGCTAGCGTTGACGCTACGATTTTTAGCTTTTGGGAGATCGTTTGAGGATCTAAAATTTTCCACTATCATTTCTCCTACAACCATAAGTGAAATTGTGATGGAGGTTTGCTATTTATGTTTAGATATTTTTATTATTTTATTTTACATTAGAAGCTATTACAATTTATTTAAATGAACTTAAATATGTCTGTATAGTAGGAAGGTCTGTTGGTGATTGTGGTGTGTGTTCTGTTTGAAGGGCTTGTTGATGATTTTGGGATACATTTTGAAGCTCTAAATATTGTCGATTTTGACTAACGTTGTGTGCTTCATCCAATGGCATTGGTGGACAGAACATGGGCGTTGAAGTGTAACTATAGTTGCAACTTGCGGATGATAAACTTTGAGAAGATGGTGCTCTTGAATATACATCAACAAAATTTGCTTCGTCACAATTTATTTTGACGGAGCTTTTGGTTAAGGTGCCCTGTTCCGCCTCGAAAAGAATAAAATTTATGTATTTCTCCGCCAACCTTCGTTCTTGTGGGTCAATAAGGCTTTTCAACTTTGCTTCCCAAATTTTTCCAATGGGATATTATATATGTCTTTAGTTAGATATTCACGCGTCATGGATAATAGCTGCTGACGATCTTGGTTATCCTGGTTTCCAGTAGCTTTTCTTTTTGTTGCTTTCTCAGTTCTATCAGTGTCTTCTTTTTGTTGCATGTCTTCAGAACGCTGAAACAATAGGAAACAGATCAATGAATTAAATGCTTTGTTTTTTTAGATACTATTAACCGGAGACGAATGGGAGAAAATAGCAAAGGACTTTTTGGCAAAGTGGCAATTTTGGAACTGCCTTGGGGCAATAGACGGAAAACACGTTCACATTATTAAACCAGCGAATTCCGGATCCAGGTATTATAATTACAAGGGCACCCACAGCATCGTTTTGATGGCGATTGTAGATGCTAATTATAATTTTATAATGGTTGATGTTGGCACTAACGGACGGGTATCGGATGGAGGAGTTCTTTACAATTCCGATTTTTGGGAAATGTTCCAAAACAATCGGTTGAATATTCCTGATGCGTCAAAACTGCCAAATACCGACGAAAAATTTCCTTACGTTCTTAGAGGGGATGATGCCCCTGCGCTGAGCGAACATTTATTGAAGCCATTTAGCCAAAAGGATTTATCAGTGACAAACCGGATTTTTAATTACCCATTGTCACGGCTGAGTAGTTGAAAACGCATTTGGCATACTTGTTACTCGATTTGGTGTATTTCAAAAAACTATACATTTTTATAAATAATTATAAATACAAATAATTATTATAGTCGTTATTGGCACAGACAGATCCGAACATACATTGAATGGGCTTCGTTTAAGATCTTATCGAAATGCATCAAAAAACGCTAAGCAAGCTAGGGAACACTTTAGAAACTACTTAAATAAAGAGGGGCAAGTGAATTGGCAAAGAAAAATATTGAATTTAACTTAATCGAAATAGGTATTTTGGTTTGTTTAAAAAATGTAAAATGTAACTTTCCTGTTCCAATAAAACACTATTTACTTACCTCATTTTGTTTTATTGAGCTTCTTCCTTTCTCCAGAATTTCAACATCTGCTAAAACTGAAGTTCATAAAATATCCACGAACTGGGTTCATACATACTTTCAGCACTACTACCAGTGCGCTTAGAGTCTTTTATTTTCTTCAATTCCTTCAGTATTTTGGCTCCGCTTAAATACTTTCAGGACCCCGAAGTATTATCAGTATACTGAAAGTCCATCAGTATTTGCCCTCACACGATCAGTACTATTGTCAGTATTTCGAAATACTGTCAGTAATACTGATCGTGTAAGGGCCACTTAAGAGATAACCGCGTGCTTCTAAAACCAACATGCCAAAATTAAGTGCCGAGATTAATTTAAAGTTTGTGCAAATGTATCGTGAGGAAGAAAGTCTGTGGAACGCCTTTATTCCATCATATAAAGATAAGTCTATTCGTGATTCAGCACTACAAAAAATAAGTGGTAAATTATTAGAACTCGGCATAGAAATGTCTATCAAAGACATAAATAATATACAAGCCACTTACTGGCAGGAAGTGTCAAAAATTGAAAAATCAACCAGGTCTGGAGCAGGTTCTAAGAACGAGTATAAGTCAAAATTAAACTGGTTCGCGATGAAATACACAGTTTTATTAAATGTGTACCAATGAAAAGGAAAACAATGGTAAGTAAGATTGCACTATTTATTTATTTATAATAAAGATAATGGGTGTCAACACACAGGGAAATTTTGAAAAGCAGCGCGTTTTCTCTGCGGCGCGCACATAAATAAACAGTCAAGAAATTATTTTTAATTGCCAAGGCACCACACCATCATTGTTAAAGTAGGATTTAAAAGTCTCTCTTCTCGCCATTGCTGACATCGAAGAATGATTACTCCCTTGTTGTTATAAGCCTTCAAGTCCTGCAGTTTCTATTCTCCAAGAGTCATGGGAGGTGTTTCTTGCATCAATATCTTTCCGGTCGACATCTGATCAGATTTTCTTTTCTCAACCAATTGTGTAAAGCGCATGCTGCCAATATAATTTTATCGACTGTTTCTACATTGGTTGCAATTGGTTTCTGGAATACACTTAAATCGGCTTACCAATATACTAAGTCTCGCTCTGGATAGTCGGTAGTTGTAAACTTTCTGTTCCAGTGTTAAATTGTCACCAGGGTAAGGTTTCATAATATAGGTTTTTAATGGAAATGCGGCATCCGCAACAATCACTCCACCCTCTGGTAAAAGATTATTCTCTAGTTTATTATATATGGAGCAATTTTAATTACACTTCCATCTGATGTCATTTCACAAGCCCCAACATCAAGATAACGAAAGTAAGTGTTTCTTTTTTTGTTGTTGTAGGACAGTCAAGAATCAGCAATAGATGAACAGCAAGATAACAGCCAAGTGAGCCAAGCCAACATTGAAACTAGCAAAGAAAATAATATTAACAACAGCTGCAATGACAATAGTGATGACAGTAAAGACGCTTCAAATTCTGAAAATTGTTCATCATGGCCATCTACATCTGCGACAGGTAATAAACCACAACGCAACGAGTCTGCGACGCCAACTGCGAAAACTACTAGTAAATCAAATTATAAAATGTCAGCTCCAACTCCGAAAAAGAGAAAAATTGCAGAAGTGGCATCTTTGGTTAAGGAAATAAAGTCAATAAAGGATAATTTAAATAGTGCACATACGGGTGAGCATTCTACAGCACAACAAAATGAGCATGATTTTTTTGGAACTTTTGTGAGTAGCCAACTAAAAATGTTAACTACTGAACGAGCTATTATGGCTCGGGACAAACTCAATGCCATATTATCTTAGTCTCGCATGGAAGATCTTAACTGCGTAAACACAACATTTACATACCAGACGCCTAGTAGTCATTGCTCTTCAGATTCATACACAACAATTAATACTGTACCATTACCACTTATATCAGAAGAGTCGGATTTGTCAATAATTACAGAAAATGAAGCTAATAATTATCAACGACAAAATCCAATCGACGAGATTAATTTAGATTTTTTACGCCAGGACAATGAGAATCCTATTGCTATAGCAATCCGCAATGCATAATTCTTTTATTACCTTAGGTATTTGTAATATTATGTATATTAATATTATATAAATACAAATATAAAGTTATTATTAGTACTAACCTTTATGTTTTCTTTCAATGCCTTGAAGATTTCTTCACATACCTCTGGTATGAATTTAAATATGGAACACCTTGAAACCCGATAAAAGTGACTCTTTTGTAACTAATGCCGGATGAAAAAAAATCTAAAGTGATCTCCAACTTTACTCCTGCTGGTAAAGCCTCTCTCATAATCGTATGCTGTCGTTAAATTTTTGGCATCACAAGACTCAACAGAATATCAAACACATCTGGCACCATTCGTAAAATACTGATATACTCTTTTAAGTCCTCATTGCGAAGTCCCTCTAAAACCAGTGCGGATGATCCACGTTCATTCCTTTTTAAAATCGATGGTATTATCCAAACGCGTTTTTCCAATAAAACTTCTCTTAATTGATCCAATGCAATTTGACACAGTTTTCGAAGTAACTGTTTCAGTCGAACATTGTTTTCTTTAGAAATATTTACCATTTTCTGTGAATTTGTTGCTCTATTGATCTCGCAATAGTACTAGCTAATGGCTTAAAATATCCTAGCCGCATGTAAACCGTTCTAGCATGCGCCAAGCCAGGACAGTAACTCAGGCTAGAACACCGGGGCTTTTTAGACTAGCTTAAAAAACTAGCCTTGTGTAATCCAGGTATTATAGAGGCAAATCACAAGTATAAGCCAGTGAATAGCCGTTTGTGATTTTTCAAAAAATATGGTGGATTTTGATGGTGTCAGTCGCGTTTTCTTATTAAGAAAACTTCATTAATGTGGTTTTAATGATTTGTGTTGGTTTTGTTCATTTAAAAAAAATTAGACGTCAACATAACTTCTGTGGATTTAAATCCTCAACATATAAATTCGTATATTAAGGAATCCCTCCGCGATCCAGTTTTGGGTCCAGTTTTCTTCCTACTCTGCATTAACAATCTCGCAAAAATATAAATCACGACTCTAACCTGGTGAAACGATTGACCTGGTGAAACTTCTATTTTTTAAATATAAATTACAGAATATATCATTGGCCGATAGATACTTTAATTGAGTGTCCCTGTAATTGAGTTCTCCCTAAACAGCGAATTCCTTGGAGTTACTCACTACCCTTAATAAGCTTAAAAGTTCTTTCCTGACATTTCGTCTCTTCTCATAAAGTCGTATCTAGTTTTTATGCTATAAGGTCCTGTAATAAACAGCTCGGTTCTGTAATAGACAAATATGATTACTTTGATACTAAAGTCACATCTACGCTATGGTATTGTATTTTTATAGGTATTTGCTAGCAAACACAGTAGAAATTAAAGGTCTTATTTCACCAGAAATTCCTTTTATTATGACGACCGGTTTCGCGATTACAATATCATCGCATCATCAGGTCGAGGACTAAAAGTAAAAGACACAATTTACATAGATACTACGCTTATCAAAAATTGGTAAAATGCTAAATAAAATCGAATTTTAAAGCGTACTTACATTGTTAAAAACGAGATTTGTCAAAACAAAACAAAAGCACATATAGAACGGTACAGCTAAAATTAAGCAAGTAAATCTTATCGTAAGATAACAAATAATACACTTAGGTTTAAAACAATAACATCTAAAAAGCACCGTTACAACAGCTTCAAACCGTTGTTACCATACGTTAATGGTTGGTGCATGCAGAACTTTCAATAGGTTAGGTGGAGTACTGTAAAGTTTGCTTTTTATGTGCCCCTATAAAAAAAACTCCCAGGGATTTAAGTCTGGTGATCAAGGAGGCCACTCAATTGCACCACTTCGTTCAATCCAGTGGCCTGGAAAATTTAGGGAATAATACGGAAGAGTTCCGTCTTGTTGGAAAATCAGTTCTTTTTCATTCTATGCAGGGTCGTTATCGGAGGTAATTACACAAGTGCTTAAAAATGTTCGATAATATTGCATGAAAGAATATTTTTGTAAAAACAACTTTTTTTTATGATATTTAATAGAGATGGGTCGATGGCATTTTAAATAAAATCTAAGTAGAAATCGCTTATTAAACTTCTACGAAAGAAGAAAGGAATTACGATGGAATTTCCAAATATACCAGCCCACACATTCAACTTCTGAGGATGTTGTGTGTGTGTTTCTTGTACGAAAATTGTAGCGAGTTACTATAGCATTCAAGAAGAAACTGCTTATCAAAAAAATACACAATTAATAGGAAATTACCATCAATCGCTCGCTCAATTTTCATTTCCAAAAATGCAAGCAACGATTAAAGTCGGTTCATCATAAAAGGATGGAACTCGTATTTTTTTAATAATCGTTCTCTTTAACGTACTATCCCCTTATCTAATATCTCCGTAGGTACATTTAATAAAGATTTATGAGCTGCATCTTTTTCTTATAAACAGAGTCTGCTTTACGAAATTTAACCACCAATTTGCAAATAATTTGGCCAGAAACATGTTTGTCATTCCGTCGGTTAAACAGCCCTGCAACCTGATTTCCATAGCCATAGTTTTTGAAAAAAAAAACCCTAATTATTTCTAAACAATTAATTAAGCAACAATTATGTCTAAGGTTGTATCATTCAAGTAACTTAATATGCTTTCATATGCTCCCAAGTCGCAGGTACTGTTGAATACAGAACTTGGTGCCCTGCCCTAAAGATGCCTATAAGCCGAAACACTTGTCGGCAGAAACTACTGTTGTATTTTCAGGTTTTCGTCTCACAAAATATCCCGACCTGGCTATACTTTAATGTCTCACAATATTCCAAACTAAGATTTATTTTCCAAAACATACTGCAGAATCCAGAATTACTGCTAAGAGAATTGCCAGTATTGTCAGAAAAAAAATGGTCAAGCTAAATGCTCTAATCGTTGGTATAAAATTAACTTAAACTTACTTATAAAGAAAACTCTGATGGTTACACAAGAACTAGTTGGCATGCTTTTGAGCAGAAGATTATATAGAAGAATAATATCCTGATGATAGATATGAGGAATTATGGACACAGTAAAGTAGCATTTATAGACAAGCTAAATAGCATCATAATAGTCCCTCCCAATGTTAATACATAAAATGGAACAAAGCTTAACAGTAAGGAAATTTTTTGGCGAGAGAACCGATATGCTTGATACACTGTTGCTGCCCTTAATGGCACTTAAATTTAATTGGGCAATCCATATTGAAACAACTCTATGGTTTAACACAATGCAAAAATATTGATACCTAAAAAAACATAATAAACTATATTAGGTTGTAGGCAAAAAATATAATGGCTAAATTACAATCACTTAACCTACACATGGCACAACTAATTTTGACTGGCACTTTTTTGCGTCACTGATTTATCGGCAAAACCCGTATTACTTTGTGATACTATCAGCTGCAACAAATTATAACATAACAGTGTTACTCAACCTTGAAACAGTATTAATTACGTAAATGCGATTATTGTTTCTGGTTTTTTTTGTGTCCGGGTCACACATATTTTCATTATCGAGCCTTCCAAGTGCTGCTTGGAAAAATCTTTTTTTTTTTTAGATAGGTTTGCGACATCTAACTAATTCGTCCGGTGCATCACCTTTTAAAATGCTAATAAGAGCCTTCCCACTAATTAAAACAATGATACGTAGGCACGCATACGAGTTGATTACACCAGTTATTAATGCAATTTATGTTAATCAATCTAAGATTTGCAACGGCTGACTGCATCTGAATAGTTAATTGGTAATCTGGGATGAGTCACTGGCGAGGAATACCCACTGGTTGTTAATATTATATTGTTTCATTTGAGGTGAAAAAAGTGTTTATTAAAGGGAAAATGTGCGAAGGAGATGACCACGCAAGTGTTCATTCTGCCAAATTAAACTACTTTGTTGGTTAATGGAAAAATACTTGCATTTTATTAAATAGTAATAATGGCATTCAATTTTTGATAAAGATGCTATTGAAGCAAACGTAATTTTACTATTTTTTTACGTTTTCTCTAATTTATCCAAAATTAATGCACAAGAGTAGTAACTAATTTTAAAAAGGTTAGTGCAAATAATAAAATTACAAAAAAAAGAATTTTGCAAATTTGGTTTAAATTAAAAATAGAGGTCCAAGCATATAGTTACAAAAAAAAACAACATCTTTATCTATTGAAAATCCAAAGGATCTAAAGCATTTTGCTTCCGAATATTGATCTACTGATGATGCATGTTTTACAAAAAGTGGTCTAAACAGCTTACATAACGAATAAATGCTATTGCAACTACTATGACTTATGTGGTTTATGCACTATGGTGCTCCTCAATTATTTGCATCAACGATATCCAAATCGATGAATAAGAAGAGAATATCTGCCACTTGTATACTGACCCCTATACATGCTCAGTAGATTCGACTCCGTTGGAGGAGTTAATTTTGAACAAATAATCATAATAAATAGCAACCGGTTACTGTAATTTAATTTTAAATAAATTATTCCTCATTTCCAAATTCCTTTTGTAATCCTTCCTTTATTCCAACCACTTTAATATGTCACATATTATAACCATAAGCCAGCGCCTTTTAATGATTAATTTTTGTAAAAATTCCACCCGAAATTTGCTTTTTCAAAAACCTCTATCTTCATTAAATAATTTGCTCTGTGCTCGTAAATGTTTTAAACAACTTAACTGGAATGGACAGGGAAGAGGTATAGAAAAAATTATATAAATGTTTCAAAATTTCTATTTACTGGCAACTATTTTCGCGACCTAACGAATACTAAAGCTTTCCAGAATATGGACAATATCCTCCTGCAAACTCATATTTTATGGACATAAATTTAAGACATTTTGAAATTAGGGTACCTTCCTAAATTTTTGAAATATGATTTTTATATAATAAGATTTCATAATTTATAAGTGAAGAAGGTGCACGGCATTGTACGAGTCACGAGTTTTTACATTTAAGTTGATGAGAGATCACGTGTCAACTCATACAGAGTTCGTCCTCCGTTGAGTGCAGATCACCTGCACTTAACGTCGAAGTGTTCTCTGAACGAGTTTCGCTGTACCGAGTGCACCAGTGCGACCGACCCCGCTGTCCTTCCACCCGACGTTAGAGGCTACCATGGCTCACAAACTTGACGAAAATTCTTCCTTCCTGTTGGAGGACGACGAGGATTTCTCGGAGTTCTGTAACACGGACGAGGAAGAGGAAACACCACAAGACGAGGCTGAACGGTATATTGACAAGTAGGGTATTTTGATAAGTATATTGACAAGCGCATTGATTATAGTGATCCTATTACATGAAAACCTGGATGACCTGACCTGGCATCAATTGATATCCATGCTGTCTTATGAAGACCATGTTGTCTACACCACTTATAGGGGAGAGGTAGGAACACTGAGACGTAAAACTTTTAATATTAATAACTTTTTTATTAAACGCTATTTTAAGCTCATATTTTATCTCTATATTTTACATATAAATAGGAACCGAAAAACGGTATTGTTTTTTGACGAAAACTAAAAAAAAAATTAAAACTAAAAAATACCAGATGTCTCACTGTACCTATCCATGTTGGAACACTGAGACGCAACACTTATTATTATTTTAGGTTAAGACTATCAAAGTTTATCTCAAATTTCAAAAGCGACTTTTGGCTCTTGCGTTAAAGGAGCCGGCAAAATCATTTTGATATCTTTTTTTGATACATGTGAGATATCTGGGACCATTGGAAGTAAAAACCTGTTTCCACATTTAATGCTTTTCCTTAAAAACGATATTTCAAAATCATTTTGTTTTATTTAAGATAGGACTTTGCCCACATAGTATGTTTTTTGCTTAGAGTTAAATTCAACAAGCACATATTCCCTCGGGGGCTCGGGATCCTTACCAATATAATCTTCTCCTCCGCTAGAATCCTGTAATTCCATTTCATTTTCATCTTGTTCATCAGAATCACTATCTAATACGCGCTTTTTTACTTTTTTTTCTTTTGGTGTTTTTTTCTCTAGATTTAATAAGTTCCATTTTTTCCAGGGTATCGGTAGCAATCTTTCCTTTGCGTTTTTGTTGCTCTCGCCTGATTTTCTTGGCGGAGCTTTAGGATAACCTTTGAAAACACTTGGGCTAACAAAAGTTTTCGTGGCGGTATCACTGTTACTTGGACCTGCATTTTCTATAACTGGAGGTTCAACTGTATTTTCAGGAGTAGCTTCATCTGCAATAAGCGGCCCATCCGTCACAGAACTCGACAAAAAATCTTCTTCCGTAAAAATATGCCGATCGAATGGAAATATTCCGGTTTTCCGAAAAGCACTTGTGATGTTAATGGGCGTCGTTGCTCGTGGATATGCTATGCCCACACACGGAGCTACGTTATAAATTGTAAATGTCTGACCAGGATGGTTCATCATCCATGCATCTACTGCCGCATTATAGAAAGTTTGAAATATTTTTAGTAAGCCTACGTCCAATGACTGTAACTTATTAGTGCAGTGCGGCGGTATAGTTAGGATCGTGACACCATTATTTTTACATAAATCGATAAATGACTTTGGTGATTATCCATTAGCAACAAAGAAGGGTTTTCCTTGGTGCTACCAGTGTGCTTAATGAAATGTTGAACAACCTGCACAAAGCACTCCGTATTCATCCAACCTGTTTTCGAAGCCAGACCTAAAGTTCCGTTGGGCGCCCCGTTTATCATAAAGTCTTTAAAGTGCACTCTCGGGAATACCATAGCAGGAGAAATAGCTGCTTCCGATGCTCCAACAATGCAACAGGTTGTAACGAGCGTTCCACGTTCGGCACTTGTGGTCTTACTAACCTGTCGTATGCCCTTTTGTGCATTTCACCTTGTAATTAGGACATAAACGAATGTTTTCGTCTTGGTAAATTTTGTTTACCTATCTATGGACCGTTTGGAAAGATAGTCCTTTCATTCGTGCAGTTTGATGTATAGAAGTGCCTCCATGAACTAATTCGATAGCTTGCCTCATCTGGTCTTCAGAGAATCGGCCTATTTGTCGATTGGCTTTTTTTGTCGTGGTATTTTCTATCTGTAAGAGAAGATATTTTGCAAAGGACCTGTTTTATAAAATCCGAAAAGGAACAGTGAGGCATTAAATTTAAATTTTGAGTAGGTATTTGTGTTTTTTTTTAATTTATTTTTATTTTAATTTTACCATCATCTATCCATTCTTACAGTTCTGAGACACTGTGTGTACAGACTGTAATAAATTGTTGGTACAGTTAATAATTTTAGTTTACAAAAATAATTTTTTAACACATTGAGCTCCGCGTGCCCACCGGTGGGTATTTCGAGTTTGCTTTCTGGGACCACATGCTCATCGGTGGGCACATCGCATCGCTTATTCAGGGACCGCGTGCTCACCAGTGAGCATGGACTACATTGATTCTGCTTATACCAAACGACGGTCTGGTCCCAGGATGAGATAAAAAATATATTGGGTTGGGCAGTTTGGATAGTTTAGGTATTTAGTTTATAAGAGTAGAAAAAAACAACATTTGAGTCAATATACCATGTTATATTACCTTAAAACAGAAAAAATACTCTTAAAACTTAAAAATAAATTGTCATAAAAAAACAGTCGTTTTCATATGTAACCAAAACTTAAAATACCATAAAAATGACTAACCTAAATATAATAAAACTTACTAAAACGACCTAACGTTTGACGAAATACACACTGCCACAAAGAAACTGCTGACACTAAAGTTTTAAGCCAAATGTTTTTGGATGCAAGTAATACAAAGGGGAATATTACATGGTACACAAATTGTATTGACCTTTTTCGCATTTTTTCGGGCGTACGCAGCATTGTGAGCCTTTGACATGGTGCTGTAGCATTTAGTGCATCTCTTTCGAGTAACTCGTTTTTGGCCTTCCACTTCCTTCAACGTGCAGCGTTGCGTTCTTGACGTGGAAGGACGAGAGTCAACAATTACTTTCGGTTTAATAACTTCCTTTCCTTTCTTTGCTAAAGTAACGGTAGAATCATCGAGTTTGGTGCTTAGCATGATGACGTCTCTCTAATCCTTCCACTTCAGGACTACAATTTTGTCATTATCTTGCCGAGCTACAATTCCACCTCGATTCAACTTTTCCTTTATTACTTCCAGAGGATTACCTTTGCGGTTTGCTCTAATTGTACCAACTAAATGCGTTTTTCGGTCAATCAGTCTTTTGGCTAATGATACGCTCGTGTACCTACCAGTTGTCAGTGTAAAGTGTGCGGCCACTGTCCAAAAGACCTGCCATCAATTCCATGACTACCTTTTCAGAAACTGCAAATTCACTTGATTTTTCTTTGCCGGTATATACTTTGAAATCCCAGGTGTATCCTCCAGATACACACAACTTGAAAAGCTTTATACTGTAGCGGTGTCGCTTATTGGGTATATATTGTTTGAAATAATTGCGTCCTCAAAACGGGGCGTTACTTTCGTTAATACAAATGTCTTTTTCGAGCATGTAGGAGGACTTAAATTTCTTTTGCAGCATGTCAAGAAATTCGGATATTTTGTAAAGTCGGTCATCAGAGGGTCTGTCCTTCTCATTATCACTTTCATGGAACATGCCCAAAATACCTTCAAATCTGTTTCTACTCATAATTGTGGGTATGCGATTTTGGTACAACGATTTGGTTGACCAATAATCCCGTAACTGAGGCATTGGAAGAAGGCCCATCCATAATATAATGCCAAAAAATGTTGGCCTTCCCACGGGATTGGTATCCACCCATTTCGGCACCTTGGCCTTCTGGTTTGGATCTGCTATTGCCGCAGCAATTCGCTGTGAAGCAAACCTATTGATTTCAGTCACAAATAGATTAATCATCTCATCGTCGATAAAATAGTTAAAGAATTCAGTTGGTTCTTTCCCTGCAAAGTCTGCACTAACAGCTGGAACAACACCAACATTCTGAGGGCTTTCACTGAAAGACAGTCGGTCTCCTTGAACGTAATTCCATTTTTGCTTAGTAGTTAAAGTCGCTAGAGTTACGTTATCGTCTAGATATTCGTCTTCGGATAATAATATGGCAGAATTATCTGAATTATTACCAGATAAATCATTATCGGATGATAGACCACTTTCAACAGGAATAAAATCTTTACCTACGAGCGAATCATCTGAAAATGCGGTAATTTCGTCTTCTATTATATCTCTTGACTCGTCGTCGGACAGATTCTCCAGCTCCTTTGCCAACTCCTGATCCGATAGATATTTCTTAGCCATATTTGCTTAACTCTGAAACAAAAAACACATTAAAGCTAGTGTCAACGGGTAGGCATTCGGTCCCAAAATGTAAAATAGCATTCTGGGACCACGTGCCTACCCGTGGGTCACCGCAAAAAAATTACAAAAACAGCCAAAAGTCGACAGAGTATTGATCCACAAACAACATAAACTGCAAAAAAATAACTATTAACAAAAAATATCCAGAATGAAAATTTGGTCCCTGGAAGTAAAATCCAAATGCCCACCGGTGGGCATTGAATGCTCAACGTGTTAAAGATTTTTTTTACCTTTTAATATAGATAAAATACTGTGTATTTTTCTATATAGAAGGCTACTGTGTAGCCAAAATTAGGTGAAAGTTTATGAGTTTTGTATATATTTAAAATTTAAATTTAATGATTTATGTATCATATATTATTTTATCATAACTTTCATCAAGTAAATATCTAATATACTTAGTACGAACAGTGAGACAGTAAAGGAACAGTGAGACGTGTCGCACTGTTCCATCTGTTGTGCTGTCTCACTGTTCCATAATAATTATTTAATAAAATACGATCAAAAAACTAATAACACTTTTGCAATAATCAATTATTTTAATGTGATTGTTTTGTAAAATGGTTTCCCTTTTACATAAAATAATTTACCTTGTTTAAAAAAGTTTCGTTTCCGCGAAAACACCGGCCACGTGGATACGGTAAAATTACTCTGACGCGTTTTCTTCGACTGATCAGCGATAACTAAAAATGTTCTTGTTGTCTGTTGAATCCTAACCGTTTTTTGTTTGCTTTGATTTAAGGCGCAATTCACACAGAACGGGCGTATGGCGGTGGCATGGGACTAGCATGGAGCTGGAATGGAGCGGACGTGGCGCACACAATTCACATAGAAAGGGATTCAATGTGATTATTATCATTTATTTGTTACGTACGAAGATGATCAAGATATGTTGGACCTTGTAAATTTAGCTAACATTCAAAGGAAAGGAGTTACTGAATACATCTCTTGTGGTTAGATAAAGAAAAAACTGGTGGTTCGTTTAATGTTATGCGGGAGCTCAATATTTACCCTAAATGTTTTCAAAGTTCCTATCGAATATCTGTTCAATGTTTTTATAAAATACTAGTAAGGGTTTAGTAAGGGTTAATATTGAGAAGAAACCTACAAATTGAAGAAAACTTGTCAGTTCAGAGGAAAGGTTGTTATTAACAACCTGAGGTAAGTTGAAGAAAATATATTTAAGTAAATTTATTTCTGTTTAATCTAAAACAAACAAAAAATAATGATAATGTTACCCTAATATTAATTATTGTATTTTATAAATTTATTCAAATGAAATTCATCCGTGTTCCTGTGCGGTACTGAATCTAGATTTCTATATACCGAATCTTCAATCCAAGATTGAGAACTATCCATTGGGATAGTAGAGGCTTCAGGAATGGTTGAGAATAGTATTTGCTCGGCTAAATTCAAAATTCCAATTTTAAAACGCCGTTCCTGAACACAATTCATGGACTTAAAAACGCCAGGTCTGAGTCAGGAGGATCGATTGTGGCATTCGTGCTGTTTTGGATCTCCAGCAATTGTTGCTTTTTTCAAAGTATTGGTAAGCTTGCTGGTTGAGCTCATTAATAGCGGTTGAGGCTGCTAACTTCTTTTTTTTTTCTAAAATCATCTTCTTTCTATAGTAGCGTTTTAGGTGCTCTCATTGCTATCGGTTAATCATCGATAGACGTACTGAAAGATATTACAGGTGACCGAGAGGAACGACTGGATAGAATGTTATAAGGTGAGAGTACAATATCAGCATTGGAGTTGTCTTTAGACTCATTAGATTGTGACCCCGTTTCAGCTGCGTGGTGGCTCGATGATGCGTCGGCAGACTCTTGATCCACGTTGCCTTCGCTCTTACAAGGCTTCAAGAAAGGATCCAAAAAGGAGAGATGTGGAGCCAAATAATATTCTTTGACTCGTTTTGTTCCTTCTCCTGATTTTGTTTTTAATTTGGCTTTATATTTTGAGTAGCTTCCTCGTTTGTTTTTCCAGCGGTCTTTACACTCGGTTACTGAAACAAAAGTATAATTTCTAATGTAAATACAAGTTTAAACATTTTTTGTTAATAAACAGGTACATACTTATCATTTTCGCTGAATTTATTTGATATTTTTTTCCATGCTTGATCTTGTGCACTTCTATTGCAGTAATCCGACCTTTTAAAGTCGTATAGAACTGCATACTGTTGCTTATCTTTACAGAACTCGTATTAAATAAATAATCATCCCGCATTTTACCAAATAGACAATAAACCGCTGTTTGGTACAATGGCATTTACCACTAGTGTAGGCCACTCGTCGACTTATGACGCCTGTTCCACGCCATTTCTATCTGTATTGTCCCATAAGCGAACATGCAAGTGGCACATGCGTCTACCACGCCAGTCCCATGCCACCCCCATACGCCCGTTCTGTGTGAATTCCGCCTAAGGTGACAATAGGTGTGTTCTTTTAGTTTGACCGGAAAATACCGAACGTACGAAGCTCTACCGAGTTTGTCTCAATGTTCCGACCGTCTGTCTCACTGTACCTACCTCTCCCCTATATCAGATTGAAAAAATCTTAATAGCTGCATTGAAGCAGTTGTATGAGAAAATTTGAATATAGAGCTAATATTTGTAAGAAACCTTGATGACTCCACGTGACACCAAATGATTGCGACATCTACAAGAAACCTTATGAATACCATGTTGTGCACCAGAAAAGAAACTTGATTACTGCGTTAAAGCAATTGCAAAAACTTCTTAAAAAATTCTTGGGAGACAAGCGCGATCATTTTCGATTACCCGACTTAATATCGATTGATTTCGATATAATTATTATACATGATACCTTACTAAGGCCATCACATATGTATGCTACACTATCAGTGGCATTTTGGTAAGTATTGAAATCGCTGCAATGATTCTTTGATGACAAGGCCTGTATCTTACTGTTACCGAAATTGTTAAATTTATTACGTAAAACCTTGTGCTTAGTAGTGAAACGACGACGTGTTAAAGAAATTGCAAGTCCAATTGAAAATTTTAAAATTGTAATCTTATCATCTTATTAGTTCGATAGAATAGTATATTTTAACAGTGGATTGGTTGTGGTGGACCTGTTTCATGGTAACCTCGATGACCCGACCTAATACCAATTGACTTTGATATATGAATAAATCCTAATGGAGGCCACCACATGTAATAACAATCAAATATTAGAATAAGGCATCTCAGAATCTATTTACACCACTGCAATGACAAAGCTTATGCCTTGCTGTTACCAAAATTGCTGAATTTATTAAGACTTAAAACTATAAATAAGATAATCATCATTTACTTAAAAATAAACCTTAACATCTGTGCTTTATTGATCAAGTCTAAAATGCGTTAAATTACAAAACATTAGATCCACTTATTAAACCTGGTCATGGTACGTTTTTTCATGATGATCTAAAATATTGAATCATCGAATACCTTGAGCAAAAATAAAAATAGATTGCCGGTCTATTATTGGCGCGCCTAAAATAATGGGTCAGTACGTATCAAAAAAAGCAATTACTTTATTCAATTATGTGTTAGACATACGCAATATTACTAGCTAATTTATTTTTAATTAAATTGGTAAAGCTCGATGACAGAGACATATTTATAAGGCAATTTTCTGCATTATATATACGTATCACAAAAATGTTATACTAAGATAAGATTAGCCAAAGTAGATCGAGCTTAAAACGCGAACTATGTTTTGATAGAAGGTTATTATCCTGTCAGAATTAAACCAAATATGGCAAAACTGAACAAACATAAAGCTATTAAAAGTACTTAAAGGGAATTACTGAAAAAAGCCGGCATTATATTTTAAAAACGCCAAAGGAAACGAAGATAAGTAGGTGTTATTACAGTAAGTAGACAGATCACGCTAAGTAAATTGTAATATCAGGTAGATGACATCCTAAGTCAACATGTTTGTGTGAGTGTTATCAGACAATTTAAAAAAAATTGTAACCGTCTTTTTTTGCTTGTAAAATAGTTCTTTTATTTGTAGAGTATAAATAACAAGAAGAGAAAATTAGATGAAAAATTGTGCAAAATAAAATAAATAATGTAATCATGTGACTTTAATATTTGTGTAGATCCAGTTTTAGTCCCTTTCTCATGCACCTTAATATGTCATTTCTATTCATTGTTAGTTGTTTTAACCTTTTGACCTTGCCGGAGGTACTATAGCTTTAATATGTATTGACGAAAACCCTCAATTTGTGTCCCTGATGATGGACATGTTATATGAAACATGTAGGATTAATAATTTTTAAATAAATTTAGTGGAGGATGACCGAAGCATGTTTAGTTACCTATTGACATATTAACTCCACTGCAAGTATGGACTACTTCTTCAACTTAAATAACTTTGTTTTTTAAAAAGGTTATGCATAACCGACCTAAATTAAAGTTTCTTATAAAGATACGCAAGCATTTTTAGACAGAAAACTCTATGTAGGAAGTTTAGAAAAGAATTGTTACTACGTTGTTCCATAGTTAACCAACACTGAGACATGTAGATGTTAATCTGTAACATGAATTTTGAATGATTTGTATTCTTCTTTTATCTGAAAATCCCAAGTAATGCATAAAGTAGCTGTAGCATTGCATAAAGAGAGATAGGCTTTAGTAATAATGAAATTAATGTGCTTTGTATACCTTACTATCCAATATTATACCCAGATTTTTACCATAATATACCAAGATTTCTCATTCAAGTTAAACCACTGGATCATTAAGCCCAAATGAATTATCGCTTAAGTCCAAATGAGTAGAGCAAATAAATAGAACAATCTATCTGACTTTTGACACGTTAACCAATCTATGCAGCCTTTTTTTTTGTTAATCGTTCGTGGTCTATAAATAGAGTTTAAAAACGAAAATGTATATTCCATAGCCTGACGTTTTTTTGTGAAACTCGATTTTCTACATACGTACATTTTTACGTACAAAACTACCGGGTAGTTTCTTTCTAGACAAATTGTAACAACGAAAAACATTAATAACACCGCTTCATTAAATTGACCAACCGAATAGGAGCCGTGATATTTGCCCATTTGTACTTTGTAAAAACCCAGTCCATTCTGCACTTTTATTGATTGAATGGAGTCACATGTCTCCTACAAGGGCCGTATTTTTGAAACCATTCAAATTTGATTCGCATACGAAATTGGAGGACTTTGTACAAAATATCGATAATCGTATTTTCGACCGCACCGTATGCGAACTTTTTCGCATGCGGCGTCTCGAATGGTTATATAGCATTCGAACTTCAAAGTTCGTGTGCGATTTTCAATTTGATTCTTCTGCCACTTCTCTTGTTTTGATTTTAAACTAGCTTTGTTTTTTTTTTAATTTATATGAGGATGTTAAGTATTTTCGTAGTGTTTTTTTGTTGTTTACTGAAAAAAAAACAACTATAATCAAATGGCAAGATTAAACAATCGTGCGCAAAGAAACGTCGTGGATGCACTGGAAGAGACTAAAACTCTGGCAGATAAAAGAAATAGGATGTACTCTTCATTTATTGACCCATTTGATATGTATTCAGATGCTCCATTTATTAAATTATATAGATTAAGCAAGCCTATTACGATGGACTTGATGTGCTCTTTATGTGCTTCAGGGAGACTGTGTAATCTGTCCGATACTTTTATCCATAAAGCTAATGCAGTTTTAGCTAAAAAATCTTGGTTGAATTTGCCCGACTTTAATTCCAGGTGCCCTGCCATAAATGAAATTAGTTTTTTTTTGCTTACTCGACACAAAACCGCAATATTTTTTACTTTTTGAATCCAACCTAAAAAAAAGTAAATTCGAAAAACCCAGGAAACACCATGAAATAAAAACCTCAAAATTCCCTGATGTCTTTAAACTTAAATTTCAGGTTAGGTTAAAATGTTAAAAAATCTGTATCGTCTTCATCCTGTTTAACATGGCCTCCAATGGCACTCGACTTGCCACTACATTTTATGTTCGTATACGAATGAAATTTCGAATGCTGTTCAAAAATGCACTTTTTAATTCGTGTGCGAATTTTGCCGCTCGACTTTGTTCGCATTCGAAGATTCTCGCATGGTTTCAAAAATACGGCCCCAGATCCATCACGTGAACATGTAGATGAAACTTTGGGATCATGTGACGAAGATCCTTAATAGTTCCAGATAGAACTATAACTAAAAAAGAATGTGCATATGCTTTGGACAATAAAAACAATAAAGATCTACAATATTTGTAAGGTTTATTTTAATTAATTTGTGTTTTTGTTAAAGTTTTTGAGAAAAATAAGTATATTGAAAGATGCTGCTTAATTAATGATTTTCTTACTTTAGTCCCTATTATCGTTGTCAAGACCCTTTTATTTCATTTAACCCCTTTATGTTATCGGCTACATTATATTTAATTTTAAAGTGGGTTGACATCACAAATATGCGGAAGTTTAATATATTTTACACCTATTTAAATATTGATATTAGATATAAAATAATTTAAATTTATGATAACGTAACATAATATGAACTTTGAAACTAATATAAAGAATATTTTTATTATTATTAAGGTAGATTTTGACCTAGTTTACAATAACTAATTTTCGTTAAAAAGTTATTTTAGATAGTTTTATTAAAATTTAATTTTACAAACTATGTAAGCAAGAGAAATTGCTTAAAATGAGCATTATAACTATTGTTTGTTATAAGGGACAGTTTAACTATGAAAAATAAAGAGACAAACATTTCAAATTACTGACGAAAGATGCTACGTTAGATCACACAATATCAACGGCAATTACGAGAAATAACTCATTTAATACCAAATCAAACAACAATTTTGTGTTTTTTTAAACAAGTCTGTGTAACAAAGCAGACGTGATTCCTTTTAAAGTATGTTAAAAAAGTTGTTTTAATAAAAATCTCGTCTATTAGAACCCCGTTATCTTGAAAACTCACTAACAAAGCGGCAAGAGTTTTTAATTTTATAATATTTGATATTCCACTTATCCTTTAGGATTAATCGAGCTTTCTTTTCATTCTTTGTAAATTTCAAATCAATGTAATATATCAAGGAATTAAAATTAAATTTGCACAACTTAAATGTATACGATACACTTTGTATATTTAAAATAACATTAGAACTCAAATATTGAAAAAAAAGTCAAAAATTTGTATTAACTGAAATTTATTTATTTCGAGCATACTTTAGATAGCAGTACTCTGGGATCGATGTAGGGCTTTTGAAGCATATTGTGGAGTACTCTCGAAGCTAATATGGTTAGGTATTTCTCGATTTAGATTCTACATTAAGAATAAATAACAAAGACACTGATATGACAGCAGTCTGTACTCTGAAGAACGACTGCTGTCAAAGCTAGAAAAAAATAAGCTCTGGTCTTTCCTGGTTTAGATATCTTAGTGATAGCGATTTATAGACACGGACGCAGTTCATTAAAACTTCTTTGAAGAATTTGCTCTTTTCTTCAAGAAATAGATATTTTGCGACAAAAAAATGTTATATTATATTATTCCCCTTTAAGACACAACACACTATTAATGTGCCTCTAGCAAGAAGTACCTAAGTGGAAAAAAGGGTTTAATCATTTCCCTAGGATTTGGAAATGGTCGGTCCGTAACAACTTTCCACTAGTTACTTAAGGAACTACTTTTAAGACAAGTACTTTAAAGCATTATGGAATTCAATTGAGACGGTCTCTACAGTATTTCATTATAACAGTAAAAAACATATAATATAAATGCTACAGCCTAATAAGTAATAATATCTGTTTCGACTAAATCGCATTGTAATTTTAAATTATACATTATTTTAATTGAATATTCTAAAAGTTTTTAATTTTATTAAATTTATAAAAATTTATTTTGATTGGCACCTCGTCATGATATTTTAACCTTTGATACCTCCAAAAGAAAGAATTCTAGAAGATGATTGGTGCTATATGTAAAATTGTATCGTTAAAGCTCTCCTAGAAGAATGAAGTTTTCGGCACAGTCAGAGCTTTGTTAAGATCGACAAAAAAACCATAACTACCTTTATTTATTGGAAGAATTCCGCAGTCCAATAACTACAGTAGAAATACTAAGGAAACTACAGTATCTGCTCGGTAAGCATCCTTTTTTGCCTTAGGACAGGAAACAAAAAAAGTAGTTGTCCGTCTTTTATTCGCCACAGCCTGAAGACTCCGAAGATCCTGGAAGGTCAATCTGGATTCCGCCCCAGGCATTTATCTACCACACAACAGACTAGTATTTACCATCCTCCAAGAATACAATAGAAGTTTTTTATCTATAATATTTCTGGACTTCATTATGTCCTGTTTTAGAATGTACCAAACGCTTCATATCCAAGGTAATCAATGTTCATTTCTCGTATTACCAAACCTTACTGGTGTTTTATTTTCAAACAAATTCAAAGTCACCGCCAAAGGGTCAGGTGAGGGCACCATCCGCCTGATTAGAACAGGAATATCACTGCGACTTTTTCTATCCCCGTTCCTCTTCAGTCATTACTTAAGTGTTCTTTTAATCGAGACAAACCAGTATCCTACTTCAACATGCCCATGCCATCCGTCAGGCAAATGTGAAGTTCTTTACGCTTCCAGTGTCATCTCCTCCTGCTTTAGCAATAGGTAGGCCAGTGAAGGTTGATGGAACAAGTTTAATCTTTCTTAACCCATCAATGATAATATTTTTTTATGACCTTTGACCGGAAAATCGTATAAGTCCGCCATTCTAAAATCCAAGGCAAAAAAGCCTGAAGAAAGCTTTCCAACTCAGGAAATTCCTTTCAGTCGAACCTCAATAACCCTTACTTATGCCTCTATTTACTTGGTTGGCAGAATTTATTGCTTAAATTAGAAATAAATTTCTACATAAACATTTTAATCGACGGTATGATTAGACTGCCACTCCTTTCTATCTGCTATATTACTTAGGATTTTAAGTACAATAAACAATAACTTTTCCCTCGGGGGAACCTGTAACCCCTAGAGGGCGCGTCCCTAGGTGGCGGATAGGGAACGCCTTCCAGATATGGGCGGTAGGAGGGAAATCAAATACCTCCCGCGGACCAAACAGGTGTGGGTGTCTGACTCCAGAGGAGCGACCCAAAACAGCGTCTGACCCAAAGTGGGCGGCTGAAACCAAAACTGGCCAAACAATAGAAGAAAGAAGAACTAGAATAGAGAAGAAACAATAACTTAATATATTAAGGGTAATGCTAAATTGGTAAATCCAGTGAAGGATCGTAGGGTATACCCCAGGTGCCACCAATATCTCTCCTGCACATCCAAAGTATGCAGGTATTTTTTTAATCTTAATATCTGCATGATTGTACTAGGAGAGTTTGAATTAGTAGAAATCCGGACTGTCCTGATAAAAGTGTATTAATTGTTAGAATTTTACCCTAGAAACAAAAACAATTCTTAAGCAAAAGAGGAAATTCTTGACTCCTAAAGCATTAAACAAAATATAATAAAACAAAGCATTGAAAGAAGCGAAAATAATATATATTGTACTCTACATATATACAAGAACAGAATTCAATATTTTACAATTACATTATGGAAGGACAAAATGAGCTTTTCAACCATAAAAAGTTATGGAGTTCATTGGGTATAATTGAAGCCTACTACTACCGCAGAATTTTTAATATTAAAAAAACATAAACCTGTATGAGATATTCGCACAATGACTGTATGCAACAATTCAATATTCCAGGAAAGTTTTGAGAACTACATTACTAATTCAAATCTTGTATTCTTTGTGTGTTTTATAAATGTTTATAACTTATTTAAGTCTTATCTAGGATAGGACTAATAAAAACATAGAAAGACTAAACAATGTAAATCCTTAAAAAAAACTGGTAGCTCTAAACTGTAATAAAATGAAACCCAGTTACATAGCTTGTGGATGCATAATGACCGAACTTTCATGCTTAGTCATTTGCAAGTGCCGAAATAAATAAAATTATAGTAATTTTTACAATGGATTAAAACAAAAATTCATCAAAAAAATGTTCGAAGAGAAACGCTTTAGGATCAACTAATAATTAAAAATAGAAATCTAAATAAAAATGTATTGCAAACATTGTTGAATTCAAAATAAAGTCGAGGAGCGAGACTTTATAATTTTTTACCCGACAAAACCTCTATTTGATATTATAAAGTAGATTCTGTATTTATTTACTGTCTATATCGGCAATTTCTGTCACAATTTCTTTAACTGAACCTCATTTTACTTAGAGGTAATTTACACTATACCTGCTTCATCCATTTAATTATGGCTTTCTGGGGTATGCAAGGAGGTTTCTCCTGATTAGAGTAAATATGCTTCCTTCTAACAATTTCGCTACAATTTAAATATTCTCAAGGAAATTCGCAAAATGCAATTTGTACAACGCCATATGATAAGTACCTTTAATGTCATGGTTTTTTAAAAAATGAATAGTTAAAATTTATCATTTAAAGGTTTTATATTAAGATTTATAAAGTTTGCAATATTGTAACTAAAGATAGAGCATCTCAAAAACTCTAATAATCTCAAAATAACGTACAATAAATATAAAACTGCTAGGACTATGGACTAATTAAATTCAGCTTATTCAAGTCTAAATCCTTTCTACTTTACTATCCTCAACTTTAAAAGAAATTCTGCTAAACTTAAAAAAAGTTAAAATGCATAGTATGCAATTGTATATTATCAAAAGAGAGTCTATTCAAGAAAACATTCTTAACATAATGTATAATTCATAAGGCATAATCAAAAAGTACTTGATTACCTTTTTCTTAAAAAGAAGGTAAAGCATCACAATACTCCCATTAATGCTAATGTGAATAATTCATGACTGGAGAAAATATGGATGGTCTAACCAGGTTGTCATTTTCGGTCTTATCGGTAAATTTTGCATCTTACATGCTTGCATGCGATGCATTATCCTATTTATGAAAAACTGGCGTACTAATCTTAGATTAAAAGGATTATTTCTGACCCAAGTGAATTGCTACTGCCTTTCGCTCCTTGTTATGTAAAGACTACATTCCAGAAGTAATGTTATTAATATTATAATGTTTACTTACTACGCCTTTTATAATATTATTTGCTTAATTAATTTTTTAACATAAAAATTGTTTTTTGTTCACCATATAAATTATATGAATAGTGTCATTTTATTTTACGGTGGGTAATTTCCTAAGATATAAATTATTATAACGTATACCTGCATATTGATTCTTAACCGTGCGTAATTGTATGCGTTTTTTATATAATAATACTTTTTAAATACGTCCTTAAAGATAAATGGAAGACCACGATCGGGGCTGAAGGACGTATTGACAGATGCATGTAAATCTGCATGTACTAAAAAATTTAAGCACAGTTTATTTTAAAATTTGTATATCAAATAAACCTTCTCATCATCTGAAAAAATACACAGTTATATGAAAGACAACATACCTACATGTAAACATCGCTCTGTTCCTAATTACGCTAACCTACATAAGAAAATTTTGTATGTTTTCGGGAGGTAATTGAAACAATTATTACAAATCTCTCTTGACACGTTGGATAATTAGCTTTCCGAGCATGAAATATTTTTATATATTTTACTGTTTAACATGATGTTGTGATGCTGGAGCTTCGTGTATATATACATTTTAATTTATATACCTATGGTTAATTCTAATAAATACACAAGAAAAATAACAACTGACAAGACATATCTATTACTACCCATTTGGTATTCAATATGCTTCTGATGCATATGAATTTGAATCAATAAATAAATCAATAAGTTAACCTTCGTGATCAGCATACATAGGTACACATACTATTAAATATGTGCACGTTTATGTATATATTTAACTTTATTTGAATTTATCAAAAATTTAACGTAAAATTAACATAGCCAGTAATATTTCCACGTTTATAAGGAATTTTTAGTTTCGCCTTCCAAGAACTTAAACATCGTAAAATTTAGCGCCTAGCGGTTACTGATGCACTCGATTTTATTAATGCAATTTATTCTTTAATTCATTTTTACTATTGTGAGAATTTTTTTTAACACATATTTTCGTAATTAGATAGTTTTTCAATTGCATAAAGGGGTTTCAATATATTAGTGCTCACATAACGTATATATTACACACATGCATCTTAAATAGTGCTAATTATTTAATAAAATAGAATAGCGGCATGCGTGTGGATCTGTCATATATTCTTTATGTAGTATTTATTATACAGTGAAGGTTTATGACGTAGTTTCAAGATAACGACTCATTTGAATAACTCAGAAATTTATTATTACAGGCCACAGTTCTTCTTGTCTCTTCACCGCCTTAACTATCTGAAAGAGACTATTGGTTTTTCGTATCACAATTCTTCTTCATTTGCACCTTTGTGACCTTATTTGCCTGGAAAAAAATATTGATTTTTGCTTTATAAGCAGATCAATAATTTCATATATCCCACTTCTTCTTCTTTCTTTTTTTTAGGTGCCTGAAAGAAATTAACAAATTTCTTAGAACAAGTTCAGTTATTGCAGGCCTCAGTTCTTCTCGTTCATGAGTTCAACTACCTGAAAAAAATTATTGAGTTTATCTTTTACAGGCAGATCAATAATTTCATTTATTTATTTATTGAATTACAGTATCAACAGCCATAGAGGCCAATTACAAATACCACCTATAATATGTACTTACTACTCTAAAATGAAATCCAAATGTAATTTAGCATATAAATATATAATGCACCTAATAAAAAGTTTAAAATATTTCTTATAATCTATAATATATTTAAGTATTTACAACTACCCACATTTAGAAAAAAATACATATATATTTATATTATCACATATCAGGCCTGAGACTGTTGGATGTCTTTCCAAGTTGGAACAATCTTTTTACATATTTCATCAACATGGCTTTTCCAACCTAAATTTTTGTGTAAAGCTAGACCCAAAAACTTAGTTTCGTCCGATTTATATACAACAATCTCATCGATGTTTAGGGGCATATCATTATCAATTATTTTCAAAGTCTGCCTTTTGTTTTGAAAATTAATAAATTTTGTTTTGCTTGAATTAAGGACTAACTGATTTTGCTCACACCACTTTTGCATCTGTAAGGCTGTAGAGTTTGCAAGATCTAAGGCTACAGTTTTTGTGGAATATTATGCATGATTTATCATTGGCAAACTGGGCTAGTACTGTATATGGTCCGCCAATGTCAGCACTGTGGAGCACCAGTATCTACGTCTATAAAATGCGATTGGAATATATAATTAACAATACCCTTTTTATCACCCTTAATCTCAACTGACTGAGGCCTGTGGCTCAGAAATGACTTAATCCAATTAGTTTCTTTGCCCTTTATTCCCGCAGAAATCAGAACTTTGATAAGACGGTCATGATCCATCATATTGAAGGCGTTGCTTAAATCAAAATATATTCCCGTAGTACACTAACAATACAAAGAAAAATTACTAATACACTGCACACGTGTTTTGAAGGGCTACAGCAAGTTCTGATAATAGAGGATGACCACCTGGGAATGAAAATTACGAATGATGGCTGACTTATAAGGGCAATAAAAAAAAGAAATATTCATGGAAGGAAAGCCATGATCAATGAAATACACTGGAATATGAATCAAAGACAAAAGTATTGTCAAATACGGTAGTGAGGTTCGCAGATCTAAGAAAGAAATCAAGGACAACTAAGACCTACGGAAATAGGCTACTAAAGGCGTGCATCAAGATGGATAGAGTTACCAACGAAAGGATAAAATAAATGGAGACTGGAAGACGTAGAAGAACATTGTAAACCGCGATTTATATAACGAAAAAATAGAAAAACAAAAACTCTTTTTAATTATTAAATGCTTTTTAGTGTTCTATATTCTTTAGTTATTTGCTTAATTTGAAAAAATATCTTAAATTTCAAAGTACCGCAGCTATTGTCAGTCACTTCCTTCATTGCAATCAGCTTTATATTTTCCTCCCAAAAATATATAGACATAACATAATATAAAAACTATAATTGTCAATATATTACGTTCACCCTAGACTAAAAAGCAATTTACGATAACTGATTGCAAGCCGTCTAGTCTATTAACGTTATCGGTTTCTGTAATTATCAATAATTTAAAGCAAATCTATACATAAGTTAAACTTAAATCGTTAAAGCAAATCGTGAGAACGTACGGCTTAAGTTCCTGCATAGTTGAAAAGGATGAATATGCCAATGCTATAGCGTACCTACCATAATTAATGTCTTATCTTTAAATTTTGCTAAAATTCATATTTGTGCTTTAGAAATTATGGTAAACCAATTATTGCCTTGATCAGGCTTAAGATAAGTAACATTTTTATAGAATAACTGTTCTTTGATCAATTCAAAGCGAACAACAGGACTGCCCTATTTGTTCAGCGCAAATAATAAATAATTTGTAACGCAAATTCTCCAAATACAGCTTTAAATGTCACTTTAGATTTGATTAGCCGCTACATTGGATTTCCATGTTGGGCATCTCGACATGACAAACGTATATTACTTTTAGATTATACGCCTATTAAGGTGTTTTAAGATTCCTTGCTAGATTGTCGATGGACATCTTAATTTAAATAAACTAACCCAAAATCCTAAATAATTTTAATTGCAATTAGAATATTCATTTGAGGCGCCTGAAAAGGCATGCGAGATTTGAAATTAGAACAAGAAAATTAATAATAATATGAGAATAGGTTGCAGCATTTTTTAACATTATATACTTATTTAATTTAAACCATATTTATATGGATAGAATTAATTGTATTTCTTAATTAAGAAAACATAAGAAAAGTAATACAGAAGTATCTGAATAAATTAACTTTTTTGCATAGCTCCATTTTAAAAGGTGATATACGCAGTAGTTCATAAATAGTATAATAAATAATTGCAATGGCTTATTTCATTCAAATAATCATAATAAATGTAATTACTTATATAGTTTTATGTCTTGCTTTAAACGATACAAGAGATAATTTTACTTCAATTAACCATTGCAACCACTGATAAAAACGATTAATTATTATTCAGACATGGCATTTGTTTTCAAAGCAATTTGTTGTGCTTTAGTTTGAAAGCGACTTATACAGTGTATCTTGTAAGCCAATAAAATTTATCCGGATTATAAATGTATTTATATTTTTTTTTGTAGTCTGGCTTGGGTAATATGTACCTCACCGTCCAAGGTAATTGTCATTACTGATAAAAATTACTAAATTAAGTTAAGTCTTTTAGCGATGCGTCGTAACTCTTGCTCATGTCCATGTTCCTTGCTGTATTGGTGTAGACTCTGTGTGAGCTTGTAGGTCCCTGAAAAACTGCGAGAAGGCCAAGTACGTGATAATTATGGGGAATTTTAGCGCTGAGATCGGCCAAAACACCAGTGAGGATATCCCAAGTATGGGTAAGTTTGACCTGTTGATAGAAACAAAAAAGAATTGTACTGGTAAACTACTGTAGAAATGAATATGTATACTGCCTGAATTTCTTTTTTCGAAAGTCTCTACAGAGGAGATGGACTTGGAGAAGCCCATGCTGTAAAGAATGAAATTGACTATATCCTGATATATAGAAAGGATATATTTATAATTACGTCTAGAATAAAAGGTTTCGACTATACGGCAACGTTAAGTCTTCTACCTAGGATTTTTTTCTTTACCATCAGTTAGAAGCTTCATAGTTAAGATGTTTAAAATCTTAACTATGATCCCTCAATTAGTATAGAATTTGACTCAACTTTCTAGTTTTGACTGGTGATTTGTCTTTCTAGGAAGCCAATGCAAGTCTGACAATTAGTTAAGACGGCTCCATTTTATCATCTACAAAAAGCCATTATCTTAAATTTTTAGCAGTTTTAAAAAGCATCCACGTTTTTCCTTAGATTTGCTATAAGCAGTCTTTACTATAATCTAATACTTATCGCTTATTTATTACTCAATAAGGAGAACTCGATCGAACACACAACTAAAAATATTCCGTTGTGGATTAACCCAGATCAAGAGCGCTAGAGCTCTCCAAACCTCAAGTAGAAACTATGGCGTCACCGTATATAACCCCATTAGATATTTTCTTATGCAGCCAAGTCCAAAGTTTATGTGAATAGACCAAATAATGTAGATGATTTAGAGCAAAAAATTTAACAAGAAATTAGACTAATCGATCCGCAAGTGATTGAAAATGTGCAATTGGAAGTGATTTATCGACTTTAAAAATGCATTTACGTAAATGGACAACCAATTGAACATCAGTTGCAATAAATATTGTATAAATTTTTATTTTTTATTGTCGTATGTTTTATTAGTCTATTACGTCAAATTTGACAAACCTCAGACGTTAGGCATATGGCATGCTATATAAAAAGCATTCAGAATATAACGTAAAATTGTAAAAGGTCATAATTAATGTTGACGCCATACTTGAGGTACCCTGTATAGAACATTTTTATTGCAAAAACGCGCAAATGACTATACTAATCGACGTGTCCGGAAAATAAAAGAAGAATTTTGTTAGAAATAATAGAAAATAATAGCCGGAAAATAATAGAAGAATTTTTTTATGAATTTGCCCCTTTTATCGTAAATGCACTGTATATTCAACTCAAACAATATCCCGACTGCATTTACATCACATGATAAGTCGCTCTCTCCTATAATCTGTAAGTGACCTGCACTCGGCACTGATTACTGATTATACTGCATTCTGATTACTGGAGAGCTAAAAACCTATTAGAGAAAGATACTGTGTTAGGTAAAAAACGAATGCACTTGGAAAAATTAATCTCCTGAATTAGAACCAACGCAATAGGGCAATAGTGTTATGGATAGCCAATACTACCTGTTATCAATAAATCAGTTTTTTCACACTATTAAATAAGGAAGTAAGAGTAAAGTTAACAGTAAAGAAATAAAAAGATGCAAGTCATAATCACTTAGGATCAGGTAATAATCCTTTAAACGAGGGTCGTTTAATAAGTCCTTGAGAGAGATGGCGCTTGTAGCATTAAAAAATTATTTTTTTTAGTTGACAGCACATGTAACTAGAAAGCTGTCAAAAAGTTTCAGCTTCGTATTTTACAGTACTGCCATTTCTATTTCTATTGTCGATTAGAGTTAATCAATCAACAACTCTTTTTGCATACAACAATGGAGAAAAGTGAGAATAAACATGTTCATTTCAAAGGCTTTACCTCAAAAGAAATGACTTTGATGCAGTTCATTGTATATTTGCTCCTGTTTACAATTGGATAAATAAGTTTAAACGTGATCATTCATCCATAAGAGATAAAGCTCGTTCGGGAAGCCCAGTGGAGGTGACTTCTTCCACTTGACAAAATTTTAAATATCATTTTAAGGGATCGTCGAACTAAAGTGCGCAAAATAATTGAGGCCACCGGCATATCGCAAGTTATAATTACTTCAATTATGCACGGATAGGAAAGGATGATTGCCGCGTTTACTGACTGAGAGCATAATAAGCGCAATCATATGGTCGACTCAGAGGCTATTTTGGCGCACTTTCAAGACATTCTTGCCGAGTTTCTTCGGAATTATATAACTGTGAATGAATTAAGGATTTACTATTACACTTCAGCGATGAAAAAACTGTCACCAAAGTGGATTTTCGAGGGTAAAGAGGCTCCCAAGAAAACAAAAACGATTAAATCGAGTACCAAGGCACCACATTTTTTGATGATAGACGCGGTATCATTTTGGTTGATTACTTGGATACGCGATATAGAGAGGAAGTCAAAAAAAACGTACTCATTTGAAGAGAAAAGATCTCTAAAATCATGGTAATACACGTGTGCACATTCCAATTGTTAGAATATTTGTTACAAAAAGGACGGAAATATGGTAATCATTTTAAACATTTAAAACTTCTGTGCTAAGAAAGGTATTATACATATGTACATAACTTTAATTTTAAGCAAATCTAGTCCTTTAAATTCAACTTCATGCTAGTAACCATTAAGTCATTAAGTTAGTCAGATCTAAAATTACTTAATCATGGCTTAATAACTTAAAATTATTTAAAGCAGCCTAATAAAGTCATCATATCTAGGATGATGGCCATATTCGGAACAAATAGGTACTTAAAGAAGAAGAAGATCTAAAAGATATTGAAGGAAAAACTCAAAATCACATGTACGCTCTACATAAAGTTCTTTTTACTATTCCTCTATTCTGCGAATTTATTATTCTGCCACTGCGTCTCGCTGAATATTCAAAACAAAAATAATGAACGGTTTTAAAATTAGCATGCGAAAGCACTCTCTTGAAGGACAATAGCGTCGGCCGTAGTAATTTCTAAGTACAAAATCAAAAACTTCGATAAAACCGCTAATAAATGACATAATGCGATCATTACTCTCAACTTCCTGCTACCTGTAAGTATACCTCTTTAGCACCATAACACCGAAAGAATTTTAAACGATTTTGTATTCTAGGCCTGGTGTGAGAGAAAACTTTACAAACGCGGGTCTAACTTTATAACCTGTTTCGGTTTTGGTCTAGTTGAAGTTTATAAGCCGATGACCTGCTTATTTAAGTAGAGGCGTTATAATTTCTTTAAAAAATTGGTATTATCTTTAGGAATCGGAGTAATTCTTGAATTTTTGATTACTAATTCAAAAAAGTAAATAATTCATTACCCTTTTCCAATTTAGGTGATACGTAAAAATTCAGAGATTAGAGGAACACAAAGTCCCTAAAAACAATTAAAGACAAAATCAGGGTTCACGACTTGGTTGTCACGAAGGCAGATAAAGGTAATTACTTGGTACTCATGAAGCGATGTCATTATATCGAAAAAGTTCGGCATTTTTTGAATTCAAATGAGTTTGTACCTATTCCTAGAGACCCAACATACTCATTTTTTAATAAACTCAAAAATACTTTAGATAACACCGCACTCACTCTCGACTTCTTTCACACTAATAAGTATAAGTTATACCCCATGAACCCGAAAACATCTTTACTTTACGGTTTACCCAAGGTCCATAAGACTGACTATCCCATTCGTCCTGTAGTTTGTTTTTTAGATTCACCTTGCTATTTACTATCCTCGTGGCTTAATAAAGTCTTAAGAGATATTACAGCATTTAATAACATTTACTCCACCAAAAATTCTATAGATTTTGCTGACACCCTTAAAAATACACCAATATCTAAAAAAACGATATTAATATCTTTAGATGTTAAAAACCTCTTTCCAAGTATACCTCCCAAGGATTGCGTTGATCTTGTCTTGAATTTGTTAAATAAAACCTCCTTACCTAAACTAATTATAGACAATCTAATCACTTTGTTATCGATTGTTCTCGACCAAAACTTTTTTAAATTTAACAATTGTTTCTTCAAACAGACCAATGGATTGGCGATGGGCTCTTGTCTGTCCCCGTTTTTAAGTGAGATTTTTATGCATAACCTGGAGAGTAGGATAATGTGCAGTACCTTTGCCAAGGACATTGTTTTTTTTAAAACGTTATGTGGATGATGTCTGTTTATCCTGGAGTGGGGATGAACTCGAACTGGATAATTTTTTGTATTTTTTAATTTCTCTACTTCCTAACATAACTTTTACCTTAGAAAAAGAAAAAGACGGTAAGCTTCTAGGCTTATTAGACCTTTTGCTGACTAGAGATAACAACAAAATCACCTTTGATATTCATAGAAAACCTTCCTCGACGGACAACATTATCCAGTTTGATTCTAATTCCCCGTATTCTCATAAATTTGCTGCATTCAACTCGTTTTTCTACCGGTTATTCAAAATACCATTATCAGCAAGCGCCTTTCAAAAAGAGTTAGCTACAATTAAACAGATTGCGGTAAATAATGGATTTCCATTAAGTATAATTAATAAAATTTATTTCAAATTTTATAATAAATACAAGCTCTCCTATAATTTAATCCATAACACCAGCATTAAAAATTCTAGATTTCATTGCCTCACTTACTTTGGTAGTATCTCCTCCCGATTTGCTATTTTTTTTAAAAACTATATTTTACAAATATCATTCAAAACTTCCAACACATTATTTAAAGAGCTCGTAAACATTAAAGATAAAAGAGAACCCTTAATCCAATCGGGAGTTTACTCACTTAACTGCGGGGAATGTAATGCCGTTTACATTGGTCAGTCTGGAAGGAAAATAAAAACGAGAGTGCAGGAACACTTAAGAGAATATAATAAACACAAAGATACCAAAATCACCCAGACTAAATCGGCTTTTGCAAGTCATTTATTGTCCTCAAAACACTTTCCTTCCATCCCGGAAAATGTAAAAATCCTTCATGAGTGCCCCAAGGGAAATAAGCTTGACCTATTAGAGAAGATGGAGATCACAAGGGCAAAAAGGAGTCCTGTACTGTCTTGTGTGAATGATGTGTTTACCTTCGAACCGCATTTAATTTTTAACAATATTTATCACGACCTGGATAGCACGTAAGTGACTCTTTGAGAAAAATGGACTACTTTTTTGAATTTCTTGAATTTTTGAATAAGTGATACGTAGTAATCCAAAAAATATTGGTTAAATGATTTTTTTACGGCATTTGACTCTTTTAAGGTAGTTTTCAATAATTTTGTTGTCAAATAAGAGTGCTTCTAAGAAATAATCAAGTCGTTAAGTCGAGACCTGTTGATGTCATTAAACCGTAAAATCATATGATTATTTGAGTGTAAAACACTGAACTTTACACTCGTTTTATGGCAAAGTGCGCCATTTTATTGAAACCACATTTCCTCGATACCCATATCTCCAGAAAACTTAATAATGCATATATTTGCTAGGCTTTCCGCCATGTGTTAATAAATGTTTAACTGAACGTATAGTTTTAATACTGGTTAAAAAAGGAGTGAAATCCTTTAAAGAAAGTTTTGCATCTTTGAAATTTTGGATTTGGATTTATGGATTTATGTGTAAACTAAATAGTGGAGATGACTTGGAAAAGTTTATAGTATCCCGTTAGAGGGGACTGCAAAAGTTCGTTATATCGACACTAGGTTAGTTATAAGAGCCTCTAAGGTTTGTAAAATATACACTGTTGCTAAAAGACTGCTACTTTTCCAGTGTTGTTCTTTGCATACATTTTGCCTTCAGACGAATATATAATTATGGCTGTTGGTCCAAGCGTGATCAGGTACTTCTGATCTGTAAACTTCTCCTTTGAGTGTCTTTTTCGATTTTCATTAACTCTCATTTTCTTTGATGACTTTGACTAATATGGCAATTTACTAATCTGACTTCAAGTACCTATAAACAAGAATCACTAGCCAAAGGAATTTTTTTTAATTATTTGTATACAGCGCATTTAGGATGAAAGGAACAAATTCATTTTGAATTCAGATATTTTTTTCTTCTCTTATTTTTTGGACACATCGATTAGTATTGTCACTTGCGCGTTTTCTAAAATAACAAATTTCTATACAGAGTGTTTTAACTAAAAACTATTGCGTTTAAATTCAATTTTTTAAGTAGAACACCCTGTATATTATGACGGTTTTTATGACTTGTATTATGACCCTGTGTTTATGACGATTATTATGGGTTTTACAATTTTATGATTTATTCTAAATACTTTTTGTATAGGAAACCATATGCCTAAAGTCAATGGTTTGGCAAATATGACGTAACACACTAATGAAACAAGACACCAGGGCTCCTCACTTTGTCATCGTCCTTCGACAATTTCTTCATGCTGTCCACTGTTTCTGCACTTGTCCTAACAGATGGATTGGACGAAGAGGACTGAATGAGTGGCCACCAAGGTCGCATGATATAATCCTATTAAATTTCTTCTTATGGGGCTATTTGAGGTCCAAAGTTTGTGTGAATAGACTAATTAGTGTTGATGATTTAAGGCAAAGAATTTGATAAGAAATTTAACTAATCGTGATTGAGCATGTGTAATTGGAAGTTATTTACCTACTTCACATTTTTAATTTTCAAAACTAAATTTCGGCTATTTAGTTTTGCTATTGTCTTGCATAACGCCGCAACTTTTCACTCCAAATTAATATGTCGATATGCTTCGTATTTACGAAGAGTGTGGAAAAACTGGTCTATCGATAACGTTTTCCTAATGGTCCTACACCCTCATATAAGTCGTTTTCAAGAGTGGAGGAAAAAATGCGCACCGGATCATTTCCAAATTTAAAACATTCTCATCATCAAATGGCAGCAAGAAATGAGGAAAATATTATATCTGCGTTTGCTTATTTTGCAGTAAATCCACATATTTCTATTCAAACTATCGCAAGAGAATGTAATATTGCAAAAAGTAGCATTTATTGAATTCTTCGAAAACACCAAAATCGCCCTCTTACAATCCACCTAGTACAAGGACTTCACCCTACTGATTAGCAATGAAGGTTAGCCATCCCTTCGGGATTTAATTCATGACAATCCCAAAGTTTTGTCACAAATTTGTTGAACTGATGAATGGATTTTTTTGTCGGGGGTTTTTTAAAGGATATTGTTTATTAACGACCATCCAATAAACTTAAAGAGCTTAAAAACAGAGTTCATGAAGCCTGTCGAACAATTACTGCTTCCATGATTACTGCAGCTTATACAAGAGAAATCTTTCAAGCGATATGAAGGTTGCGTGGAAGCTGATGGCTTAATTTAAGAATTTAATTAAAAAATAGATTTAAATTCTGTGAAACAGATTAATATGATGTTAAGATATTACATAATGAGGACTCTCAAGTTGAAACAAATTCGTTTAAAATTTAGGGGTATGTTCGAAAAAAAACGCCTGGACAGTCGATTTTTTTGATAATAAATTCATGCATACAGAGTGAATCAAAAATAAGCAAGGACCATCAACTTTAATTTTTTAAATGGAAAAACCTATTTTTTTATTTAATTTTTGAATTCTGCATACAATTTTAAGTATATTTTGTATATCATGTCTTATACCTAATACTAACATTATTAATAAATTTGCAACTATTTGGGTCATTTGAGCATATTCAAACATGTTTTTTCATAGTTTTTTAATGGTATATTTGATTGTTGACACCTTGTCACCATTGAATTGCATGGAAACAGTATGTATTATTTTACGTAAATGTCAGTAAGTGTTAAGTGCAGTTGCAAAGTTTAAAATTATGATGTATTTAACTGAAAAACAAAGAATTACAATTTTGATGATGGTAGGATATGGCAACAAAATTCGAACACAGGCCGAAGTTTGCGATCTGTTTAACAATAAGCAAAAAGTTTAACAATGTTTAACAATAAGTGAAAATAAGCTTAGAGATTTTGGTCATGTTAGAGACAAATATGACCTGGACCGTCCCACGTTCCAGAAACAGACAATAAAATATTTTGCTAGATTTACAAGTAAATCCACATAAATAAACTCGACAAGTTGCTGCAGATCAGTCGGTTAGTAAATCATGTGTTCTAAAATATTTGCATAGGAATAAATGGCATCCATATAAAATTCATTTAATTCAGGAGCTGCAATGATCAAATCTGCAGAATAGAGTTTTGCGAAATAATGATGAATAAATGTAATGCAAACCCACAATTTTTAAGTAAGATTGTTTTTTTTCCGACGAGGCAAGTTTTTTTAAATGGTTCTGTAAATAGAGCAAAGTTTTCGTTATTGGGCACTAGAAAATCCACACTGGAGTATAGAAAATCACACACAATTTCCCAAGAAGTTAAACGTATGGGCAGGAATTGTGGGCACGTCAGTTGTGGGTCCCTATTTTATTGAGGTCGCACTTACCTCTGAAAAATATTTAGAGTTGCTTCAAAATCGAGTAGTACCTAGTTTAATTGCACTTAATCCAAATGGTGAAAACCCATTTATACCGAGAGATTCGATATGGTTCCAATAGGATGGCGCCCCCCCACACTATTCGCGAATAGTACGAGATTACCTTACCAACATTTTCCCAAATAGATGGATGGATTGGAAGGGGGGGGTTTTATTGAATGACCAGCAAGGTCGCCAGATTTAACCCCATTGGATTTTTATCTATGGGGTTATCTAAAATCTAAAGTTTATTTTGATAAAAC
The DNA here is from genome assembly GCF_022605725.1 of Anthonomus grandis grandis. Taxonomy (NCBI): domain Eukaryota; kingdom Metazoa; phylum Arthropoda; class Insecta; order Coleoptera; family Curculionidae; genus Anthonomus; species Anthonomus grandis. The sequence goes on along the minus strand of NC_065561.1, from coordinate 13,338,971 downwards.
TGAAAGTTTAGAAGAATTAAAAAATAGAATTAGAGCCGAAATACAACAAATTCGGCCTCAAACAATAAGTAAAGTATTACAAGAATTTGAATATCGACTTGGTTACTGTCAGGAAGTTAATGGTCAACAATTTGAGCATTTATTTTAATTTTTTTATTTTGTTTTTTTTTATAAAGTGTTTCAAAAATTTAGGTTATTTATAAAAAATTATGTATAGGACATGGTATACAAAATGTATTTAAATCTTATACAGAATTAAAAAATAAAATAAAAAATGGGTGTTTCTTTTTAAAAAAATTAAGTTGATAGTCATAGCTCATTTTTGGTCCACCCTGTGTACATGAATTCATCATCAAAAAAATCGATTTTGAATGAATTTGTCCCAACTTACGCGTCCTCGCTGTATAAGAAATAAATTGAATTTAAAGAGAAACTTGCTATTAAAAATACATTTTCTTAAAAATTAGTATATTCAAAAATAAAAAAATTATAGCCTGTGACGTTGCTTGTTAGACATTCTGTATAGTCAATCAAGACATGCCATATTTTAGCAATAGAGGTAAGTAAATCTTCAAATCCTTAAAAGTTTTCTAACTTTAATTTTTAAGCTTAGTATATTGCATAGTTTACTCAAGAAGGATTGGAAGGATCTTCATTAAAAATTCTTTAAAAAACAGTTTAAGTTAAAGTCATCTGAGCACGTACAGCGGCAAAGAGATCGCACCCAAACAAATACCAGCCTCGTTTCTGTTTGTCCACCTTCATCAGGCATTCTGTCCCACCATCATCGTCTTCGTTTGTTTAAGCCTATGGTTTTAGCACCGAGTCCAATAAACGTCCTCCGTGACAAGACCGATTCCGGCGAACCTTTTTCAGTTGTTGGTGAATGCGCTTCGAGCGTGTTGGTTGTTGCTTTAAAGCGGTCTGCGAGATCTTTCGTGTTGTTGCGATCTTTTAAGCTCGCGCGCGCGTTTATTTTAAAACATTTTTTGGTTATTGTTGTTGTTGTTTTGAACTTTTAAATACTGTGTTTGAGTTCTTGAGGATTACTGAGTTTTAAGCGAGTTTTCAAGGTTTGTAAAGACAAATATTTGTTTAGGTGTTGTCAATATAAGAAAAAAAACAATTGACAATTTAAATAAGATTCAGATCTTTAGTTAAGAATTTTTAAATAAATCCAATAAAAATTAGAAAAAAAAATTTTAAATAAAATTTTAACAATAATTTTTAATTTGGTTTATGATCATATTTTTTATAAATTGAATAATTTTATTATTTTTAATTTTTTTAAGCTATTTAAAAACCGGCATTTTCAACGTTCAAATTTTGTAGTTTTATTAGTACCTTTTGGATAACTTTTTAAAACCGTGATATAAGTATTTACTGAAAATATCCTATATAGCAATTTATTTTTATTTAAATATTTCCTTTTATTTTATACAAATTGTTAAAAATAATACATCTATTTCATTGCAATGTGAAAAAGTAGAAACAATTCAATAGTAATAAATAAAATTGAAATTTATTACATTTTATTCTTATGAAAATTAAATGGTAATGAAACAAACTCTAAGTCACAGATTTCAAATTTAATAAAATAAAAGTCAAAGGATTACACGTGTTTCGCCCATACTAGGTATCATCAGATCCACTTGTGCATTCACTAATAAAAGGAGAGAAAAATGAAGCAGAGAACAACACTACATGATACAAGTCAAGGGTAGAAATTAAGTTAAAATTGGCAAAATCGGACGGAGACTAGTTACTATATATTAAAAATATAAACAGACAGAAACATTTTTTTATTAGGAATGCACAAGTAGATCTGATGATGCCTAGTATGGGCAAAACATGTGTAATCCTTTGAGTTTTATTTTAATGAATTTGAGACATGTGACTTGAGTTTGTTTCATTACTATTTAATGTAAGCCAGTCTCTTTGAGAAAAGATGGATTTAATTTATTTTTTCGATAATTTAAATCTATTCTGTTCTTAATTAATATTTATTTGTATCTGTTCGAGGTTGGTATGTATTCGAGCTGATTTTTGTTATGTATTGTGTTAAAAAATAAATTTTTTATTTTATTCCAACTGTTTAATAAAATGACTTTAATTTTATTCCTGGTATTTTAAGTAATTTTTTCTGTTTTATTTTTTTTTTAATTTTTAACTTTATTACAAGTATTTAATGTAATGTCTTATATTATCTTCTAACTTTAAATATTATTTTAATTATTTTAATTATTTTAATATATTTAAGTATTTATTAAGCAACTAGATTTTTTCTAGTTAACTAATTTGATATTATAATCATTGGTTAAATAAATTAATTAAACTACAATAGTGAGATTGGCCTTCAAATCTGCATTTAAATTATATTTTCTATAATATTCTATTTTTTCTTAAACCTAAAATTTAATCAAAAATAAACTTATTTTAGAATTGTTGGGCGTCAAAATATATTGAAGGAAAGACAACGAGGAATTTTACATCTTTAATTATTAAAACCAAAAATAAGCCTTTCCTTTATTTAATGTTTAATTTTTATTAAAATTAGTTAAAAATTAAGATTAGGATTTATTTTAAGTTTAATACAATTATCAACATTTTTAAAAAAATAAAATTATCATTAATAGCTATTATCATTCTTTTTATGTCATATTTATTTTTATAAAAATTTTCGAAGTATAAAAGTATGATTAAAATGCTTACAACTCGCCAAACCTCCTTTCATTCTAAAGAATGCTAAGATAATGCTGGTTTATAAAAAAAAAATTATGATTAACTTGAAGCAAAAGTCAAAAATGGGGACAAATCACAAACTAAGACAATAAAGTATATATACTGTATATATTAAAGACTCTTAGTCAGGCTGTTTTTAAATACTTTTTTTTTTATCTTTTGTGGAAATTTTAAATAATTTCTATTTCCAACTTAAATTTATTTCTATTTATTCAAAGTCTCTTAAGCAAATATTTTTTCTAGTTGAGTACATTAATATTATAAACCTTTGTTAAATTAATTAATTAAACTACAATAGTGAGATTGTCCTTCAAATTTGCAATGAAATTATATTTTCCTTCCTTTTAAAGGTTACATACGTATATTCTATTTTTTCTTAAACCTAAAATTTAATCAAAACGAAACAATTTTTTTTTAATTTTCTAAATTGTTGGGCGCCAAGATCTGTTTAAAATGTCTAAAATTTGACAGACCTTATTCATTCTAAAAGATACCGAAATAATGCTCCTTGAATTAAAAAAAAATATGGTTTACTTGAAGCAAGCTAAACAAAAGACAAATAAAAAATAAAAATAGGTGCAAATCACAAATTAAGACATTAAAACATATATCTTAGTCGGGGTGTTTTTAAGTAATTTTTTAAATCTTTTGCCGGCCATTTAAATAATTTTTGTTGTCAACAAATTTTTATTTGTATTTGTTCGAGGTCATTTACAGTTATTTTTGTTTGTGAAAATATCTTAAAAAAGTCGTTTTCTATTTTATTCCAACTGTTTAAAATAACTAATTTTAATCCTGGCATTTGAAGTCATTTTCTTCTATGCTTGTGGAGTTTGATTACTATTTTAAGTTATTTTTACCTTTATTCCAAATATTTAATGTAATATTTTATAATATCTTCCAATTTTAAATATTATTAAAAATTTTTTGCTATATTTAGGTATTTATTAAGCAACTAGATTTTTCCAGTTATGTAATTTGATATTAGAAGCCTTTGTTAAATTAATTAATTAAACTACAATAGTGAGATGCCCTTCAATTTTGTACTTTTGAAAGATATTCTACTTTTTCTTAAACCCAAAATTTATTCAAAAATTAAACAATTAATTTTTTTTAATTTTCTAAATTGTTGGGCGCCAAGATATATTGAAGGAAAGGCAACGAGGCCTTATGTTACATCTTTAATTATTAAAACCAAAAATAAGATGTTTTCTCTATTAAATCCTGGTAAACCCCTTATCCCACCATCCTGTATATGTTCATTACTGTGTTTATTATAATTTTTTTATTTAAAAAAAAATTATATATATTATTTTTAATGGATTCCTAGATTTTTGTGTGTTTAAATTGTTATGTTTGTAAACAAGTTTTTTCTTATTTGAGTACAAATAATATTTTCTTAAACCGTGTAAGCTCTTCTATGTTTTTTTAATATACATTTTTATAAACTTTAATCCTAATTGGAAATGGGTAAGTTACTCAATTTCTAGAGAAAACTATTTGTTTCTAGCCAACTTGTCGAATTAAACCTACTTCATCTTCAAGGCTTAAGGTCGTAGTTTTCTTGCATTAAATTAAAATAGTACATATTACAGGTTAAAAATGTAGATGGCCTGTTATATACAGGAAGCAATACAATTAAAATATAAGATTTAAACAAACCGGTATACTATACAATTCAGTACTATTTAACCTTAATTTCATTACGTGATATCGTCCTTACTGAATACTAAAAAGAAAAAGTTATTCTGGAATACAGTATACAAATAAAAGTCGTTATTATTTGTTATCTGAAGAAGGTCCCATAAGGGATCGAAACGTCGCTTAACAAATAATAATGTCTTTTATCCAAAAAAAACATTTGCTCTTGAATTTTAATTTTTATTTGGATTTCAGCCACTACGTTAATCTAATCTATCTAATCTACATGTATATTATCTACTCTATTTAAGAAGAATTTAATTCTACTTAATCTCTTTAAAGAACCCTACTTAATTTTCTTTTTTTTAAGTGTGTTATATCAGTTGATGAGTTATAAATGCTTTAGGAATGTATTTAAAATATTATACTCGTATATATTTCGTTTAAAACTTGTCAATTTGAGTTTATATTATTTTAAAGTAATGGTTTTATAATTTTAATCAGGAATATGTAAATTCATTATAACGCATTAAATTTATATTATTTAATTATAATCAACAAAATTCTTCTAAATATTAGCAAAAGTCACTGAACCGGACTAATTATTGTTGTTTCCTGAAGTGGTTTTATTCGAGTAGTTTAAATCAAGGATTTTCCGACAAGCTGTAGGGAATTGATAACACATGTTATTTAACCATGAATTTTATCTATGAAAATTAGGCTAGACGTATAATGCATAAGTGATAGTTTCAATTTTAAACCGCAATTTAATATTGGAATGTTAATTAAGAACCCTTTCTAATTCTAATGCTTGTAAGCGCACTTGCTTTAGAATAAATTCAGTATATTGTGCTCTTACTTTAAACAACCCTTAATGATTTTCTTTAAAAAACACGTTAAATTTATAGAGAGGGATGTTTTATTTTGAATTTAATAAAGCTTACTGTGACACGTCGATTCGAAAACTAGCAGCCTAAAATTGCCTAGTACAACGGTACCAACAAAAATCAAATCGGTTGACGTACAAGCGAATAGTAAGCAAAAATATGTTGTAGTAATGACTGTAATAATCATTACATTATGAAATCTAAAACATCATTTAATAAAATACATAAATAAGAACAGTAAAAAATAAAATATGATTCAAATTGTTGTTCTTCTAAATATATTAAAATTATTACCTTTTCCTTAAAATAAATCCGTTTTCTATAATTAAACAAAAATAAAAAATTCACTCATTTGATAAATAAAATTAAAAAAAAAAATAAATTCACTGTTAATTTATTTCTCCTAAGCGGTCAAAATATCATAAATTGTATTGCCGTATGTTGGGCGCCAATATGTCTTAAAGAAAAGGCACCGATGTAGTAAAGATCTTAAGGAATTTTTACCGAAAACATAAAAATACACATATATTTTAAAATTTCTTAATTTTTAAAGTGAAAATAAAGTTACTAGAGTAATTTAATTTTGCTTCCTCAAGTGATTTTATTCAAATTTTCATCAAGGATTTTCCGGCATGGTCTGAAAATATTTAGCAATGGGTGCTATCTATGAAAACGATATACATACTCGTATAGTGCATAACTTGTATAAACGAAGGTTGTAGGAAAGTTTTATGAATGTTAATTGTCATCTTTCCTCAGGAAGTATCCATTTTCATTTACATTTTAATACATGAATAAGCTTTGGGTTTGTTTTGTCAGATCTACACTCTGAAATATACTAAATTATTATTAATCCATATCATTCGTATGGATTAGGGTGTATTTTTGAGTTTTAAGGTTATGATACTAGGTTTTCTCATTTCCTCTAGATGGTCCGAGAATAGCACTATATCATATGCACAACGTAAGTTGTTTAGGTTTTTGCCATCTATGTTTTTACCTCCCTCACTCCAGACCAATTCTTTGAATGCACTATCCATGAGTGGAATAAACCGTTTTGGTGACATCGTCGCCTTGCCGAACTTCAATTTTGCATCAAAAATTGTCATCAATCATCCAACTACAACATTACAACATCCACCGTATTTACCAGATTAGGCCCCCAGTAACTTCTTCCTCTTGCGAAATTAAAAAAATGGCTTGGAGGTCAACGACTCACTTCAAATAAAGCAGTTATTGAGCAAACAAATGCTTAATTTATAGCACACTCGATATCCTATCTTATATTTTGGAAGACATACAAAATTTGGAAAAAGGGAAGGGGAATATGTTGAAATAAAAAAAATATCTTTAAAAAACACTGTTTTTTCAACACTGCTCATAACAGATTCTGCAAGAGAAATGTATAGCAGTTTCAGAACATTGATAGGCATGCAGTTTCTAATTTGGTAGAATTTTAGTATATTTTACGGAGCTTAACGTTTGTGCTTTTTTATCTGATTTAACCTGATCGATGATAACACCCACATACTTTATATGTATAACTTTTTTTCATAACTTTAATGCCTTTGAAAGTTTTAATATTTAATCAGTTTGAGTACACTGTGTTGGTGACACAGCACTTTTTTTCATTTACTGGCGTTCTTCTTTATTTCCTCATTAAGACTCGTTTACTTGGATTCAATAATTAGATCAAGGCTGAAAGCAGAATGCGTGACTAACCACTAATCCCTATACTACTAGTATGATAATTTCCAAAAAACTTGTATATTTGATTTATTTTGTCACTTTACGTCCGGTAATTATCTATTCTAGCGAAAAAAGTGTTAAAGTTACACAGAGAAGCAATATTTATTTGACTTTACACTTGTTTCCGTAGTGTGACGGATTTATCTCTCCTAGCAAAGGAAATTGACAATGCTAAAACAACAAATCGATTCCCTGTTTTTCAAATAAAGATGTGGCAAGAGGGGCACATCCTTTGTTTAGTTAGGGATGTATACGCCTACTTGCTATATATAACTTTTATATAGCCTTAAAAAAAAACACTGGCATTTAAGCAACAATATAGCAAGTCTTTTATTTTATTACAATAATGATTTATCATTTCCTTATTTGAAAAAGGATCTTAGTAAATCCGGGTAACTCTTGTAAATCGTGACATCCAAGATAATGGCAAAAACTCATCCTGCTTAAAGATGATGCATCCTAAAGTAATAAAAACGGTTCTTAGGAGGCCATTGTTTGTATGTAATAACAGAAAAAAATTCCGTTTTTCTGACTCGGTGGGAAAATGCCTTGACAAACAACAATTAATTTCAATTTAACGCGACGTTAGAAGTATTACCTATTTTGCACTGCTATTGCTAATTGTATTTGGTTCATTCGTGTTTGGTTAAAATTTATAGCGGCCAAAGAAAAAAATTATGTTGAAAATATTGTATCGTCAATGAGGCAGCTATTGAGATACATACAATGATCCGGAAACGGATGTAGTTGTTAGCATAACAATATAAACTCGTGCACGACAATAAAAAATAGCGGAAAATAGGATATCCTAAAAGTTTATTACACATATGATGGATATTTTCAGTAAAATTATTAGTAATTTTAAGGAAAAATGTTGGTTGTATTTATTATAATTAGATACGTAGTATATGGTTCTTACATGAGAGTCCTCCATTATATTTTAGACGAGAATTTCATCAATATGTAAATAACGAATGTTCAAATACATACATGAGTAGGGCGCAGTGGATTCTTTTTGGTGGCCGGCACTCTCCCCTGATTTATTGCTTTGCGATTTTACGTACTAGGGTCACTTAACTTCTAAATTTTTCCTGGTCCTTAAATGTAAATTAACAAATTTCATCAAATGATTAAAAATTATGTAACATTTTAATTAAATTTAAAAAATCTTTAACTGCCTGGAATAAATTAAAAAATAGCATTGCTTAAAATACAAATAGATAACTAGGGTACCGTAACTTTTAAATTCTTCCTGGTCGTTAGAAGTAATTTAAAAAATTTCTTTAAATACCTGGCAATTGGGTTAATTTTTTAATTTCTTTCAGGTAGTTGAAAAAAATTTTATATAATGCTTAATTGCCTAGAATAAATGTAAAAATACCATTGCTTGAAATAAAAGAAGGGAACTAGGGTATCGTAACTTTTTTATTCTTCCTGGCCGTTAAAAGTAAATTTAAAATTGTTGAAATACCTAGAAATTGAATTGAATTTTTAATTATTTTCAGATAGTTCAAAAAAATTAAAAAAAAAAAATCCTAATTTCCTATAATAAACTCAAAAATTCCATTGTTAGTAACAAAGAAAAGGGAACTAGGGTATCGTAACATTTTAAATCTGCCTGGCCGTTGAAAGTAGTTAAAACATGTCCTTGAATGCCTGGAAAGTTGATTACATTTTTAATTTTTTCCCAGCAGTTAAAAATTAAATATAAAAAATCTTTAATTGCCTAGCATAAATTTTAAAATACCATTGGTTGAACCGAAAAAAAGGGAACTAGGGTATCGTAACGATTTAGTTCTTCCTGGCCATTTAAAGTGAATGAAAAAATGTCGTCAAATGCCTAAAAATTGGGCTAAATTTTTAATTGCTTCCAGGCTAAAAACAGTGGATCATGATAGAGAGTAAATACTATGGAAGTTCATTAAATCTACCTGCGATGTTATTCAAGCTTTCTTAATATAAACGGATTTGTCGAATGCTTTGGCAAGATCAACAAAAACGTTGATAGACGTAACCAAATTTTCCAGAGAATCATATACATTTGAAACAAAGTTCGACACTGTATCCTCAGTTAATCTCCTCTTTCTAAAGACCTTATGAACTCTCCCGATTATATAACTTTTAAAATGATCAAATTCTTTTTCTGAAAAATCAATCTCTTTAAGCTTTTGCAACATTAACTGATGTGAAACTATGCCAAATGCTTTGGCAAGATTATCAAAAACGCTAATGGACCCAACCGAATCATATACGTTTGAAACAAAGTCCGCCATTGCGTTCTCACTCTCTGATCTCCCCTTTCTAAAGACGTCCTGAACCCTCACAGATATATAATTTTTTAAAAGATCAGGTTCTTCTGAAAACCCAAACTTTTCAAGCTTTTTGGAATGAAGGTGAAACTGTATCAAATGCTTTGGCGAGATCAACAAAAACGCAGATAGGGTAGGAACCAAATTTTCAAGAGATCGAAGGCGAAAACTTATTTGTTTCATGTTTTTTTTAAAAACTTTCGACAAATTTGTGAAAAGGGTTATAGGTCTACAGTTTCTTAGAATAATTTTTTCACCAGATTTAAATAAAGGTTCTTCAGTGGCTTGTTTAAAAACTGTGGGAAATTGCATATCATCTATTGCTTTGCTAAAAATATTTATCAACGGTTCTTTTATATGTTCAGCAATATCTGTAAATATATCGGCTGTAAATCCATCTGAGGCGGAGATTTTTTCCATAAAAGACTTAGATAGGACGCAACATTTGCAGAACGCACTGGAAGGAGTAATGGACCACTTAGAGGTTTGTCTTTGTAGCTCTTATTTTTAATTCAATGGTCTTCCTTATCTCGAGTGGTAACCAACATAAACATGGAGTGATTCGAGGAACAGGCTATAAAGACGGTTCAATCAAAACCCAAGGTGTAGCTTCCATATGTCGATGACGTATTTATTATTTGGAACAAAAGTATAGAGCTAGAGTTGGAAACTGAGCACTGGTTATTTTAGACGTTCTTGTAAAGAACAAAAATAAAGGCCTAAGGACCTCAATCTATCGCAAACCACCACACACAGGACAATACCTACACTACAACTCCAGTCCTTGCTCAACAAAGGTAGGAATCATTAAAATCCAATATAGGAAGGCAGCAACAATATGCAAAATGATGACCTTAGCAGGGATATAGAAAACATCACCAAAGACTTACAGCAGAATGACTATTAATGCAAACTACAGATAACTATTAGGAAAACAGCAGAGATAACAAGGAAGTAGTTAGTTAAACAGCAACTTATTAGTTTAACAGCAACTGGAGAATTCTACAGAATTTTTACTGATATCGTACATTAAGAGAGCATCGGAAAAAATCAGAGGAATTACCAGAGAATTCAACATCAAGAGTACAATTAATAAAGTGTGCGATATGCACTTCATTTATAGGCTGGCTAACGGCAGTGCATAAGAAGCCCTGCTTGTTTATGCTGAACGTTATCCCAATCGCGTTATTTCTCATTACTCCATGTTTACGGGTTTACACCATGGCCTAAAAGAAATCGGTAGCCTTAAAAGACTTATTGCTAAAAACAGACACAAATTGAAGAACAAGATGTTCAAAGAAAGCAAGAAACGCTTACCACAAGCATTAAAAAAAATTTTCAGGTGTTACATATTAGGTATTTTACAGCTTGGAATATTCTTAACAATAATTTTTAATATCCCTATCATATTTAGCGGATGCAGGTAGTTCTGTGTTTCCCCAAAACTGACTTGAATGAAAAATTGCATTACGAGTTTTCTGAAAATAAATTACCAACTATGCTTGAAGAAGTTGCTATTTAGATGAAATAAGAAATATTCTTTTTGCATAACGGTGCTCCGGCATATTTTAGTTTAGTTGGATATTAGGTATCCAAATCATTGGATAGGTCGAGGGGGTATAAAACCTTGGCCGGCACGTTCTCCCGACTTAAATTCGCTTGATTTTTTTTCGTGGGGCCACATAAATCTTTCCATTTCTAGAAATAATGTTTTAAGATTCACATACTAAATATCAAATATATGAACGATTGAATCAATTTTGCTTAAAGCTTTGTTGAAATATTTAGGTATAGTTGGACTTAACCGTATAATTTATAAAATATTATCATGTCCATTTAAGTTATGCTTGAATAATCAAAATTTATATGATTGAATTTAATCCGATATAGCATTCTTTTTTATATGAATATTGTTAAAAAAATTATTATTGCCATAAAAAAAAATTAAACAAGCCTTGGCCTCTAAGTTACGTTTTAAATAATTTTTGTAATAGTTCGATTAAAAAAATAAATGTTTATTATTATATATAATTCAATTTTCCAAATATGATTCGAATTAAATAATGATATGATTGCTTTAGAGTTTTATTTTTTCTTACTTCAAGTTTATTAATATTTTGAATTATTCGTTTCGGCAAAATAGGCCAATAAATAAAAAGAAATAAAATAAAAATCTGTATTCTACCTTATATAAATTATAGGCTTTTTTATTTTGTTTATTTTTGGTACGTCTATGTTTTACATTCCTTAAACAGTATGTTGAGTATGTTACAAAAAAAACGTATTAAAGTCATTTGCAATTTTATTATTATTTTATATTAAACAGCCACTCTATTTTTAGTTCGCTTTATACCATTTGTTTTTTTTTTGTTATTTAGTGTTTTTACGCAGTTCCATAATTTGTTGGTATAATTTTTATTATCTTCCAGGTTTTGCTTATTTAAGTAAATCGGTTAGATTATTCCGATATGCTATACATTCTGCTATAAGCTGTATATTTTCTTTTTCTGTTATAAGCTGTATGTCTTCTATGTAAAATAATGGTATTGTCAGTTTAGGGTAACAAGGCGACATGGTATAGTAAAACATATTTTTGAAAGATAAAATTTTCAACCCTGTTTGCTAAATTTTAATTCGAAATGTGTGATCCACCATTAAAAATAAAACGAAGTACGAAGAAGAACTTTTTAGGAAAAATGTTTTTTCGTTAACTCAATGCATTACTACCAAACTTACCAACCTTGTTATGGTTTATATAAAAGTGCAAGTCTCGTTTTTCTTAATTGTGATTTTTAATCTGTTGCTACAAAATATGTATCTATTTAAATAAGATGGTTTTTGATAAAGAATGCAAGTATAGGGTCACTAAAGTATTTTAACAGTCACATTTTAGGTAAATGTCAAATTTAAGTTTTTTAGCAAATTATGTGAGTGTTACAGAATAAGATGTTTATTCTTAAAATAACTGTATCCATTATATTACACTTTATCACTTTAAGTCAACTTTTTAAAAATGTATTAAACCGTTCTTATACATATTATACAAGATGTTTGGCAGATGGTTTATTAAATAAAGATGGTTGGGATCACCTTTTAGTTATAGTAAGCCTTCATAGTATCAATTTTATAAATTATGAGACATTAATTGTTGCAGTTTTTAAAAATGTTCTTTTTTAGACATGTTTTATAATAATCCAATGCAGTTTAAAAAGCAATAACGTACCTAAATATCAAATCTCATTATGTTTTGCTCAGTTATAGTGTTCCCTTTATCCGGGGCTAACCGATATATAAGTGAGTAAACCCTTCAAAACATGGTTTTTTAAAGATTTTTTATGAAACCCAATTATGGTCCTTAATTAATTTAATCACGTACAGGAACTAATAGCATATAGAAAAAAATTAAAACTTGTGACGATATTACCCTTATAATAATAATTGTTGCAGATTTTTCTTAAGAAACTGTGTTAAGTGTTGGAAAAAAAAATTAAATACCCACATTTCAATATCGTATTAAAGGTTGTACAATAAAATTGTCCTTTTTGATACGTCCCTGGTATACAATCTTGGGCCAAACCTGATTTTCTGGGAAGTCATCCCACACACCCTCTTAATTTTATTGTGTTTCATACCGTTGTTCGTCGTGACAGACAATGGTAGGAAACAAAAGACCTTACAGGATCCCAATCGAGATAAGTGCCTGCCTTATGTTTAGCACATCTTACAGTTCTCTACGGTCATTTTCTAGTATACGTTTTGTCACCATTTTCAAAATTAAAATTATAAAATTTATGAAGTCTGCTCAACTTCGAGAGATCTAAATACATTTTATTCAGAATTTGTAAATTGATTTGATGTGAAATTCTATAAATTTAGGTTCAAAATTGAAAATAATTCGAAAGATTGGTTTAATTTAAACTTCAGAATATAGAGTGGTTGGGAAAATAATTATTGTAACTGCATATAAAATAATAAAAACTTAATTGCATCAATTGTTTCTGGATGTTAAAATAATTTTTTGGAAGAGCAGGATCATTTTGTACTATTAAAACAGAAAATAATTTTAAGGTGGAATACCCATTTAATAATGTAAGTACTCGTATTATATGATCCTGAAATCTTAGCTTGTTAAGTAATCAAAAGTTAAACATCAAAACACATAAAAAATTAACTTAAAGAGTGCAATACAGTTTCGATATATTTACCAGAATAAAAACCAACAATCTGTTTTTGAAAATAGTGACGAATACAAACTACTAAACCTCAAACTAAAAATTCCAAACAATAGAAGGAAGAATTTACAGGGCCCTTAAAAAGTGTCCCGCTTATATCTCTGATGTATTGCGAACCAAACTCACACCATAAGAAGCCATTATATTTCTACGGGTTTTCTAAAATACAAAAAGAAGGGATGCGTTTGCGACCTGTCACCAGAGATTCGCCAAAATCGGGACTTGCCAATTTCACAAATACAAGAGTACAGGGACTCCCTTGTACTAAACTCACCTGATTTCTTTGAACTCCTTCAGGCCACTAACGTTAGACCCACTGATAACTTCGCAAACTTTGATGTTGAGTGCGTTTATAAAATGTACCCATCGAAGAATCCTTTAACTTCATCAGGGAAAGACTCAAAGGATCATAGGATGCAACACTTGCAGAACGCACTGGAAGGAGTGTTGGACCTTTTGGAGGTTTGTCTTTGTAACTCTTACTTTTAATTCAATGATCTTCCTTTCTCGAGTGGTAGCCAACATATATATGGAGTGGTTTGAGAAGCACGGTATAAGGATAGCCCAATCCAAACCCAAGATGTGGCTTCGATATGTCGACGACCCATTTATTATTTGGAATAAAAGCCAGTAAATGTAAGTTTTCCTATTTATGGAAAAAGGCAATAGTGTTGCCACTGCCTAAGATCTCTAACCCAAATGATTGTTCTGATTTACGACCAATCAGCCTATACTGTCTATATTGTCCAAGATTTTTGAGAAGATTATATACAAGCAGGTGATTGAATACATTGATAAAAATAATTTGCTCTCGGAATCGCAGTCAGGATTTCGTCGTGGTTTTAGTTAATTTGCTTTTGGCGAAGCTCTTTTCTTATGGTTTCTTACCGAAAGCTGTGCGTTTTTTCAATAATTACTTGGCGAATAGATCACAGATAACAAGGATGGGTAACTTATTCTCTGCGCCAGCCGATTTAAATTTAAGAGGTATTCCCCAAGGATCCATTCTAGGCCCTTTACTTTTTATACTTTATATAAATGACCTAAAAAATAAAATTCGAAACTGTCGTATGGCTCAATACTGTGACAATGCACAAATTTTTATACAGTTTACCACGGATAATATTAATGTTGAATCCATGGAATCATTGGGTCGGTGCTTGGATGCAGTGCATAATTATTCAAAACAAAATGGTTTAAAATTAAATCATAAAAAATCGGCTGTCATCTATATTGGCCCCTTGGCATCATGGTGTCGTATGAACTGTGATCTCATGATAGATGATGAAAACATTTCGAATTTGAAAGAACATAAAAACTTAGGTATTGTTTTTGACACAAATTTAATATTTAAAACGCAGATATCTAAAGTAGTTCAAAGACCATATATGTCTCTGAGAAACTTGTTCAAAAGTAAGACTCTTTTAAGTGTTATTCTAAAGAAGCAGTTTTGTGAAGCTCTCGTCTTATCCCATTGTAATTATTCTAATTTTGTATATGGACCATGTCTTGATGTTTCTAGTAGGTACAAACTGCAAAAAATACAAAATTCTTGCATCCGCTTTATTTATGGGTTAAGAAGACGGGATCACGTAACTTGTAAGCTGAAAGAACTAAACTGGCTCAATGTGCAAAATAGAGAAAAACTGCATTATCGTTGTTTCTTGTTTAAACTTTTAAAAAACAATTATCCAACCTACTTACGTAATAAACTTAAAACAAGAATCTCTAGACCTAACCGAACAACACGCACGGTTTTAAAATTTGATATACCTTGTCACAGCACTGCAATTTTTCAAAGGTCTATTTCTTTTTATGCATCAAAGCTAATAAATACATATAATATTAGTTCAAAAATAGATTAAAAACACTAAAACAGTATTGGTTGAAAGTCAATAATAAAATACTTAATGACTGTGTTCAACTTAGGAACAATTTTAATTTTATTTCATCAATTTATTTGTTTTTGGATAGTTCTTCTACTTTTATTTTATTTATACTGCTATTATTGTAGAATGTATAATTTTTTTTTAAGTATTTGTATTGTTAAGTCAAGTCGGTCATGCGCTAGGTGTGTTTTTTTCCTTTTTTTAAGCCTACATTTTTGTTTGTTTTTCTGTATATTAAGTTAGTTAAATATTTTCTGTATGATTTATTTGCTTC
This sequence comes from Anthonomus grandis grandis, assembly GCF_022605725.1. NCBI lineage: Eukaryota > Metazoa > Arthropoda > Insecta > Coleoptera > Curculionidae > Anthonomus > Anthonomus grandis. The sequence goes on along the minus strand of NC_065561.1, from coordinate 13,323,248 downwards.
TTTAAAAGTAGTGATAATAATATTGTAATTTTATGTGTACTCGGTTAACTCAACCGAGCATTCGCTGCCCTTCGCCGAGTATAAAATAAAGGCCTAATTTATTTAAATGTTCTGGAGCACATTAATTAGAGGCGAAGTTCGTGTAGTTGGAAACTGAGTTAGCACTGCTCATCTTAGATGTTCTCTTAAAAAATAACAATGGACACCTAAGGACATCAGTCTATCGCAAACTAACACACACAGGATAACCTACAACAAAAACATACAAAACGGTACAACTCAAATCATTTTTCTTCAACAACGGTGGGAATCATTAAATCCCTGTATAGGAAGACGCACATAAGAGTATCCATTTAAAGATTTACAGCAGAACGGGTATCTAAGCAAACTAATAAAAAATTAAAAGAAACTATTAAGCTAACAGCAGAGATAATAAGGAAGGAATCACAGCTACTGGAGAATCCTACAGGATTTTTATCGATTCCCTACATCAAGGGAGCATAGGAAAAAATCAGAGCAATTGCCAGAGAATTCAACATCAAGAAAACAATTAATTAAATGTGCGATATGCACTTCATTTATGGGCTGACTAACGGCAGTGCATAAGAAGCCCTGATTATTTATGCTGAACGTTATCCCAATCGCGTTATTTCTCATCACTTCATGCTTACGTGTTTACACCATTACCTAAAAGAAATCAGCAGGCAAATTGAAGAACAAAGTGTTCAAATAAAGGAAGAAAAGCTTCACTAACAGCACTAAAAAATTGTTTAGTTGTTGTACATTAGATATTTTACAGCTTCGAATATTCTTTAAAAAAAAATTTTATACCCCTATCATATTTTCAGACGATTCTCCAAAACTGACTTAGTTAAGTCAGTTAAGAGGTGTATCACGAATTTCTTGAAGTTCGTATTCTAATGAGAGAAGAAATGTTCTTTTTGCATAACAGTGCTACGGCATATTTCTTATGGTTTCTTACCGAAAGCTGTGCGTTTTTTCAATAATTACTTGGCGAATAGATCACAGATAACAAGGATGGGTAACTTATTCTCTGCGCCAGCCGATTTAAATTTAAGCGGTATTCCCCAAGGATCCATTCTAGGCCCTTTACTTTTTATACTTTATATAAATGACCTAAAAAATAAAATTCGAAACTGTCGTATGGCTCAATACTGTGACAATGCACAAATTTTTATACAGTTTACCACGGATAATATTAATGTTGAATCCATGGAATCATTGGGTCGGTGCTTGGATGCAGTGCATAATTATTCAAAACAAAATGGTTTAAAATTAAATCATAAAAAATCGGCTGTCATCTATATTGGCCCCTTGGCATCATGGTGTCGTATGAACTGTGATCTCATGATAGATGATGAAAACATTTCGAATTTGAAAGAACATAAAAACTTAGGTATTGTTTTTGACACAAATTTAATATTTAAAACGCAGATATCTAAAGTAGTTCAAAGAGCATATATGTCTCTGAGAAACTTCTACAAAAGTAAGGCTCTCTTAAGTATTATTCTAAAGACGCAACTTTGTGAAGCTCTCGTCTTATCCCATTGTAATTATTCTAATTTTGTATATGGACCCTGTCTTGATGTTTCTAGTAGGTACAAACTGCAAAAAAATACAAAATTCTTGCATCCGCTTTGTTTATGGGTTAAGAAGACGGGATCACGTAACTTGTAAGCTGAAAGAATTAAACTGGCTCAATGTGCAAAATAGAGAAAAACTGCATTATCGTTGTTTCTTGTTTAAACTTTTAAAAAACAATTATCCAACCTACTTACGTAATAAACTTAAAACAGGAATCTCTAGACCTAACCTAACAACACGCACGGTTTTAAAATTTAATATACCCCGTCACAGCACTGCAATGTTTCAAAGGTCATTTTCTTTCTGTGCATCAAAGCTAATAAATACATATAATATTAGTTCAAAAATAGATTAAAAACACTAAAACAATATTGGTTGAAAGTCAATAATAAAATACTTAATGACTGTGTTCAACTTAGGAACAATTTTAATTTTATTTCATCAATTTATTTGTTTTTGGATAGTTCTTCTACTTTTATTTTATTTATACTGCTATTATTGTAGAATGTATAATTTTTTTTAAGTGTTTGTATTGTTAAGTCAAGTCGGTCATGCGCTAGGTGTGTTTTTTTTTAGTCTAAATTTTTGTTTCTTTTTTTGTATATTAAGTTAGTTAAATATTTTCTGTATGTTTTATTTGCTTTTTTAAAAGTAGTGATAATAAAATTGTAATTTTATGTGTACTCGGTTAACTGAGCACTCAACCGAGCATTCGCTGCCCTTCGCCGAGTATAAAATAAAGGCCTAATTTATTTAATGTTCTGGAGCACATTAATTAGAGGCGAAGTTCGTGTAGTTGGAAACTGAGTTAGCACTGCTCATCTTAGATGTTCTCTTAAAAAATAACAATGGACACCTAAGGACATCAGTCTATCGCAAACTAACACACACAGGATAACCTACAACAAAAACATACAAAACGGTACAACTCAAATCATTTTTGTTCAACAACGGTGGGAATCATTAAATCCCTGTATAGGAAGACGCACATAAGAGTATCCATTTAAAGATTTACAGCAGAACGGGTATCTAAGCAAACTAATAAAAAATTAAAAGAAACTATTAAGCTAACAGCAGAGATAATAAGGAAGGAATCACAGCTACTGGAGAATCCTACAGGATTTTTATCGATTCCCTACATCAAGGGAGCATAGGAAAAAATCAGAGCAATTGCCAGAGAATTCAACATCAAGAAAACAATTAATTAAATGTGCGATATGCACTTCATTTATGGGCTGACTAACGGCAGTGCATAAGAAGCCCTGATTATTTATGCTGAACGTTATCCCAATCGCGTTATTTCTCATCACTTCATGCTTACGTGTTTACACCATTACCTAAAAGAAATCAGCAGGCAAATTGAAGAACAAAGTGTTCAAATAAAGGAAGAAAAGCTTCACTAACAGCACTAAAAAATTGTTTAGTTGTTGTACATTAGATATTTTACAGCTTCGAATATTCTTTAAAAAAAAATTTTATACCCCTATCATATTTTCAGACGATTCTCCAAAACTGACTTAGTTAAGTCAGTTAAGAGGTGTATCACGAATTTCTTGAAGTTCGTATTCTAATGAGAGAAGAAATGTTCTTTTTGCATAACAGTGCTACGGCATATTTTAGTTTAGTTGGATATTACATATCCTAATCATTGGAGAGGTCGAGGAGGTATAAAACCTTGGCCCGCACGTTCTCCCGACTTAAATTCGCTAGATTTTTTTTCGTGGGGTCACTATAAATCTTTGGTTTATAGAAATAATGTTGTAATATCAGATATATGAACGATTGAATCAATTTTGCTTAAAGCTTTGCTAAAATATTTAGATATACTTGGACTTAATAGTATAATTGGTAAAATAATATCATGTCCATTTAAGTTATGCCTGAATAATCAAAATTTATATGATTGAATTTAATCCGATATAGCATTCTTTTTTATATGATTTTGTTAAAAAAAATTATAATTGCCATAAAAAAAATTAAACAAGCCTTGGCCTCTAAGTTACGTTTTAAATCGTTTATTATTTTCAATTACGTTTCAATTTTCAAAATATGATTCGAATTAAATAATGATATGGTTGCTCTAGAGTTATATTTTTCCTTACTTTAAGTTTATTAATATTTTGAATCATTCGTTAGGCAAAATAGGCCAATAAATAAAAAGACATAAAATAAAAATTAATCTATTTGTATTCTACCTTATATAAATTATAGGTTTATTGCAAATAATACCAGAATCAAATCAGAATCTCAGGATAAATATTGGAATTCCTATAAATTGAAATTCACAAGATTGGGTGACATTTACATTTTCCATTTATGAATGTATATAATTAGCCTTAATTTTAAAAGTAAATAGCATAAAAATTCATTACTTTTTTATACATATACAAAGCGTTTAACAGCTTACCAATTTATATAATGATCCAATACCCTTTTTGTATCTGCACTGGGGTTAATAAGCCAACGCAATATCTAAATTACAAGGTGCGGCTTATAAGTCAAACATACTTACCTTAATAACGAAGGGTTTTTACCCCCTAAGCCTACATTATAGTAACGCCCTTTAAAAATATCCATCTAGGTGTGGTCCGGCTTTGCAGGTAGTTTTGTAATTTGCCTTATGACCATCAGATCAATCAAACAACCAAAACCGTTACAAGATGAAAGCAAATTGTTTTGCTTATTAATAAATATTTCAGAAAATAATTTGCAAGGCCTGTGAAAACCCCTTTTACTCTCTTTTGTTAGTGACGTAAGATTTAAGGCCCCGGTGAGGTTATGTAAAAGAAGCCGGATTCCCACACATGCAGTTGCTACTTGTCTTGGTGTGGGATCGTTACATTGATTTACAAGCGATTATTATGAAATAGTGCCCCAGTTTTTAATAACATTTTTGTTGTTTATGTAATTTGAATCTAAAAACGTTGGTTGCTGATTTAATGGGATCTGAAATTTAAAACTACAGGGTCTGAAGTAAATCTTAAATAAATATCAACAATTCTCAGACTCATGTGCAGTAATGGTTAAGACACCGGTAAATAAGCATCCAGTAAATCAAAAACCCTTAATAAATAAGCGGAATAATATGCAGAAAGACCGCTGGAGCCTGGTGTAATAAAGATAACGTTAACACTGCGGTTCTTTGTATTACGTCTGTGTCAGCTTAACTTTTATTATTAGACTTCGCTGTTGATTATTTGATTGCTAAAACAATATATGTGTGAGCTCGGGTAATAAATATAGAGAATCAATGAGTCCTGGCGAAGGTTGGAAGATTAATCGTGTGGAATCCAGACTCTTTTATGCTTGTGATTATTTAGATGTTAAGCGAACTTAATCAAAATTAATATTGATGGTATGTATGAATCCTTCAGAATTCGTTAATATAATAGTCTATTAAATGAATTTTGAAATAGGTTTTTTTTTACAGAAATTCGACTTATCATTTATCTCTGTTATTAAATATATCAAATAAGTCGAAGCAAAAATTATAATTCGACACCGTAGAGATTGCACTTTACTTATCTAATTTATTACCATCGGCCTCTCTTAAATTTGAATGGTGTTAATATAAACACAGACAATAGATATTTTTTTTGTCTTAAATGGTTAGTTTATTTAGAACCGGTTTCAATAGAAGATAAAACAATCTGCGTGTTTTATTTCGTACCCGTCCTATTATATTTTAATAATCTCTCTCAACCCTTCTTGGTTTTGTACTAAAGTATCAATTGAGGTAATAAGTAAATTCCACCTTGACTGTTAAATGAAGTCTCCCTCCCATCACATGCCTTACATGTTTTGAATATAAAGATGTTCATGCATGACGTATGAAGAAATTTGATTCCCATTATCATGGAAGAATTGAACATGCTTAGGAAAATTCTTAAATAAAGTTGTCCGTTAGAGTAGTGTAGAATAGTGCAGACATCTACCAATACGTTGTCGATGGTTTTTACAAAAAGAAGTATACGTCTACTCGTGAGATCGAGAAAACATTTGACAGGGTTTGGCATGCATCACTTTATATAAAATACATTTATTAATGAACTTAATTACGTACATTAATAAATCTCCCAAATTACCGAATTGAAGTACGTGAATTTTACTTCATTATAAAGTGGATCATTCAAGATCTTTTCAAGAGGCCGATTAGCTCCGATAAAGAGGCGATAGCTGCAAGCAAGTCACTAGGACGGAAGCAAGTCACCATCAAGTTTGTGGAGAAGGCCAAAGACGATGATGGGTTACAAATAAACCCGATGATTCCACCAATAGTGCGGCTGTCCCAAAGTTCGGATGCTGATAATGGACGTTACTTGCTGGGTAGACTGAGAGACCCATCTATCTTAAAAACCCTGGCATTCCTCCACGACCAACCCTCAAATGTATGTTTTGAAAGGCATACCAACACCAGTTTCAAATTAATGCTGGACTACCAGTTGACTTAGATTCCCTGCGACGTCTTTATAACCGCTTCCACGACGTCTATGGTATTAGTTCGGATGAAATTGAAGAAGACCTCTCTGCTTTTAGATCCTTTTTTTCATCTGAAAGACTTTTACGGCTTCAAAAAGTTAGGGAAAGTCATGCTAACTATTTTTCTAGCGGTTCCCCATTTAGAAATAATTTTTTTTAGATAAACTGACGCGAAAAGAGGATCAAGCACCCTCTGATAAATCGAACAATAGCAAGCTTAGTGTATTTCTATTTAATATTCAGTCCTTAAAGATACAAAACTAATGATCTATTTCTTTTATTGGAAGAGCTAAGTTTTCCAGAAATTGTTGCTATAACTGAACATTGGTGAACATAGATAAACCTGTCTTTATTAAAAATTACATTACAATAGCAAGCTTTAACAGAAGTAATTTATCCCATGGATGTACTATAATCACCGATTTTTCACCAGTGATTAAGTTTGATAACTTATTATCTGAAAAGTTCACCATAAGTTATATGACCTCTATATTGTTTGTGTTTATAGAACACCTGACGCTGATGTACAGACTTTCTGTCTAAAACTAAGCTTGCTAGAATCCATGCCTCTAAAAAGTAAATTAATTTTGTGTGGCGACCTTAATATTGACTACTCCAGTGTGTGTGTTGCTCAAGAATCTCTTCAGTCTATTTTTGATTCAATGGGTTTTTTAATGCATATAAATTCACCAACCAGAATAACTAAAAATAGTTTTAAATCCAGCACCATTGACTATATTGTGTCATCTTTTACTCTGAACTTCGTTGATTGTACTGTTCTCAATTCAGGTTTTTCTGACCATGAAGCTGTTTTAGCCAAATTTACTATTGACACAAGCAAAAATAATTTTCGTAAATTAGGCCATATTTTTGGTAAAAATTTTTTTTTGAAGTTCAAGAATCTATGCCAAACAGCTGACTGGGGTCTTATCTCTGATGATATCGATGGTGAGTTTTCTAGATTTATAGAGACCTTGTCAAGTATTGCAAATAAGTCCTTTCCTTATAGACCCATCAAAATTAAGCATCATAAACCCTGGTCCACTAAAGGCTTACGTGTGTCTGCAAGGAACACGCGCTCTTTATCATACCTGAGAATCTCAACGATTACTTTGTAAACATGGCTAAAAACCTAATGACTACTATAACACCTTCTCATGATCTACTTTCATATGTCTCTAATAAAAACTTACAGAGTTTCTTTTTTACCCCTGTACTAATAACAGAGCTTCAAAGTACAATAAATGAAATAAGAAATAAATTTTCATCTGATACAGATGGTCTTACTCTAAAAATGTTCTCAAATCTGCCTGATCATACCTTAAACCATCTGAGAAACCTAATTAACAAATCATCTCAAAATGGGGTATTTGCTAACTGCCTTAAGACTGCAATAATTATTCTCTTGCATAAAGGTGGAGATAAAGAGCTTCAATTTGGCTTCTTGAGTAATAAATGCACTAATGATGCTATGTTCTCCCTTTTTAACAGTCTTTACTCCAGTATAAACAATCATCATTCAACAGCAACTATTTCTGTGATTTCTCTAAGGCTTTTGATTGTGTAAACCATACTATCTTGATCAACAAATTACAGCACTATGGGTTCAGAGGAACGCCTCTCGAATGGTTTAAGTCCTATCTTAGCTACAGAAGTCAGCTTGTAAAGGTTGATACGGCTATGTCTTCTAGCAGACCAATAGAATGTGGGGTACTTCAAGGTTCTGTTCTGGACCTAATTCTGTTTCTGCTGTTTATTAATGATATGGCGCATCTTAACATTAGCGGCAAAATCTGTCTCTTTGCCGATGATACTAGCTTTACATAGAGCAATCCGGATGTTGCGGCACTTCAACATTAACATCAACATTAAATCGTGGTGCGATTCGAATCTTCTCTGCTTAAACATCTCAAAAACTAAAGTCTTTTCTTATAAAGGTCCAATTATCCAACCCTTTGTACTTAGCAACACCAGCTTGGACGTTGTTGAATCTGCGAAATTTTTGGGACTTATTGTTGACAGCTCTTTGAAGTGGGAATTACATATTGATGTATTATCTAAAAAATTAAAGTCAGCTTGTTTTGCCATAAGATCAGTTTCCAGAGAATTAAATCTTTCGTCATCAAGAATAGTGTATTATGCCCTTTTTGAAGGTCATCTTCGTTACGCCCTTCGATTCTGGGGCACATAGTGTGCGACTCAGTTTTTTAAAATTTTTATTTTTAAAATACAAAAGAGAGCGGTTCGCTATTTACTAGGACTTGATAGTCGAGCTCACTGCCAAGAAATGTTTAAAAGATTTAAAATATTAACTCTTCCATCTTTATTCATTCTTGAATCTATTTGCTTGGTTCGCAAGCATATATCAGAAATTCCTAATAGACCATCTCACAGTTATCCACTTCGAAACGCAGAGCATGATCTTTATGTGCCAATCCCAAGCTCAGAATTAATAAAAAGCTCTATTCTTTATGGAGCTAAAAAATGCACAATCATTTGCCTTTGGAAATTAAATCATTGACATCTTTTTCTCGATTTCGCAATGCTTTGAAATCATATTTACTGGAGAGAGCTTTATATAATCAGTAGATGATTTTTTTTAATATTAATTTTTGAGTATCAGGCACGCACTGGCTAATTATTAAATTTTTTATGATGTAGAATACCAATATTTTGTATTGCTAAATTTCTATAAATTTTTTTATGACTTTTTAAACATTGTATTATTGTTTTTGTTACTCTTTTTACATTTTTTACTTTTTTTATTTTTACTTTCTTGTTACTATTTTTATTTACTTTCCTATTTTCTTACTTTTTACATTTAGTATAAGAAATTTGACCAGGTACATTTATGTCTTTTGTACCCAGTTTTGTATATATTTATTTAGTACTTGTATTTTGATTTATATATTTGTGTGTTTTGCTTTTTATGTGTAGCTTTGTCTACAAAATGTTTTAAATTTTTTGACAATAAAGCATATTGATTGATTGATTTAAGGGCGGTGTCTAGTTATATGGGATAAATAAAATTCAAATATTTCTGTTTTGATTAACTTTTATTATTGTAAGTGAGAAACACTTACAAGGTACCCGCGCGACTTTTCTATATCAACTAAGAAACTCTATTTAAACCTATACTCTATATTTAATAAGCGACTAAAGCATAATAACTATTCATAACGCCTAATCAGCTCCTTTCATAAAAACAACGAAAACAAAATCGACGGTTCTAATCGTTTTTCCAAAAAAAATGAACTGTCAGTCATCATAATGCCTCTGTTTCGTTTTCGATGCATCACCCTGTATATATACTGCACACTGCAAACCCAATTTACTTGCTAAACAGCTATATGTTTTCTGAGAATAATGTTAACTCACATAAATGCTCCATTTATATAATAAATACAAAAAGATGCTGGCAACAAAAGAAAACACGCTTTATAGCCTCTATAAATATAGTTAATAAGAAATATTGGTAAAAGAAATGTTTTAAGACTCTTTAAAATGAAAAAAACAAACGCAGATTTTTATAAAAATCTTATTAATAAATAAAATTATTGGCTTTTTAAACAGATCTAGAGAAATATTAAATAAAACAAATTATAATATATAATCACAAAATTATCTCCTTTTAGGTTAGGATCTTTTTCATTCCACTTTATCTATTTTTTCTCTTTCTTCTTAAATTACAAAGATCTACTTATTGTACAAGTTATATAAGTACACAAGAAGAAGAAGAAGAAGAAGAAGAAGAAGACATTATGGTAACCGTGCAGATCTTAAGAGCAAGAAAGTGAATTTTTTACTAAAACTACTAGGAAATTTTACTTATTTACCAATGGTCTTAAAACTTAACACTGGACCAAAACAGCTTCAAAATAGCTCCACAGAGGATAGACAAAATGGCAATGTTCCAACACAGCTTAGCAACTGTTTACGAAAAATAGCATATAGAGTAAATAAAACCAAAAACTGTATTGGAGAGTTTAGTATTAAGAATTAAATAGTAGTTAGTATATTATATAGAGTAGCTTTACTGGAAAATAAAGAGTGTTTTAATAAGATCGCAAGATTTCAGTGTTGAATAAGTTCATGGTTGTCTGAAGTATTTAAATATTTGTTGATTTAGAAAATAAACATTTGGGAATTCTGTATGAAATAAAATATTGACCCTTTTGACGCAATTTTTAATAACGTTATTGTGTCGTAACATATGGTGGTATTTAATTAATACAGCGTCTAATTTTGGCTTTCAATGCTTCGATGGTTGCAAGCACAGAACACAAATATATAGAGAAGTGGTGGTTGCATACAAACTGATAGAAATTCTTCTGAAAAATCAGCTAGTTATTTACTAACTTAACAGTTTTGACAGTACCAATCAAAATGATAGAAAGGCGTGGCCAAATTAAAGCGGGAAATTAAATTTCATTTAATCTGACAATCTTATCATTTAATCGTAATATCTAAAGCAAACGCCTAATCAAAAAGGTTACTCATAGAGAAAAGGGCCTTTTTGATTAGGTGTTAGCATCAGATATTGATTTGAATAAAAATAAAACTTTTCAGCTTTATTTTACATATCTAAATGAGTTAATTTACTACAATAATCTATTAACAATAGTGTACGACATATCACCAATTGGACAAATGGAAATAAAACAATGTTTTTCTTTAATACATTTATTATTTAATTTTCCTGAAAAAAAATACTTAAAATGATATACATAATATACAATAATTTATTATAACATACATTATATAAATTAGAATTAATCTAAAAATGTTTAAAACATTTTTGTGCTATTTTCTTATCATACATCTAAAGGCATTCCCATTAAGTTAATAATATCCTCATTTTATTTACACATAGATTCAATAGATAGATTCAATTATTCTTATTTAATATGTACTTGTATTTGTTTCCTAAAAAAAATTAAACACATTTCAAAATGATTTAAATTATAATTTAAATATTAATTTCTAGAATTAATTAAAAATTCTATAGCAGATTATTATCTAAAGAAACAATATATCCATCCACAAAACAAAATAAACTCTTTGAAAATGAAAACAACTTTTTGCAGACAACAACATATCTTGGAACAATAAATTTAAAATATACATACTCTTACATCAAGGAAATTGTCAGGATAATTTGAAATCAATTTTTAATGGTTGAATAGAAAATGAGAGGCGAGACATTTTGTAATATGTATTTATAATAATCAAAAATTAAATACTTGAAAAGTGAAACTTCTTCATTGAAATCAACTGAATTCGATTTTATTAAAGACTAGACAGAAACCTGGAATGGCTTGACCCAAATCAATTAAAACATTACTCCCAACATTGAAAGGGAACTTTTTAGAAAAAAAGTCATGAAATTAAAATAACATCCTTAAAACAAATAGCAAACTCAACCCACGCTTGCATTCGTTTAAATGAAAAACAAACTCAGATGGTATGACAATGACAAATGATGTTTTATCAGTCAACTGTCTGTCAGCCCCCTGTCAATTTTGCCAAGCAAGATGGCCGACATACGATTCCGATTTTCACCATGCAAGATTCATACATGTGGTTGCAAGCTTATTGGCATAAACGTGTGATTTTAAATAACCTCACAGCCAGAAGTATAAAGGCATTACATCGCAAGAACGTGGAGGCCAATTCTGGTGACTAAATTGAGAAATGACACGATCAGAAGCAAACTCCTTTAAGATCGTTAATATCGGCGGCATAAAATGTAGCACCATCCTGCTAAACAATTTCATCAAGTTCAATAGTTTTGAAATGAGACTTAATAAATTGTGTTTTCATAGCACTATAACGTTCGCCGTTGACCGTTATTGCATTACCTTCTTCGTATTCGACGAAAAACAGTCCAATTATTCCTCCAGACCATATTGCACACCATAAAGTGACACGTTATGGATGGGTTGCTTTCTAATGAATCATTCGCGGATTTTCTAAGCCCCAAATGTAAAAGTTTTGTTTGTTAACAAAAATATCGAGGTAAAAATGGACCTCATCACTGAAAATGATTTTGTTTGCAAAATCAGCATTTTGCTCAAGTATTCAATTGGTGAATTCTCTTCGCTGTTCATGGTCTGCTGGCAGAAGTTGTTAAGTCAGTTGGATTGTGTAGGCATGCAGCTGTAAATTTTTAATGACAATTTACTGAAAAGTGTCTGTTGAAATGTCCAATTTTTATGCCCGATGACCAATTGACCTCTTTAGCCTTTTTGTCACACTCTCGCAAACTGCCATGATGTTTAGTTCTGAATGACCTCTATGAGTTCAAATCGTGTTTCACATCACCAAGCAAACCAGTACTTTTGAAATGTTTTATTTATTCGTTTTAGAGTAGTTGAATTATTAGGTACATTATTTTGACCGAAAATTGGACACCAATTAAACTTTTACCATTTTGATGATAATTTTTGACAATCAGGACCTGTTATTCTACCGTGTAATGCTACATGTTCCTGTCGACTTTCGATCTGCCACGTCATTATCATGTGACATTATGACTGTCCAGCATCGCGGGCAATTCAAATCTTGCGTTCTTATTGAAACACCCTTTATCCAAACTAGAAAACTTGAGGAGTATACGATTGATTTAAGAGCAACATCGACCAAATGGCCAAATCAATTAAAAATTGGAGGAAAGGTAAAGAAGCAAAAAGTATTTTAATATGGTAAAATGAGCATGGCATGAAAACGAAATATCTGTATAAATTAATAACCACCCATTAAACGTCAAACCATGCAAAAAGGGTAAATATTCCAAAGTAGATAAATTTAAAGCGAATCCATTTGACAACCAATTGATAAGTACATACAAAATTTTGGTTAGCCAATATTCAAATCACTGCACAAATCAAATAAGCCCATTTACCCATGTCTCCCTAAAACTACATATACACACAAAATGCAGCTTCCTAGTGGAAGTGCTACCGATGCCACCTTTTATTATGTTTGTTTCCACGCTTCTAAATTCCGTCACAGCGGCTGGCGTTCTTCCGGTAACCCCCGTGTGATTTAACATATGTGGGAGAGTTACTTCCCCCATCTCTATCACTCTATACTGAAATAATTTTATCATTTAGTATATCGGATATGGTACTGCTATCGTATCGTATTCGCTCATCCGCAAGGTCGTTTCCGTTTTATGAATCGGAAATTGAGGATTTAGTAGGGGGTTTCGGGTTATACAGGGGACAGTAATTACTGTGAAATTTCCTGAGGTTTATGTGGTTTATGGGAAAGGTTTGTAATTGTTGAGAAGTTAAATGGTTGTGGTTAGTTATATGAATTATTTTGTACGAAAAAGGTAATTAAGCAAAATTACATCAACATTTGAAAACAACCTGGATATAATAGAATTATAACCAATTAAAAAAATGCATGATAATCGTTTCAAAGGTGTATTGAAAATGTCAAAGTACTGAAAATGTCAAAAGCTGATCTGCATTCCTAAAAATGGCCAAAAAGAGAAAATTGGTACGACAATTTTCAGGACATTTTGAAATAGTTGTGCGTTCAGAATTCAAAAAGTTTGATATTTTACCAAAAAAATATTTTGCTGGGTTTAAATTTTTGTATAATAAATTTTAATTTAAGTTAATTTTTTATTTAATTCGTGTTAAATTAAAACCTTTTTAATTGAAAACAGTTTTTTAATTTACAGAACAATTACCATGCACAATTGGCTCTTTAAAAATGTATTAAGCTGTATTATCTGACAAAACTACATTTAATTTAAATTCTCAGATTGTGTTTACGTCATTTAAAAATATTATTGGGATCCAAAATAGAATATCGCAAGGATCCATAAACAATTTTTGGAAATTCACCAGGTAAACTGTGAATCATACTCCAATTTCTAACGATAAAGACAATATTTTGTTATTCGACTTTATTTTATATTATTACATTATTAGTTTACAACAGCTTATATTTATGATTTAATTAGAGTATATAGCATTAATATATATTATAATTTATTTATATAAATAATTGTGGATAGAAAAAGTTCTTTTTTTAACAAAAGGCAAGCCAAACTAGTAAAAAGTCAAATTGTGGAATATTTAAATCATAATTATTAATTTCAAATATACGACTTTGATTTTCGCTGATATACTTAGATTACTTGTTAGCAATGAATCTACTATATTGATTTTCAAAATTAGTTTGCTATCGTAATATTAAGTGATAATAAAAGAAATAATGCAGATGATACACGGATATATTTTTCTTTTATAAATGCATAACTTAAATGCATATCGGTCCCCTTTTCATAGAATAAAACATTAATCTATATTTTTGTTACTTTTCAGTCTTTTAGGTTTTCGTGATTATTTCCGACCGTACCTTCTCTCTTTTGGTAGCAAGTTAATCAATTTTAATTTTCACAAAGTATTTGATTGCATGATATTGTGATGATTTTCAGATATCATGTTCAAGCAGTTTTGTTTGAAATAAGAATGTTTATTAGAAATTGGACTTTTGATTCAATCTCATAATCTCTATCAATAATTGATAGTGAATTTCGTAAATATTTATTAAATTATATTAAAACTATAACTACTATAGTGCCTAAATATAAAGCATCCTAATATTCTTTTTATTTTTTTCAGGTAGGCAAGCAAAATTTTGCGAAAGTTAGATACTTTCTCCTGGTAACATTGGTAAGTATTTATTATACATAGATATCGACTGAAAGCTTATTCTAGAAAAACTTTAGAATATATATAGATTTAGTAACAGTCAACATGTATGCATCTTAAAAAAAGTAAAGAAAGTCAATACGTATGCAACAAGTAAAACAATGATATTTTAATTAAGCATTGATTTCATATAATAGTACTACTTTACGAAAGTGTTTTAATGAAGATTCTTAGCAGTCAAGACTACGGTTCAGCATCCTGTTGGCTGATTGGCATCCTCAAAGATAGCGAAGAAGGAAGAAATGTCAAACCTTCTGAATCACGCAATCCTCCCGACTAAATTGTTCATCCAATAATATTCTTCTGGAGTATTTTCTCTTTACATAGGAGGTGCACTAACCCAAGACAAGCAGAAGAGGAAAATAAAAAAACTAATTTCTCCAAACCTCTTTAGAAGCTTTTTAACACAAATTGAACATTGTGAACTGGATGAAAGTTCAGAGGTTGGATTGTTGCCCCATCTCCTGTGTCTATTTCTCTGAAATGGTAGACTATTTTACTCACTTCTTTATTTATTATCAGTTTTATTTATCATGATATATAATGTTTATGACAGTCTTTAAATTGCAAATACCGTAAACAAAAATATCGCTGAACAAGAAAAAAAAATATTGAAAGTATTTGGTAGCCAGCAAAAAATTTAAAATAAAAAAGAGGATACGATAAAAAAAATAAGAAGAGCAAAACATATTTTTAATTATATAATAATAATAATATAACTTTGACAGTAGGAACACCCTGGATATTTCATTAAATATTATTCAATAATAATTTAATTAATTTAAATTTCAATATATATGAAAATATATAAATTCCCCAAGAAAAGCACAAGAATGTAAGGATGCGTGTTTCTGCTTCAACGACAACTTCAAGGCAAAACCATAGAAAAGTGAACAAATATGTCATCAATTTGTGGGGTCAGGTCTAATACTCTAGGCTTCTTATAACCTTATTTTTAAACATAATGGGGTCAAAATATTAATTTTTTATTTTAAAAAAATAAAAATTGTTCAGTATTTAAATAAATTGTTTTTCTGCATTAATTTTAATTTCTTATTATGTATAGATAAATTTATATTTATTTCCAATAGTTCTTATCATATATTACTAACATTTGCTAGATAATTCACATTCTTTATTATCCCTTCAAGCGTTTTTATTCTTAAATTCATATTTGTTATATGTATTAATTTATTTTGTAGGATAATTAATTTGTGAGGTGAGACCTTTGAAACTTTTGGTAGTCTATGAACAAGACCTTCTACTAACTCAAATAATTTAAATGTAAATACAACAGTCTTATATTTTTTTAAAGTGTATAATATGTATTTGTATATCCAATGATTAAATGGCTAATTAACTAATTCTTTGGCTCTCTTCTCCTAATGTTAATAGCAATAGTAAAGTAATAAAGAAGAGAAGTTCTTCGGGATATTTACCAAGTAAAAATACCAGAAAACTTATTATAGGTAGCATTTTTTATTATTTGATAGGGTATGAATTAAAATACCCTACGCACAAAAATATTAAACTGATTTATTTACACCCTTATACTACTAAACACGATCACTTACCATTACTAGAAATATATATTTTCTACTATTTATATCCGATTAAAATATCATTCCAATATTCCGAAATGAACGTCAACTGAACTGTCAACTGCCTCCCAGCAGTGACGCGACTCCTTAATCGACTGACCATGATTCCGGAAGATTCGCTGACATTCTACGCATTTCGTTGTCAATATCGTTACACTGCCTCCTCCTTAAGCTCATTTCACGGATTTCTTGTACTGCACACCAGAACTCGCACGCCTGTAGATCTAAAGACCATTTCTAACATGCTGCGAATCATTTTTCAGTCCAGTTTATTGAGTCCACATGCGAGTTTGGGAATTGCCAGGCTTATTAGATCCTCGGCAAGCAACTCTTTTTTTAGAGAAAAGAAAGCGTCTTAAACAAGTGGCAACAAGGAAAACCAGGTAGAATATCTTTATACCAGTCTCTTCATTTATTAACTTGAGTGTTAACCTGAATCTGAGGTTAGACCGTTGCAGCTCTCGAATTTTTCCGAACTTAGGGAGGAATAGATAAGAAACCTTTAGGTATTCCTTCAGACATTTGTAAATCCTTAGCTACATAATGTGCCAGAGCATACTTAGCGAAAGCAGTACACAGGTGTTACTGCACTTTACAGGTTACTCCGTACCGACTCTTTTAGCCATCAATTCATCGAATGTCAAATCCGACTTTGGTTTGATTTACCACAGCTCAGCGTCTTTGTGGTTTCCATAATAATGAGCCAATCGGTTAAAGTAAATGAAGAAATGTGTGTTCTAGAAAGAACATCGTTGATCTTTTATAGTCATATAGCCAAACCAAGTCACAGTTTTTGTACCTCTGGTCTTTGGCATTGATATCTTATGTGTTCTTCATCCGATCGCTGGTATCTTGAATGGAAATGCGCACTTGACTATGAATGACAGCCATTCTTCTACGACGTAGTTATGCCTGGCAAAATCGATGAGATCAAGTTCTCTTCCCACCACTATGCTTTCATGGATGATCGATCTATAATAAGCCAGTAGGTACAAATGAAGAAACCTATCTCAGTCTCTTTGGTGGCTAATTATTCGCTCCATCATGCCATCAGACTATAGGTGTAATGCAGTAGTCCTCGTTTTATTGATTCCAAGAGTCTTACAGATGTTCTAGAACAAGCAGGATTCAAAGTTTCGTCGTTGGTCTGAATGTAGCTCCAAAAGTACATCAAATCGGCAGATCTGGTGTACCTTTCTCAGAATGAGCAAACACCAGTCCGAGAATAGCATTGTGGGGATAGCGAACTTGCCATACAGAATTTGGCCCACACAGCACAGGCAAGATATCTCTCCTCCCTCCAGTCTTCTTGAGTATGATATTTGCTCGTTACGTGTTTTCACTTATCGACTTCTTCAGGGTAAAACCACCAAGAAAGCAAAAAAAAATAGGAAAAATTAATAATTTAAGTTGTTCTATGCCTTTTGACTGATTATTACTTTTTTTAAATAGATAAAAAATATTTGGCAATTATGTGGAGGTGTCTTTTTTAAGATATTTTCTATTGACAAGTGACACAATATTATGAATTAAAATTAAGTTTATTATCTGTCAAAGTTGCTCTAGGTCAATGGGTGTCTGCAATTGCAAATTCACTCAATAGTCATCCTCGTCTTCAGACAAAAACTCGACCATCATATAAAGAGAACACAAACACTTACTGTTCTGTCAACATTTGGAATTTTAAACGGAACCTCGGTCTCCTTGCAGTATCTGAGCTTACATCAATTGACACAATGTTACATTTCAATAGTTAGATATACAGAAATAGGATTTCTCTTTTTTTGACGACTAGCTACTGTCACCTTAAATATTAAGGGCTTCCCCAGACGCTCCACTCTCTCTAAACACTAAGCATTTCAACAAATTAGACAGAGGATATATTTCTATCATAACCACATGTTTATTTGTGTCAATCGAGCCCCAGGTAAGACCCTTAGTCTTACCAGCCAGCACCTGAGGAATTGCGCATTCGTTCCTAATTAAATAGTGGCTTTCACGCCTAAAGTGCGCAATATAAAATAGATCTGTTTAAACTTATTTGTAATGGCTATGCTTCTAAAGATCAACAATTTCTTTCATATTTACCACTATTAAATTCAGCACCCTTATGCCACCAGTAAGTAACACCTCTTTCACACACACTTCTTTCAAACGTTACTTTCTGACTGGTCACTCATTAACCTTTTTTTGTGTATCCTCTGAACCAATTATTAGAAAGCTTTAGCCATATATAAATACAGGCTGTAAATAAATAAATGCGAAAAAATTCAAGGGCAGATTCTTGGGTAAATTTTAAGACAAAAATTTATATAACGTATGTCTTAAAAGGTGTAACTTTTCGAGACACCGGGTGGTAAAGATTGAAGAAAAATATGTTTTTTTTATAATACCTGTAAAAGCCCTGTAGATATTTTTATAATATTTGGTAATTCTCATTTATTTCTGAGCAAATTTGATTTCTTGGCTTTCTTTTGTTCGAGGTTGCGTATTCCATTAAAAAAATAAAATCCATCTACCTAAATGTATTACGTGTTTATTATTAATGTTTAGATGTAATTCTAATTTTTGTTTTAAACCAAATGAAAGAAATTAATGAATTTTAAAAAATTTTGAAAATAACCACCCTCTGCCATTATGCAAGAGTCTATACGTCGCCGCATTTGTCGACGACTTCGATAAAAAATTCCGGGAGAATTACGGCATATGAAACAATTATTCGATTTCATCAATATCCAGTATCGGAATCATGTACACCAAAGTTTTTAAATGACCCCATGTGGTAAAATCTAGTGGATTCAAATCTGGTGACCGACGTGCCCAAAACTGAGGACCGCCTCGGCCTATCCAACGATTTGGATATGTTTCGTTTAAATAACGACGTGCTAATAAACTAAAATGGGCAGCAACCCCATTGTGCATAAACCACAGTACTCTTTCAACATCTAGGGGTACCGCATCAAATCCCAATAAGGTAATCTCCAATGATTCCAATTCATACATTCAAAGAAAATTGTTGTTGGTGATGAGCTTCAACTATGGCATGGGAATTTTTATCATGCCCAAATGTGGTTATTAGGGTAGTTAATGATTGCCTCTCTGGAAAAATTTACGTCGTCGTCGGTAAACAGAATCTGCCTTAAAAACTGAGGGTTTTGCTCGATGACTTCTAACATCTAACGAGAAAATTCAAGACGCTTAGGAAAATTTCGTAGTAAAGCCTGGACTCGTTGTACGTGATATGGATATAATAACTAATCCTTTAAAATAGTCCATACCGTCATATGATTGACATGTAGCTGCAGATCAATTTTTCTAGTACTGGTGTCGAGTTGTTCATCAATTAAATTAAGTATTGCTTCCTTCAATTCCGGTGTTCTAATATCGCGTTGGCGACCAAAATCATGCTTTCTTGGTTGAAAAGTTTTTGAAGAAGGCATGCAAATAATGTATGATTAGGTGCCATTCATTAGGGTACATTTTAGCATATTATATTCTAGATGCTTGCAATGACTTTCCGTTGGCAAGACCATAAACCAAATGCATATCGGTCATTTGTGCATTTGAATAATTTCAGAGGCAAGAACCGACAATCAGCCGTAGCCATTTAATAGGATAATACATTATTTAAAAGGTTAAGTAAAAAACAAAAAAGGTTAAGTAAATAGTGATGTACTATATTATTCATCAAAAATATTTACTTTAAACCTTGCATGAACGTCACTGATACAAAAAAAAAATAGTGAGCCTCAGAAAATGCATTTTGATGCACAGAAAATGCATACCAAATATTACTAAAATATCTACAGGTGTTTTACGGGTCTTGTAAAAAAAACATATTTTTTTTTTAGTTTTTACCACCCGGTATCTTAAGTTAGGACTTTTAGGATATACGTTCATATAAAGGTTTTTTCTTAAAATTTATCCAAGAATCCAAAAAAACAGGCATCTATTTATTAACACCCTGTATATAAAGTTTTTTATTAATTATAAAATCTGTTGACAGAAAAACATTAAAAGAGTTTGGTTTTACATGTATTTACATGTATATTACAGTTAAAAATATAAAGAAAAGAACAATATATTAAAATAGGTTGTACAATAGGCTGAAAAAAAGAATTTTTTAATATTGCTGTTGATTTTAATAGTCTCTAATTTCATGAAATGCACCGAATCAAATAAACATTTATAAATATTTAAGCAAATTAAGACCGCTTCTAGTTAATTTGTGGCGTCCTCTTTTTACCTTGCCTGAAGCAATGGAAGTCGTTCTCCATCCTTCGCCCGCTCTCATATTTTTCACGTCAAATTCCATAACTTCTTTCTTACATAATATTCTTATTTAACTGTTTTCATTAATTTATGCTAGATTAAACGCTTTTAACAGGTTGTGGTTCCAAGCTCGAGGTGTAATTTTGCCTGACCGGCAGGAAATTATTACTTATGATACAAGATATATTGTGGTGCATTTATTAAAATTCATAAGAAACTGGGACAAAGTTAACCGGTGTTTGAGATTAATTGAAAGAATGCCATTTATTTGCTAATTTTCGTGCCCACTGGCTCCTTTCCGGCGTAAACTTAAGAATGAGATGCCAATAATAGTATTTAATAGTTTCATTTGGAGTGATTTGCCAATGCATTTTCATCATCTTAATGTGCAAGTCATTTTTATTTGCTTGGTCTAGCACGCGTACTTAATATAATTTAAAGCCGGCTTCTTTGGTCTCCTTTTCGCGATTGCGATCGCATGACGGCCAAGAAAGAATACCGTGTTTGCATGGAATTAATTTACTAGACACAACTTTATTAAGACTCTCTGTTTTACCATCAAATTTGCGGATCTTGAACTTTTGAAGTCGAATTCTTTCGCGAACGTTTATAAACTTGATATGCCAGGAATGTCTGGATTAATATTTCATTTGCGGCGTCATCAATCGACTATGTCACGCATCACCGTTTCTTATTTTGATGCATGCAGACCAAAATAATAATACTTTCATCGATTCATGAAACGCATCGAGGGAAGACAGGAAACAGGATGCATTTCATAGCGACCAGTTAAGGCGACAACAGTCGCTTTTTTCTATAATTAAAATTAAATTAATTTATTGGCTCTGATGGGCAGGAAGTTCAAGTGGTGCTGGTAGGCTTTGATTTGCTCTTTTAATTAAATCTGTGATAGATTAACTGGAATTCTAGATGTCTGGTTAGGTTTTATAGTCGAAAACGAATATCGGAAAAAATAATACCGCTATGCGGTTTTATCGGTAATTTCACCTGTTTGGTGCTGTAATGGATTTTTGTGACTAAAAAGACATATGATATACTAACCTAATTTATAATTTGCTATAGATTCAGATCGCTGAATTCGATTTGTTTTATACATTCATAAAACAGTTTTTAATTTTTATCTGTTGGGCGCCAAAAATTAGGAAATTTATGACAAAGCAAGCAAGTACCTACACAAAATCTGAAACATTTAAATCACGAAGACTGAATTAAAACACTTTTCCAAATTCTTTTTATGAGAATATTACTTTTGTTTATGTCAAGCTTTATATTTAACGATATTCTTAAGACAAGTTTTATTTTTAACATATTTTAAGAGTTCTTAATACTTCGAACATATATTATCCTCATCTAAATCAAACTTTAACAACTCTATTGGAACCTGAAAAAAAAAAACAAAAGTTTGTAAGAAAAGTGCAGAGTAATATACTTTTTCTTTCCTCCTCAATTTTTTCTGTTAGGAACCTTGCATTCCCTTGACAAATTGGTGCAGGTACCTAGAAAACAATGAAAAGTGCCCCAAATGCCTGGAATAAGTTTAAAAATAACCTCTAAAAGTTGGAAGATGTAACAAAATAATTATTCAAATAGTTAGTTAATTTTTACCCAAAAATGTCCGGAATAAAATAAAAAATTACAAAAAAAAGCGATAACGATAAGCAAAATTATATAGGGGTCTAAAAACATACAAACCTTATCAGAAATGCCTGATGTATACCTAATTTCTATGCCAAAATGTCATAAACTCCAAAATGCTTAAAAAAATAATTAATTTTGTCCAGGCAGTTCAGGGCTGAATTTAATTAACTCTTTTTGCCAATAACATTATCTTTTTTCAGGCAGAGTAAGAAGAGCCAAAAAATTTTTTTTTTAAATATTTACATAAAATATTATTTTAATTAACTTAATTTTTTAGTCAATAAAAAAAATCTTTAAAAAGCCTGGAAAACATGTATTTAAACTGCTCAAAATAAGCAACAAAAAAGTGATTCAAGTATCTAGAAAATATTAAAAAATGCCCCAGATTCCTAGAAAAAAAGTCAAAAATTACTGCTAAAAAGGTTGTGAAAAATAATTTGATAATTTTCATCTCAAGATGCCTGAAGAAAATAAAAAGTTAACATTAAAAAGTGCCTAGAAAACATAAAAATCATTTAGAAGGCCTGGCAAAAGATGAAAAACCAGGACTAGCTAGGAAAACACATAAAAGTACCGAAAACGTCTGAAATCAAATTAAACATGCCGGAAAAAAAATTAATTTCTTCTAGGCAGTTGAACATCGAATTTTGTTAGTTGATCTTAGTTCATTAGATTTTTTTATTGTAGAATTGTTTAGGGCAAATGAAGATCAGTTTAGAAATAGTTTATAGTAAAGGAGTTAAATCATAATTTTGAAAATATTCGCTTTAAGTTACTCTTTTAATTGAATTTGTGATAGATTAACTGGAATTCTAGATGTCTGGTTAGGTCTTATAGTCGAAAAAGAATATCGGAAAAAATAATACCGCTATGCATTTTTATCGGTAATTTCACCTGTTTGGTGTTGTAAGGGAGTTTTTTTATTGTAAAAACATGTGATATATAAGCTAATTTATAAATTGCCATAGATTCAGATCGCTGAACTCGTTTCATTTCATACACATTTATAGAACAGTTCGAATGTATTCGTTTCTATCTGTTGGGCATCAAAAATTAAAAAATTAATGACGGTCAAAGCAAACAAGTTGTACGTACACAAAATCTGAAACATTCAAATCACGACGACTGAATTAGAACACTTTTCCAAATTCTTTATATAAAAATATTACAATTGTTTATGTCAAGCCTTATATTTAATATATTTTAAGATTTCTTAATAATTATCCTCATCCAAATACATATTTGACCAAAAAAAGTAAAAGTTTGTAAGAAAAGTACAGAGTATTATGTTTCTATTATTAATTGCCATGAATTCAGATCCCAAAACTCGATTCATTTTAGACACATTCATAGAAAAGTTCGAATTTATTCGTTTTTGTCTGTTGGGCACCAAAAGTTAAGAAATTAGTAACAGTCAAAGCAAGCAAGTACCTACACAAAATCTGAAATTTAAATTAAAGGAATTTAATTAAAACACTTCCAAATTCATCAAAATATTGTTTTTGTTTATGTCAAGCTTTATATGTAAATATATTTTTAAGATAAACCTTATATTTAACATATTTTAAGATTTCTTAATACATTGAACACATATTATCCTCGTCTAAACACATATTTGAACCAAAAAACAATAAAAGTTTATAAGAAAAGTGCAGAGTATTTATTATACATTTTCTGTCTTCCTCAATTTTTTTTACTATAATCTTTGGAACTGGTTTGAGGTAAGCTGATTTATCTATTGAACATTTTATGTCCAGGAAAAAATATGTGCCTATTTACTTAATACTGCATTCCTTTGACAAATTAGTTCAAGTGCCTAAGAAACAATAAAAAAATGCCCCAAATGCCTGGAATAAATTAAAAAATAACCTCCAAAATCTGAAAGATGTAAAAATAGTTAATTCTTATCCCAAATTTCCGGAATAAAATGATAAATTACTAAGAAAAAAAGCAATAACGATAAGCAAAGTATAGGTGCCTAAAAAACATACAAACTTTATCAAAAATGCTTGACATATACCTGATTTTTATGCTAAAATGCCTGCAATAAAATAAAAAATTACTCCAAATTGATTAAAAAAATTCATTAATTTATTTCAGGCAGGTCAGAGTTTCATTAAATTAACACTTTTTTTTGCAAAAACCTTGTTTTTTTCCTAGCATACTTAGAAGGACCTAAAAAATATATTTTTTTAATATTTATATAAAATATTATTTTAATTGACTGAAAAATTTTTAAAAAATCTCCAAAAGCCTGAAAAAATTTAATTTAAAAAAAAAACTGATTCAAGTATCTGGCACGTATTAAAAAATGATCCAGATTCCTGGAATAAAGTCAAAAATCACTGCTAAAACCTAAATGTTGTTAAAATTAATTTGATAATTTTTATCTCAAGATGCTTGAAGAAAATAAAAAATTAACATTAAAAAATGCCTACAAAACACAAAAATCACTTGAAAGACCTGGCAAAAGATGAAAAACCACTCCAGTAACTAGAAAAACACTTAAAAGTACTCAAAATGTCTGAAATAAAATTAAAAATACCGGAAAAAAAATAATTTCTTCCAGGCAGTTGAACATTGAATTTAGTTAGTCGATCTTAGTAAATGAAGATTAGTACAGTTAAAAAATAGTTTATAGCAAAGGAGTTAAATCAAATAATTTCGAAAATATTCGCTTTGAGTTACTCTTTTAATTGAATCTGTGATACATTAAGTGGAATTCTAGATGTCTGGTTAGGTTTTATAGTCGAAAACGAATATCAGAAAAAATAATACCGCTATGCGCTTTTATTGGTAATTTCACCTGTTTGGTGTTGTAATGGAGTTTTTTTTATTGTAAAGACATATGATATATTAAGCTAATTTATAAGTTGCTATAGATTCAGATCCCGAAACTCGATTCCTTTTATACACATTTATAGAACAGTTCAATTTTTTTTTATTTTATCTGTTGGGCGCCAAAAATTGGGAAATTAGTGACCAAGCAAGTATTCACGACGACTGAATTAAAACACTTTTCCAAATTCTTTATATAAAAATATTACTTTTGTTTATGTCAAGCTTTATATTTGAGGATATTCTTAAGATAAGCCTTATATTTAATACATTTTAAGATTTCTTAATACTTTGGATACATATTATCCTCGTCTAAACAGATATTTGAACCAAAAAATAAAAAAGTTTGTAGAAAATGTGCAGAGTATTATACCTTTTCTTTCTTCCTCAATTTTTTTCTACTAAAACCTTTGGAACTTTAGGTAAGCCGATTTATCTATTGAAAATTTTAATGTCCAGGGAAAAAGATATGCCTATTTACTAAACACTGCATTCCCTTGACAAATTAGTTGGTCTTGACAAGTTAGTAAACTAACTTGACAAGTTAGTAAGTGCCTAGGAAACAATGAAAAAATGCCCCAAGTCCCTGAAATAAATTCAAAAATAACCTCTAAAACCTGAAATGTAAAAATAATTATTCAAATAGTAAATTGTTACCCCAAAATTCCCGGAATAAAATGAAAAATTACTAAGAAAAAAAGCAATAACGAAAAAAATGCTTGACATATACCTGATTTTTATGCCAAAATGTCTGGAATAAAATAAAAAACTATTCCAAATTGCTTCAAAAAATTAATTAATTTCTTCCAGGCAGGTCAGAGTTTATTTTAATTAACACTTTTTTTGGCAAAAACATTGTTAAAAGGACCTAAAAAATATATTTTTTTAAAATATTTACATAAAATATTATTTCAACTGACTCAAAAATTAAGAAAAAAAAACTCTCAAAAAGTCAAAGATTACTGCTAAGACATAAAGATTTGAATAATAATTTGATAATTTTTATCAAATTATTATTCATGCCCAGATGCCCGTGAGAAAATAAAAAATTAACATTAAAAAAGTGCATAGAAAACATAAAAATCACTTAAAATACCTGGCAAAAGATGAAAAATCACTCCGGCAACTAGGAGCACCTGAAAGTATTCAAAATGTCTGGAAAAAATACCGGACAAAAAAATTAATTTTTTCCATGCAATGGAACGTTAAATTTAGTTAGTTGAACTTAGTTCATTAGATTCTCGCTTTATTGTAGAATTGTGTAGGGTAAATGAAGATAATTTAAAAAATAGTTTATAGTAAAGGAGTTAACTCAAATAATTTTTAACATTTTCGCTATTATAAAAAGAATAAGAAAGGGAATTCTCGAGTGACTGTGCACAGATAGAAAATTTTAGAATATTTCAGGCCATAGGGATAATGAGAGGGGGAGCTTCTGGAAGATTGAGGTAATGCGGGATAAGTTTTATCGTAAGACGTCTTAGAGGAGCAATTATGGGTTGTCTAAAGCTTAATCTGATAGCACTGTGAGATTCTATTCATAAGAGCATTTCGGAACTCTTGAATAACTACTTTGTGTTTATTTGTTGGGCACCAATATATTAAACTATTAAACAATATTATTAAACTTTTATGTCACTTTTTATTTAATACACAAGATAGGCCATGATCAAATTACGAGGACATAATTAGGAAGTAGATCCACTAATTCCTTTAAATTTAACGTTTAAAGAAGTTATATAGAAGAAGGCTTTTGATAAAATACAACATGAACATTGACACTGAAAGGAGATATTAGAATTATAGCAGATCTTTACTGGAAGCAGATAGCAAAAATTAAAGTTCATGAATAGTTCTTGGATTCTCTACAGTGAACAAATCTTTGGGAAGGCTCTAATTGACAGGAAAGAAAAAATAACAATTATTGGGCAAGTTTCAAATAACATGCGTATTGCAGATTAAACAATTATAAAAAGAGACCGCCTTAAAAATTCGCAAATGCTTGAACTAGTAATTATAATCAAGAAAGAAAATGTCCAAAGAAATCTTATAATAGTCAATACCTCCATAGAGCGAGTGAAGAAACATAACAGACCAAGTAGCAGTAATTAAAGCAAGGTCTTTCAAAAATTGTCTGTAGTAGGAATTTAACGAAACAATCAAACCAGATATATTCAAAGCAAAATATTATCACTATCGTAACAGAGCGATTTCGGCGTATGAGCTATCATCAATGCTAACTTAAAAACTGGAGTAATTTGTTCCATAATATAGTTATTAGGAAACCAAATATCCTTTAAGAAACCAATTATCCTATTGTTGTTCTGTGGATATAAAACCTCGTATATTTTGCCATACTGCGGTTAGTTAACAGAAGGAAGTGGCTGTGTTTTGCTCAAAGGATAATACGAAACATTTAAACCAAATTTATTTAGAGCAAAATATTTATTATTAGCTTAGCAGAGCACTTTCGGCGTATGAGTTATTATCAATGCTTATATGGCAGAAACTGGAGTGGCTTGTTCCTTAATACAGCTATTGAGAAACCAAATGTCCACACCTATGGTTGCTTTTTAGGTAGAGAGCCTAGTCCAACATACTGCGGTTAGTTAAAAGAAGGAAGTTACTGCATTGCTCGAAGGATAGGACTGAACGACAATAGGACTGAAATATTATGCGCTACCTACTCTAAAACATAATGTAAAGAAGAAAAATTAAAGGACAAAGAAGGAGAAGAAGATCTTATCTTCAGAGCTTAAGAAGTTGGTTAGGGTTAACATAAAATTATTTGCTAAGAACAGCTGTCAATAAAATGACAATTGCTCTGATAATATCCTTCCTCTGAGAAAAAGATTGAAAGTAAAAAAGAAAATAACCTTTAATTAGCGTAACTAAAAATTTGTGTATGTATTTCTGTTTAGCTTATGAAGAATTAAATCTATCACTAAATACGTCGGATATATAAGAAAAAAAATTACTAATTAACGATACATGTACAAACTAGTTTATGTACCTGGTACTTGAAAGAATAAGTAATCTGATATTTTCATGTATTGGTTCCTATTCTCTACAGTAGCCTAAAAAAATTAAAGAAGATGAGACAATCTAGGAAATGATCCATTAAGTAATAACCAGAAAATATATTTAGCCTTCTAATGAATTAAAAATAAAAAAAGTACTGCCCCGGGTGAGGATCGAACTCACGACCTTAAGATTATGAGACTTACGCGCTGCCTACTGCGCTACCGAGGCCTGGTGCTATTTCTAATTTTACGTGGGGATCCTGGTTTATCCCTTCTTACTTTTATACTTCATTTTTATTTCGGATAATGTGATGCAGTATATTATTATAAGAAATTATTAAAATATGTAATTTAATAAATCCTTGGACTCTTCTATGAATATATAATATATTGACTTTTCTTAGTATATTAAGCCACTAAATTAATTAGTTTGACTGATAATTGAAGAAAGAATTGCTATAAACCTTCCTCTAAAAGATGAAGAGAATATTTTTTTATGTCAATGATGTACAAGTGAATGGTTTCCTTTATGATTTTTTATTATATATGGTTTTTTAAGTAATATAAATGCAGTAAATACTGCTGATCATGTTTAAATTCTAATTAATTATTTAAATAGGCAAATTGGTTTAAGTGCCTAAAAAACATGCCTCAAATACGAAATGCTTAACCCTTTGGCACCCAATTTTATTTTAAGGATGTTTTTGCGAGTTATGGTATTTTAAGAGATCAATTGACAATATATACTACTAGTAGTTAAAATAAAAAAAATATATACAGGGAGAGCAAAGAATTGTGGGACAAATATATCCCAGCGGGATTTTTAGGTGAGTTATAAATATCCCTAGGAGCGAAAAAAACACATTTTTGTATTTCAAAAGTTTTTTTATTCACAAAAAGACAACCCGCAAAGGTAAGTATTTTAGGTCGAATGATAACGCGCAAAACAATGCTTGCACAACCCTACATCGCACATTGCACAAATAGTAGTGGTTCTACTTTTTTTCTGAAGAGCGCAACAAGCACATCTTCGCCGTTTCGATGTTTCTATTGGAAGGTGATCACCCACATTTTTCATTACTTTTGATCTCTTTGATGGCCTTCCAAAACTGTTTCTTCGAAGTTTGACTAAAGTTTGCTGTTGCTGTCCTTCTTCGATTAAGTCCTCTGATAAGGTAAATAAAAATTCCAGTAAGGGTATCTTTTTTTGGGTACGACGTAAGTCATTATATATTACCCAGCTGTTAACAACAGCAATCATCAAAAGTCGATAAAATACTTTTTTCCACCATTTGCATGATTTTCTGCTAAAGTCATACACACCACTCATCTGATCAGCCAGATCCACACCACCCATGATTTCGTTGTAGTATACAATAGCAGTGGGACATGGTATGTCAACTCTCTGCCCAGTCTTGTCTTTTCTCTTCACACAGGTCATATCAGGGGTATGGCAGTTACTCAAAAGAATAACCTGCTTTGTAACTTGCCATTTAATCGCAATAGAGTTTGTTTGATTTAATAAAAACTCGCATTCACCCCTAGACATTTTTCGTTGTTTCGATGAATTTTTTTGGCATGTTTTTTCTTGTAATAATGGCTGTTCCCACAGCTGAATATTGGAGGGAGTCCATCAAACGGACTAATGTAAAAAATCAATCAAAGGCCAGAACTACGTTTGGATTTTGTATAGTTTCACATAATTTTTTTACAACAGTTTCGCCCAAAGTTCCGCTCCTTTCAACGTCGTCCTTGCCGCAATATACATTTGCATCATATGTATATCCTGTTTTGGCATCACATCTAGACCATAATTTTATGCCTCTTTTCACAGGTTTTTGTGGCATATATATTGTATCGGTGAAAATCTTCCTTTGAAGCCCACCATGCTCTCGTCAATACTTTGACTTGTACTGTCGGATCGATATTTCTGAAACGTATATTTGAAGCAAGATATGGTTTCGTAGAGGCTTACATAGAGGCTCTTGTACATAGTAAATCTTACTGGCCCCTTCTGGCTTGACTGGATTATTAAAATAAAGCTTGGATAGTAGAAACAAACACCTGTTTTTGGATATGGCTGATTTGATGGCCTTGTTTCCCAAAGATGGATGCGATAGCCAGTAATAGCGAAGTTTTGGCACCTTATTAACACACATAACTAATGGACAGCCAATAGTAATCATAATCTCCCCTGCATCAGTGAAAGTCGCCTGCTTTTTTTTATTTTCTTTGTAAATTTTGATTCGCTGGTTTGTAGACTCAGCAATAAAAGTAAATAAACTTCGAGGATAAATTTTAGTAAATATGTCCAGCGGGGAGATATTTGCAGCAATTGAAGGATGTATGATACATTGACTTTCATTTGGAATGCTAAGTCTTGGGACATAGGTATTTGTAGGTAATGACCAAATTATATTACCAGTTGTAACAGGTGTTTCAGCCTCTTCATCTGAATTTTCAGCAGAAATAACGCTGTCGTTGAGTTGGGTTAGGTTCTCGTTTGCATCACTTTCAATGTCTCCACTATCTTCGTCTGAAGTATCCGAGGGCTGATACAACTCGTCGGACTCTTCACTATTATGGAATGGGTCTTTTTCTGAGAAAGAGTCTCCATATGGGGATTGCACCTCTTCTCCGGATGACAACACTTCTAAATTTTCAGCAAGATCTTGAAGCTCTGCCCTAGTCAACTTCTTGTTTGACATACTGTAAAATACCATTGGGATATAAATCACCCTATCAGAAAACCCACTGGGACACATATATCCCATAGCCAAATATTACACCCAAAATGGAAAAACCATCAAAAAAACCATCAAAATACTTTGTTATTATATATGCTGAACTTACCTAAACAGATGTTTTAAAAACCACACAAGAACTATCAAATTTGTAAAAAAACAGTGTCAAAAACCAACAACGTGCTCGCTTTTTGGCATTTACAATCAGAATGACCTCCAAAAAGCGTGTCGCTGCCTGTCGAAAAATTGTTAAAACCTTAAAATACCCGCTAATGTTAATTTCCATTAAAAACGGGACAGATAGCGCCCAGCAGATATTATGAAATGTATGTTGGGATATATTTGTCCCATTGGGGCCGCAAGGGTTAAAGAAATTAATTAATTTATTCCAGACAATTCAGAGTTTAATTTAATTAACACTTTTTTGGCAAAAACATTGTTTTTTTCCAGGCAGAGTTAGAAGGACCTAGAAAATGTTTTTTTAATATTTGCATAAAATATTATTTCAGTTGACTTAAAAATTGAAAAAAAACCTTTCCTTTAAGATTTTTTATTATGTATGGTATTTTTTAAAGTTATATGTGCAGTATATACTGCTGATCATCTTAAAATGTTAATTAATAATTTAAATGGATATGAAGGTCTTTAAAATGTTAGATAAAGGTGAAATTATACAGAGTGGCGCTCCAGGAACTGAACCTTAAAACTCAATTTTTATAAAGTTTTTTCTGAACCTTTGCGAAAACTTTTTTCGCCTAATTTGAGTTGACTCCGTGCAGAAATGCACGTGCTAAAAAAAGTAAGGCCAAGAAATTGAAAAAGCATCAGTTTTCCCAAGTCTTATGACAATAATCATGAAATCTAAAGAAGTATATAAGTTGACATCTATGTATTTATGCTTTACTTATTTGGCTTTATCCACACTAATTTTATCAATCCATCTGTAGTACAGATTGAGATCATCATTTCCAATACGACCAAGTATTGCCAGCAGCAGAATAAGATTGTGATTATTTAATTTATTTTTTTTTATTTTCATCTGCATTAAATATCAGCTAAATGTTGTTTTTCTATTTGCACTCCTTTAATAATGTTAGTATCAACAGTTGAAAAGTATTTGTTTAGCACACATTTCCAAATTGTTAGATTGTAGTACTAGGTACTTTATTTATATGCAATACCTAGCATGTCAACTTTTTACTATAAAAGAGTCAAATATACTACTACAAATTAAAATATTGACTATCTGTATTTAAATAGATGCTTCAAAAGTTCCTTTTTCCTACTTGTTTTTCAACCTGTTTCAACCAATAAACTCATCACCTCAATTAATGCAATATGTAACATTTCTTTTATTTAATTCATCTCATGATCACCTTATTAAATAAGTACGTGAACGCGTAATTTTCTTTCCTAAATTTAAATATGTCGGCAAAACCGCTCGATATCCTGTTTATCTTATAAAGCAGGATACTTTTTTTTCACTAAAAAAAGAACTTTAAGAACCGATTGCTTAATTAGGTTATACCCGACGAAATTCCAGCAGCAGTAATTAACTTATCCGATATTCATTTAATGCTAAACCGAATAGCGTTTGTGTGTTGGTCAATTAGATGCAATATTTCGGTATTTTGTACCTTGAGGCTTTTCTTCGTAACAGTGATTCAGTTAGTTACGTATATTTAAGAACTGGTTAGTTCAAGTATATTATGACTTTCCAGAAAATACTTTAAATTTTTATTTCAAGAACTTTGTGTTAATTAATCGTTCTTTGAAATTGAATCATTTTTTTAATATATTATTATAACGGATTATACAGGGTGTTTTGATTTTTAAAATCGAATAAAGATATTAATATTTATCTCGGTATTGTGACATGTTTTGTGCTTATAAGCTTCCTCAGGGCAGGGTAACTAGCAAACCAAAACACTATTAAAAATCGCACTTTGCCTCACAGTGTTTTATATGAAGACTCTTATCTAGGGGGCACTTATAATTATGAAAGTGGCGGATCAGAATTAACTGGGCGATATAATTGGTTTTTATATTGTAGAGTTAGCTATAGAGGATAATCCTCAGCTCATACAGGTCAATGGCGAGACTTTGGAGCAAGTTGAATGCTTTAACTACCTAGGTAGCGTATTTAGTACAAAACTAAACATAGACGACGAAATAGCAAACAGAATTAGCTCTGAATCAAAAGCGTATTGGAGTCTTAAGGATCGAGTGTTTTACAATCATAATCTGAGTCTTAAAACGAAAACGGCAGTATATAGAGCAATAATTGTACCAACGCTATTATATGGCTGCGAATCATGGATCCCATACAGACGACATATAAAGGCTCTTGAACAATTTCAGCAACGGCAACTGCGACAAATGATGAGAATCAGATGGTTTCATAAAGTTTCTAATAATGAGGTTCTGCAAAGATCAAACCGTATAAATATTGACACTATGGTACAAAGGGCAAGAATGAGATGGCTGGGTCATGTATACAGAATGGGCAAACGGCGCTTACCAAAATTTCTTTTGTATGGAGAACTAACAGAAGGTGCAAGGAGGCCGGGAGGCCAATACAAACGCTTCAAAGATGACGTCCACGATGATTTAAAGCTATTGGGAATTGAAAACAACTGGGAAGAGATAGTCAACAATCGTGCCCAATGGAGAAGAGCGACGTCCGTTGCTCCTCAACCGACTAGAAGAATTCAAAGACCGGCTCTGCAGGAATTTCCGTGTGATGTTTGTGACCGGATTTGCAAATCTCGCATAAGATTGTTTAGCCATAGTAAAACTCACCAAAGGCTGTAGCTCTATCTTTAGTTTAGATTTATCTTTTATAATGTAATTATTTTTTACTCGGTAATCGAGCTCGGCAACATATATATATATATATAGGGGTGACAGAAGATCAGAATGAATCTCCTGGATGATCATATTAATTACGATATATCTTAGACGTTTATTTGTAAAAAACACTTCTATGAATTGATCAAGTTGTCTAACGAGTTTCGGAATTTATGTGAGCAGGACCAAAAGAACTTTGTTCCAGGTAGCTAGAAAAGAAGTTTGTTGTACAATAAAAAAATAAGAAAATTATTTAGCAAAAGCATCTAGGGTGCAGGGATCAATGTTTAATAAGCAATCACAAAGCCAGCAGATCACAAGCTATAAAGACAGTTTCTTTCTCAGCAGCCACTATAATCATAAAATGTTGATTTTCAGCCTTTTCGTCATCGACTCCGATTCCGATTTAGAGGACGAAAGTCGGATTTAGAAAACAACTATAGATCACTGACGAAATACTTGAACTCATGGAACAATGAATGTGACATAGTATGATGGTATAGAGAAATAACTAGAAACAAGATCCGGGACGCTAAGGAAAAATGGATGATAGACACATGCAGAGCAATGGAAGAGCTGGAAAGGAAACGCGACATATTCAATATGTACAACAAAATTATGGAAGTTGCTGGCCTATATCTCTTTAAGTATTCATGGTCGAAAATTGAAACTACCATGACTAATGGTTTAAAGGCCCGGTGGTTCAAAAAATAGACCACATTTTGATGTTGCTTTGCAATGCGCTGCCGAAGCACAAAATTTAAACCACCTATTGGAGCTCGCTCCGTGGACATTTTAACGTTTTTTTTTTACGTTGGCAATTAGAGTTCTTATTCGGTGGATAGCAGCATTGATGAAACACCTGTTACGAATTTGAGGTTAAAATAAACAAAAGTTAATTATCTGTGTCTAAATTGATAAATACTATTAGATTCTGCAAAAAGTGATAGCTTTCATCATTCCAGTAAGTATAGATATTTAATTTACATATATTTATTAGTATGTTGTAAAAAAAAACATTGTTTTCATGTGGTCTTTTTTTACTACCACCGCTCCACTTAGAATATTGAGTTTCACTAATTATAAAATACCTATACAATATTTTCTTGCAGGTATAGAGCCATTGCCATTTAAGACGGTAGGAGGTTTGACTTACGATGAAGTCAACACACAAATCGACACATTTTATGTCGATACACTGCCTGCGGGTCTGAGTCAGAAATTGATATGGACTTTTCCGATATAGAGGACGAAACTTTAGTTCCTACAGTTATTACAGATATGAAAGAAGATTTGCCGATTTCTGAGGAGGAAGATCCAAGTGATAATATCCCCCTTTTCGAACTACAATAATAGTGGTCAAAAGGTAAAATTCCTGTTTAGTCTAATGTTCATAGACCTGATCCTCTTCCTCAATTTACCGAACCTTCTGGAATTCCTCAAAGACATTAATGATCCAACACCGTATATGATTTTTGAACTGTTTATTACTAAGGAATTTATTGATACTTTAGTGTTTCAAACAAATCTTTATGCCGAGCAGGAAAAACTTTCAACTGGGAAAAGCTATGTCCCTACAAATCAGTGTGAAATTAATGCTTTTCTGGGGATAAATTTGTTAATGGGTATCAAACGTAGTCCCAGCTATAAGGATTGTTGGTCAACTGCTCCCGAACTGCATGTTGCTTTTATCAGATCAGTAATGACCCAAAAAAATTTGGACGGCTCTTGAGTCATCTCCATCTGAATAATAATTCTTTGATGCCTCCAAAATCTTCCCCAGATTATGATAAGCTCTATAAAATTCGCCCTATGCTAGAACTGTTGACTCATAACTTTGAAAAATTCCTAATTCCTAATCAATGATTAAATTTAAGAGTCGTAGTAGCCTTAAGCAGTACATGCCAAAAAAACCAATCAAAAGGGGGTATAAGATGTGGATGTTCGCTGATAAATCTGGTTATTGCCTAAAATTTGATTTGTACACTGGAAAATCATCTACTGGTGAGATAGAAAAGTGCCTTGGTTCAAGAGTCGTTACAAATTTGATCAAAGACTTAGAAAATAAAGACCATGTGTTATATGTTGATAATTTTTTTACTAGCATCGATCTATTTCAACAATTGAAAGAAAGAAAAATCCATGCTGTTGGAACCGTAAATGTTAATCGTCGTCATATCCCAAAATTTAAATCAGCCAAGAATTTTAAACGCGGTGATGTGCAATGGTTTACAAGCAGTACCGGATTGTTAGCTGCAAAATGGAAAGACCGTCGATGTGTTCACATGTTATCAAATTTATTAATAGGAGCAGTAAAAAGAAAAGAAAGAAGTAGACAAATTACTGAAATTCCATGTCCTCAATCTATAATCGATTACAATTCTAATATGAATGGAGTCGACCTATTTGACCAAAGACTTTCTAACTACAAGATTGACCGTCGCAGTAAAAAGTCGTGGCATCGAATATTTTTTTACTTATTAGATGCATCAATTGTAAATTCCAATATTATTTATAATAGGTTGGAGTTACCAAAAATGTCTGCTGAAGATTTTAGACGAAGTGTCATAAACGGTTTAATCTCAGAAAAGCTTGTAAATCGAAAGAGAAATTTGCTTGCACCATCAGATGTTGAAATAAATAAATACAAACCTTACGTACCCTTAGAGATAAGACAGCAGTTATCTGCTCATCAACCTACAAGAAGTAGATGCGCGCTTTGTAGCACTAAGGCTAACCCAGTAAGGACGGATTGGGTATGTTCCATATGTAAAGTTCCTTTGTGCTTGGGAAAACGTAAAGAGTGTTTCCAAAGTTATGATGCAACTTAATTTTTAGTACCCAAGTTTGTATGAGTTTTTAAATAAATTTGTTATCTTACTCTTAGTTTTTTTATTTTGTGTCGCGGTGTGATCCACCGAATTATTCAAATTTAACAAAAAACTGATTGGCAGATTTTCATTTTTTTATTATTACTAATGTATTAAATTACTACAATTTTACAAAAAATAAAAAAATTCATAAAAAAAAATATTTTGGCTCCACTAGGTATTTTTTTACCAACTAAATTAGGTGCCGCTAAGAGATTTCCAAAAAAAAAATTACTGATATGCTGGTTGATAATACAAGACTTGTATTATCAACTTGTAGTAATACAATGAATGAGGAACATGAAGTTTTTAAAGCCTGGATTGGATAGAGCTATTTGACGACAACACATCAGATCAACCAGACACAACTGATAGCATAGTAGGTCCAGAAATCCTAAAGTTCCATATAGCATAAACTCTGCTATAGCATAAAATCTAAAAAAGTAACGAGATGAATTCTAGTGGAACTTTTGAAAATGATTTAAGAAGACAACATCGGATCTTAGTTAAACTATTCAATACAGTGTACACCACTGGGCAAATACTAAAAGACTGGCTGAAATTCGTGTTTATAATATTGCCCAAAAAACAAGGCGCAAATGCAAGTCAAGAAAAAAGTCTAAACATAAATAGCACTAAATCTAAGTTTATGGTTTTCAGTCGTCAGCTGTATAATGATGCTGCACTACAAATAAATAGTTAAAGCATTAAAAGGGTTCCATGTTCACAAATCTTGGTTGTTGCATTGCAGAGCATCTCGACCCAGATAAAGAAGTCAAGAGAAGAATCGAATCTGCTGCCATAATAATCTAAATTTAAAACTTCGCCAGAAAATAATAAAGTGCTACATACGGTAGCAGTATAGTGTTGTATGATCCAGAGATTTGGACTTTAAAAGCAGCAATCGTTAAACATATTGAAGCATTTTAAATGGGGCTACATAAACTTATGCTTCGAATCCGATGGGTAGCCATGCAGACAAATGAAGCGGTTTTAAATAGAGGAAGAGCCATTCGCAAACTACTAACAACAATTCAATGCCGACATCATCTCTCTAGATCAGGGGTGATGGATACCTTATCCTTCAACTTATAACATAGAACAAGATAGAAGGCCATAGATGAGTCAAAAGAAGACAAGCCTCGTGGTTAAGTAATTACAGAGAGGTTGTCTTATTACGTATTATTATTAAAAGTTAAATAATTTACTGATTTAAACAAATCATCAGAATTTGTATCAACTATTACACAACTATCACTGTTTATGATGGTACCAGTTTCAAAAATGCCCAGGATCCTTCAATATGATTCTTAGAGTGAGGATCTATCTTCAGATCCTAATAGACAAATGTCTTTTTGGACAATATGCTAGCAAATATAATGATAACTAGTTATGTTTAATATTTATTTCTTAGATCTGACAGAAATTAAGGATAGAAGAAGAAAAGAAGATAAACAATAATTTCAGTTAGGCTTAGGCTATGTGATAATTATATTAGATTATTGTATCCGTAGTAAAAGTAATAATAATTCTGTTTCGTCCCCTTCAAGTGATTATCCAGATAGTATAAATCAATCATCCATTAAAATTCTAGTGTTTGAATACAACTATTCAGTAAATATGCAGAAGTGGATAGCGGGTTAACACTTTTAGATATTATATTATACTGGACACCATCTACAGGCTATTTGATACATTACTAGAAAAGCAAGCCCATTAAACGATCGTTCCCAAAAGATCGACGGAAATGGCCATTTATAGTGCAATACAATATATTATGGAGAATCTTGAGAGAAAGGCCAGTGTAACTGGACTGTATTTCGATTTGTCTAAGGCGTTTGACACGGTTGACCATTCTTTACTGCTGGACATCCTGGAACGGTATGGCATCAGGGGTGCAGCATCTAAGTTACTCAGTTCATATCTAGAGCAAAGAGAACAAATAGTTTGTGTGACACATTCCGGCTCACCAACGTTTTCCCGTCCCCAAATTATAGGAAGAGGTGTGCCTCAGGGCTCAAACTGGGACCTGTGCTCTTCCTATTATATGTCAATGGATTGCCTGAGCTGTTCTCTTCTGATATGATTTGTCAATTCGCCGACGACACATCAGTTATAGTTGCCAGGAAGACAGTGGCAGATCTTTCACGGGGCTGCTCATCCGCAGTGGAGCGCATGAGGACCTGGTGTCTGGACAGTAAGTTGTCTTTGAACTCTGGTAAAACGGGGTTGATTAATTTTTCGAAGGCCAATATTGTCTCAGAATCTCTACTCGTGTGGTCTGGTGGGCAGTCAATTCCTGTAGCCAATAGTATTAAATTCTAAGGAATACACATTGACCCCAATTTAAATTGGGAGAAACATATTAAAAACCTTTATTCCAGATTAGCTAGCTTGTGCGGATTGATTAGAAGATTAAGGGATGTAGTGTCTGAGGTATCTCTTCGCCTATTTTATTTCGGACAGGTACAGTCGATCTTACAATATGGTATCTGTTTCTGGGGATCAGCAAGAGGAGCTCTAGATATATTTAGAATGCAAAAGCGTATCATTCGTTGTTTATTGGGCATGACCTACAGAACTTCCTGTAGACCTTACTTCTGCAAACTAAAAATACTCACCCTTCCCTCCTTATACTTTTCTTCCTTGGTGTTATTTGTGAAGAGACACAATCATTTGTTTGTTGAGAATAGGGCAATGTACGCTGAGGATGTGACTATGATTACACGACATAGAAGCGATCTCCGCATTCCATTGCATAATTCAGCTTACTACGAAAGAGGTTCTCATTATATAGCCATCAGGGCTTATAGAATGCTACCTGCTGATATTAGAAGCATTGAATCTACAGTCCAATTTAAAAAAGCTGTTTACCACTGGTTGCAGATTAAATGTTTTTATAATTTTACTTTTGGATAATAATTTTAACTTGTGTTAGATATTTAGAATATTTATTTTAAATTTTGTTATTTTGTTTACATAAGTATATTGCCTCTATGAATTCTAGATAAGAAAAATTAATGTACCATATGGGAGCTAGATCCTCCTTTGTACGACGTTGCTTTGTCGTCCTGTATACGATTTTGTTGGCAAATAAAGGGTATTATTATAAACCAAGTATATTATTATATTATTCCAAATACTACGTTTTTAGAAAT
Source organism: Anthonomus grandis grandis (assembly GCF_022605725.1). Taxonomy (NCBI): domain Eukaryota; kingdom Metazoa; phylum Arthropoda; class Insecta; order Coleoptera; family Curculionidae; genus Anthonomus; species Anthonomus grandis. The sequence goes on along the minus strand of NC_065561.1, from coordinate 13,283,414 downwards.
TTGAAAAAATTCATAAGAATTCCATTGATTTGTTTGAATAAAAAAGTTTTGAATTAATATACTGTAACGATATTGGCAACGCCGCGAAGATATCAGCTGTTTTTCATCATTCCCATATTACCGAGGTGATACAAGCGTGCAAACCGCACGACATCTCTGAAGACACGTGGAAGGTTAGCGAATCTTCCGGAACCATGGTCAGCCTAGTATATAAGGAGCCCTCCAAAGGGCCAGTGCAAGTCGGAATATTGGCGCGACTTTTAAATCGACATAAATAGTAGTAAATTAATATTTCTGGTAGTCTGAAGTGATTGTGTTTAGTAGTACCTAGAAAATAAATCAGTTGACTATTTTTGTGCATCGAGTATTTTAATTCGCACGTAACGAAGGGGTAAAAACGTTACAATATAGATAGCTTTTAAATATTTGTATTGGGTATATGGGTATTAGTATTGATACTGTTTTTTTTAATTCTTGCTCATCACGACTTTAATATAAAACAGCTGTCCAATAATCTATAAACATTTAAAAGGCCCTCACTGCGGCGCACTAAAAGGTCAATTTATTAAATTAGTAGCACCATCCTCATCGCACAGACCAGACGACCAACTAAACTTATTACGGTTTAATAACCTAAAATGTACTTATAATTTAAAGGGCATTATAAACTAAATTATCTTTCATGCTACAAACATTATCGTCCATAAAGCCTAATTATTCATATAGGCTTAAGGTAAACTTAATTAGTTATTTAGAATCTATATTACATTTATGGATGTAGTTGCACTTCGGTTTTTTACGCTTAGTTACAAAAGAATTCAGAATCAATTTACATAAATTGCATATTATTTATATCAATTTAGTTGTTCACAGATTTACATTAAAATCTCCACGGTTTATGTAACTTGAATTGAATTGGTTGCAATCATAATGAAAATTTCCAGTATGTTTTTTTGTTTCACTCTTTCATTTAATTTTCTGGTTGCACTGCCCTGAAGAAGCAGAAACACCTGTATAAGAATACCTATAAAGAATAATAAAAATAAATCAAATGTATCGGTTGTAGATACATTTTGGCATTGATACTCTGGATCAGAATCTTCTTTCGATCAATTCTGGGCTCTCCTTTGTTTTGGCTATATGTAAATAAATTTCCCTAGAAGTTTATTTATGGTCTAGTCTGTCAGTAAGTGGATGATACATCTAATGTGAAAGCTAAAACAGTCAATAATCGAGTGTTTTGAAGCTGATACTAAAGCGGCAAGTTGATATGAAAGGAATTTCCTAAGGATAAACCACAGATGTAAATAGCTCCGCACCTTGTGTAATAATTGGAAATCTATCAAATATTGGGATAATAAGAGCTTGCTTTAATTGGGACGGGAAACAAACTTCTTTAATACGTTCACAAGTTTATTAGGCTGGTCAGTGAAGAAGAGATTTAACTTTTTATAGACTTTAAAATTTTGACATTTAGCCCAAAGATGTCCGTGTTTTTATTTTTTAAATTGGAAATTGTGTCACGAACCTTAATCAAAGCATTATCAGAGAATGAAAAGGCACAGTGTTTGGTATAGGAATTCGGAACAAACCTGAACAGTGTTAAATTACAGAACAGATTAGATAAAAGGTAGAGAATTGCCGAGGAGTGTATGAAATAGTCGTTATTCTGGATTTAAGCAGTCCTAATTGCGTTACTGTACTGACAGGACTATTTATCTCCTGTGGGTATCAACACTTAACCTAGAAATCACAAATTGTAAATTAAAATTCGGACTAACATGATGACGACTGAAATGTGCAGAGGTGCCGTCAATAAAGTTAAAATAACCTTGTTAATAGCTAAGGTCTAAAACGGATCATACAACGGAAGAAGAAGATAAAGTAAATGTCAAATAAATGCCAGATCTTTATGCACTAGTGCGCAAAGTGAATTAAAAAATAAACTTTATAAATCCTGAAGAGTGCCTGCTTAAAGTAAGTCCTTTATACAAGGTAGTAGAAAATTACATAAGGACATTCTAGGAATATGACTATTCTTTAGTGTAATAGAGCGAGTATGTTTTGACTTTTAAATGCATTAACACTGCTTACAGATGATGGCACAGATGGCGTTCTGTTCCCCATACTTAATGTCGTAAAAACGATCAATTACAATATTACAGCTGGTGATAATTTTATGTTTCTTTGTTTGTTCTTTTTTTGGTTGCGTTTCAACGTTTACGCAATAAAATGGCTCCCCTTAAGTAACGATAATCCGTAGGCCGTACGAAAATAAACCATCTGTTTATAAAAAGTTGTAAATATCACTCTTTGGAAAAATGTTAATTTGACATTAAAGGCGTCAATATCATTCCTCATTCAAGCCCACCAGGTCCGACCCACGGCCATTTTAAAGTCCACTTCGATGGGTCAATTATTTCTAAGCCCATGTAAATTTTACTATTAAATCTTAAAAATATCGATAACTAATTAAATCAATCGGACATAGTTACGTTAGAGTTGTAATTAATTCGTGAGCGCAGGTGTATAGGAATGTAAGGCATAACTGAACGCGTTACGTGGGATTTTAAGACCATAAGTGAAATTTTTCTTACAAGTTCAACAGGACTCATGCATCTGTTTGTTATGCTCTACCTACATGTTTATTTTCTGGTTATGGTTGGCATAAGTTAATGATATAGCTATTAATTGGGACTTTTACGTGACCAAAAGGTGTCCTAAGTAAATAATGTTTTCTATTTGTTGAATTGCCAAATTTTTAATGATGTATTCAGTTGGCTCAGAAATATATTTAGAAGTATCACTTTCATCAATATCTGATAAGTAAATATGAAGATAAATAGCCGTAAGGTAAAAAATGTATTATTAAATATTCATCTGTTAGCTACCATTAATGAAATTCATTCATAAAAATAATCTTTGACATTTTTCATGTTACCTTTCTTCTCTTTTATCTTTCTATGTAATTATTTTACCCACTCATTAAGTACTTATTCAATATAAAATTAATACAATAGCAGCAGATTATTGAATGGAAGCAATTCCTGGCTAAAAATACTACGACATATTTTTGGCTATTAACTTTGCACCATAAATACCTAATTGATTGATTATCTAAGAATCTTCAAGATACTTGACCAGACTTTAACCATTTAAGATAGATCTTCCTCTCACAATTTTTTTTTCTGTTGTTTTTATCGGGGTGTGAGTACTACAGAAGAATTAGACCTATTCTAAAAACCCATAAATATCAGGCATTATATCACTTGCTGTACTCGTCATCCAATACAGTTTTGGCATTATTAAATGGACTCAATCTGAAATTAGAAAATTTGATAAGATAATCAATCGATTATATCTACTAAGAGAGAACGGAGGAAAAGGGCTAGTAAGAATAGAGACCAGTTACACTATTTCTATTCAAGGACTTCAGCAAAAAGCAAAGATAAGTATATTGGGATGGTGTACAGTCAGATTGAAAAGATTAAAGAATCAAGTTAAAGAGTTGAAATTGGAATAAAAATAGTAAATTCTTTTAAAGAAACGATGAAAAACAAAAACAAGAGTAAATGACTAGATGGAAAGGAAAATAATTACAGGGACAAGTAATAAAGGATGCTGAGGAATACACCATTAATACAGAACAATCATAAAAGTGGGTAATTAATGCAAATTTAAAAGCAGAGACAGACGCATTGATAACAGCGTATCAGGAGCAAGCTACTAAAAAACCAGGAGCTAGTGCAACTAACTACATGAGGGCTAGAATTTTAACAATCGGCTTTGACCCTAGTTGAAGGCTTTGCGTAAAGACAGTTAAACCACCCATCTCCAATACCGTCGCATCACTGGAATAATTATTAAAAATAAAAAGATAAAAACTTGTTAACTAATAAATTCATTGATCCCATTTGATTATAACATGGTTCAAAAAGAAGCAGAAAACCTACTTACATACAAAAACTTGCTAATTGAAGTTTAGAGATTTTTGCATACGCAGACTACAGTCGTTCCAATTGTGATCGGTGAAACAGAATTGATTTATAAAAAAGGTCATCACAAATATTCCGGATAAACATAACCTCTAGGCACTACAAAGATGCGTTGCATTGAGCACTGCACATAAAGTGCGTTAATTACTCAGGACGCACCAAACATGGAATAATCAGTTCCAACGAAACACCAACACCATAGTTAAAAACTATGTGAAAAAGGAAAGAATAATAATAATAATAATAATAATTAAGATACCATCCAACATATTATCAGGGGCTACTAGATTTTGCTGCCACTGAATATCTAGAAAGACATTATATGGTAGGTAAGATTCTATATAATGTCTCTTCAGATAATAAGCCTGATCTCATACTAGTTAATTAATTGACAAAAGAAACAATATTATTCATGTATACAATTTTGAAATTTCAAGTGAGAAGACAATGAAGAATAAAAAGTGTCCAAACAGTTCCTATAATTATGTTTACCACAAGTGTAATCCCATAGGATTTAGAGAGGATCAAATGAATAGGTCTCAGTAAATATCTATACAGGAGCATATAAAAGATACTAAACAAATATGTGAGATATATTCCAGCTGCCCTAACATAGGAACGTTCTCTCAGAACTCAATCCTTCTGATATCCTTTGTATCTGGGATAAGTAGATGTTCCCTTTTAAAGAGCCCGATGGTAAATGATATATATATAAAGAGTCAGTGCCTTTCTAAATCTAATTACGTTATCAATAATCTTTTAATTTCTGGACAGTAGTGACCGATTTTCTTTGAGTGCCATGTAATGACAACCCTTTTCATAAAGTGTTAACTTAATGCAGTTAACAGCTAATGGTTCCTGCTTTTGAGAATGCAACAACCCTGTTTTTGTATGGCTCATCCTTAGCAAATTCTTCTCACATCAACTTCCCGGTTTAGTAACTCGGCTATTGACTATTTAGCTATTACAATAGATGTATCATCTGCTTACTGACAGACTAGACCGTAAATAAACTTGAAGGGAAGGTTTCTAACATATGGAGAACGCAGAATTGATCGAAAGAAGATTCTGGTCCAGAGTATCAATGTCAAAATGTATTGATTGTATTTGATTACTTTTAACATTCTTTTTATTATTCTCTATCTATAAGATTATTCTTTATAATTTCAAAGGAAGAAAGCTGACATGGAAAGTGAAATAGCAAAAGGATAGATTTATCGGGATACTCAGTAAGACGGGAAAAACAAGAAAAAATTAAAGATACTGCCTCTCGACATGCGTTTCTGCTTTTACAGGGCAGTGCAACCAGGGCAAGTAACCAAAGGAAAGAATAAAGAAAAAAACAGGAAAAACTAGTAAAGACATTTTTATTATAATTGCAACATGGGGTTATTCATAAAAACTAATCAATTAATGAGTTTCTAATATATTTTTGCCAATTAAAAAAAAGTCCGAAAATTTATAATTTTAAATATTCTGGCTTAAAAATCGTGGTTTTATTAATGGTTTCGTGCCTTGCGTATCCGGAAAATTGATCTTTCCGTGAAAAAATCCCGTGGAATTATAAAAAGGTAAAACAAGATATGAAAAGGTGACCTATTACTTCTTTTCGGCATATTCTGATAATATGAATAATGATAGTTTATTACATTATAAAGAAATATTCATCGAATATACTGGTAACTTGAAAAAATCCTCTGGCCTACTATAAAAATCCGGATTTAAGACCATTCTCAGTTAATTAAATACCAATTTATTGTGGCATAAATAAGGCAGGATATATTGTCATTCTTCGTGTAAATGAAAGGACAGATCGAGCTTTCAAGAACGAATAAACTAAAAAGAAACGAGGAAAATAAATGCCTATTAGAACTAGTTAAAGTCAGTCATTAAGTGCCGTAAACGCATGAATCAATTTATTTGTATGGATCTTTCGATGTTGATGTATTTTAATGGCAGCACGTGAAGTAGAGCCCTTTTCTCTACCCACGATTTATTTGCTTTTCTATTTTAGTTTTGTTTGTGAAAGTTATAATTAGTAATTTTGTTTATTTCCCCCAACAATCTGGTATTAGGATATTAACCGATGCGATAAAATGACTCAGTGGCTTATAAAACCAATGACCGATCTCTTTTCTTGAAAATTTGCTGTATCATTGCTACCTGTAACTGTACCTTTTTTTAAGGCACTAATTTCAGTATATAACAAATGGGTATTTAATCTATACAAACTCTATTAAAAAAAAATCTTTTTATATCCCTTTGTCTCAAAAGGAGGTAAAAGTTAACAACCTAAGTAATAATATGGCAGCCACTGGCGTAAGATGAAACTAACAAGCATAACATGATCCTTAAAGATACATAAACACAATAAGATATGCATCACATGTGTATTGTCGTGCATTTTTTCTGCTCACTACACTTTTGTTGTTTGTGCTTACAACTCGAGGATCCTGTTACGGCTTTTAGAAGTCAAGGCCCATCAGGTCGAGTTACTTACATTTTTACTGAAACTGTAATACTAGTTTAGTTAAAATAAGGGAAAATAGTATAAATACTATTTTTCTTCAATCCTATCAAGTACATCGTACATCGAAATTTAGAAAATGTATCTAGCAGAAAAAATCTATTATTTAAAATATATTTTTAGGCTTAGGCAAATAAAAGAGGTATGTGAATTATATCTTAAGGCCACATTAATATTAAAATATTGTTGAAGCTGAAAACTATGGGATTGCTACATCTCTTATATTGGACAGCAATTTAGCAAATACAAGTTTAAGAAACCAAGTTGTTTACATATTGAAAATTTATTGCATTGTTTAAGAGGAAATTTAATTTCTGAAGTATAAATTTAGAAGAGAAACGAATTTGCTATTTACTATATAATTCCCAAAATAGTGGAAAATTGCGAACGTTGTGCCCATTGCGAATTAATGTAAATAACCCATGATTTTTGTTTGATTATCATGATTTTTGACGTTTTAGGCTCCTTCCATTTCTGTCGAAGTTATCGGAAAAGAATTGATTCTGAGCAAATTAGGCTTTCTAAAATCAGGCTTTAGACTTTTACATAGTACTACTACGACCCTTGTCAAAGTAACTGATGATATTATGACATTCTATGATCAAAATAAGCGGATGTGTTCGCTACTTCTTGATTACAGTAAGGCGTTTGATAATGTAAATCATGAGCTCTTATACTTAAAACTTAAATATTTTGGTTTTAGACAGGGTACTTCAAATTTACTTAGAGGCTATTTATCCAGTAGACAACAGAAGGTGTGTTTTAATGACATTTCATCAACGGCCATATTTATTAAGCATGGTGTATGTATTCTTGAGCGCCTTTTTTTGTATTTATACCTTTCAGATTTTTTTCATGAATGGTCATCAATATGCTGATGATCTCCAGCTTTATTATTATTTTGCCTATCAAAATGCTCACATATCTGAATCACGTATCAACGACGATCTTAAAGTAGGTTATGGAATATCATTGTCACACTGTTTAATATTAAATCGTAATAAAACACAATTTCTTGTATTTAGAAGCTTCTCAAAGGAGCTATCAAATTCTTTTATTCTACCAGAAATAATCCTTCAACTACTTGCAATAACTTAGGTGCCTATTTATTTTAATAAAAATTTAAGATTTTAAAAATATATATCGCTAATTCTCCATAAAAAGTTTCATAAAATTAAGAACACTTTATATTGATAGAAGGTTGTTATCGATTCGAACTAAATTAAAAATGTCTGATTGTCTCATTTAATAATTTTTGTCTTATTGTGATTTAGATTTTCTTATGGACTACGTAAATTTCATCATGTTTCAGAATGACTATAATGACTCCGGATGGCTAAAAATTTAAAAAAAAAAAATTTATCTGAGGAGTGGACGTGATCTGAAAATTTCTAGTCTCCACTACTGGCAATATCCGAAAAATCAATGGTGTGAATCTTACTATGGTATAATAAAGGTAAAAGGTGTTTCCATTAGAGGGCAAGATTCAAATTGCGCGCCATGTTTGACAGTCATAAAGTCACGTGACAGATGAGAGTTAGTAAACATGGAGCATTAGACGTCCTGATTGTCAAAAATTATTATCAAAATGGTGAAAGTTTAATTACCACTATTTGTAAAGTGCGTCCAATATTCGGTCGAAATAACGCTCCTAATTCATTAACTGTGAAAAGAATAATAAAAAATTTGAAAGTACTGGTGATGTGAAAGATACGATATGCGCTCGTAGGGGTCGCTCACAACAAAACAAACGGAAGTTCGAGAGAGTATAACAAAAAGGTGAAATACGTCATTTGTCTTTTTTTATCAATTGCACCATCATTTGTAAGCCAAAAATAAATGGTATCTTTGGAAAAACCACGAACCTATGGCAATTGGTGGCATTTCTTTAAAATATTCAATATTTCGAGAAACAAGAAAGTAAAGATACAATAATTTTTTTTATATTGACTCTGAATCGTTGATTTTTTATATTGACTCTGATCGTGGCATGCCACACAATCAGGTTTTTAAAAAGGTCACAATTGTGCAACGACTCTTCTTAATATAACGGATGCCATTTTTAGATTTATTGATAAGAGCAATTCTACTCGATTCCAAGGCATTTGATACCATAAATCATGATGCTATTGCTAGTCTTGAAATATCTTGGGGTTCATCAAAATTCAATCAGATTAATTAAAAATTATCTTAGGAATAGCTAGCAAAGGGTGGTTTTGAATGCCATTAAGTCATGTGCATTAATTCAGGTGGCCCTCAAGGATTGATTTAGAAACCTTTTGTTTATTCTATATGCTACCAAATATTATAAATTTTTAAAATAGTGCAAAACATAAGAGTATGCCGTTGACACTCAAATTTATTATTTATTTTCTGCCTCCCCTACTGGATAAATAAACTATGCAAAATTTCTAAAGACCATGCCCTCCACTTCAACCCAAGTAAATCCTTTGAAATATTGTTTGGTAGACCTATTAATGTAAAACATCTGACTGAAAGAGTTGTTGTAAAGATTGGAGATAATATTCTCCCTTGAAGAATGGAGGGCAATAATTTAGGGCTTATTTTAAACAACGAATTAAGGCTTGAAAAGCTGTATAGGAAATTTATGACCAGTTATTGGACATTTAAGGATTTTACAAAGTTTGAAATTACACAAAAAAAATATTTTTTTACTTAGAGACTTGAGTGATTGCTAGTTTGGATCGAAAATATATTGGATTTATACACTACTCGTAGTATTGACAAGATTAAGATAAAGGAGTAATTATTTTTTACAAAAAAAAATCTGGGACTATGTCAAAAATCTTAGTTATTGGACAAAATTTCTAGTTTTTGGACACACTGAAAGCAGTTATTGGACAATTAAAAAACGATACGCAAGGTGCGTCCTTTTAATTTCTTATTTAGGTAAAAACGCGTTAAACTCAGTTTTTTAGTCTACAAACATGTAATATAGGCAAATTCCATTATTAATCATTATTAAAAATGTTTATATTCATTTTTATATAAAGCAAAAAGTTTATCCACTTCTTGATCCTCGTCCTCATCATTTTGTTTGTCTGCGTTTAATTCACTTCATCAGATCATCGCCGACTAGTTGCTCACTATAAAATTGATTATTTTCGTATATTCCCTCATTTTCTGTTTGATTTTGGTCAATTAAAATATTCTCCGACATGTCAGTCGGACATGTTACTTCCTCCGAGTCGATAGCTTTTACCATTTCATCTTCTTCTTCTTCTTCTAGATAATTTATATTTGCCATGCTCGCCAGATCCTTAAATCTTCGTTCGCCAATGAAGACATTTTGTTCTGTTTCTAAATCCTCAAAATTCTCCTCACTATTAATATCTTCATCATTTTCTTCTTGGTAGCAGTTATGACATAAGAATAAACCGTTATCATCTACATCGGGGACATGCTCCTTATGTTTTTTTGTGATACATATGTTATGAAACTTTTTATGGCAAATATTACATGTCCAATGTTTACTTTTGGCTATGCGTTTCTTACAGACCGAGCAGACGGCATTTTGTTTATTTTCGGTTGATTTACAAACTTTTTTATTTTTAGGTTAGGTTTAGTTGCAGCTTTTTTTTCCCTTTTACGTTTTTTTTCAATCTTTTTATTTTCTTCCTCCAACTTTTTAGCCTCAAAATTTTCCTGGTAGGCTCGTGAAGTTATAGCAAAAGATACACGTTCAGCTTGGCGCTTATTTTTGCGCCCAGGCTTATCAGGAATTTTAAGGAAGTCACTAATACATTTATCTATTGGTGAAAAGCTAGGTGTCTTATTCTTCGAATCGGTACCTATTTGTTCGTTTGAAGGCGCAATTATCCCAATGTCGGGAAAAATGGTTCGTGTTGAATCATTATCTTTCGTAATAAGTACATTAGAAATTACATGAACTTTCTTACTGTTTGAAGCTTGATCTGAAATCGAATCAATTTCTCCATTGAAAGTTTGATTTTCCTGCCTAGATTCCTCATTTTTTTCAGTGTCATTTTTAAAGTTATTTGGTTCATTCGTTGAAGTTCAATTCTCTGGCATTAGGTTTCCTGAAGAAACTCCACATCCTATAGAGGGCTAAAACTCTTTGATGAGAATGGCGTCATATGATTCGAATTTAGTAATAAGGTCAACCCCAACAAAATTACTAAAAGTCTCTTCATCCATCATTACAGGAGCAGATATCGTTTCCTAAATATCAAATAAAATAATATGAGAAAAAAACGGAAGTAAGAGAGTAGAAATAAGCGTCTCTGTTTTAACTGCGTCTGTCACCAACTTTTCTAATAAGGGAGCAAAAGAGATTTTATTTAAAACTTGTCCTGGATTTTGCTCATAATAATTTCTAACAGCTTTTTTCCAGCCCATCTTTATTGGTCTAAATACCGCAACATCACAAGACTGCAATAGTCGAGTTGCATTAGGATAAAGGGCAAATACTTCTATTTGTAGGTCATTGCAGAGAATACTTAGACCATATGTTAAGTGGGACTTATGCCCATCCAAGAATAATACAACTGGAAACTGAATATTGTTTTCAACTAAGTATGGATGGAATATATTTTTAATATAATCATAAAAAGTATCTGATGTCATCCATCCATTATTGGATCGCCCGATTCCCCAATTTGGATTCACTGTGATATATTATCATTGGTGGAGCTGTCATTCCTGAAGCCGAAAAGGAGAACATAACAGTAATATTTTCTTTCTGTGATCCTTTATCTATTGAGTACACGTTTTTAACACCTTTTTCAGCGAAAACTTTTCCAGTGCTAGGACAAATCTGAAAACCTGTTTCGTCCCTATTAAAGATTCGGGAAGGATTATTCATATTAATATTTTTTATCGTCAGGTAATCTTGAATTTCTCTAAACCATTTCCTTATATCTTTTTCAGAGACACAAGCCTTTGCGTTGCTAACTGCTTCACTGGTTCTTTGCACGATTGTCGGATTTCTCCGTAGGAAAGCCTAAAAAAGCCGCCAATGAAAACTTAAATAAATTTTAAAAAAAGTCCTAAATAAACATAATTTTTTTTTAAATACATTTACCTTAAACCAACAGTCGCCGGGTCTGTTATTGTTAAACGGATTTGGTCGTGAATTTTCGATTAGAAACTGTTGAACACTGTTGAGAATATCTTCTTTTTTTCTTGGAAATCCTTTATTTGCTAACTCTTCTATCCACCTGTAAGAATAATCACGTATGGATTTACTATATTCATACGGTTAGATGGTACATATTTAACCTACTTTACAAGCTGTTGTTCTTCTTTTAAGGTCAATATAGGTGATGGGCCGCTTTCCCTGGTCATACGTTTCCTTATGACCAGGGTTTTTGAGTTTAAATTCCAAGATGGACTTTGGAACGCCATATTTTTTAGCCGCCGCCCTTAATCCCAGTTTATTATTCTTAACCTCGTTAATTGCAGTGTCCATAGAACTGGTATCATATTGATCCTTTTTAGGTATTCTAGCAATACCTAAATACAAAAGTTGTAGCTATTGGACAGACCAGTACCATTTATTGGACAATGTCCAATAACTGCTTGACAAAAGAATATTTCAGGCAAACCTATATTAAATTAACCGGAATGAAAGATTTGAATTTTCAGCGAAATAACCAAAAATAACCGACAAATTCAGTTATTGGACAAAAGTCCAATAATTGAAAAAAGACGGTTACTCATTTCAGTTATTGGACACCCCTTATATTCTAACCTAACTAATAATACCTTCTGTCATGAGCCTTTATATTCTTACCTTAATTAGGTCCTCAGGTATTACGAATATCCTAGACAAAATAACCACACTTTTGCACAATTAAAATAAAAAACTTACCTACACTGTATTTCTAAAGAAAACGATAAGTTAAGGCTCCGCTTTGTTGATGTCCAATTGATGACCAAAGACTAATAAGATTTGGCGCCAAAACATGCCGATACTACAGAGGAAAAAAATAAACAGATCGGAGATATTTAAATGGCGCCATCTATATTATTATCGATGAGATATTAGAATTATGAATCTTGTTTTTATTTGTTTAAATGAATATGTCCAATAACTGCAACATGTCCAGTAACTGGGTAGTTTACCCTATAGGGAATCTATATGCTTTATAAAATTTTGAACATTTTCATAATCAAAAAAATTAAAAAAATTTATGCGAAGTAATGGTTTCCTCTGTTTTTAATCATTTGACTGTACAGTATTGTGAGAAAATAAAACAAGTTCAAAACTATTGTCTAAGATTTTTTTATGCTATTCATATAGACAACCAGTAAGTCATAAACTGGAGGCCAACGGGTGGGTAAATATGAAACAGAGACATTTCATTCACAGATGTGTATTTTATAATAAAATAATAAAGGTAAAGTCTCTTCACTATTTGTTTCAAAAAATCACATTCAGCATGGATTTTAACGTACTTAAAATTTGCGATTCAATGGTGTCAATATACCTATACTGTATACATCAATCCGCAAAATTCAAGAGATCTTTTACATATGACCTGGCTAAAGTCTTTAATAGTTTATCCTCTGCCCCAAGTCTGGTTTATCATAGCTTTCTGTAATCATAAATAGTCAGTTGACTATTAATTGAGTTGTGATAAACACATAGCTAACATATGTTCAACTAGTGACCTCTTATTATGTGTTAAAACTCTTGAAAGGATTGATTCTAAAGGATTATGGTAATCGCTTGATGGGATATCAGTTTTTAACGAAGAAGTGACATTTTGATGACGGCTTGCTTAGATACCTTAGAACTGTTCTTCCAGAAGGTCATCAGATTTAACTCCACTGGATTTTCATCGCTTTCCCATTTGACTGAAAATGCGTTATTGACCACAAAATAGATTGCGAAAATTAAAAAATATAGGATCGTTTAAGGGGATGGGGCAGTATGGTTCTGATTAAAATATAAGCCAATAATAAGGGCTTTTAAATTTCAATAATTAACTTATTCCATCCTTATGCAAACTAAATATTTTTTTGTGCATTTACTTAACTACTTTACTGTGGCACATAATTTCTTAGTTTTAACATATTCTTCTCTTTTCATACGCCTGTGTCTGGTTTAAATTGCCAGATATAAGAGAAATGTAGGTGTTTTTATTTGATAAAATATACATATTTGCCTCATTATCGTTATTGTTATGCATATTAAATTAATTTTATGTAACACCCAATACACTCGAAAACAACATATTTCGCATCAACCACGCAATTGAAAAATTCCTCGAACAAACCACCTCCGAGCAATTTTCTTTACCCTATGCACGGATCGAAAAATTCAAAACATTTCAATTTTCTGATCGACCACATTCAATATCCGATTATGCCATACTGAAATAAAAGTGCAAAGAAAAATCTTCGGTGGATGCACAGAGAAATGCGATTAAGAAAAGTGGACACGATCCATCTGATATCGATTACGCAGATATAGAGTTCGGCGATTTGAATTTTCTGAAACAAAATCCTGATGCGGTCGAGTCGCTATGCAACTTGCGGTTTTCGGAAAAAAATCGGACGATCTGGGTCGACGTATCAAAATACGCCGACGTCTTCGGCATTTTGTACTCCTGGTGGCAAAGAAAAATGAAAAAACGAGAAACAAACGAAAGGATGTTGCGGTTGAGAGGCATTTAAAAATTATTAGAGAGGGTAATGCTCTTGGTGCAATTGATGAAATTACCTATTTTGTCTATTATTGAGTGCACTACTATTAGTAGAAATATTCAAAGATACAGGAATAGGATGATCGTCAGCAATTGCGAACCTACCATAGGATCAATCCTTAACTATTTAGTCGTTAAAACTTCAATTGTCTGTGAAAGGTTAATAAAACTATAAGGGATATGGTTTAAAGAATTTTATATACAGGGTGTATCAAATTCGACCCTCAACATGGAGATCTTGGAATCTAAGAAAAAAGTTGAGAATTTTTGAGCTTAACAATATTCAATTTAAAAAAATTAAAAATTCCGAATGGTTCCGAAGATATTCGAAAATAATTTTCACATTTACGTTGCCACTTTTTTCGTACATGCTACATGATGGTGTTTTTAGATTTTTAATACGACGTTTCGTCTTTTGCCAACCATCATCCACTTTGTTTTTTCTTATAGGCGCTATGTTATATTTTTAATTTTTAAAAACCCGAATTTTTGAAAAAACTTTGTCGCAGTAGGCCGTACAACAACTGACAAGACAAAAATTAAACTGTCCATAAATATTACACGTTAGACAGAAAAAAATAGCGATGCAATAGCGTAGTAGTGCAGACTCATTACTTCAGAGTTACACCCTTAGTATTTGATGTCATTTACCATTTTATTTTACAAAATTACTCTTAAGCCTTGGAAGAGAGCAAAATACGCAAAATTCTTGGAAAATATTTAAAAAATTATTGATATTCCTGGAAGGAGTAAAAATTTGCTTCAAATATCTGACATAATTTATAAAATTAATCCAGTTTTCTGGAAAACCTACAGAATTACGTTGAAGGTCTGAAAGTTTAAAAAAATCAATCCAAGCGTCTTAAAAATAGAAAAACTGATTCTAAAAGCGTGGAATAAAAACCAAAAACATGCCAATTTTCAAAATTTGAGAATCCTAAAAACGCAATAGCGCTAAATTAAATAAAGCCATTGTTTTCCAATATTATATATTGCAAATACCTGCAAGACATGGAAAAATTACCGCAAAATCTTGAAATAGCACAAAATTTTATTACAACTGCCTGGAATAATATAAAACTACTCAAATAGTCTGGAAACTGTTAAAAGTTATTTCAAAAATTCTGAAATTAAAAATTGAAACCCAAAACCTATTTTAAAACATTAAAATTAGAAGAAAAGTTATTTGAAATATCTGGAAGACGTAGAAAATGATTCCAAAGTCCTGGAATAAAACAAGATTTTATTCCAAATGCCTGGAATAATATAAAAATGCTTGGAAAATTCGGAAAATGTTAAAATTTATTTCAAAATTCTGAAATTTACAATTGAGAACAAAAACTTATCCTAAAACATTAAAATTAAAACAAACATTATTTGAAATGCTTGGAAGACAAGGTGACAATTGGCCCAAAGTCTTGGAATAAAACAAGATTTTATCCAAATGCCTGGAATATCATAAAAATAGTCAAAAAATCTGGAAAATGTTAAAACTTCTAAAAATTCTTGAATTAAAGATTGAAAACAAAATTATTGTGGGACATTAAAATTAAAAGAGAAATTATTTGAAACACGTGGAAAATGACCCTAAAGTCCAGGAATATAACAAGATTTTAGTCCAAATGCCTGGAATAGAACACGATTTTATTCAAATACCTGGAATATCATACAAATACTCAAAATATCTGGAAAATGTTAAAACTTCTGCAAAAATTCTGGAATTACAAGTAGAAAACAAAATTATTTTGGGATATTAAAATTAAAAGAAAAATTATTTGAAACACGTGGAAAATTACCCTAAAGTCCAGGAATAAAACAAGATTTTAGTCCAAATGCCTGGAATAATATAAGAATGCTCGAAAAGTCCGGAAAATGTTAAAATTTATTTCAGAAATTTACAAAATTCGGAAATTAAAAATTGATAATAAAAACTTATCCTAAAATATTGAAATTAAAACAAACATTATTTGAAATGCTTGGAAGACGAGGTGACAATTGGCCCAAAGTCTTGGAATAAAACAAGATTTTATCCAAATGCCTGGAATATCATAAAAATACTCAAAAGAAATCTGGAAAATGTTAAAACTTCCAAAAATTCCGGAATTTAAAATTGAAAACAAAATTATTTTGGGACCTTAAAATTAAAGAAAAATTATTTGACATACTTGATACACGTGGAAAATGAACCTAAAGTCCAGGAATAAAACAAGATTTTAGTCCAAATGCCTGGAATATCATAAAATCAAATCTGGAAAATGTTAAAACTTCCAAAAATTCTGGAATCAAGGATTGAAAACAAAATTATTTTGGGACATTAAAATTAGAATGCTCGAAAAATCCGAAAAATGTTAAAATTTATTTCAAAAATTTTAAAAATTCTGCAATTAAAAATTGAAAACTAAAACTTATCGTAAAACATTAAAATTAAAGCAAAAATTATTTGAAATGCCTGGAAGACGAGGTGACAATTGGCCCAAAGTCCTGGAATAAAACAATATTTTATCCAAATGCCAGGAATATCATAAAATCAAATCTGGAAAATGTTAAAACTTCCAAAAATTCTGGAATCAAGAATTGAAAACAAAATTATTTTGGGACATTAAAATTAAAAGAAAATTATTTGAAACACGTGGAAAATGACCCTAAAGTCCAGGAATAAAATAAGATTTTATTCAAATGTTCAAGATATAACTAGTCTTTATTTTAAATCATTTTGCTCTTATGTTTCTGTTCTCTTACTTTTAATTACAATTATGATTGTGTTTGTAAGAGTATCTAAGTAAATACATTTTTTTTATTTGGGCTGCCTAAATGTGGCAGATAGGAGTTCAACTTGTGGCTTATATTGAATATCTTCGTCACCAGATATTCTTTTATCAGTTTTTAGAAAAGTGGACCTGAATAATTAGGATCATTTTCTTTACGAATTGCTACTCATAATGCATCTGCAGCATCTAGCATAGTCTTCTCTAATCTTACACAACTTGGTTAATTTTCAATTGCGAACAGTATTTTTCCCTGAATAACTACTTGATCCATTAAGAATTTAGTTTTTTTATGTCAATTTTTGTATAATTGTAAATTTCTATTCTCACTAAAATTTTCATATATTCTTATAAGATTTTTTTTGTTTAATATTGAAAAACACCATCATCCATTACAAGTTTTGAGAGATTCTTTATTATCAAAAAATCGAATTAATTTGAGACTTAGAATACAGGTCTGACCAACTCAGGTCTGGAGTGCGAAAATAAAGTATTTACTTGCTTTCCTTACCTTACCTTACTCGTAGTTAAAACTGCTAACCTTTCGCCGATCATATTATTATCGATTTCTTTAGAGCATATTCTAAAACTGTTTTAGCAACTTAACACAGCATTAATTCAGTATTTGATCAAACATCTTAGTTTAGCAATTAATTGCTTTTTTGAGATGGAAAACAACAAGAGAACGGTGGGAAGCCATAAGAATTACTGAATTCTTGGCCATCTTTTACGTGTTCTAAAAAGAGGTATATTTAATAGGATGGTTATTTATTCTCTACTTGCTATTGGTTCAATTCAATTTGCGAGTGAAGTTGATGTAACAACATTTATTGATATTTATATCAAGCCTATTTATGTTGAAAAAGCTATGCAAGTCACCACTCTCTAAAATTTTAGGTCATCAAAAAACCAACATTTGCTGTTTTTGGAGCAAGTGGAAATATCATTGACAAAAACATTGAAAAGCAAAGGAGATATATATGAATCCTGAAGAACTCCTGAGTTAACTGTAATTAAGTCAGATCGATTTTTTTAGAAAAGTCAGTATAAATGGCATTTACCTACTTACGTTCTTCTATTAAGAGCAAGAGATCAGACTGATAAGATAAGAAATTTGTTGCAGTGGATCTTCTATGGATCATGCTGAGAAACGGACAAAAGACCTCTGCAGTTCTGCAAACAAAGTTGTAAAAAATATAAACCTGTAGTATAAATTACGTTTTTTCTCTTATGTCATTACTGTGGTCTATGGTGCACTGAAATTTATTGTAGTTGCTTCATCAAAAAGCAGACCATCATCCAAAATACTCTCAAGATGCCTTTGGGCCTTTGATGTACAAGTCTCGGGAAATCCTGCATAAAAGTCTTATTAAGAAACTGTTGGCTCTAGGGCTTTAAGGTTCAGGGTTCGAGTTCCATACATTATTGTACTATTACAGTGATAGTATTTGTAACAGTTTTGGTGTTAAACTCAAACTGCTTATGTAGATCAAGTTCAGTTCTTGGTATTCATTTCAATATTAATAAAAGTCGTTTTTAAATATCCAGATAAAAATAGGGATAGACGCCTGTCGCCATAAACTGACGGATATTAATAGGAGATAAACAAAAATATGTCCGTCACTACAAAGATAACCTCTTGACCCTGAGTACTGAAGCCGTTTATCAAAATCATACAGTATTTTATATTGTTTTATTTTCATGTGTTTATATCACGATATGGTCATTTTATGCAAGATTAACTTTATTAGTGAACCTTTAGATAATATTGCATAAACAATTTATAATAAAAATTGTCTAATTTCCCGAATACATAAAACATACATTCTACGTTTTTCCACTAGAAACCCGAAACCACTAATAGCAAAATTTGCATATAGGGAAAATACAAATTCTATTAAGCAATTTCCAATCCGCTTTCCTTGCAACATAAAAACTTTCTGCATCGATTCTCGGTATTTTCAATATACCCATTTTTCCTTGAACTAGCCATGTCAGAAGAAAACAATGCTATTTATAAGGATTAATCAGAAAGTTGCAATAATCATTAAATTAACAAACGTCGCCAAGGTAGGTCTGTCACCATGTTAATACTAGCGTATAAATTACTGCATACAGAGGGTTAAATAAAAAAATCTATGTCGGAAATAATTCGTTTTGTAGATATAGGTGTGAAACTTTTATTTTTGTTTTTTTCTAAGTAGTAATTTAACTTTATTTAGCAGCCGGTATCTGGTAATTTTTTGATATGCAAAACTCGAATTTAATATTAGTAGGGTTCTCTCTAGTAAGTAGCTAAAAAAGAGATTTGTTTATTATTCTCACGTTTTTTATATATTGCGACAAAATTCAGGAACGTGTTCTTTGTACAAAAATTCACGAAAAAAGTTCCTATAAACATAGGTTCTAAAGACTTTAGATTTTGAGCCACAGGGTGGTAAAGTTTTAACAAAAAAAGGATTTTTTTTCGATAACTTAAATACCCATGTAGATATTTGTCCAAAGATTGATATGCAGGGTCTGTGTATCCAGAGCCATTTACCAACATAGTTTTAGCATTTTTATATCCTCCAGTGGCGTGTGTGCGGGTTTTCCGCTGAATACTTTTATAAAGAAAAATGGTACGCCACTGGTTTTTCTTGTATTAAAAAATATTTATAAATTCCTCGTTTTATTTGCAACATTTTTGACCCCTTGGACTTTGTCCGATAGATGCACGGTTTTCGCACAAAAAATTAAAAAACATTTTTCTACTTTGACTAATCGCTAACATTTATTTTTTCTATGGTCGTTATAAAAAGTAAGTTTTTTTTTTAAATTTTATTTCAAATTTCATTGTAGTTCATAATATGTCACTTTATTTAACATGTTAAAAAAAGTGACATATGAGTAACGTGTTAATATTTCACGCTTCCAAAATCGCGAAGTAGAATATTATAGAATTATTATAGTTCTAGCCTGTGAACAAATTTTTTTTGAAAATTGCACCAATAATGAAATGTACTTCATTTATGGACTGGCTAACGGAAACGCACGAGAAGCCTTGCGTTATGCTGAATGTTACCCGAATCGTGTTATTCCTCATCACTCCATGTGTTTACACCAACGTCGAAAGCTACGGTTTGTTAGAACACTGCGCGACGCATAGCATAAACGTTCAACAGAATCTACCTTGATCGACGCACGGTAGTTTTCATACAAGTGTTTTGTTAGTTCCTAATTGTATGCTGGTGGGTGCAGATGGAGACAAACGTATTTTGTAACATTTTCATATATTTATAGTGTATAATATAAGAATATCATTATGTCTAAAAAATGTTTGCTGCCGATGCTTTGCTGCCGATGTTTGGAAGAGGCTTATAAAGTAACAATAGAAAAAAGACTATTTGGAAACGACTACAAATTTCGGGAATATTTTCGACTATCCACAGAATTATTTCAATTAGTGTTAGATTATATAAGAGCTGATATTACCAAACATCCTTACAACAGGCGTCAAAATCCAATTAGTCCAGAAGAAAAACTCAGCCTGGACCCTCAACTTTCTCAGTTTTTTGCGATCTCTGCTAGAATTTTTTGTTTCTTATTGTTCTAGAGCCTTACATTTTTTTTTTCGGGTAGTAACGCCGTTAAACTACCCAATAGTACATATTTATTCATTGAATAGTTTTTACGCTAAATATAGAATGGTTTCAAACTTAATTTTATCGATATTTCGATTTTATGTTTCATGGATTTTCATCCTTATTCCCCCTGGCTCTTCAATTGATAATGTGGAGGAATTGCGTAATCGCATTATAACGTCTTGTGACAATTCGGCAGACACCAGGAATTTTTGAACGTGTCCGCCAATCTATGCAACGCCGATTAGATGCTTGTATTGATGTTGGAGGAGCACACTTTGAAAAATAATAATATTACTTAAATAAATAATAAAAAATGAAATATTTTTTTATCACTTAAAAACTTGTATTTTAAATTAAAGATTGTAGAAGCAAAAATTTTATTAAATTGGGCTGGCTTTTGTACTAAATTAATTAATACAAATTTTATTATTTAATATTAAAATTGCATTTAACTAAAAAAAAAAACGAATAATTACTAGAATAAAGAAAGTCTAAGCAAATCTGAGCAACATGTCCATGGTTTTTAATTTCTTGTGCGAAAACCGTGCATCCAACGGACAAAGTCCAGGGGATCAAAAATGTTGCAAATAAAACGGGGAATTTAAAAATATTTTTTAATACAAGAAAAACCAGTGGCGTACCATTTTTCTTTATAAAAGTACTCAGCGGAAAACCCGCACACACGCCACTGGAGAACATAAAAATGTTAAAAGTATGTTGGTAAATGGCTCTGGATACACAGACCCTGCATACCAATCTTTGGGGTATTTAAGTTATCGAAAAAAAAATATTTTTTTGTTAAAACTTTACCACCCTGTAGCTCAAAATCTAAAAGGTTTAGGAACTTTTTTGCGAATTTTTGTCCAAAGAACACGTTCCTGAATTTTGTCGCAATATATAAAAAACACCCTTCACATTTATAGTGCTACAATAATGCAGGTACAAGAGGGCTCAGAAATAACATCCTTTTTTGCCTCACGATATAAAAATAATTGAGTCACATAATTAAACATTTAATGGTAGAAAACCCACATTATGCATTGCAGAAATACTTTGGGTCAAATCTGTAACCAAATTTAGCCAATGTTCTACTATCAAGATGATACTTTTGTTTTGCTCATTTACTTTTTTATGTCCACTTGTTTATGCTAACCTTATATTCATATTTTAATTGTTTTGATATATTGCTATGTTTTGTAATTATTTTTATTTAGGATAATTATTGTATGTTAAATTGACAATTCCAAAACATGATTTTTGTTATGTAAATATGGAAATAAACGATTTGATTTTATTTCATTACCACATGTTGTTATATTAAATCTTTAATTTGACCTGTTTTATTTATCACCCCTTTTGTTCTTTTGCAGTCCACGAGTCTTGATTTACCGATATTTATTCAGAATTGGTGTCGCTGATCATTAATACCAAATACGTTTTATTAGCACATTTCAATTCAATTATTTACTGATTAAAAACTTTCTTTCGATAGGCAATTTACCTATGATTAAAAAATTCAGGTATTGCTTAAATTCAATTTCACCTTTTCATAGATAACTTATGGACATAGGAACACCACCTTGACCAATGTCTGTTTTTTAACCAAATATGTTTATTTATCATCTTAACTTAATGAATAATGTATATGAAAATATTTGATATCAATTTATGTAAAACTATTGGGACTAAATATAACGTAGTTCCTGTTAAAACCCTTTTTTATCGTTTTACAACTTACAGAACGTGCAATAATTACACGGTTATTCATGGCAAATATGAATAATCCAACTTAAAACAGGATGTTCTCATGTATGTAAATTCAATCTAAAATCACGATGCGCTGCATCACCAATGATTTTGACTTGCACTTTTCTTTAAATCATGTTTGCCACGTTGTTATTAGTGGTTGTATAACTTTCTCGATAACAAGAAAAAATATATTGAAATATTTGTTTTTTTTACAGATGATGAAGCACGTGCAGCTTTCTCCATATAGGAGCAGAGCGGATACAGTTTCCTTAAGTTCAACCACTTCATATGGGAGTCTAAGCCCAGAACCACTCGGAAGCAGATCTTCCAGTTACTCATCTTTGAATGAGACTTCTATACAGGTAATTTCGTTACTTTATAATATAGTTCAATGAAAAAACCTTAATATGGTGTACAATTAATAACGTATACAATTAACATTAAATTATGGGAAGAAAAAAGCTCTTGTCACATGCGTGAGAAATATGTGTTCTTTTCTTGTATTCTTATAATGATGATGGAATTAGGTTGCCTTGGAAGGTCGAATATGAGAATGAGGCAAAAAATATATTAATAGGTGCTGTCCTATGGATTCTTAGGCTATATTTTAAAATGCATGTGTGAATATATTTAGATATAATAAACAGAATAATATTTGGCCGTAAAGGCATGTTAAACGTCAAATGTTACTAGAAGGTTTATGATAATAAACACAGTAAGTAATAAAATAGCAGGTGATAATATATAAAACACATCTTGTTCAGTGTGCAACATATTTGTTTATTTATCTATGGATGCAATATATTAAAGACAAATTGATAAAAAATTAATAAGAAAAAACAGCTTAACAATTTTTAAGAGTATTTTTGATGCCTTTTTGTTCTTAGCGTTATGTAAAGTAAATGGTTTTCTAGCTCTTTTTTAGATAACATGAAATGTAAAAAGAAACTAAGTCGACGTTTTGACGATTTACTTAGTCATACTCAGGATAATAAAATAAGATAAAGAAAGGTTCCTTAATAATTAAAGGATGGGGCAAAGTGCCTTAAATATTTAAAGTATAAAAATTAGGGTCAATTTAGGTAACTAAACGTTAATTTTTCTAGATTTTAGACCAAAAGATAATATTAAAAAAGCTCGAACATTTTATAGTATTTTCAAAAAACTAATGGAACCTGAATACAAATTTAGGAAAAAAATTATTTTTTCATGAACTCTATTTGCATGCTGCTTATAAGAGTAGTCGGATTATATTCAATAAATAAAAGCTTAGACAGTCCTAAATACTAATAAATTAATTTCCAAGTCACAGGTTTCAAGTAAATTCGAATATACGGTCAAAAGATTACACGTGTTTCGTTTAGCACAGACGCATCATCAGGTCTTCCGTAAGAAAGAAATAAGAATAATAGCTTTACGAACACTTATTAATGAAACCTGAAATTACAAACTATTCATTAATATAAAAGAAAAAACCATATAACTACTAAACACTAAATGATACAAGTCAAGGGTTGAAATTAAAAGTTAAATTTGATAAAATAGGACGAAGTCTCTCGACAGACTCGAAAAAACTCAAAGTTTTAAAAAAAATTAGATAATTATAGGGAAACTTCACCAAAATAACTAAGACAATGAAATTTTAAATTTCATTATCTGAGTGACCCCATAGCCAAGCTTGGAGAATTATCTGTTAAATTTAAAAAAAAAATTGCTCCAGTACTATATTTAAAAAGGTTATTAGATTATCTATCACGATTTTAGGTAAGTTCGTTTTAATCAAAAAGGTCAGTGACGAGCGATACGCAATCTTTAGGTGAGACACTCCGAAAAAGATGTTTGACAACTGAAGAGTGGTCGAGCTAAATGATCTAAGTGCCAAAATATACATTTTCGTTTTTTTTGTCTCAATATATTCTATGTACCACCGCCAATATCCTACTATGAGATCTAAGTGACAATTTCACCCTAGGGCTTGCAAACGAAGTCCAAAGATGGGGCCACCTCTATGTCCGGCATCATATTCTTTGCTAATGGATCTAAGTGCCGGTATGCAGGTCGATATTCTTGGTTGGTTTGTCGTTAGATTCGATTGTTATTGTCTATGTATCTATATGTTAAAGTAATTACAATGAACTCTATTGCGTTTGGCGACAATACAAATACGAAATCAAGAAGAAAAAACAGAGTGAAGCTAGATTATGTGGAAAATCTTATGTTACACAAAAATCAAAGCTGCAAAAACCTGGAAAAGCCGTTTCCAAAAATGAGGTTAGTACGAGATTTTTAACGATATTTCGCTTGAAATTTTAGACCGTTCGCGGCGCGGCCCGATAGTCAAATCTTTGTAGCCGATAGTTACATTACCCTGAGATTTTTTTAATTTCAGATCACCTGTAAATGTAATGATGAGGTTGTAAAAAATTCAAGTACACTCTTCATGATAGACAGATGGTAAAAGACCACATCAACAGCTTTCCGAGGGACGAGAGCCACTACAGACGTTCAAAAAGTGAAAAAGAATATCTCAGTCCGGACCTTAATGTCTATAAGCTATTCAACGCTTTTAAAATAAAACATCCTGGTTGCACTATAACATACAAATTCTATAGAAGAGTTTTTATAAAGGATTTTCTAAATCTTTCTTTTAGAAGACCTAGAGTTGATACGTGCAAGACTTGTGATTTACTTTTTTTTAAGAAGCAAGGACATTGACTTTAATGTATCAAGAAAAGCTAAAAACCAGCTGGAGTTGCATCATAGAAAAACAGATAAAGCTCTATAGGTCATTCAAGAAGACAGTGCGAGTAGTACTCTTCCAGGTAGCAATACGTCTACAGAAAGTTTTTAAAATTAACGCATAGTAGTATGTATTACAGCCGCCAGTTGTCATGCTACAATTTTGGAATACATGTGCAAGATACGTCAGATGGGATAATGTGCATCTGGCATGAAGGACTGTTGGGCTGAGGTGGCAACCAAATGACATCATGTCTTCTACAAGCCTTGAACACAGGTCAGCTTTCAACTTATAAGCGAAAACTATGTATATGGAGTGACACCTGCGCAGGGCAATTAAAAAACCGAATGTTCATTTTCTTATACATTTTATTAGTAGCCAATGGACATTTTGACACCATCGACCATAAATTTTTAGTTTCCCGCCATATTTTTTCGTCTTCATATAGAGATTTTGCCCTTATCGAGAAACAAGCCAAACATTCTAAGCTTCAGACAGTAAACGATGTCAAAACGGCAACTGCGGCTGCTAGACTCTTAGATATGGGTGAATGTACTTTTTTTTATTTTGATAAACTATAACCAAAACTTATAAATACAACTTAACTAGGCATTACACAAGCGTCGTGGTTACGTGTGACGAAAGAAGACCCCGGCATAATATTGTACAAGAGAAATTTCAGTGACTTAATAGGATGGGAGAAGTGCCGTGTATTAAAAAAGGGTGTGACTGTGCAAAACTTAAAGTCGGTTGAGCTCTTAGCCTTGCCTGGTGTTAAGCAAATAAAGGAAAGTAAGAAAAACCTTCGCGCAATGCTAAAGTACATTGATCAGGACAATAGGGCATTTTTTACCACGATTTTAGAGTTTTAATCATTTATTATTTTTTGTGGACTTAGATCATTTTCGTTATTTCTTCACTTATTTTAATTTACAAAGTTTCTTTGATGTCTTACCACAGAACATTTGTTTTAGTTTATCTCTATGTTTGTTAATAAAGCCAATTGTCCATAAAAAAAATTACATTTGTTTTATTTTCCTTATTTGTCAAGTTTTCTTTGATTTCTAGCAACTTAGATCACTTAGCTCGACCACTCTTCAACTAAGGAAGTCAAGACTGCTCACCTCGGGATTACATTAAATCATTAACTGAATTTTTAGTTGAATAAATCTGGTTGAACTGAGTTATCTCTCTTCAAACCTTGTTGAGCCAAGGTGATAATTGATAACATGGCGGATCGGTAAAAGAGACCGAATGACGGACCGGATATCCGAGTTTATGTATTTTAAGCAGTCCATAGAGTAACGGAGGTTTGGGGTTTGTAGGATATAGTTGTATTTGTTGGTGTGAAAAAAAACTATAAGGTAATGATAGTCTGGTCAAGGGTTTGTTTTAACATAGTGAAGAAAGAATTAGTGCGATCTTCATTCAAGGAACTCGTCATGGAACTCGTTAGAATTTAAAGCTGAGACTTATGACTTGGAGTTGAATTTATTAATATGTAATTTAAGCCGGTCTTTGTGAAAAATAAATAATACAGAATACACTTTTATTGATAATGGAACTAAAAAGGAGATAATATTTTTTAATTACAAAGAGTTTTTATTACAGAAGTAGAAAGGTCGGACAATCAATCATAATTAATTACCTTAAATAAAAATCATAATAAAATTTAAGTTATTAACAGAATAATTCAAATCAAAGTAAAACCCCACGCTTTTTACTTTGATTTGAATTATTCTGTTAATAACTTAAATTTTATTATAATTTTTATTTAAGGTAATTAATTATGATTAATTATCCGACCTTCAAGCTCAAAGATTCTGTTACATAGTTACCTAGATATAACCCGAGTTAATAAAAGCATGTTAAAAATTGACTATTTCTTCAAGTAAGCCAATCTTAATTTGTATTCTCTATGCATTTAGATCTCTACTAGGTTATCCTCAGGGCTCCAAAAATTAATTTTCAGTTACCTTAAATAGACATTTTCTTGTTTTAAATACTGCAAATTTAACATTTTCTTGGTATACATTTAAAATAGTTCCTGCTTATAAGTAAAAAAAAATACAAAATTATAGGAAATACAAATAGAGCAAATCTAAAATAATCAGAGCAAATTTCGAAAGATTACAGAAGTGTTAAACGGGTAACCAATAAGAGGCCAATCTCACAACTTTCTAAAATATTTCAAATTATTGTAACGATATTGGAAACGCCAATTCTCCATCATTGCGGAATGACACAAGTGAGCACACCTCACGATATCTCTGAAGATGCGTGGAAGGTCAGCGAATCTTCCGGAATCGTGGTCAGCCGAGTATATAAGTAGCCGCGCACCGCTAGTAGTCGGTTGACAGTTCAGTACAGTGAGGTTTGAAATATTGGCGCGATATTCAAATCGAACATAAATAGTAGTAAATAAGTACGGTGAAAATAAATATTTCTAGTAGCCGTGAGTGATCGTGTTTAGTATTCTAGTATGTAAATAAATCAGTTGACCATTTTCCTGTATTGATTAATTAAATTCACACCTTAATAAAAAAGAAAAGCGCTACAATTGCATATGTATTTAATGATGTCAAAGGTGTGATCTCCGTCGATCAGCACAGATTTTATAGGCGATCTTGTTTTACAAATTTGTCCTGTTTGTCTAGTCATATTTGGGAATTAATTGGTACTCATGCTGATGTCATTTATACTGACTTTCAAAAAGCATTTATTCATTATATTATTAATATTAGGATCTTTATTGGATTCTAAGTAAGTCTTTTAAGGTAAATTTTACAATTGTTTGTAATATTTACGGCAAACCTCTTTTTTTACGTTTGCTGCGTAACTTTAAATGTTTACTGTGTGAGTAGTTGTTTCTTCTTTTTGAGGAGTCGTATACTTTCAAAAAATTAGTAAGCAAAACTAACTTACGTATATGAATATTTTAATATTAATTTTCTTTTGTCCATTAAGAAGCAAAATGTCTAAAATTGACTAAAAAAGGGTAAAATTTACATTGAAAAAAATATAATTTCTACTTAAGTATAGATTAATAATTGAGTTTTATTCCATACATACATATCTAAGAATCATGTATGCTCTCTTATTATAATTATTATAATTTTTTTTAATAATTCTTCATTCTTACACCAAAAAAAATTTACTAAACGAATGACAAATTATTCTTACACCAATCTCATTTATCTCATTTATGAATTCCCGAGTTAAGCCTTCGTAATGCTTGGCTAATCCCAAAGTATGTGGCACTCTGGCATTATACAAGTGCATTGTTACACTATCTTTCTTGTTCTCATCGTCGGCTCACATCGAAAAAAAGAGATGCTACCGAAAGGAAGGGAAGAAGCCAAGGAATAGTTCCCATCGGATATTCTCATGGTGTCGGATGGCATGTGGTGCTCTTATGGTGCGTATATTCGACCCTCAGTACGGCCTTCACACAGTGAAGTTTACAATAACCCATACCGAAGAAGCACCTGTTGATTTTTTAACGTGATGGTTCTTGGGTACTCCTACGGTGAATCGGGTGGCGTATCGTTTGTGAACATCTTTAATTTAAAGGTTTTTTCTTAACATTAAATTAATAATTGAAAAATTAGGTTCCAGATGGTAGAACATGTGGTATCTGTATAAATTGCAAGAAGGGAACAAGTTTTTTTTGTCCTTATATAAGTGGGTGTTATTATCAGTTTCAGTATTGTTATTATAAAGTCCCATTTCATTAGGAGCAATATTATCTTTGTCGACTTACAGGGTGTTGTAAAATTCATTATAACTATTTTAAATGTATATATTTAATTTTTTTTCTATAACACTAAATTGGAAGAAGTTGTGTGAAGTATACGGTAGGCGTTTTTTAACTATTGCATACAATTCATAAGGAATAGGACAGATCTTTAAAAGCAGCCCCAAAAATTCTTTTTAAATATTAAAATCTATGTACATATCATGTATATTCCAGGCCAAAAATGTCTGACGACTAAAGCGTGTAAGGTGGCTATTGTTCTCTGCTTACATATAACATTTATCGCAAAATGCTATTAAAATGATATATGCAGCTATATATTAGTCCGTGAACTCTAAAGGAGAGTTTAAAATAATACAGGTTTTTAGCCTTAATATTAGGGCTTATTAATCTAGTCAAAATCATCAAGAAAACTAGATTCAATCTTTTTGTTGATAACTGTATGTCATTTATCAAAACGTTTAGAAATCTATGAAATCTTTAAATATTATATGCGGAAAAAGAGTTGAAGAGATAAAATTTAAATGGAAACAAAAAACTATTGGAAAGACAGTTTAAACCGGATGAGGAAATATGAGATTTGGAAATCTATGGTTACTATTAATGGTGATTACCTCATGAAGCACAGGCGCTAATATAAAACAAACCCAGAAGATATAAAAGAAGACAAAGGGATATAAACCAAAAAATTCGTATCTTGAAAGAAAACTTGATTAAGGCAAAGTGTCTGGAAATAGAAGACCTGGAGAAACTTGACTTGATCTGATGATATCCCAACGGATCTGTTATAAATGATCAAAGAGGAAAACATTGAAATCTAAATCAGACTGTTTAATGCGGTGTATACAACTGAAGACGTACTGTAAGATTGGCTGAAATCCGTATTAATTCTAAAAAAGAACAACGAGCAAAACGATGCAGCGAGTATAGACTAATAAGCCTTAGGAACCACATCTTCAAGGTTCTCCAAATTATTCATGTAAGGATAATGAATAATTTGGATGAAACCCAATTTGATTTAGAAACGGTTTGGGAACTGGAGAGGCAATGTTTGCTATGAACATACTACTACAAAAAAGTCGTGACCAGCGCAAAGACGTTTTTGTGTGTTTCGTTGATTACAAAAAAGCCTTCGACAGAGACCAACACAGAGAGCTTAAAAAATTGTAGGTGGACCGCAGGGACGTTAGAATGATTAAATATTTATACTGAAAAGGCAGCGGTACAACTAAACGGAAAGCTAACAGAAGAAAGCCGAATTTTGCGAGGCATTAGACAGAGATGCATACTGTCACCACTACTACTACCCACAAAGATTCAGACAAAATCTTTAAACAACCTACTCAATAAGAAATGGGAGTACAAATCAATGGAGAATATAAATACGATACGATATGCCGATGACCTTGTCATCTTGAGTGATAAACTAGAAGACCTGCGACATCTACTAAACAGTGTAAGCGCAGAAGGACACAAATAAGTCTGGTCTTCAGTTGACAACCTGCACTATAAGTTAATTGCAAAATTATAGAAAGTATCTTCAATGTTATATCGCCTAAAAATCTAAGTGTAGATAGAGAAATAAGGTGTAAAATAGAGACAGCCCGAACAACATTCCAAAAAATGAAACCACTATTCTGTAATGATAATCTGAACCTAAAATTTGGATCAATCAAATGGTACTAAACAGGACTAACGCAACACGTATGCTCCTAATAACAGTAATTGCAGGACATGTCTTCAAAGCATTTAGAATCCTACAACTGATCATGATGGGAAAAGTGGAAGAACAAGGAGGAGTGGGAAGAAAACAGACTTCTTGGTCGAGGAAAATCGAGTGAATGGACCGCTACGCAGCCGCAGAGGAACTATTTCTATTGGCTCAGAATTGTCATAAATGACGATAATTTTTTGATTAAAAAAATAAGACGTTTGTGTTATAAGCTTTTCCGCCTGAGTATATTCAGATCTCAACTTAAACAAAATGGTTTGGTCTTTTAGTTTTGAAGATGGTAAGAATTAATGTGACGTGTTTTTTCACGAGTTTAGTGTTGAATAAAGAAAATGAATTTATGAGGTATGAAATAATAGTCGATATTGGGGTTGAAGATTTGATTCAGAAAGAGAAGGCGGTTGCCACTACAACCTATCAGACAATAATAATGATTTATCTGGAGTTTAGGAACTTTTCAGACTTGAATAATTTAAAGCTGAGGGCAGCTCTTTGTTTGGTAGGCGTAGGAGTACAGAGTAAAATTTAATTTAAGTTTAAGATGACCCCACGAGATTTACATGTAAATTAATAGGATCAAAAACTATTCAATGATATTTGTTGTGATCAATAACCCCATAGTCGCCTATGCTTCACATTGAAGTTAACTAAATCAATAATAATAATTTATATAGTTAAAAGAGCAAAAGTTAATAGATCATGATTTTGAGCTAATACTGTTCACGGTTGAACAAAAGCCTCTCTCAAATTTTGCCACGTATTTCGATCTTTTCACTATATTTCGATCCTTTTTATGTTATGTGTCCAGCGTGTGGGTGGTCTGCCTCTACTTCTAAAAGCTTCAGCTCTTAATCGCCATTCTAATTTTAAACCTTAATCTTCTCTGTCCATCTACCAACCCTAATTTTAGCCACGTGGCCTTTCAGTTCCACTTTAGATGTAGAATAGTCTCAAGGGCGTCTCGTACTCTTGTTTTGTTTCGTATGGTTCGATTAGCGATTTTATCAGAAAGTTTGACTCCTAGCAATCCACTTTCCATTATTCGTTGTATCACCTTTATTTTGTGAATATTCTTCTTCGCTTCTGTGCGATAAGTCAATACAGGAATGACACACTTGTTGAAGATCTCTTGAAACATATTGGCTGCTTGGATTTTAGTAGTGTGCTTAACTTGTGCCAAAGCGCCGAATCTCGTTTGTTTGGTTGTCTCGAGCAATGTTAATTGCGTGTACTTACAAAATATTTGTATACGTACCTTTATTCTATACTTTTGTTTTTAATTTTCAATGTGTCATTTAGTATCAGATTTGTCAAACACTGAGTTTTTGTTTGATTTATTTTCAGCTTTACCTTGCTTGTCTCGTCGTTCTAGCTAGTGGTTCAAGCATTAGTTAGCCTTTTTGAATATTATCTGATATCACCATGTCATCTGCGAAACATAGGTGATTTAGTTTTCCTTTGTCTATAGCCCTATGTTTTCCAAGTTGATTTCATATAGCATACTATGTAATAAAGCTACGAATAGTTTGGAATACTGTGCATTACCTCAATATATTGTAGTTTCTTCGTTGTTGCAGTTTTGTATATATATTTAATTGCTACTGATGATCACTCGGGTAGTATTTCTGAGACTTTCTGTTGATATATGGAATAAAACATCTTTTCGAAGTCGACAAATGTTAATATAAATTATTTGTTCTATTCGAGTTTTTTCGATAAGAAACTTAGCTGGCAAGTGGTCGTTGTCTCATATCCCCGAAAACATGCTTCAATTTGTTTTGAATTTCTGGAACAGGCCTCAGGACCTTATCTGGCTTGATCTTCCGGATGATGGAACATAATGTTAAAAAAAAACTAGAGGTTCATAGTTGTCTTTGGACCTTGTCGGAAAGCGTAAGGAGTGGGAACTAAACGTAGTAAAATTCACAGAAATGGTGAAGAAGATAACGTGAAGCCATCATGATTTCCATCCCCAACAATGTCCACATAGTTTCACCTATTTATCTTCACGTACTTTTTTCCGCACATTAAACCTCTTGCAATCAATGTCAAAACCCTAGGAAATGTCGAAACCTCATAACATGAGGCTGGCATCCTGATTTACATTTCATTGCGAATGCTGTACTTCGCAATTCTGTATCATTAGGGTCCATTTTCTGTATTAGCTATATGGTCAATTCCAAATTCGACTTTATGTCCCAAGTATCGAACTCTCTCGTTTCATTTAATTCAGAACTTTCCTGCTTAAGCTACTGATCACCTGCAAGGTTTTCCACTGCATCACAAAATATTTCCTTCTGACGATTAATCCGGATTTCCATATGGTGTCATGCCAGTAGCTACAACGGAAATTGATTTTCTGAGGTCATGATGAAAATCATGATGAGAGCCTGAGCTTGTGAAGCAAAAGGGGTATATTGAAGAAAGTATAAGAGGAAACGAGATACCACATGGACTATTTAGTTGCAGGTCAGCTCTCTATGTATAAAGCGTCGACTCTCCTACAGGTCTCCAAATAAAAAAGAGAATCAAGAAAACTGGGTTTCTCTAAAGTTTCGTGGAACTATTTCCCTAAGAATAAACTTATAAAGAAGACAATAAGGAAACGAGAACTGGTCAAAGTATGCAGCTGAAGCCCGATTAAATTCACTTACCGTTGACCTTAAATTCTAAAACTAGACGGGATTTAAAGGGACATTTTCATTGAATATACTTTTTGTGAAAAGTATTGCAGCGTACTCTTTGGTATAGCGAAGCCATTGAATATCACGTTATTAGAATTTATTTGACAACAACTTTCCTTTGACATGTGATCGATTATTTCCCATTATATGATTGTATGCATCCCATATAGAATACTATGTTTAACAATATCTATCTGGTAGTGACGGCAGTTACGTAAAGATACATCGCAATCTGATTTCCTCTACATCCCCTTTTCCATTTATGTCACATAAAGCAAGTGACCGTTCCATTTTCCATATCATGAATGTATTTTGTATAAAGAAACACTGGAATTAACAAAGGTAAGGCAGACATTGTTGCAAATTAAAAGAATAAGCTTTGTTAAGTCAATACTATAATCTTGATATATTATAATCTACTTTCACCATTTATTTTATTTAATTAGATTAGATTTAATTTTATTTGTGGCTCAATATAACTAATGTTGCCTAAATTACAACAGTTATCCGAGCTTATCAGATCACTTTATTATGTTCTCCCAATCAGAAAGGCCTCAGATCACAAAAAATAGTTTTGGATATTTAGGTGTTACGACTCCAATTATTGAGACCAAATCCTGTATTCTTGTAGTTCTTTAACTTTTGAAGCTAAAAGTCTTGAGTTGCTACCCACAAGGATAATGGTAGCCTATGATAAGCAAACACAGCAATAGATCTCCATCTAATAAATACATGCTTGAACGTCTACTTGTGTAAAATAATTGTTAAATTATGTATCTGTGTTACTGAGAATTGACATGATTTTATTCAACTCTCTTGTAGTCATATGCCATAGGAAACGTATTACAATATTAGATTTACTGATATTGTTATTTGATTTCATTTTGGTTTTTTAAGGGCACATTTATAGCTTAAATATAATAATGGATATTAGATTCAAACCTTTTGGAGATCTACTGATAGTTTATTCATCTTGACTCACTACTTGAGCTGTGCCAAAGAACAGTAATGTCATCAGAAAGACATTACGTCTTATATCAAGGCCTTTTAAATTGTTGACAGTGAAAAGGAAAAGAGTGGAAAGAAGAGAACCATGATAATGATAGAAACACTTTTAATGTCATAGCGATGAAGCTTCTGAATTGTGACTAATACAATCGAGAGCTTTAGATACATCACAAATATCTATAGCAGAAGTTCCACCCTTATTGACATGAACATTTGTAGCATGTGGCATTAATTATAGTTAGATTTTTGTTAAAATCCCTATGTTTGGCTATAATTACTGAAATATTGAAAAGGACCGAAATGACGTTCTACTAGTTCTAAAGTCAGTGTTTCTTCTCAAACAGATTGCTAAGCATACGATAAAGGAACTACTTATTATAGATTATGTTTTATAAGTACTTTGTTATTCAAGAACCTAGTATCGTCAGCTGTTGTCGTAATTTTTAAGAGCGTGCCCTGCTTTTAAACGGTTTCCTTTGCCGAGAAGAAAGGGCGCATAAAGTAAATGCAGGGATTTAGTTTTCGCCCGTGCCATGAACAAAAAAAGGGGTCTGGCATCCTGTCTCCTGTTGAAATGGCGCACCTCCCAGCTGCCCGGCTTCATGCCACATATGCATATGGTAAATTCCACGATGGTTATTAGGTTACAGGAACTGGCAAGGGAGTCTGTCATAATGCACTACTCGGTTTGAAGGTGAAAAAGAATGAAAAAATTATTGCAGATGTTGCTAATGGCGGCACTATATACTTATTTTAAGACTCATAAAAATGTGTATTAAAACTTCTTTCAAATCAATAATTTTCATTGTCAAATTAAACGTGATTAATAAGTAATTGTTCAAGAGAGCTTGATACAAGTTAGAGTATATACATGAAACAAAGAAAAATTATATATTTGTCAGAGGCACAGGGACAGATTTTCTTTTTGGGAAATATTTCGCGCATTTTTAGATGGATTTTCAGTAAATTTTAATTAAAATGAATAAGAAGAGTAATGTATTAAATTTGACAATTGTGACAAATAACTTGAGCTTGGGTTTTAATTTAATAATTTTTTGAAGATTAAAGCTATGTAATTTTTTAATAACAAATTATACCAAACTCTTTTTCTCTGGGTTGTAATGTGATCTATGTAGGTGTATGTCTAGGCCTGATGATGCTCCGATAGGAGCGAAACACGTGTAGCTTTTTAAGAAATTATATATATATATATGTTTAATGAGGCCCTGACTTGGAGTTTTTTACTTTTGTTTTGTTTATTGTGTGGTCTCTTGGAGAAAGAATGGATGGAAGGAAGGAAACCGTTATATGTCAATTATAAATTGCGGTTTGAGTTAATATTTTAACAACACTATAGATTTAAAAATAAGTAACAGTTAACTCACTTATTTTATTAATTTAAAAACCAGTTTTAACAGGCGTAAGGAGAAGAGTAAAGAAGTAAGAAGAAAAAAATGGAAACAAAGACAAACAGGAAAAGGACAAAAAAGGCCAGCAATAGCCCAAAGCACTCTTATCGAGAAGTAATTTATATCTATAGGATTAATAGGACAATTACATATTGGAATTCCATAAGTCGACTCAGTATCAAATCAGAACTATCTAAACATGGGGTATACAAATTACTGCAGTGATTTATATGAGATAAAACTCTTGACTTATGTCTCTAAATACGAAAGTCAATCAATAAGTCATAAGAGAATCCAAGAGATGGCACTCGCAGCGTCAAAAAATAATGTTTCTCAGTTGGCAGCACTATCAACAGGAAAGTTTTAGCTTTATCCGTTACTTAGTGCCATTTCTATTGTTGATTAAAGTAAATAATAACTTTTCTTTGTAACAATGGAGAAAACTGAGTTTCGAGCAGCGGTTAAACATAAAACAGGTCACGACAGTCAAAGACTTTACACCCTAAGAAATCAAAGCTGAGTTGCATGCAGTTCCTGGAACAGCTGCTCTTGTGTATGCAACTGTTTGCAATTGGATTTAATGAATTGACACGTGAACATTTATCCGCAAAAGATGAACATCGTTCCGGATGCCCAGTGTAAGTGACTGGCTCCTGAAAATATTGACAACATTTTGGATATAAGAACTTACTGGCATATTACAGGGTACAGTCGCTTCAATTTTACACGAAAAATTGTGTATGAAAAAAATTTGACGGCATTTGTGCCAATAACCACAATGGGTGGTCGACTCAGAAACTGTTTTGGTGATTTTCCATGACAGTTCTGCGGAATTTCTTTGGAGATTCATAATAATGGTTGAAACCTGAATTCTCTACCACACTCCAGAGACAAAAAAACAGTCAAAACAGTGGATTGTCCAAGAGAAACGAACTTTGAAGAAGGCGAAAACGGTGAAATCGAATGACAAGGTGATCGTGACGCGGCATCATTGTCATCCAACCAGAAAAGATGATAACAGGGGCGTATTATGCGTCGTCGTCGAGGATCAAAGAACAAAAAAAGAAAAAAATAATAATCCTGTTACATCATGTACCGTTTCGATGGCCTAAATTACAAAATTGAAATTCTGATTGTTACAACATCCACCGTATTCACCAGATTTGCCTCC
Organism: Anthonomus grandis grandis; assembly: GCF_022605725.1. Classification (NCBI taxonomy): domain Eukaryota; kingdom Metazoa; phylum Arthropoda; class Insecta; order Coleoptera; family Curculionidae; genus Anthonomus; species Anthonomus grandis. Next base: position 13,246,557 of record NC_065561.1, on the reverse strand, counting down.
AGTGAGTTTTTTTATAATATGTAAACAAAATGACTCACATAATTAACCGCTTTGGTATTATCTATTGGAGTCAATGCCGTAATTTCCTTGTCATCCTTTACTCTCGAGAATATCATCAGTTAGGTGTGCAAGAATAGGGTAATAGCTCAATCTGTCACGATCTAATCGCTCTAGTCTAAAAGTATAAGTTAAGAGTATGGTAAAGTTTGAGTGATCGCAATATTAGGTAGAATTTTGAATTCTTTGATTAAAGCTTTTAAAATTTGCCGGCAAGAGATTTTTTTAATAAAAATATGGGTGGACCAAAAACGAACAAAAATTACTCACTTTTCTTCAAAACCACAGGAATAGTTTTCGCTTTTTAGGAAAATTTCAGCAAATTCTAGTTAAAATTCATATAAATCAAATAAATCATAATATTCATACAGTACAAGCGCAGTTGGCATTATTCTGTAGTAGCAGTCTTTATTATTCTGGTTTGTCATTCAACTTTAATCACTTCCGTCAAATGTTAATTTCAGTATTCGTACAGATCATGGCGACCAATAAAACGAGAAGTCAAATGCTAAATATTTGACAGTTGTGACATTTGATTAAAATAAAAGTAAAACAAGAAAATTAGGCGGCTCAATAAAAGCCAAGAGAGAATTCTCCTCTTACTAATTACAAGAGTTACGAATCCTCCTATCTCAATAAAATTTGTCTATCATTATCTTTTACATTCGCTAAAGAAAGTGAATCAGGTTATTTGAAGATTAAATGTGTCGATTTTGAAAATGTCTTGATTATGGAATATATTGACAAGTCTTCCAATTTCTAAATTAACAACATATATTTAGACAATATTACTAAAAATAAGTGAACAAAGGATAGTGATAATAGTTACATGGTTTAAGTGAGACTTCAGAAACGAATGAATTGTAGCTGTAGAAGAACAAAAAAATCTGTTAGCGGTGTTCACTTCGATGTTTTACATTAAGAAATCTTAAATTAGATGATGAAACTGAGACTTTCTTCTGAATTCTCTACAATTATTGGAGGTCTAAATATTAAGGTTGCTACTTGCAAACAACTGCTTCATGGCGTTTTCAAGGCAAGACAACTAGTAAACCAAATAGGAAATCAATCTCATGATAAGCTCTATTGGCAGATCCAATGACTGTAGGGATGATCCTACAGCTATTTACAGGAGTGCCACTTTACAGGGCTTGAAACGTGTGATGATGGGGGTGACGTCAGATTTAAGCAATATTTCAGTGCACATAAAGGAGACGTTAATTCTTTTATGAAAGATCAATAGTACTAGTATTGAGATTCTAGATGCAGTAAGTTTCCTGGGGATTTACTTAACTAATAATTCCCCTTGAGGACAATCGATAAAGATGTTTTAATAATGACTTACCTTGCACTAATACAATAATTTATAGCAACTGGTCTTTTGATCTTTAGTTATGTCAGGAGATCTTTAAATTGTAGAGAAAAGCTTTAACGATTGTTAAAGATCTATGGTTTAAGGATGATTTAAGGTACTGTTTTAAAATTCAAAATGGTAAATTACCATCACAGAAATAACCTCAAAGATCAAAAGTTCGACTTGCTAAGTCTCGATTCTTAACTACTTCTTTCATATAAACTTACAGAGAGCCTTGAAATCTTAAAAATTTTCTACTGACTTAGTTACAGTACCTCTGTTTGATAGGACTTTTTATAGTTTTGAGGATAATCAAGTGTCTTCAATTTACGTGATACAACTTTTATCTGAGACTATATTATTTTAAATACATCAGTTAGTACTACAAAACGCTTAGCGGTATCAAAATGATTTGACAATTTTCTCAAAGATATGAGAGACTACTGTGTTTTTCGAGACAGAGTAACATACATTGCCCAAACTTAGTTACTTGTGAAAATGTTCGTACTTACCGAAGTAGATACCGTAGGGAAATCTTTCGGTAAAAGAGGACGCTACGGAGCTAAAAAGATTAATTCAAATGATAATTTTATTAATCAGGAAAGTAATCGGTCTAAAGCTATGAGGATAGTAACAAAATCTCAGAACTCTAATTTTAAAGAAACCAAACCTATCCAAATCATTTCTTTGCCTTTACAATGTTTATGTACTAATAGATCTACTAAACTGAAAAAGTTGCTTCTTTCAGCTTATAACAATCCTAACCCAGATGTTCTTTTACTGAGGTGACCCATGATTAAGTTCACCAAGTGATTGATGGTTTGAACACCAGACTTATAAAAACTATAAAAAAACTTTATGACACTACTACTAACCAAGTTAAGCAATTTGCCAATTTCATCAAAAATTCTTTCCAATTACCTTAAAATTGCCAAGGTAGTTTCCATCCATAAGAAGAGTCCTAAGTCGCTTGTTAAAAATTTACAGCCTATTTTGCTAATTCCTATAAATCTGAAAAAACCTTTGAATCTTTAATATTAAAGCCACAGATTGAACTCAATTCATTGTTCTATGACTTTAGGAAGTTGCATTCAACCAGCTTGGCAACTATGGATTTGCGCGAGAAAGTACTTAGGAGGGCTTTAAGGGTGGCTTACATGATCACGCCATATTTAATGAATATACGAGAGCCTTTGATCGTGTCGTGCATGATATACTTCTACAAAAATATAATGTCTTCATTTATCTCGGTCCTATCTGACTAATAGAAGTCAGTTTGAGAGTTTAGCATTGAAACATGGAGGTCCCCAAGGCTATTTTATTTTTAGTGTATGCCAATGATCTGACTACTTGTCATGCTTTTTTATTTCTATGCGGACGACATAACTTCTTTAGTTGCTGATGCTGGTGAATCCAACAATTGTCGAGTTTCTTAAGAGTCATGAGCTAACTTAAAAGACTAGACTATTTCCAACAAATTATGCTTGAATGAAACCAAAACCAAATACGTTATATTTTCTGTTCGAGATTTTGGATCTTTCCACTATGTCTTGAATGTAAGTAATTGCTAGTTTGGGCTACAAAGTAAGTCACACTTTACGGACTTGAAAATTCTCACTCTGCCCTCTGCATTTATTCTAGTGTGCCTCTAGAGAAAACGTGCCTAAGTATGTAACATATGGTTGTTACTCACCGGCACTTTACCAAAATGAAATTATACTCCTTAATTTGACTCATTTAAGGAATTTCTTAACTCAACTTTGACTTTTTAGGAATATTATGTGGTTCATATACGTATTGTATTTCCGTTAAAATTGTTTTGCATTAATTTGTTAATTTTATTTAGTGCTTAGTGTTTGCTGTATTTTTCCTTTCATGTTGGATTATTTTATCATGTAAATACTAGAAAAAATTACTATTAATTAATTTTAATTGTAATACTGTTTTTTTGTATATTTTGACTTGTGTGAAAGTTTGCACGAATAAATAAATTATTAATAAATCAATTCCAGCTTTGCACCCCTACCCAAATTATCATAAAAATCATATTTATTCTTTTAGCAAAGCAACGATCATATTTCGAGTCCCAATACTTCACACTTTAAACATACTTTATCCTACCAACTATTCATTTGCTTTATGAAATTCTATCTGGCGCTATAACTATCATAGAACTTTTAGACACCACTCGGTGTTTACCAAACAGACGTGAATTTTACATATACACATTAAACACAATAACACATGGGCCATGTGGCTTGTTTACATTTTTGTCTGCAATAAATGTGTTTTTCCCCTCTAAACTGAAGAGATCAGACGTGATTCTGTGAAATGTTAAAAAGAGTGCAGACTCTAGAGGGCATAAATCCTCCTAATCTGCCATAAGCCCAAGAATTTTTATTCCTGAACGACCTTATGTCTGTTTGCTCTTCGTATCAATCTTATTTTGGTGTTATAAAGCAAGATAATGTCAAGGTCGGAATGGTTGGTAAATATTTAAATTGTAATTACTTTTGGTATTGAAGGTGTGAAAACGATAAAGAGGATTTTTTGTGTGAATCTATTCATAATAAGTGGTCTTTAACCGTTTAGTTAAATCCGTGAGTTATTAAAATAAAAAGGGCTTTTTATTCATTATTTTACAAGAAATTCATCTTTTCTAACCTTTATAGGTATAGGCTTAACTGTTCCACCACTTCCTTTAACCTAATAATTATTTTTAAAATTTTTACTTGTTATGAGTCAAACTTAATATGAATATTTAATAAATTATTTAAGCCTAAAATGAATCACCCTATGTGTAAAAAACTTAGTAATACTTAAGGTTCCTAATAACGTCATGGACTTTGGTCTTTAGTGACACGGTAAACATTAATTTATAAAGAATGTTGATGGATTTAATAGCGATCTTGAGCTACTAATGACGCGTCATATATTCGACACATTTTTTAATAGAAAGAGATTGGCGAAACCTAAAAACAGGAAATTGACATCGGTTAATCATGTTAGTATAAAGCCCAGTTATTTTTATGAATGGGACGATTTATTATTATTGTAAATTTATTTTTTAAATCGATTAGTGTCAAGCGCCTCTAATCTTATCGTTTACTACAATTACTCTATTTATATCAACTTCCTTTTTTGCGTGTATTTAATTTAAATATATCGCAAAACAGGCTTTATCGGTTATATCTTAAAAATACATTTACAATAATTTTGATATTTTTATCTCATTTTAAAGGCTATTATTTATTAATGTGTGGCTAAAGCACGAACTTATAAATATACCTGGGCTGCTAATGCATATGGCCCCGATACCCAAAAATGACCACTGCATGGTGGCCGCCATTTTTATAGTGATTGTGTCCTTTTGATGTTGGTCACTCTGAAAATTTTTAGTGTTGCCAACAAAAAATATATTAAATAACGGTAATGAAGTTGACGACGCTGACGTTTGACGTGTGAGTATAGCGGATTGCCAAGTTTTTGGCGATTTGTAAATGACGCTTGGGTATATCGTCTGGAATAGGCGATGTATCTTTCTCCTTATTTAATACGTGAATAATGTATCACCATTTTTATTTAAAGGTATTTGGTTCAGTTTCTCAATACCGAATTATTGTGAATTGTGCGTCTGTGTTGTTTATAATAGAATCATATATTGAGTTGTTGACAGAATAATATATTTTACTATATAAACCCTTTATAATTATAAACCCTCATAAAATCATCTATATTTTGATTCTTATAGATGGTTGGACCTATTAATTTGGAAACACTGTACATGGAAGGAAAGTAAAACTAGTAATAGTAAAAATAGAAAGAAAATAAGTGTTTTTGACTGAATTTGTTAAGTAAATACAAGCAAAAATTTAAATGAATATCATGATTTTCATGAGGATTACTTTCTTTCATAAATTTTAACGAAATTCTGAAAGAAGCACCAGAAAAATTACAGCTCTAACGCTAACTATCTTAAATTCTTACCTATATGTATAACTTTCTATTTTGTATTTTTGTAAACATAACCCCTCAAAAACTTGAATTGTTTTGTTTCCCTACAGTTGGCACAACTAAAGTTTGTCAGAGTGACCAACATCGAAAGGACACAATCACGCAAAATGGCGGCCCCCTACTAGTAGCCATTTACTTTTCATTGAATTGGCAGTCCTGGCATATTTATAAGTTCGTGGGCTAAAGTCATTTGTATACAGCATAGCTACAAGATAAATGAACCCGGTAATAACAGAACCCGGTTCATTTATCCAAAATTCTAAGCAAAATTGATGTATATCCGTAAGAAGCATTTCAATGTAATGTAACGTCGTAGAAGTTTATGGACAGAAAGACGGACGAATAAGTCGGGCTAAGGCGAACATAGATGGGGCCTCTGTCTGTCTCACCAAACATCAAAACTAAGGTAGCGACAAGTTTTTTAACTGAACACTGGCATCTAAGATGTCACCTCCACTTCTTAGGTATTGCAGATAACTTGGAGTGCTTTTGGTGCTAGAAGGAGGAAGAAGATTTAGACCACATTATCGGGGAGTGTCCAGCACTCACATGCGTTGGGTTTAAATGCCTCGACAATACTTATAGTTTATCCAAATATATAAAATTTGTCAGACCAGAGCGCTTCATTAGTTTCTCTTATCGCAAACATGCTACAATACGAACGGCCCCTCTCTGCAGTCTGAAAAGGTGCTTTGCTCCTCCAGTATCGCTCCAAGCAATCATGGCACTGTAGATGAGGGAATGACACAAAGAAAATTATGCCTGTTAAAATGAAAGTGGAAACACAGTATGAAAGTCCACGAAGCAAAAATATGTTGCTTGAGAGCTTTGCCAGTAAAGCGGTGGTATGACCAAACCCCAGACCAGACCAGAATCCAGCACAACACTGAAAAATTTAGAGAAAGTATATCTCTGGTTGGACCAAGCAAGAAATTGATTTTGGCTGCATTAAGAAACGTATTTAATCGGAATCATTGCTCTGTCTCCAATACTGAGACCCATAAACCTGCGACCCTTGTTATCAAATCTTTACTGCAGAATGAGTTTTAGTGTCATCAGGAACTTCTATGCGCAAACAACCCCAATTTTTGGAGTTCTGTAGATAGCTTAAAAGGCCAGTCATTATTGCAGGATGAACCAGTCAGCCAATGGAATTGAAATAGGCTACCCTTGCCAACCTTTGAGGTATTTTTCTTCTATTTAGAATCAAGGCATCATTTTAGTTCTGAAGCTCACTTTTCTTGACCATAAACACTGTTTCAATAAAGGCATCTAAAGTTCTTGGTTTTGTTACTAGAAATTGTAAAGATTTGTTAATAGGTTTCACAAGCTTAAATTATTTTTGTTTGGTTAGAATGGTTTTGGAATACTGTTCAGTTGTATGGTCGCCCTATTCGCCTATTTAGAAAGAGTGCAATATAATTTTTTGAGGTATATGCATATCTTACTCGCACTACCATTAAAAATAATGATTATCCTGCTATTGATCAACAACTATCCTTACCGATTTGTAAGTTCCACTGTGATAGGATCTGTATTTAGTTATAGGGTCATAAATGGATTCATCGATTGTTCAGATCTTTTCAGGCAGATTAACTTTAATGTTCCCCATCCAATTTTACGATAACACAGTATTTTTAATATTCCTTTCCATAAAACAACCTATGGTATTCAGAACCAATTAGAGAGGTAGTAGTGCAGAATCTATTAAGCACTAAGTAAATTTTGTCAAATAAATACGCCTAAATTTCCTTTGCTTCACATTCTGTGACCCATCACTTACCATACACAGGGTAAGTCGAGTACTTTCTTCTTTTGTACTTTACATTTTTTTAAATTATTTAACAAATTTAATTTTTTACGTTATCGTACATAATTTTACGGTACGTAATCGCTAAGGGTGCGTATTTGGAACAGAAATAGTCCCTTGATTTCACTCAAATTTTGTTTGATTTTTTTTTCTAAATTGAATTAATTAAATTAGTTATAGCCTAACCAGGCCTGAAACATTTGGTTTATAGTTTTTATGACGTTTCGCACTATATGTTTTCTCTAATAGAAATATTGTAATTTAATCTTTGTTAATGATAAATAAATAAAGTTAAAAATAAATATTACAGGTACATAGGGCTATTTTAAAACAGTTGCAATTTTGATATATTTAATATTCCTCATATAACTCATTTTAAGAGATTTCTTACTTTATGGCATGTTTTGCTAAATGTTTTCTTTATAAATAGGATTGTTTGGTTGCACTTATGTTTTGATACTAGCTTTTTCTATTTGACGTAAGTCAAACTATTAATGGGGGTTAGTATGGGTAATAAATAAATAGATTTAGGGAATCTAATTAGGTTCCAGTTTCAGGATGTTTGTATGTACCTGCAAGACACTATTTTTTTAAGTTTTTTTTTCATTGTAAAAATTTTCTTGACATACAGCTAAAAAAAATAACAGCCCACTGGACTACAATAATAATTTAGACCGATAATGTTCAATTTTGACCCAATAAGGATTAAGCCTTGGCTTAGAGAAAATTATCCCTGTATACTAATACTATATTTGTTCTCGTCGCTCTCACTCATAATGCCACTGAGGTCAGCTTGTCCTTCTTTACTGAGCTTCTGTGGTAGTAATGACATTCTGACTCTTGCTGCTATTATCCGACTTAAACTGCTCCATTTTCCTAATTGGATTTACACACCACAGTCTTGGAGCATCTCTCTTTTTTTCTTTTTCCGACTTTCCAATAAATGAATTTCCTTATTTTTTTTAATATTAATTACTCCTTTTCCTATTTAATACCATTCTTCATTTATAGAGCACCTAATCATCTGGATAATAAGACACGAGTCTATCCAAATATATTTTAAGATTTTTCGAACTATTTTTAGCCCTACGCTATACACCTTTCCAAATGTTGTCACAAATCTTGCATCGTCTTTACCTACTAGACAGCTTTAGTGCCTGTTTAGGATTCCAGACAACATTCCCTTTCAATTAACCCCTTTTTTCTTACTCTTTACTGAAATATATAGCGCGAGCATATGTGCTAGATTTAACCGTTTTTTTCAAAAGGATATTCTGAAAAAGTCCACTAGATAATGTACATAAATAAGGCAAATTTAATACAGTATTCTACTTCGGCTAATTCCTTATTTAATTAATTATATAAAAAAAGGAAGATCAAATTCCAAATTAACAGAAGCCATTCAAATAATTCTTTTATGTCATCTTTAATTCCTAAAGTCTATAACGATACTGAAAACCCATTACCGCAAATTAATACTCATCAATATTTTAAGATGAATATAAACAAAAGTAACACGAATGTTTCCAAACTTTTCGATAATAGATCAAAGGCAATAACAATTATTAATGATTCCAACAAGACAATTAAAGATCAAAACATCCGTTGAACCAAATGGCACCAACGTAAATAAGTATTACCCAATTTAGAAATTTAGGTTTTAGATAAATACAGACCCAGTAATTTAATAGTATCAGGGTACGGCGCACAGTCGGTTTAGTGTCGTCTTAAAAAGGAAGCATTCATTCAATGTAATGACCTGTAACATCTTAAGAGATAAAACAATGACTGCAGTTAAGTAGTGTCGGTGCACGAGCCGAGAAAACGAAAAACGCAATCTAATAACGATCGCAATCAAAAATCGAAATTTCTTTGGTTTGAATTCAGCCCTAAAAAAATGATATAATGGCTTGTTCAGGTGTGCCCCATAGTGCACGTGCGAGCCTTAAAACAAAATGACTATTTCCGGCCTTAAGTATCACATTTCAAACTTTTATGGTATAGAAAACACCCTTCAATCCCAGTTCCCCCGTCATATTCTTGCTGGGTTATGTTTCTTTTTATACATTCAATATGTTGTGTACATGTAGATCACGATTTATAACTTTTAAAGTAACCACAGGATTTTAATTTGAATATTACATTATTTATATTTTATGATTTCCATACTACTAGTAACTAAGATTTGTATAAATTTGTAAACTCATGGTAATCTATATCCTGGGGATCACCTGTGTACAGTGTTTGGCAGTTTTTCCACAGTCTAACAGTTAAAATCTATATACTTTGGTTTTTCCTTCAATCCCTTTCATATATCATTTATAATGTGCTGATTCTCATCCTTTATTATTCATAACGGTTATGATTCATAACGGTTTGCATGCCTTTCTAGTTCTTAGTATTTTTCATTCATATGTTTATTTTTATCCTCCCTATATGCTCTTTTTTTCTCTCTTTAACCTCAATAATTCGATTTTTTGCTATCGTTGGGATGGATGATAGATTTAATTCCTCTTCTGTCTTTTAATGGTATTGTCTTGGGTCTTGTGTCTCTAATAAGCTATGCTTTCTTTTTATATTCCTACATGTTGCTGTTTTTCTCTAAATATCAATCAGGGATGAGTAAAGGTAATAAATATGGTTAATTTAGATAACCCTAATTAATTATTATCATGGAAATAATATTAACCTTCTCTACTGATTATATTATGGTATATATCATGGAGAATGAAGTTTCAAATGGACACTGAGTGTGAGCAAAATGTCAACTCTAAACCAGCTTTTTAAATACTTTTGGATTTCCTTCTTTCTATTTCAACTAATACTCCTCTGGTCCCATCATAAGATAGTATTTAGTACAAAACCCCTTAAGTAAGTAAACCTACCGAATAGGTAAATTCAATCAGATTACTAAGTTTTATGAACTTCTAGACTAGGTAACTAATGTTTTAAAAAAATATTTATTAGTAAGTCTTTCTTATTACCTGAAGAACATCTATAGAAAACAGTAACAATTGTATCAATATAAAAACCTCCAAAAACTGTTTAACTTGAAATAGAATAAATTAATTTTGTAGCGATTTTACTGTCCGTTTAATTGGGAGTTAAAACACTTGAGTCAACTGAGTCAACTGATTATACACGTACATATTAAACACAATGACTATTAAAATCCTAGCGGTGAGGACTCTTTAGGACTCTTTAGAGATATAAAATGGATCACTATTCCGGAACATTCGCCAACTTCCTACGTGTGCCCCGAGACGTCGCGAAGTATGTCCGCCTCTTGCTCCAACCTTGTCGCAGCTTCGGACTAGAAGAACAGATGGTATATTTGCGCCTGTTTATAAATATATTAAAAAGTTGTAATCAGAAAAAATTCAAAGTCAAAAACAATTTAAAAGTTCTTCTAGTTAAACTGCCAAAAGTGTTTTCCAAAAATCTGTATATTAATTTAATTATTTTGAACTATTTACATATATCTAAACTTTTAATTCCAATTTGTTACAAGGCAAATAATGTAACTTTTAGCTGAATATACAAAGTAAAAAACCCAAATCTCCTTGACTACGTTCTCCCGGTCGCCTGGGCATGCTTTTTATCAGGTGATCTAGGGAATCCTGTTGTAAATTCATATAGGAGAAGCAGTATGGATCAACTTGGATTATAACATTATTCAGCCCTTGAATATACGATGTAGCAAGTAAAACTTTAAATTTTAATTTAAGGCTTAACTATTTATATAAGCTGGTTCCATCACTTTCCTTATATTCCGCTATTTCTCGTTCAACAGCAAACTCTAAAAAGTATCTTTAATTAATGGTTGACAAACTTTTTAACTGATTTCATTTAAATACCAAAAATAAACTTATGGTTAGTAATCGATGAATGAAAAAATAAAATGTTATTTACAGGGTTGTTACTTTTATATCTTTCGATACAGATTTGTATCCATAGAGGTATGGACATCAAATTAGGGAGAAACTAGTTGATGTATATGCTAGGATTTTAACATACCTGGTTATACGAGTCTTATTTCCTATAACGATTGTTTGGGCATTTTAGAATCTTTTATTTCTTTCAACAATTTACATCAAAAAAATCATATCATAATTGAACCTTTTGATCGTTTTCAGGTGAATAGATGATTCCCTGGATCTTGTTGACAATCACCATCCATTTTTAAGTGTTTTCTTTAATACTATAGAACGTCCGAGAAATTGCAGGGTGGTGTCAACTTCTAGATTCGATATCATAAAAGCATTTTTTTTATTAATATACCATCTCTTTGGCTCTCAGAACTGTACCACCTTTAATTTTTCACAAATGTTAATAGGGTTACAGACAGTTCTTGAAGTCCTTTCTATTCTACTTTTATAGACCAGTATGGTTGGATAATTTCCAAATCTCTTCATAATCTCTTGAGGGCAGAGTTTGCTCAAGTACTGAAGTGGTAGATGAGTTTGCCAGTTTCTTCGTTTCTTTCCTGCTAACTAAGCCCATATGTTTCTTTTGTGATCAGTTAAATTATGTGTATGAAATTTCAAATGCCATCAACAGCAACTAAACAAATTAAGGGAAACAAGGCAATTGGCCCAGATGGCATTCTAGCTTACATATTAAAAAATTGTCGTGATCATTTATTAACAACTTTAAGATGTTTTTCCTTAAAACTTCAACTTATCCAAATAAGTGAAATATGATTCCTATACCCAAATCTGGTTCTAGGCATGAAAGGAAAGACCATTTCTAAGTTTTTTTAGTGAAATCATCTTTGAGCGTCTATCTGATGAAATTTCAGAGAGCACAAAATCATGTCAATACGAGTTTTAACGAAAAAATCAGTTTTACAAATCAAGCTTCCTTCTGCCAATATGTCCATAAGGCCATCAATATAAAATCTTAGGTTAATGTTATATATAGGATATCGAGAAGGCTTTCGATAGGGTAAGATACTGTAGAACTTTAAAATCTCTATCAGACCTAAATGTCTCTATATATATTGTTCTAATAACTTAATGCAATCTGACAGATTTCAGAATGTTGAAATTAAGAAGCCTTTAAAAGTACCTCAGTTGCTCCACAGGGTTCCTCCATCTTGGACCTCTCTTATTTCGGGCGGCAATCAATGGTATTATCTGCAACATTAAAAATATAAAAGGTGTCTTACTTTCTTAAGTATTTCTTACAAATTTGTCAATGGATGTTTGTTCTGTAAACCAGGTTCACATCCCCTCAGAAAATGTTACAGATTTGCTGAGATGTGCATGTTTCAGCAAGATATTCCTTTGTGAAATAAAGCGCATGTGTTTCAACTGTTTCTCTTCACGTGTCCCTAAATGTCGTGAAACCAAGTTGTGTGAACTTTTTTCAAGAAACACTATTACGTATTAATAAATTAAATTTTTTTCATATTATTACCAGTTTCATCAGAGCTGTTCTTGCAATAGTAAGTCTTCTAGATCTCTTTCTGATACATCATTCTTCGTTTGTTGTGAGAGACCCCAGGTAAACTGTTGACTGCTTCGAAGCACCTAATTACTTTAATGTATTGTTCTGTGCTTTGTCAATTGTCATAATTTTGTCTTATTCCTATTAAACTTTAGTCCATAATTTTTGCTTTTCTCCTCCAGACTTCTCATTATGTTTTTTATTTTTTGTTGAATTGAAGTTGATGATCATCGGCTTACCGTTTTTCTGATTTTGGCGTTACTGTTTTTCTGGGTCCACCGCTTTATAACTTAAAGAACCCCTTACCGTTAATGCTGTTGTTCCCAAGTGTGATTTCCCATTTGCTTTGTTTGCAACAGCTGAAATATCAGTGAACAATATTAACCAAAATTTGCTGCATTGTCGTTCCGTGTTTCATTGTGCTAGTGTAACCAATTTTGTTACTTTATCTTGCGTAAAGCGACTTGATTTACCCATTAACCCCAGCCATATTTCTATTCAAGACATAAATAATATGCCTACAGTTTCATCATTGGGTACTGTTAAGCTAAAACTATTGGCCGCAACTGGGCCAAGTGGAAATATTTGAAAGGTCTTGAATCAGCAGACAGTTTTGGTTTACCCCATAATGTTGATTTGTTTCTAGATGTTCCTTTATTTCTGAGATTATTCATAATACTTCCACCCACGAATTTATGTCATTGAGTCCCTATGTACAAAGTACTAATCCCAATTGGCAAAGGACTGTGAAGATTTATTTGTTTCTACTTATTCTCAAAAATCTGACAACGTTATATAGTTTGTCTTCCTTTTAAACAAGCTTATCCTGATTTAGGTGATACCAGACATCAAGCTTTGAGATGTTTCAATTTGTTGGAAAACCGAATGATTAGAAATCTACATCTTGTACCTTGTATCATGATTACCTTATTTGAATTAAGACCACCTGATACCTTGTACCTCTTCTAACAACTTTTCATAATAATTATATTTCTCACCATTGTGTTGTCAAAGACGACAATGGAACTCCCAAAGCTAGAGTTGTATTTGAAGCATCTTCTAAGGGCTTTGTTACTACAGCAACATTGACTCATTGAAGATTGTCAAGTTTTATGAATTCTGTATGTTGCAAAATTGTGCAACTTAAAAAGCTAGTAGGTAAGTGTGGTAAATGTGCATGTATGCAATTTACCCTAAATAATAATGCCATTACTTGTACCTACACTTTAAATAATGTGTTTATCAAGGATGTTCTTGAAATGCATGTACTACAGGAAATTTAGTGTATCCTCCAAAAGTATGTGAAACTAGTTACTTGTTAAAAATTTGTGATAGATTATCGTAGCTGCTGAGAATACACAAAATAGAGAGACATTTACGTTTACTTCCACTATGAAGTTAAACAGGTGAGCTAGGGACATGCTATATATTGAACTAATTCAGAGTGTAACTCTTTTTGCTTTATTTTCACTACTTTCTCTAGTACAGCTGAAAGAACTGGTTTGAAGTAAAATATTGTTTTTTATCAACATTCCTGTCTAAGTAGGCCATTATATATATTTAAATAGACAATTCTTCAATAGTTTCTATATAGAAATTGATTCTTTTTATAGAAAATTCGATTCACTCTCTTCGTTTAAGTAATCCCAGGTTGATCTGTTGAAATGACTTGGCAATAAAGTTTTTTCAAACGTCTTTCATGTAATTCGTTAAAGACCAGAAAATGGGCATACACTAATGGTACTGGTATTCAGTACAGTACACGCATTTTTTGCCTGCGCTTTGATGGAAAGTCGTATACGAAGAAACTGAAGACGAGATTGCTAATAAGGTGGTAAAAACAAGTGTGTGCCGTTAATGTTTCAAAGTATTTCCGCATTTTGCGCATTAATTTTTCAGAACGCAGAAAATAATAAAGAAAGCCAAAATAATAAAATTGCACAATGGTCTCCGATTGGTTACTAAGTACCAAACAGGAAATGTTCACTTACCCACACTTCGATGGTACAATGCCACTCATTCAAAATTATTTAAAGTACCCTCGGAACCCACCGTTTTGTCACCATTGAATTTATTCGAGTAGGAAGTACACTTGCCATTTTGGTCAAACCGTAAAATATAGGGTTTTCGATAATAAAAGAAGATGGATTTGGGTGCTCTTTTTGCACCAAAAACGGCTTTCTTTGTAGTACAAAAACTCATAATTACATCCGTTTAAAAAAAATATAATACACCAATTTACCCACACTTTCGTTGTTGTGTAAAGCAATACCTAATTTAATAAATATTCAAGAGAAAAAAAAACAAGAAACAATGGTGGTAGATATTTTTAAATGAGTCGTAAGTACCTATATGGATCATGTTTGCACAATCAACAATGATAGAAAGTTGCCGCCATTGTTGCATTTATCGGTGTAAATAAATATTAAAAAGAATTAATTTTTATAATTTATTTTAATTGACCTGTTATAAAAGGAGACCAGTTTTTATACTGAGAGAATGGTATTGTTTAAGGGAAAAGCATGGGAAGGCGAATTAAATGGGCACCATTTTTAGATTGTCATAGGAATAAGATAATACAGTTTATTTGCGTTATGCAAAAGCTTTAAAAAGTGTTTACTAAAAGCACCTTAAAAAGCCTAAAAATAGGCGTCCCGCTGCGTCCATCTGTTCGTCTTACATTTTTGTTGTCATACTTAAAAATCAAAGAGTTGAAAAGCTTTTTACGTCTGGCTGGGTACAGATTTAAAAATATCTGGTTTGTCAATAAAAATAGTTTGAAAAAAAATTATTAGGTTATTAAATTTAATACATATTGGTCATGATAATATTTATGTAATAGTATAGTGTTTTAAAAAAGTCATAAAATTTAATCACTACCGGTAGCTAATTTTAGTTACATAATTCTCCTATTTTTGGCCCAAAACAAAAAGCCCAATATATCCTCTCAAACTATACTAATTATCAAAATCCGAACTATCTTTCAAAATTTTTTGGTTTTTTTTATTTTTAATCGTTAAAAACCGGAAAAGCCGCGATAGAAAAGCTCAAGCTAGGACCCGCCACTTTGATTTTCTAATTCTAGGACTTAGTTTCGGTTTGTTAATAGATTAGTTGACACCTTTATTCTTTGGTCTCTAGAGAAAGGTTCACTAACAAGACATTCGTTTGGTGGGCGCGGTCGTATTCAATATCAGTAATTAAATGTGAAAAATGAGTGGAAATTTCGTTTGTGATAGCTGTGTTGGGAAAAAGGGATTTTTGTTCTTGGTAGAGGCGGAAAATATACATGTAAGTTATTGTATTGATTGTCATTGTTGTTGCATTTTTTTCTTGTTAATCAAAATTTTCAATATTGAAAAAAACTTAACATAAGGGCAGAAAGCCCTTTTCTTCATTAGAAAAAAACATGGAATTTGCAAAAAACATTATTTTATTATACGTCAGAGCCTATTTAAAAAAATAATATTAAATATTACAAAAATAATAGTAGGAAAACAAAAAAATGTATCAGCACAAATAATTATTAACAAAGCTAAAAACTTCACACAAAAATAACTTAACACTATACAGGGAATTTAGGTTGAAGTCTAAGATTGGCCATTTTTTATTTGAATGACCGTAAGCTGATAGAATGGATCCAAGCACTTTTCATTACAGAAACGTCTAGTGAGTGAAAAACAAAAAACCAGAGTTGGAAACCATTTTCAAATACTCAAATATTTATTTCAACTAACTATCGGATAATGTCAAAAAATAAAACTATAAGACCTCAACATACAACTTTTAAAAGGCCTTAAGAAAAAACATTAAAAAATCTACAATTAACTAAAGACCAAGAATATAAGAAAACTACAGCTTTTAACAAACAAACAAATACGAATTATGAGAGTAAGGACGAGACGCTGCAATTTAAATATTCTGTTACCGTATGAAAGGAATTTTTAATTAAAATTCTTTTCAATGAAGCTTTGAAATTATTAACCTTCTTAATTTTTTGTATTTCAATAGGAAGATTATTGTATAATTTAATTGGTAAAACTACTGGGCTGCCACTTTGGTTAATTTATGTTTGGGTAAATCCACATTTAAGTTAACCCTGAGTTCATAGTTACCTCTAGACAAAGAATAGTCAGACAGGTTACGTTTGATATGCATAACCGAGTTGAAAATAAGTCTGGAAAGAGTGTTCTACAAGGAAATGTATAAGGCTTAAATAAAATAGTTCTAATTATTTTTTTCTAGGCCGTAAGAACTTCACCATTTCTAGAACAGTTACTCAACATATTATGCCATATGACAAACATGACTGGACATAACCATATTAATAAAGAAGTATCAGGCCAATATCGATTTTATTACGTAACTGCCAGATCACATAGGCATAAATTGATAATTCCTTTAAAACCATATCTACATGATAAGACCAACTAAGATGTTCATCGATTAATATTCCTAAGTACTTGACATCCTTATTTTGTTCTATGGTTTTGTAATGCATTTTAACAAGCAAGCATTTATTAAAATCGGTAAGACTAAAAAATATCATTTCAGTTTTTGACTCATTAAGCACTAGGCTGTTCCTGCTATTGACACTTATCATTCGGTCAACTACCCCGGTTGAACCTTTAGATAGTTCTTCTAAACCACCACTCGACGTTGATATAACCACATCATCCATGCAAACGCAGCTATATGGTTGCCAGGAAATTCGTTTAAGATCTTATAAAATGTTAAAGCATCAGAATGAGCATTAGAATCGATGTAATAATTACGAAAAAAATTATAAAAAAATTATTAAAAAAGTGATCTTAAGAATCTTCTTTGTACAGCCTCAATAAGTTCAATATGACAATCATAATAAAAGACCAAATTCCAGACGCATACTTATGGATTGTAGTGTAGGTAGCGGGTAGAAACCCTTCAGGCAGTCCTATCATGACAAATAACTCAATTCCTACTGGATACAGCAAAACTAGCAGAAGTAGCGACCCTGTCTTGAGGTTTAGAATCAACCAATGATGGAGGCCAGGAGTATCCATCATTACCGAGCTAAGGCGCAAAAGATATATTTTTCTCGATGGTTTAGAATCGGATTTCCCATATTCCAAACATGACTGGGTACTGCAGTGTATGAAAGCAACAGGAAACCACTGCACTATACAAGGTATCCCAGAATCAATATCACAGGCTGTAACTTTTTTATTTTCAAATATAAAAATTATTTTTAAACTTAAAAAACTACCCCCGAAAAATTCATCCCCTAAAAACCACCCACACTTTTTTTTTCAAATGGCATCACCATTATTTCTTCTAATGTTTAGTACGCTTGTAAAATTATTAATTCCATTTCATAAAAAAATCATGTGTGTTAACATCAACGTAAGCAATTTTTAAATTAAAATGCTTCTGTTGCAAAAATTAAAATAGCAAGTTTCTTTTTAAATGTAATTTATTTGTTATACAATATTTTAACATCATATTAATCTGTTTTACAAAATTTTAATTTATTATTTAATTAAATGTTCAAATTGAGCTCCATCAGCATCCACGCAAGCCTCATATCGCCGAGATTTCTGTTGTGCAAGTTGCAGTAATCATGGGAGAAGTAATTGTTCGACAGGCTTCATGAATTTGGTTTTTAAGCTTTTCAATATGATTGGATGGTCGTTAATAAACAATATTCTTTAAATAACCCTAGACAAAAAAATCAGTTGGGGTCATATCTGGAGAGCGGGCTGGCCCGCTAAGATAAAAATAAATAATAAAACAATATATATGTCACAACAATACAGATTTTACTTAACAATTTTTAATAAAGACATACATAAATTAAAACTAAAATATTCTCCGCGACATCATAGTATAAACTATATTTTAACAATTTATAGCACAATCTTAATCTTCCTAAACAAAGGTAAAAACACAAAGTCACGGTCTCAAATCAAATCCATACAATTTCTTAAAGCTACACGTGTTTCGCTCCTATCGGAGCATCATCAGGCATAAAATACATTATTGTTATTATTCTTTAATAACAATATTATTATTTAAGCACAATAACAAACTTAATTTTTAGTGCACCACAAACCAATACAATTCAAGTCGCTCTGCAAGGAATAACAATCATTTATGTTTACGATAGTGGAAAATATCTTGAGGTCATCGGCAAATAGGAGTTTCTTATTAATAAGAATAGTAATTAAATCATTTAGAAATACCAGAAAGAATTATCTAAATAATCTGGAATAATTTGGGCATTATGGGGTGGAGCGCCATCTTGTTGGCAAATCATTAAATTTAACTCTAAAGTAGATTAGTAGATAGTAGACAGTCTTCTAAGCCTGAATCCACATTGATACGTAATTACGGATCCGTTGTGACCACGTGATTGCTATCAGCCAATAAGAGACTCGAAAGGTTTCACGTAGGAAGGAAAACACGGATAGAAGTTGGTTAATGGCCGTATTTTTGATCTGTTGTGCTATTTTTTTTTAATTATTATTTTTGAATTTTTACCAATTTTTTTTTGAACCAGTTATTTTGTACCATTCTTTTTAGAATATTGAGTTTGGGTTCGACTCCGGGTTCCACATATTTTCAATGTGATTATTGCGGCTTTTTAATTAATAGTCAGTGCCAAAATTATTTGGAACACAAAGGTTTCCTAGTATATATAGAGGAGAACCAGGGTTTTACCTTCGAGCTTTGCGCCAATGAGGACAATATTTTAAATTTAGTGGCCTCTATGAGATCTGAGAACCCCTTTACAATCAAGGCATAAAAATTGGTTGAAGCAATTGTGGAAGGTCAAAACTATAAACACCAAAAACTCGAGTAAAAATATGTCAAACAATACGTCATTTTACGGATACGCTTGTCTCTAGTGGATGGGATAAAAGTGATGGATAGGCTTCACAGCCTGACGTATCCATAATTACATACCAATGTGAATATAGGCTGTGATATTTTTATTATTCTTTTGTTATATTATAGACTGTGAATTAAAAAAAAAATTAAATACCTCTCTGAAGTTAATGTACTTTCATAAAAGTATGGTCCAATAAAATAGCCATTAAATACACCAGCCCACGCGTTTATGCCAATTATAGTGGGCAAACGAGTTTCCATTATCCATCGGGCATTGTTTTCAGACCAATAATGTGCATTATGTCTATTAACCATTCCATTATTATGGGATCTACTTTCATAAGTAAAACAGATTTGTAACAAAACCTAGGGATTGTTATTAAATAAAACCCGAAGGGATGCAATAAACTCTAACCTTCGTTGGTAATCAGTAGGGCGAAGTCCTTGTACTAGGTGGGTTTTAAAAGGGCGATGTTAATATTGTCGAAGAATTCGCTGAATGCACTATCGCTCTTGCGATATGTCATGATATGACATCCCATTTGATGATGGGAATGTTCATAATCAACTTTTTTTTAAATACGGACCTGACTTTTCGGTATTAAATATTAAAAGTGATTTTAATTCGGCATTTAACGGTATATCACAATTTGTGGTGCAATCATGTTTTAGACGAAGAAAGTAGACTTTGGAAACAAAATGGTCGTCATAGAGACATGGTTTTTCATGTTTTTGTGCCTAAAATATTTAGAAAAATAATAATCTTGAAAGGCCTACTCACTGTAACTAATTTAATGCTGGCTAATCAATCAATTCAGCAACGTTAACAAACAATAACAATACATAATATGAGTACAAACAATAACCAATAAAACCAATTAAAAATTACAAAATAAAAGAATCTGCGCCGATAGTAGAAGGTCAAAAAAATTTGCTTCATTTCCCAAGCATAAATAGTATCTCCTTATCGTGGATGCCAACACATTATTGAGAAATCTAGTTGATAGATAGTCTCTAACTACTCTCGCATTATGAGCAGGTGCTTCATCTTGTTGAAATCAATGATTTCGAATTTCTGCAAGAAGCAAATTATCTAGAGCTTCCTCTAAATCATTTTGCAGTAATTCAGGGTAACGCTCAGAATCCAAATTATGGTGGTAAATGAAAGGGTCTAAAATTCTTCTTTCCACAATACCAGCCGAATGAGAATACCATACCATGAGAATTTTCTTTGGCTAGATATTGGTGATTTCTTCTATTGAAAATAACATTTTTCGGTACAATTTTTTTTAAACGCATCTTATTCTTTCAGTTTGCGTTTAAAATAAATTGAAATATGTAAATTGTACAGTGAAATAATTCATTCAAGTTAATGTCAAACCTCAAACATCTCTATGAGTACCATTTTGTTTGCAAAGCCTATACTTTCTTCTAAGGCATCCAAAATATTTAATAATGCTTAAAAAAGGTCTAAAATATGATTGAACTACAACTTGTGATACCGTTGAATTCGGAGTCAGAAGCACTTTTAATATTTGATTTCGAAAAACCAGGTCAGTATTTGAAAAAAAAAGTTGATGATGGTGACCCGAAGACGAAACGAAAAAAGTGGCTAGGAGAAAGTGTCATTTATTTTCAAAAATCTTTTGTAATAAACTCGAAATAATAATATAATAAGTTTGATTTTTTTTCTCGATAAATTGTTTTTTTTTTAGATATCTCCGGAACTACTCGGATTTTTTTAGATTTTAAAGCGACATATTATTAAGCACCCAAAGCCGCTAAATGCTTCCCATTTAAGCAAATTTCTATCTCTTATGGTTACGGAGATCCCTGTACTGGCCCTTCTTATCTTGGGTACGTTGTATAAACCTCCGTAAGACAAAAACAAAATGTGACTTGAAACATCCGGGAGCTGGTTCAACATCATTAAAAACTGCAAATCATAAAGAGAGAAATGGAAACTTATGATCTGGATATTTTAAGACTATCAGAAACACATTAGGAAGGTAATGGACACTTCAGAACCGCTGAAGGCAACATGGTCTACTGTTCAGGCCCAGAAAATACGAGCACGAATAGTTTTGCAATAATTGTACACCGAAATTAAATAACTTCGTTATTGTATACAAAAGGACGACAGAATAATTCATGTTAAAATTCAAGCCTCAAAATCTATGCACCAACATCCCAAGAAGCAGACATATAGATACATTCTACGGTTGTCTTAGGGAGATCCTCACCACTATCCCAAACCGTGAACTTACTATTCATCCTGGGGATTTTAATGGCAAAGCTTCGGACTACATTTTTATTAAACAACGATGGAAATCATCGGCGACACACTGTAAAACTTCCACCACAGCAGACTGTGGAATCACTCACCAACTTTTAGTTCTGAACTTACTTTATTTTAAAGTAGTGATCAAAAATCCAGGATTTTCAGGTGGATAATAAATTCTACCCGGATCAAATAGAAACCGATTCTGAAAAAAGTTGGAAATGTAAAAAATTATACATTATATGAACCAACTCATCACACGTAGGATTTAATTCAACATAGGAAAAATATTAAGCGGGAAGCAGACATAGCCCATGCCTATAGAAGTTTGTCAAAAGAAGTCCAAAGACAATGCCGCAAGTCAAATCGACAATGTATGTAACATGGAAACAGAATTGACCCTTATAGGGACTTATTAAAAAAAATTAAATAAAACCGCTAAAAGAGAGTTTAAACCACAGAAGTGGTAATGTTTTGGAAATCTAAAAACTGATATCGGTGAGATCTTAGAAACATGGAGTATCTACTGTGCAGATCTGTACAGGAACGAACAGACACGACTAAAGAATTTATGGTCAGGTTTATCCCCAGGAATCGATACTTTTTCAAATGTTGGGAAAAACGAGCGTACAATTTGTTTACCTATTTCACAAGCTAATATGAAACACAGGAAAATGACCAACTGACTGGTGTACTTCAATATACCATACACTTCACAAATTCAAGAGGCTGCTGACTGATAAACCTTCTACTCTATGGAGTTTTTTTTAAAGAGACCTAAGAAAAAAATGTTGCATTTTCTGCATCAAAAAAATGATGTTCAATTCTATCAATAACGTTAAATGTCTTCAAAAGAATATCCCATAAGTCGCGAGAAATTCGTTCGAAAAATATATAATAGTATTTATAAATAAAATTGATAAATACTGTTAATATATGTATATGTTATACATATATTAACAGATCAATACTGTGTTATTTATTTGTTTACATAAAAAATATAGTTAACAAATACTTAATATTAATACCTAGTCTTCATTTTTTGTAGCAAGTAAACTTGGCAAAATTAGCCATCGAAAATTTTTATTGCCCTTCTCGTCTTTTAGATACATATTATAATCCTATATGTTTTGTAGGTTTATTTTGTTATCCAGCAAACCCGTTTAGAAAATCCTATCTTGAAATATCAAAGCCAAAAAGGAGTAGAAGATATAGAAGTGCCAAAACAACATAATTACAAAAATCTACTAAAGCTCTACTAATTATCATCCATATATTTTGGATGGCTCGGTTATAACATTTACCCAATATATTTTTGAACGGCTTTTGTATCACCCTAAATTATAGTACAACCACAGATGTAAATAGCTCCGCGTACAACCTTTACCGCGAGGTAACGATTTCTGAACGCACCCCTGGTGCTCATTAATGGCCCTTTTAAAAATATTTGGAAAATTGGTTTTTAGTTCTTATTTCTTCCCATCTACATTTTTTTAAATATCAAAACACTTACAGACTCTAGGATATCGGATGCATCATGTATAATATTTTAATAGAATGTAAGCATTCAAAATACACCTTAATTAATATTAATGAATAATTCCAATAACGTAATCTCGTGACGTAAACGTAAACCGCTCTTTTTGCAACAGATCGTGATAAAACTGACTGTCACTCTCGTTCTTCATATATCCGGTATGGTCTAGTGGCTAGGATACCTGGCTCTCACCCAGGAGGCTCGGGTTCGATTCCCGGTACCGGAATAATTTTTTTTTCCCATTTCTTTTTACTTTACAAATTAAATAATAAAATATTATATTGTTACAGACCACGATCAAAGTCTACGCAAGATGCCTACGACCAGACATCGAGTACAAAACTCTGAGCATCACCTTCCAGACGACCTGCAAGGAAGTCGTGGGCACACTTCTCGGAAAATACAAAATGAAACATCGGGATCCAAAGTTGTTTTACTTGAGTATGGAAGTGACTGTTAGGAAAGCGGGAGTTCGCACCCATTTGGCGTTAGATGAGGAAGCGAGACCTGCGGTTTTGCAAAGTTGCCATCCGAAAGGCGATTCAAAGTAAGTTCAACGCTTTGGGTAAATTTATTTTCAACGCAATCGTAAAATTAAGATTTTAACTAAAGTAAGGCTGTTATTGTAGATTTTCACTCCAGACCCGTCGAGGCGGTTTAGTGAAAGTTCACGACTCGGTCCTAAATAGCAACTCACAATACAAGTCACTACTGATCAGCGCCAGAACTACCGTGGACGAACTAATTGCCCTTTTGCTCAACTGTTACAACAGCAAGGAGAGAGTGGAACAGTTCTCCCTTTATGAGGTTAGCATATTTTAAAAAAATATAGAATAGCTTCAACAATTTTGTTATTGAATATTTAGGTGAATCCAGAGAGAGAGCAACAGAGGAAATTACATCCAGATGACCGACCTCTGCAAGTGCAACAAACCTGGTTACCGTCTCACGAGTGTCACTTTTTGGTCAGGAAGAATCCTGATTACTTACCGCTATCCAGAAGAAAGGTGAGACATATACAAAAGCTACTACTAATGTCTCTTATTACATTTTAATTATTATTTACTACATCTCTTTCGTTCTTCCCGTTTATTTCAAAACAAAATAATTATTACAAAATCGATGCAGATACTACATTTTTGATCCAATCCTAATTACTCCAATCAGTGTTTTGAGAGGAGTAAGAATTTTTTTAGCAGTCCTCAATCCAAGAATGAGCTTCTTTTTGGACAGATTTAAATATTCAGTAGCAGAGCATGGGGTTATGAACGGTTTAGGTCATACTAATGTTTATGGGTAATGGGTGTTATTTCTTACTAATTTTATCAGATAAGAAATTTAAAAACTTAATTCCAAGAATACAGAGAAAGATTGTTGAAAGAAGAAATACAAAAATTCCAAGATTTTATCAAACTTGGGTTAAATTGACCTCACATGCATCGGGTGTACATGTGTTCACACTAGTGTAGTCATCTGAAATTTTAAAGGAACCAATGGACTAATTATCATTAATGAATTAATCGTTATTAAACTTAGCATATGACGAGAAGCAAGCATAATCTCTTTGTTCGAATTAATCAGGACAGACTGCATTGACATCTTATTCACATTCAGCGGTAAAACAGTCGCCGGTGCCATTGATGTGTTGAATCTGTAAAATTTAAAATAAATGTGATAAAGGCTTTTTCAATTACTACGATACTTACAGAAACCTTAACGTTAAATCGATCAACCAACTAAATGTCGTAAATGTCCACCAACTCCTTTTATTGTAATTTCCACCAATGTTACTGAAAAAGCTCCTCCATTACCGACACATTCCACACCATTTCCGCAATCTCCAGTTTGACAGGCATTTGTATTACTATCGTAATCAATCCTAGCCCGAAACCTACCTACCCAATTCTCTGAAACATTGACAATAAAATTGAATGTATTCAGCCTTTAGCATCTGCCTGCAGTTCTAGATCTAATTTTTCTCTATTTTTACTCTATCGAAGTGTTGAGGGACGATAATGTTTGAAGTTAGATACTTCCTCTAAGAACTCGCTACAGCGAAAATTTTCAGTGTAAACACAATAAAAAGATCAACTTAGTCTTAGTTTTAACACCTATGAAAAGTTATATTGTAAGCTATTTTGACGAAGCTCTCTTCTAGGCTTTTGGTAGTCATCCTAGATAATCCCCATTACACACACTACACACATTACGTTCTGGATAGTCTTAGAAGTTCGATGAACACTTTCTACGTTTGTCGGTCTGGATGCTCGGCTCTCTAGAAATAAATTTCTTACAAGTATTGATTACCAGCATACCCAACGCAAATCTGTTTCTAGAAAGAAATTTCTGTATCAAAGCCACCTATTTGATGCATCTTGATCAATCTGTGGTTGGTAAAGGTTATATTATATGATGTCTATCATGGAGTTCCATTCGGGTCTATTTTTCTTTCTATTTTAAAGTATGCTTTTGGTGCAATGAGTAGTTATTGTTAGCGTTGGTAGTTTATAGAGAAAAATTCTCTCACTTTTCGAGAATTTAGATTGCTGATGTTGGTTAGCCCTCTTCCACCTCGTTTTCTTGATAAACTTGTTCTAAAGGTAGAAGACAGTGTATGGTGTTTGAAATTTGTTGTCATCAGGGTTCTTATGAATCTTTGGATAGCTTTCAATTTCCTGTTAGTCCGCTTAGGTGCACCGCATAAATACGTAATGCCCCTTGTGACGTAGGTGTTTATTGCTTGAACTAGATTATCAATATGTAGCTCCGATCTTAGTAGCTCTTTTATTATTCTTGTATATTGTTTCTCTATTCAAGTATTGATAGATTGACTAGATACTTATAAGTTTCACCTCTGTGACTTCTATGATGTCACCTTTCGGCAACATGATATCTCCGTTAACAATCTTTCCCTTTTCGATATTTATCCTTTTACACTTCTCCTATCCAAACTCCTTAAGTATGTTATTTGAAAATCTTTGTGTGATATTTAATAAGTGTTGCATTTGCTTTTCTTTTCTTGCGTAAGGTTTGATATCATCCGTATAGAGAAGGTGAGATTCCTATTGCCTGTGATTTTAAAGCCGTAATTGGTTTGATTTAGCATAGTGGAGAGTGGATTCATAGCGAGACAGAACCATAGTGGACTGAAGGAATCACCTTGGTGGAAGATTCTCCTACGAATTGATATCTTATTATTAGAGGCAAGTTTGTTCGCCAATGCTTCATCATTGTTGCAAGAAAAGAAATAATTGTCGATGTATTAGTACAGTAACTTTAGATTCGTACGACCTCCACAAGTCAATGGACACTATCAAATGCCTTCTTGTTTACGACAAATACACTGCCTTTGTTAATTGGAATGTTTATTTTCTGCTTCTAAGCTTGTTGCGGGATGACTGAATCTATCAAGGGTTCCTTGCACCCTTGATGAGCCTTCTTGTGTTGTTCTTTTTGTTCCTCAGCTAATATGTTATTTAGTAATATTAGTAACAATAGTCACTGTTAACTCGGCGTATCTTGGCCGATGTGAACAGCTCTAGTATCCATTTTTGTTCTGTAAATTAGATTTTGATTGATCTTAAATAAACGATTTTGTTGTTTCGGTTTTATGCATTTGATATATCGAGATAAACGTTTAGATTTAGCCCTCAATTTTTCCTCCAGAAGATCTCGATACTTTACTAAATGGAAATAGCCAGATAGTTATAAAAAGGAGAAATTTTCAGTTATTAGTATAGACATTTTCATTTAATAGGTGAAACTTTCAAAATCTACCCTAAATATTTTCATTTATTATCTGACAGTGCCAATAAAAATATCACTAGTTCTTCAGATGTACCGTACTGTACTTTACATAAATCAGTTTTAATAACGTTATTAATCGGTTTCCAGATCTTTTGGATGTCAGAACTTCCACCTCTACCGACTTCGAGACTATTTAAAAGTACTTCGGCCAGTAACCACAATACAGCTGTAACACAACTATCAAAGTCTTCGATGTCGTTAGTACCTTGGAAGAAAACTCCGACCACAGAAGAAACATTACAACCCGAAAAATACAATCAAGCGAAACCAAAAGAAAAAGAACCACCCATTGTAAAAAGTTTCAGTACGGAATTAAAAGTTTTCGAATGTAATAACAACGTCAAAAGTAAAGAAAAGGGCAACCCTGGACAATCTTCTTATGCCGATTATGAAAATTATTTTTATATTTAAATACCATGTATTATTTAAAAACCTGAATGTAAATTATGTAAATAATAATAAGTATCGTGTGTCGTCTAGTTTTGTTTT
This sequence comes from Anthonomus grandis grandis, assembly GCF_022605725.1. Classification (NCBI taxonomy): domain Eukaryota; kingdom Metazoa; phylum Arthropoda; class Insecta; order Coleoptera; family Curculionidae; genus Anthonomus; species Anthonomus grandis. The sequence continues at coordinate 13,218,887 of NC_065561.1, read as the reverse complement.
TAAATGTGATATTTGATTATTTGTTTAAGAAGGTTGTACCAAAGAAAATGCCATTTTTTTGTTTAATAGGTACTTACGCTTAAATTTTATGTTGACTGCAGCAAAGGTATCTATCTATATGAAAGTTTAGAATACAAATGCGTTTTAGTATTAATTTATAATATGATCCTATTAATTTTTGTCTCTTGCCGGATGTTAAGCATATGTGTAACCAAGTTACATAAATAAAGTAAATTGTTTGTATATTTACATACTAATATGTTTTCATGTCAATTTAATTTAAGCCTTGTAAAAAGTTTTAATATAAATGTGCAATGTCAAATTTTAGTGTTTAGCCTTATAGTAAATAGTGAATATTGTCAAACGTTCTTGTACCTTATAATATTATAAACTTATTTAAGTCAATAATGTATTCTATATTGAACACCAAAGATTTAGCGTGTATAATGTAACAATATTATTAATATTGCTTGAAATAAAGAAGAATATTTAAAACAAATTTTGACTTTAATTTAATCACTTTTACCTTTAAGGATGGAGAGCTTTAGAGAAAAATGGTTCATCAATGTTTAAAATATTATTAAATGAAAATGCTAGGAAGAAGATAAATACTTTAAGTAAATGAGTTGAGGCATACTCTCTACCAATCCAGAGAGCCTCTACTATCGTCGATGCCTTAATATAGATCTACCGATTTGGTGTACCTTTGGAGCTACATTCAGACCAAGGGCGAAATTTTGAACTTAGCTTATTACAGAACATCTGTAAGACGCTTGGAATCAAGAAAACAAGTAGAAGAATGGATGTCACTCATAGTCAAGTGCGAATATCCGTTCAAGATGCCAGCAACCCTATGAAGAATGGATATGGTGTCAATGCTAGAGACCAGAGGTACAACAACGGTGACTTGGTTTGGCTCTATGATCCTTAGAGACGGAAGGGTCTGTCATCGAAATTTCAAATATCTTGGAATGGGCCATAAAAAGTGCTGGAAGCAAGCACCGATGTGCTTTACAGAGTACAAAAGCCGGGGATTAAAGATCGATTCATTAACTTTAACCGATTGGCTCCTTATTAGCGAAACCACGAGACAGAGACTTGACAATTGATTAATTCATGACCTGGCATTCTAATGGTTGTAAGGGTTAGTACGGGGTGACTTGTAAAGTGCAGCAAAATCTGTTTACTGCTTTAGCTGAGTATGATGAAGCCTATTGCATAACTATGGATTTACAAAAGTCTGGAGGAATAGCTGAGGTTTTCCGCAAAAAGTTCGGAGATAGTTGCGTTGGTCTACACCGCACGACATCTGTGGAGATGCGTGGAAGGTTAGCGAGTCTTCTGGAATCTTGGTCTGCCGAGTATATAAGGAGCCAAGGTATAGGGTGGTTTTTAATCCGAAAAACCACCCTAAAAGATATCCGATCCATCACAGGGTGATTTTTTTAACAAAAGTTTCTATGGATATGTGGTCTAAATTGCTTGGTTTTTTTTCATGATATAGGGTGTCAAAGATTTATTTTTAATTTTGTTTACCTGTATAATTTACTAAGTAATGGCGATTTCTAAATGAAAATTGGTACCTGGGAGTTTTTTGACATGAGAGATTTGAATTTGTCCTTAATTTAGCTCTTACTTCTAGAGCGGGCTCTTTACACCCTTTTAAAATCGACATAACTGGTACCAGTAAATAAATATTTCTAGTCATCTTAAGTGAAGTTTGTAGGTCCAAGGGCTACCTTGGGGCACATAAAATCTATTCTAATAATTAAATTCAGATTACTATATTTTTTGTTGTTCACTATATTATATACAGGGTGTTCATTTGAAAACTTCCCACCACAAATTTATCAAAAACCACTGTTACGTTCTTTTTTTACGTTCTGTTTCTTTTGCTCTGACCATAATGAAAACCAATAGTCACTGTTAACTCGGCGTATCTTGGCCGATGTGAACAGCTAAAAGTTAAAAAAAAACGCCGAAATACGTCAAAAAGTTTGTCAAGGGGGACAACTTTCTAACCTAAAATTACTTCACCCCCTTTTACCCATTGCCCCCCAGGATCATCCCCTTAAAAATTTTAAATGGCAAGGGCTATCGAGTAATAGCTTGTTTAAAAGGTCTTTCGAAGTCTTTTATTTTGACGTTTGATTTTTTTAAATCGGTCGATTCCTTTTCGAGAAAATTAGAAAAATCTTAGTTTATCTTAATTTGTTCAGATAGAAAACAAAAACATGAAAATATCAGTTTTTATTTCAATAGGTGTTCAAAATGTTGCCCGTTTTTGGCCAAACAATGATATAGGCGATATAATTCCTAACGGACATTTTCAAAAGCATGTTGTCGGATATCATGGCAGCTATCGATGCGTTGACGAAGTTCGTCCAAACTTTCAGATTGGGGAGTAAACACAATAGATTTCAAATGACCCCATAGAAAAAAGTCTAACGGCGTTATATCAGGAGATCTAGCAGGCCATTCTATAGGCACCCTTCGCCCTATCCATTTATATGGAAACTTGTCGTCTGAAATATATTTCCATACATTACATACATACATACATATTAAAAACCTTGATCAAAGCATCACGTAAGACGTAACCAAACACCATGCTACTAAAGCAGTAATTTCACCTTTTTTTTAAAAGAGCCCTCCGATAAAGCTTTTAGATCTGTAGGAATGTCTATATAAAGTTGATAAAAGTTATAAGAGAAAGATCGCTGAAAAAAACTGATCTTGTGAGGTGGTGGAGTAATTAACCCTTTACATTTTAAATTTAAGTTATGAACGTCTGTTCGGTATTTAATCTTCTCTAGCAAGTAAGGAGGACACTTATTAAGTATAATTTTTTAAAATAAAACCAAAGAATGTAATTTGCGTCTCTTCGCCATATTTAACCAGTTACAGTCTTTTAGTTTATGACAGATCCGCTCATACTTTCTAATTCCATAGATGTACCTTAAACAAGATTTTTGTACCCGTTGAATCTTTTGTATTTCAGTGAAATCTAGACAACTAGGAGTAAACCACATCACAAAAGTTAAAATGGCTCAAACTAATGTGTCAGTCAGCTTAATTTTTAAAAATTGCGATAGTGAATGCCTGTGAGGATAAAGTAACTTCAGCGCGGTATATGCCTTTTGTAGACAGGTTTTAATATGGAATTTAAAGCGCAACTCGACATTCAGATACAACCCTAAACTTTTTAAAACTTTCTCACAAGATAAAGAATCATCACCTATACTTATGGTTATAAAATATTCAACACTCTCCTTGTTTCTACCAAAAAACATAAGTTTTGACTTAGACGGGTTAATAAGAAGATTATATGATGATTTGAAAATGATAACAAAGTATTTAGATCCTCGTTTATGACTTTCTCTGCATTAATATATCCAGATGGAAGAAAAGAAAAATAATAAAGTTATGTATCATCGGCATATTGGTGTACCTTGTAGAATTTTAGACAATGGTGAGGTTATTAGTATAAATATTAAAGAGTAAAGGGCCCAAAATTGAGCCTTGTGGAACACCACAACTCACCCTTCCATATTCTGATCTGCCATCTAATGTTTCAACAAACTGAAATCTATTTTGTAAGATAATCCATTAAAAGTACAATTGCGTGCTCTGAAAACTCAACAAAATTTAAGATTGAAGAAGAGTTCATGGTTTATAGTGTCAAATGCCTTAGAGAAGTCTAATAGAATTAAAGCTGTGCATTTGCTATCATCTGCAACCCTAATTATATCATCATATAATCATCATATTATAGGTGCATACTTTAGGTGAGGTCGAACTATTGCATTGAACAGTCTAATTACAGTATCTATTTTAAACCACCTTGAGTTTCTAATAACAAAACCCAGTGCCCTATACGCTTTTTTAATATTAATATCCTACTTATTAAATTTTAGGTTTGATTGCAAATAATCCCCCAGGTCCTGACATTCAGTCTTTCTACTAATTATAATATTATTTAATTTATAGTCATATAATATAGGGCTATTTTTTCGGATAAAGCTGATATTAAAACACATTTTATTGTCCACAAACCATTTGTTGTTGATGATATGTAAATCCTTCTGTAAATCTTTAGAATCATTAAGAGAACTAATTCGTTTAAATATTTTTAAATCATCACAGCAAAAACTAGGCTTTGGTAAAATTGAACACACTCAGGAAAATTATTACTACCCACCTACTAATAAATGTATTTGAAAATGATTTTCCTGCTTTTACCTTTTGATTTATATTTTGAAGATAAAGCCACATGCCAATTCAGAAAAGCTAATTGCATATAATTTATCAATTAATAACCCATGATCAACCCTGTCAAATGCCTTCGCACAGTCAGTCATAACAACATCTAGTTGAGCCTTATTATTACAAACTACTCCTGAAGCAGTATCGGTCAATATGCAAAGGTTTGTTACAGTGGATCTGCTAGGTAAAAACCCATGTTGTTGAATAGCAAATTTGTCATTAAAAGCTTGTAATATATCATTAAATAAATATTTTCAAAAATTTTTACTATTGCACACAAAACACTAACAGGGATTGAGAGAGAAAATTAACAGATCCCTTAAAAGTATATGCGGGTATGTTGTCAATATACCTGTGGCTTTTTTGGTTTTAATAAAAAGTGTAGGAAAAAATTAAATTGCTATAAAATCAGGGTAAGTAATAGGTATTATACATAATAATAATGCCTATATACCCATAAAGTAAGTATACTAAGTAATAGCTAGTACTTACCCTAACCTATTACTTACCCTTAATTTCAAATTGCGTAAATAAGCCAATTATTAAACGGTCTTAGAACAAGTTATTTAAATATTTCATATATTTGAATCTTATAACTGCAATGACTAAAACTGAAAAAAATATTAAAAAAGTAATGCCCCGGGTGAGGATCGAACTCACGACCTTAAGATTATGAGACTTACGCGCTGCCTACTGCGCTACCGAGGCCTGTTTGGAAACACGGGATTGACCGTAGTCGTAATTCTTATAACTACATATCAACTAAAAATTATACTTATCGATATTAGTAATATTGCTCTCGTGTAATATAATTATTATAAAATTATAATATATATTATTAATATTATTATAATTAATAATAATTAGTTATTTTTTGGTTTGCAGTTTACAGTTTTAATAATAGATAGATACCTACCTACCTTAGATTTATTACCTAGATCCGTTACAAGGCAGTAACATAAGTAAAAAAGTCGAAAAAATGCGACTGTCGGTGCAGAAAAAAAATATAAAGGGCGTATACAAATTTAATTACTGCAAAAAAATTGTATTTTTTCAGCAACCAAAAATTTTCACTTTTTCCTTAAAATATCCCTAAAAGTTGTCACATTCACATATAGAATCTCTAAAGGCAATATGCCAACATGCACTAAATAAAAATTGCAATGGAAAATGCTTTTGCAGAACTATACAAAGAGAATAATTTTATTTTGGAAAATGTTATAAACATTGTGAAAAAAATAATAGAGATATAATGGTCTGCATTTTGAACAATACCTACTTGTGATTTTTTTTAAATTAAGTGGCTATAAAATTGTTTAACTTTATTTTAATTTGTTTTACAACCATATAAACTGTATTTTCAATATTTAAGTTATATTAAGTTTATTAAAACCCAGCTAATCATAATTCTTTTTTAGTGCTTCTTCAACTTCAGTTTTAGTAACTCCTAAAAAGATAAGCACAGTTTTATCAGAAAATTTAGTAGTATTTGACTTTTGATCCTAAATGTTGAAGGTTCTAAATATGTAATAAATATTGCAGAAGTCAACACCAAGCATAATAAATAAAAATGTAATACAAACTTGTTTAGTTCCTCCATGAAGCAAATTAAGTTAGCCTTTAAGACAAACTTCTTAGTTTCATCAATTTAGGTGCATTTGATTAATTTTATAGTTGTGATTCTATTAACACATTGAGCGCCAAAGCAGACACTGGTTTCTGTTCACGATTTTACCTGGCAGGCCACTGCAGTTACAGGGTCACCAAATGTGCCAAGCAGACGGACGTTTCCTTTATATAGTGCTGTATTGTGTCTGTTCTGGCCAGCCAAAATATATTTCTATATGTGGGCATACTGAGAAAGATATATGGGACTTTCTAGACAGTGGGTCTGTTGTGGCCCCCTTATATTTATGTTTTTTTATTTTTAATACAGGGCCATAGCAGACACCAATACGGGAATATGTTTTTGCCGATTTACAAATGGTCGAATAATATAAACCTATTTTTAGATAACTCTTTTTTACATATAAAAAAGAAAACAAGTGTACTACAAAATAACTTTTATTTGGAACTAAAACTAATTTTTATTATATAAACGAGTATTAAAGGTAATATGTGTAATACACAAAGAAACGTAAAACAACATTTAGGTAATATTATGTGCTACATTGAAACAGTCTAAGCAGTAACGAGGTTTATGCGACAATAAATGTCATCACAATACGTTGTAACTTTACGAATTTTACTTCTAGGAATTAATCCTTCAGATTTTTTCTTGTAACAACCTTTGCAATATTTTCGGCCCTCTCTAGCACTTCCTGGCATTTTTTTAAAGGAATGAAATTTCATTCTATTGAGGTGTCTACTAGCAGTGACTTTATAATACACTCTCTGAATTTAGTTATTGACATTGCATTTTCCGTGACATTTTGATAACAAAAATGAGCGTTTACCATTGCTGTGCCAAGAATAATTTCGATGGCCACTTTTTTATACCATTTAATGGTTTTCGTAAGGCAGATCCATAGCTAGAAAATTGGTCTGATATATCGATAGGGGTTTTTCCTAAGTTATAATCAATCACCATTTTTGGTTTCAGCACCTCTTTACCTTTTCTCATAACACTAACCATTTCATCCGTATGTTTAGTTGATAGCATTAACACGTCTCTTTTATCTTTCCACTTCAAAATTGTTATACCATCATCATTTTCTTCTGCTATCATTTCACCCTTCTTCAGTTTCTTTTCGATTACTTTCTGAGGATTCCCTTTCCTATTCTTTCTTAATGTCCCTAGTAAATGAGTGTTTTCCTCCAGCAACTTATTTGCTAAATCCTAAGCTGGTATAGAAGTTGTCTGTTACAACTGTGCGTCCTTGATTTAGCAATTTTTCAGTGAGGTGCATTACCACTTTCGTAGGTACAGACGTTCGTCCATCGGCCTCTTTTCTGGTATATATCTTCATGTTCCATGTATACCCAGCATTACAGCAGAGCTTAAAAACTTATGTTTACCAACCATTTATGGGCTTTTTGTGGCATATATTGACGTAAAATCACTCTACCCCTAAATGGTATCAAGCTTTCATCGACACAGACCGTTTCAGGCGGCATAACAGCAGCTTGGCTATTTTCAATAAAAGTATTAATCAGAGGTTGAATCTTGCTAAGTCTATTTGTATTATTTTCAGATTCTTCATTGTCTGAAAAATGTAGTTAGTAATAGTTCGAATCGATTTCTTGGCATAGTAGATTAACAAACTTTGTTGTAATAGAAATTTTCAGTGCTCCAGTAATTTCTCATAGATCGCATTTTTACTATACCCATATAACCTAATAGACCAAACAGCTTTTTTGTTTCCTCCTTAGTAGTGGGAACCCAGGAGTGTTTTCGTGAATGTTTAGACGTGTCAGATGATTCTTTTGTAAGGCACTCTGTTGCATAAAGATTGGTCTCATCCGCAATTTTAGACCATGTTTTATCATCAATAAAAACAATAAAAGTCAAATGGTGAACCATCGGCAAGCAGTGCAACAAGAGCTTCGTTAATATTTCCTTTTTCAGTAAACACGAAAGATTTCTGACGGCCTTGTACTTGCCCAAATGGTTCATGACTTTCCCCAGGCTCAGTTTCCACTAAATTGTCGTCATTACAGTGTTGGTTTTCTGCTACTTCGACATCACTGTCCGAGTCACGGTCACTATTTTTACTACTATCTGAATATTTATCCTGATGCAAGGGAGAGTACTCCATATATCCTGGACCGGAACTAGATTCTTTTTCCGATGATGGTTTTTAGAGCGGATCCCTAGAATTGTCGTCGGAATCATGAAACGGATCTGAAAATAAAATATTCAATTTAATAGAACTGTTTAAATTGTCCTGTGTTTTTTAAAATTATAATTGATTAATAGGCGGAGAATAAGATATAAAACAGATTTAAATAACAGTGATCTTATAATATAGATGCGAATTGCTACATATCAACATACTATATTGATATGTAGCAATCCGCATCGCATTTGTATACGTAGCTTAAGTATTAAGTGTGTTTCTAAATTAGCCGTAGACGTTATGACTAAAAACAAAGAGAAGAATTATGACGTAATCGTGTATGATGTAATAATGTAGAAAGACTAAGCCAGGGTTGCCACCTTTTCTGTTTAGAAAATCGGGACAGAACTGACACAGCCAAAAATTCCAAATATTATAAAATTGATTTAAAAAAAAAACTACTCTTAAATTTGTTATCTACATTTTATTATATTTACCTAAAAGTAAAAACTAAATAATATTATTTATTAGAAATAGGATCCAAAAAGAAACTTAACCTGACTACATTCTAATACATTTGACTAATTATTTAACTACATCTAAAAAGAAAAATTTATATTTCTAGGTTACTTAAATTTAAGAAAGGTACTAGGTACACTATAGACTAATTCTAACTAAATAGAAATGCTAAAAACTAAAGTTATAATTTTATTTATTTTTAAAAGAATACTTTTTATTTGATTTTGCTGTCAAAATAAGAGATCATTTTTTCTTCTCTACGAATTCCGCACAACTTAACTTGAAGTTATATGAAATTTGAAGTTCGCTTTTAATTAAATCCACTGAACATCTATTCCTTGTGTTTGTCCACTTTAACGACATCGATGAAAATATTCGCTCGACATAGGCATTAGATGGTGGAATACTTAATAAAAAAGAAACTATGTTCAACAATGAGGGCATTTGAATTGATGTAGCTTTAAAAATAGATTGCAATTTATTTATAATTGTTATGTTTTTTTCACAAATTTCTTTAAGGCAAATTTTTATAATTGAGTATTCTAAATATAATGTATCAACATCTATTTCATCTAGTTTTAAAACATTTACAATTTTTAATAATTCATTAAAAGAAAATTCTTTTTTTAAATTTAATGGCTGTATTATGAAAAAAATATTATTCTCAGAAAAATCATTTTTTTTTCCAGATAATTTATTGGCCGAGTTAAAACCAACTTAAAATCAATAATTAAAGTTGTTTGTTCCATAGGTTTTAGGTTCTTGATATTTTGCATAGCATAGGATCCAAAAAATTCTTTTTCTAAACGGTTCTCTAAAATGAAACATAAAACTTATCAATTTCAAATAATTCTGTAGAAGTAGTAGATTCATTTTGTAGGTAAGGGACATTCATTATTCAATGAAATAAAATAGGATAATATTGCAGGGTAGTTTTTAAGAAGTCGCTGAATAGCAGGCCCTAAACATAACCATCTTGTTGGAATATGTTTTAATAATTCTTGCCATTCTAAATCTACAAACTCAACAAATTCCTTTAAATTTTCCCTTCTGGAAGCACTAGAACTAAAGTGGTTATAAATTTTTAAAATAGTTGTTTCAACATCATCATTTAATTGCTGAAAAGAAAATTTAAACGCATTGTTAACAACATGTGCCAAACACCCATTTTTAATTAACCGAGAATTTTTTTCTCTTAAAAGAGTGTAACTAGATCTATTTTTCCCGAAATTTGCGTTTGTGTTGTCAGCACTAAAAGCAGCGAGATTTTCAATTTTTAAATTTACTCTTTCTAGTGCTTTGGTAACAGAATTGGCAATTGCATCAGCCGTTTCTGAAGCTTCCTCAAAGAAATCCAGTAGTTTTGATTGAACACCTTTTTCAATTGAAAAATATTGTAGGCAGATGGGATACATTTCTCTGTTTCCTTTGTTAGATGTATCCGTTGCTACAGAAAAATAATTTTAAACCTCTTTTTCGCTAATTAAATCATTTAAAATCTCTTCTACAGAATTTGGCCCCAAAATATTTTTAACGATATTTTGCGCTTTGGTTCTCCCGCAAGACATTTTCTTACCAATATGTGAGTCATACAGAATTTTCGGAAGAAGTTTTATCCCGCAATCAAAAGAGTTATAGGATTGATTGTGTTTAACACAACTATCACATTACTAGTGTTTTGTGTGTTCTTGTTATCAACAAAAAATGTTGTTAGTATTTTCACGTCTTTTATGTTCATTTCCATCCTTATAGAGTTTAATGTTTATCACACTTAAACTGCCACTTAAACAAAGTCACTTAAACCGCCATGAGAAATAGAAAAGTCTTTTTTACAGAATGCACAAAGAAGAATGCACCGGGCATATAGCTCATTTGATGTACCTGCAACCCATGGAAAATCCTCTTGCCAAACTCCTATATTTGCAAAGCCATTTTTTTCTTTTTAGGATTGAATGGACTTAAAGATGGATCTACGTATTCTTTTTGTTCTCTAGACTCTGTAGAATCAGAAGAAGATTCACCCTCTTGCGCCTGTGAAGTTGATGGTTTAGGTTGTGCTACCAAATACTCTCATCTTTTCATGCAATCTAGAAAAATAATGAATACATAGATATCTTTCATTTTAAATCTAATTAGAATAAAAGAACCACATCCTATCTAATACTATTTTCAGAATAAAATATTTTTTGAAATGCTAGAAATCTTTTTTGAACCAAAAAAAAACTACAAAAATATAACTACTGAATAAAATGGTTTTATCTTACCTTTTCAAATGCTTTAATGAAACACACACACTTATAACGTTTATCGATACACCGCGATATTTAAAAATCAACTAGCGTAAAATCAAAGTCAAAATCGTGCTTGCCGTGAGAGAGCATCCCCCGACTAGCCAAGACGTTAAGCTTTGCTGCCAACTCTGCGACCCGCACTCGTTCGAAGCACGGATGCAGATTTTTTTTGATAATTTGGTTTTAATTTTTTTTTCGGGGCGCATCAGCCAAAATCGGGACATATGATCTTAAAGTGGGGACGCGGGACTTTAGTGGTAAAATCGGGACTGTCCCGACCAAATCGGGACGGGTGGCAACCCTGGACTAAGCAGTTTTTGTTTTTCCAAATTTAATCTTTTTGTACCATTTATTTCACTAATAAAGTCTTCTAAGTACTAAAAGGCCTCTCACTGAGACTTCTGTGGACCTCAACATCAACACTATGCATACAATAAAACTGCAGGAGTAAAAAAATAACTCCGAACAAACATTAATTTTTTTACTAAAAAGGGCTTTTTATAAATTGAAATTCAGCAAACCATTCTTGCAAAATTCATAACTTATTAATTGAAATAAATAATTATTACTTTGCTCTAACTTACCCTCGCTACTTTCGCTTTCAAATTCATCGTCCATCATTTTTGTTTCTTGATGGCTAATTTTAGTATTTCTGCAGTTCTCATTCTCATGTTTTGCTTTACTACACAAATACTTAAACAAAATACACATCAAAACGCTTAATTAAATATAAAGCAAACAACACTGGCATCGAGCTAAATAAAACTGAAGCAAATAATACCGCATAACTGATAATGCGCGGCGCACAGTGCTTCGAGTATATAGGACCTTGGGACAAAAATCAGTTACTTCTATTGGGCTAAGCGTAACGCTCCGAAACTTATGCAACTTTGTACCAATAAAAGGCCCTTTCATGGAAAGAATTTAGAGAATTTAATATCTTATGTTACAGGAAAATATGCGACCAATACATTAAGAGCTGGAAAAATAAAAATTTCTTTTTCGTAATCTTTAGTATGCTGGTATTTCTTACGAGAGAAATTTAGTCCAAAAAAACTATCACTATACATATAATGTATTTAAAATATTAATAAAAATGTATATACACACAATTACAAATTTTTCTTTAAAGAAGATACGGAAAAAAATATTATAGATACAAACAATAAATGTAAAAAGTGGGAAAAAATAACTCCTAAATTTTGCAAAAAACAAACAGTACTAATACTAAGTATGAAAATGCATTTAAGTTTTATGTAAAAATCAATCTAATCATAACTAAAATTTTGTTTGTATTTTAACTAAAACTGAAAACTATAACAAAAAAATCTTACCTTAAAAAAGATATGGAAAATATGTACACATATTATGTTTAGGTTTAAGGAAATTTAATCTGAATCAGAATTATCGCTAAAATCACTGCTGACAGAATCTTCTAAATTTATGTCTAAATCATCAATTAATGACCTTTTCTCTCGTATAATATATTTTTCGACTTCTCGGTTTCGATTCTCATTTTTCTTTGAAGTGACTGTCCTTTGCGATGAGATAATGGGCTCTGATATTAAAAGTAGTCTTTTTAATGAATCCATATTACATTTTGTTCTAGAATACTTGCGGGTGTGAAATAATCGATATTTTCTTGTCTCTTTATGTCTCGCTTCAAAAGCACCCTCGGAAAGTTGTCCTATAGGTAAAGAAAATGAATCAAGTATTTCAGATCCGTGTACCAGAACCTTATGCAAGCTACTTGGCATGTAATACCAATTATATAAATCTAAATATAATTGTTTAGTCTCATCTAAAAGTTTCTTAAACTTTAGTACCTGAATGTGACAGCCACTAGAAAGAGTTCCAAGAATAGTCAAAAAATTTATTATAAGACGCTTGTCTATTCCTGTTATTTCAGAGCTTAAGTCTGGATTGTAAAAAAAGCGTCTAGCTGTATTGCCATTGTTGCTTGACCCGTATCCTTGCTTTGGTTTGTCCACAATCAGCCTCATTTTTTATTTAAAATATGACTGTATTTTCTTTTTGTTGTTTTCCACTATTTTCTTATTTTCTGCTCCTTTAACTTGCCAAGATCTTATTTGCAATCGATAACTAATGTGAAGTAAGCACTCAAAAAATCTTATCCAGCAGTGTTATGTGGACAAACCAAAGCTGTAGTTTTCTACTTCTGAACGACAGTTGGTATTTAGCAAATTAATTTCTTTCGGACTAGATCTTTCGGACTAGATGTTGCGTTTTCATAGAGAATATTTGCAACACTACCATCCATCATAGTGAACAACATTTTAAATGATACTATACAAGTAGTTCCGTTTTGAAATTTTAAAATAAAATTATTAAGGTCATTAAATTTATTTTTAATTTCTTGTTCTTCATTGCGCACTAGCTCTTTATTCTCTTTTTGAAATATGAATTTAAAAGGTCGACAGAAAAGTGTAGATGATGAACGAGAATTAACCCATATATATATTTTTTACTTTGTACATCACGTAGTCGTAAGGGAACGAAAGCCTCTAAAAACATATATTCATCTGTCAAAGATATATCGGAAAATTTTTGCTTGTATTGGCTATGGCCAGAACTACCATCAAAACCATATTTGCATATCAGCTCCACTTTTCTATTCTCCTGTATATTTGCTATTTTAATAATGCTTTGAGCTGTTGAATTTAATATATCTTGTAAATTAACTTCTGCTGAAATTTCGGTGGCGCAAATTTTCAAGGGTAACAAAGCATTTTGACATTATTTTAAGATATATAAACTTGGAAAAATATGTACTCCTGTTTTATTGACTACCGAGCGCGATAAATTGTATTTTCTTTCTGATAAGTCAAGATCTAAATAGAGAGCTAGTGCCTGATAGGAAGTATTGCAAGTTTTGCAGCATATAAAATTTCATCAGATGTTCTGCCAGCAGTGATTTTTTCAGCGCGCCGAAGTTTCGTCCGCTTTGAAGATTCTGTAAATGGTTTTAGCGGCCTACCACGAATACAGGATGGACCAGCGACTTGTAAGTTTAAATTGACTTTTCTTCCGCCTATTAATTTTGGTAATGGAAACTCAGTTTGTAACCAAATTTTATTTTTTTCCATAAATCTGATACGATTTCGCGATGCTATACTCCATTTTTTTATTAAAATGAAGGCAAATAGTTCTGCTTTGCTTGGTGAAGTGAGTTTCAACTTGAGGCGAGGGATTGCTCAAATTTAAAAGGGAATGGATTTTTTCATAAATAAATAGTTTTGGGTTTTGATTCCGATATTCTAGCCATGTCTCAAAAAGATCCGCTTTCTTTATTGATTTGACATCCTCTGAAAAAAAATTATTTAAAGCTTCGTCGCAGACTGACGCAGATAAACTATATACGAAATGATAATATATAAATGTATTAACGATAAAATGTAAAAGCTACAAATGGTTTTGAGAGGCTTTTTTTATATGCCTTTTTAAAGTTTCAAATTTAAAGAGAAATATAAAATAATTGCAAACTACTTTTACATTTATTATGGTTAAATGTTAAGCGACTTTTAATTTTTTTAATACATGATATTAAAGTACATACCTTGTTGTACACTGTCCATGTTTAAAAAAGCTTTGATCTTTTAACCGCTTGTCCTGAAACACCAACAAAGTATACTCAAGTTTTAATAACAAAAAGCTACTGGTCAACACACGAGATTTTATTATTTTTGGCGCAAATATTTATAAACAAAAAATGCTATTTGCGATAACATTTTTGTGGAATAGTGGCCATTTGTTTGTGGTCTTTAAGATAAGGTATTTAAATACTTCTGAAAAACAAGTCACTTGTTCGATTTTTGTCCATTGGTCGAAGCACTGTGCGGCGCACCACAGGCAAAACGCACAAGTTTCATTGGAAGGCCAGGACAGACACCCATGTCTGTTCATAGAATATTATGGTGGTCCAATAAGGTAGATATTAAAAATGTGCATGACGCTTAATGTGTTAAGTCACTATGTAGACGAGATTTATCTTTTCTTTATTTTTTTCAGTATTAGCTACTTAAGTATAAATAGATAATTATGCATGTTCTAATTTCTTGAAGGTTTTTTAATATTATGCCAAATTTATTCCATGAAAGTGCTTAAGCAAGTCAAAGAAAACAAAGCACTTTTTAACTAAGCCCTTATAAAATTAACTTTTGAGGACATTTTGCTATTTAAACACCAAAAGTTTATTTCTAGTCTTTCATGTTTTATTATTAAAATGTTTTTTTGTTTTAATATTATCATACAAACACAAATACCATTAGCGAATTCTATACCTAACAGTAGTCATCAGGGTCATCACTATTTGAAGCAACAGACTGATGGCTTTGCTGAGCTAATTGAGCGGCTGCTTGTAACTGTTCCCACTGTTGCTGGTCAGCATATGCTTGTTCCTGTCTAGCTTTTGCAAATAACTCTTGCTGTTGCCTTAGCAGTTCTTCTTCTGGAATGCCTAGATTTTCTAACCTGGTACTTTGCCTTCTCCTCTTGGCAGCTACAGCTTTGCAATCTTTTAACACCGCTTCAGCTTCGGCATGATAATCACTAAATCCTAGTTTGTCAAGAGCTAAAAGGAAATGTTTGTATTACGGAAAATAAATCAATGAGGTTGTAAATTGAAAACAAAATATATTTACCCAATAAAACATGTTCGGCATTGATTGTTTTCTTGTTTAATTGGTTGCAGATTTCATTTGCTTCAGAACTAAGTAAATGAATAAACTCTGTACAACAGTTAAGCACTAGCTCTCTAGCTTCATTGGCAATACGAACAGATGGAACAAGTTCTTTGATCATTTTGTTGATGCTGGCTCTAGGTAGAGTTAGCTCATCATCTTCAGTGTTACCTGGTAAGTCAGTAGATCTATTTGTGCTTGTCATTATTAGCTATACAGAAACAACGTTTTAAATGGAGGCTTTCCAGGAATATGTTTTGTTAAATATCCAGTTTATTTTTTGTTATTTGCTTTGTTGTTTATTTTTATTTTTTAAGAAACAGCTGTTTCTTGTCACAAGTGTCAAGTCTAGTAGTGTTTTCCATTTGATACACTTCACAAATTAATACAAAAAAACATGGTAAGTCCCATTTTGCCGAAAAACTAAAGTCGCTTTTGCATAAAGCGATTAGATAAAGCGGTGCGTAAAGTTATTAGTGTTCAAAACTCAAAAAGGGAAGCGAAAAAACGAATGTGTCCGACTGCACGAATAACATTTCAGGCTTACTTAAAGTAAACTTCAAATTGTTTGTTCGTGACCACTAATATTATTTGTGGACCGTCGTATTTTGGGACCACTTTTTTTTTCAGCTTACACGTCTGATTTTCTTGAGTTTCTTAAAACATGCAAGTCGCATCAATACGCAGATGATGTTCAACTTTATCGCTCATTTTCAATTATATTTACATTTTCAAAATTAATACCGCCATAGGGAATATAAATTCTGATCTTGATGCTATTGTGCAGGTGTCTAGTTTCTATAAGTGGTGTTATATTGGCGGTTAGACAAACTTTTTCTGTCGTAAACCTAAAATTGGTTCTTCCTAACGATTTGCGTAGCATCATAGAAATCATTGGCCTAAAAATAATTATTAATCACACCAATCTTTTTATTATTTTAACTTACATCCCACCCGGACGTTTTTCAGAGGTTTTTGAAAATGTTTTTGATTACATTTCAACGCTAACGTACCTTTACAATTCAAAAATTATGTTTCTAGGAGACTTTAATATTCCAGAGTACATTTTGTATTCGAAAGGAGCTAATCCGTCATTTAGAGTTAACCAACTTAATAATTTGTTAGAATTTTTTGATTGGAAACAAATAAATTTTATTGAAAATATCCAGGGACGGCTTCTGGATCTTGTTATTGCATCTCGATCAGATCTTTGTGAAGCACAGAGATGCCATGATTTCTTAGTTAAAGAAGAAGATATTCATCCAGCCTTGTTAATTAAGTTTAGATATAACCTTGAAAAAAAAATAAATAGCGGTAAAGTTGAAAATATTTTTTATAATTTTAAAAAAGCTGACCTAAGAATTTTATATCAGAGCTTTCTTAACATTAACTGGAATATATTGGAATCTGTGGATAATATCAATTCTGCCGTCTAAAACTGCCAGGCGCAAACGATCTTATCCACCCTGGTTTACCTCTGAAATTATTGAATCAATTAGAAATAAACATAGCTCGTGAAAAAAAAAATGTAAGCGTTTTCATCAACAATATGATTTAACTAAATTTAGAGAGCTGCGATCGAAAATCAAAAAAGATATTGAACTGTCACACAGACAATACTGTGTTAATCTTGAAAATAATTTATTTTCCCAACCAAACAATTTTTGGAAGCTAATTCAAAACTCACAAAATAACAATTTGTTACCTCAAAATATGACTGACCAACAGGGAATGATTATGTCTGATCCTCAAGCGATTGCAAACGCATTCGCAGATTTCTTTAAAAGTGCATATATCTCTTCCACTGCTACACAACCTGGCAACAATGCTCAAAACATATTTGCAGATACCATCATTATATCCATTCACGGAAGATGAAGTATTACGAGCTCTTAAAACGATTAAACCAAAAGCAACTGTTGGACCCGACAAAATTCCTGCTTTCCTTCTTTATGATTGTGCCATAGCTTTTGTTAAACCATTAACTTTCCTTTTTAATTTAGCGTTAAAACAAGAAAGCTTTCCTGATCTTTGGAAAATATCTAAAATTATCCCTTTACACAAAAAGAGTGACAAAAATCTTATAGAAAACTATCGCCCTATAACAATAATTAATAACTTTTCTAAATGTCTTGAACATGTTCTGCACACTGCTTTATATCCATCAATGAAACATCTGATTGACAGTAGACAACACGATTTTATGAAGGGCAGGTCTACCACAACAAATCTATAGTTTCTCTTACTGAATTTATAACTGAATCAATAAATAACAACTCCCAAGTCGACGTCATATATACGGACTTTTCTAAGGCCTTTGACCGACTCGACCATGGCATTCTCGTTAACAACTTCGATCGAATTTATGGATTTTCTTCCGGCCTAACGAATCTTTTTAGATGCTACTTGAGTGACCGCCAGTACGTAGAATGCTATGGTCTAAGCTCGGCAAAGATTGTTGCCGCCTCTGGAGTCCCACAGGGCTCAATTTTGGGACCGCTTTTTTTCAACTCATTTATTAATAAAATATCTGATGAACTTTCTGTAAATAGTCTATTATACGCGGACGATAAAAAAGTTTTTTATCGAATTAACAGCATTTTGGACTGTATTTTACTTCAAAATTACTTAAACAAACTTAATGCATGGTGTAAAAATAATAACAGGCCTCTAAATGCTGCTAAATGTAATGTTGTTTCTTTCAGTTTAAAGAAAAAATCGTTATTTAAGACTATACCATAGACATTGTCACAATCCCTAGATCAACAGTTTTGAATGACTTAGGTGTAACATTTGATAGCTCTCTTTCTTTTCAGCCACATATTACAGATATTGTCAAACGTAGCTACAGAATGCTAGGTTTTGTAATACGTAACTCTCATAATTTAAATAATATCCTCAGCCTAAAAATCTTATTCTTCTCATATGTCATATCCATACTTGAGTATGCTTCTCAAGTTTGGTCCCCTTATTACCAAAACCATATAAATGAGATTGAGGGTATACAGAGAAAATTTCTAAAATTTCTTTGCTATAAATGCGATGGAGTGTACCCAGAAATCGGTTTTTCACATGCACGGTTACTGGAAAGATTTTTCTTTCATTCTTTAAAAGATAGCAGAAAATCTGCTGATTTGCAGTTTCTATATAAATTTTGAACAACTTAATCGACTTGCCAGAATTATTACAAGAACTGAACTTTCACATACCTCGCATATCAGCCAGAAACTCACAAACCTACCTAGACCAAGGACTAACAATAACAAATTTTCTCCACTACGCAGAGCCTGTAACACGTAATTCTGTTCAGGGTCAATGTGACTTATTTAACTGTAGCATAGCAGATATCAAAAAAGTACACTATTCTTAGTAAAACTTTGTTTTTTTTTTTTCTTTACTTTTTTCATTGTTTTTCTTTTTAAGCATTTCCTTATTGTTATTGATTGTAAATGTATTTTTTCCCATTCAGTAATTGGATGTATTTCTATTAAATGGCGTAAATAAAATAAAATAAACATAAAATAAGCTGGCCCTTAATGCTGCTGCTTCCATAAGCTGCCCTTAAGTCAAAACTACTGGTTTTTGGGATTCCTGTATGGAATGACTTGGGCGTGAATGTCTCCATCCAGGGAGTTAATCTGCAGCCGACTAGCTGCAAAAAAAACTTATTACTTAGTACTTATTACTTAGGTATTTTTTATCGATAATAAACATAATTTTGAATATCATGTTTCTAATATTTTACAAAAAGCTTACTATAAACTAGAAGTTTTGTACATGTATATTTTATCAACTAACATTAAGTTAAAGTTAACTCAATCATTAGCCCTCTCAGTGATCAGTTATGGAAGCGTTTTATTCTGGCCAGCCCTTGCTCAAAGAGATAAATATAGCTTGCAAAAATTACAAAATGCTTGCCTAAAATTTAGTTATTGTAAACAAAAATATGACCATGTAACACCATTATTTATCGAATCTCAATGGCTAGGGCTGGAAGAACGATTCAAAGTTTATATGGCTAGTCTCATTTATAAAACTGTCCACAGTAGAGTCTCCAGGTACTTGTATGAGAAACTGGTAAAAAAGCTACAGTAGCATTCATGGTCGTGATATGCGTCATTCTAAAAATTTTTGTGTCCCAAAGCATAGAACTACCAAATTTCAAGCATCATTTAGCTATACCGGTGTTAAAATCTATAATCTGTTGCCTCATGATCTGAAGTGTAAGCACTCACTCGCTTCCTTCAAATAATCTGCCAAACTCCATTTTATTAGTAGTTTATAGTTTAGTATTATACGAAAATCATGATTTTTCTTTTTTTCACTTTTTAGTTAACCATATTACTTGATTAAATGTATGATATGATCATGTCTGTGTAGGATCGTTTTGTTTTATAAGCTTAATTATAGTTACTAATTTATAGATTGAACCTAATTATTTTGATGTACTACTTTTAAATATGCGGTTAGATAGAGTAGCCATAGACTAGATCTCGCCGCATTTATAATTGTTATTGTATTTTTTTATTTTCGTAATATAAAGGCATATTTGCTTATTTATTTAATATTTTTCTCTCTGTTTCTTTTGGTTTTCTGGTTGCCCTCTTCTGAAGACGCAGAACCCGTGTCAACAGGTACCACATACCACAACTTTCCTATAGAAACATATCCTTTAAGCCCTTCCTACGAAGATACGGTCCCTTAAAGACGCCGCTGAAGATCGGTTTTTCTTGAATAACTTTTGAACTACTTGGTAATAATTTAATAACAATTATATGTAATCAGCACTACTTTTTTTTGCAAAATAAACACAGAGTCAAAAGGGCCTTCACTAGAGAAAAATAGACAAATCTACTACCCATCTAATAAATCAACATTACTTATAAGGACCTCTTAACACGGAGTCCTTAAAACACATTTACCTTATTTATTTTACCATGGGGTGGACTAGGTTGTACATTATGAAGCTTAAATTTTTAACACCCTATATGATAAAGACTCTGAATAATAAATATGGATAGCTTGAACCTTAAACTAAAGAAAAGGCACTGGTTCCTTACAGCAACGCTGAAATGAGGTGGGACTCTATTATGCATAAAATACATGTTTCGGTCAATTGCAAGTGGCAAATGCTCTATTAAATCCAGAAGATTATTCTGAAGGAACTCTAAATAAAGTTCTCCATTCAATCGTGGCGGTAATACGAATGGCCCAATAAAAAAATTACCAATGATTCCTGCCCAGATATTAATTGATTGGGTTATTACTGATATTTATGATGAGAAACAACAGCCTGATAAGATTTATAAGAGTAAAAAGAATAATACTAATGATGTTTGGATTAGTTCGCTGCTGATCGAATAGCCAGTTCATGAACTGTATTCTACGAGAAAAATCTTCAGGAGTTAGTTCATTTCTAGTTAGTTCACTTTTTGTAGATGACATACGGGTATAAAAGCCGTTCTTAAAGTAGTTCATGTATTAGTTCATGTTTTTGATGTATTAAGCTGAGAGGCTAATTTTCAAGTTCTTGTTGAAGGAGTATCAGCTACACCCTCCAAAATATTTTTCTTCAATTGTACTGTACATACTGTTCTTCTCTGACTAGCATCAGTACTTTTATCCCGAAACTTTCTAAAATTACCGTAAAGAAAGTCAATAATATCACCATAATAAGTGGAATCGCCGAGCCCAGCGAAAATATCTTTTAATTTGGAATAGTACGATTAGAAAATCTTTCTTCATACAACCTTTTTGCTTCCAATTCGTTGCAAGACGAAAGACCATACATAAGATGCATATCTAATGCTCAATAAACGTCAATTCCACATTTCGACTTAATTCAAATTAAATTCACCAAGAAATACAAAAATTAGTAAATTATTATCGAAATAAAGGACCTATGTATTAACAACGTGAAAGATGGCAAGTTTAAAAAAAAGGTATTTGTTAATTGTGTACCACAGAAACGTTTGCAAGAATGATGCGTTTAGAAAGTGCACAAGTGCCGATAAAAAGATTCAAAAACATTTTCGTTTACATTCTTTTTCAAGTTGTTTTTTTAACAACCACACTGGGTTTTTAAAAACATGTATGTACTTTTTCATTTTAATAAGTCAAAATGGAACTTCTCTGTTGTTTGAATAACTGTCGCATCACTGAAACAAAGAACATATCATGGTTCAACAACAACATTTTATCGATAACATTTATCAACTTTCTATCGATATGTGCCTTTTCTTTAGTTTAAGGTTTATGCTATCCAAATGTATTATTTTAGAGTCTTTAACATACATGGTGCTAAAAATGTAAGTATTATATAATGTACAACCTAGTCCGCCACTGGTAAAATAAACAAGGTAAATGTTTTTTAAGGACTCCGTTTTAAAAGGGTCCTTAGTGGCTTTGATCTATTAGATAGGTCTCTTTTTCTTTGATTGAAAGTCACCTACGGTACGGAATAGCATTTTGGAGTTTCTTTAGTCAAGGGCTTTTTAACTCTGTATTTATTTTGCAAAAAAACCCATTGTGCCATAAATCTCCGCAGGACTCATGTAGACCCCTATTTAAAGATTTAAAGATACTTGCTCTGTGTTGCTTGTTTATTGTTAAGTCTGCTTGCCTAATATATAAAAAATAGAAATCGTATCTTGAAAATAATGACTCCTCAAAACATTATAATACCAGAAAAACTACAATATTCCAATGCCCATTACGAAAAGTGAACTAACATGGAATTCTCTTATATACTTGAGCATCTTCCAAATAGTATAAAAGTCTCTAAAAGTCCTCCTTGGATTTTAACGGAATTTCTTAAAAGCAAGTACTTTTACAGCCTAACAGATTTTTTGAAAGATAATTGGGAATAGGCTAATATATAGGATATAATTAGATTTTAGTAAAGATGTAAAGGTTAGATTTTGTGATGTTACTCTAATAAAATTTTAAGTTGTTTCGTCGTCAATTTTAAATTAAATTTAGGGTTAATATTGTGTATACTATTCTTTTTTAATTATGTGTTGTAATATATCGTTTTATGTTCCTATTCTAAGGTACCTGCAGGTAATAAGGCCTATATACAAAAAAAAACTTTAAATTAATCGCAAATCGATTGCGTTTGGTCCGCGTCTCCTATTGGTCCATTTACAAACGACATTCGAACGGACTACCCGCGTTCCTCGCTTTCGGTTTCGGGCGTCAGTAAGTTCCAACTTGTGTCGACGGGTCGCCGCGTGTGATATTATAAGGATACAACGAACAAAAACGTATTTTTAGTATTTATAATTGTATTTTTAATTTATGACTGCAGATATTTTGGTTAGACTTTATAATTTGTAATTTCAATAGTTTATTAGATTAAATTTAGCCGACATAATTTAAATAAATTTACATAATATTTCGTCATTGATGGGTAATAAGGCCTATAAAAATAAGCTATAGGCCTTATTACCCTCCATGTAGGCCTTATTATCCTCATGACAAATTAATGTTTTTATTAACATATTATTAAACTTCTAAACTATTCTCGTTTTATTTTCAGTGATTTTTAACATCATGCCTCCTAATGGGCCCCTTGGTGCGAGGAGGATTTAATATCAGCAGTTCGATCTGTTCAACGCGGTACTCTGAGTACATATGGAGCTGTGGCAAGGTTTAATATTCCCAGAAGAACCATTAGAAATCATGTTCAGAATGGAATCCTAATGTATGATGATCTTGATATAATTAATCACCCTGAAAGACTTTATAATATGGATGAAAAAGGATGCCGCTTGACTATTTACCACCAGCCAACCATTTTAGCTAAGAAAGGGGTAAAACGTGTTCACTTTCAATCGTCGGAACATGCAGAGAGTGTGACAATTGCAGGATGTGTCAATGCCCTTGGAATACCAATACCTCCTATGATTATTTTTAAAGGAAAGGGGCTAAAGCCAGAATTACATGATAATTTGCCACCAGAAACTCTAGTGGAAAAATCAAGTAAAGGCTACATGACTAACGAACTTTTTAAAGAATTCCTCAAGCACTTATACAAAAGTCCAGGAAGGTGCCTCTTAGTTTTTGATGGTGCAGCTTGTCATCTTGATTTGTCAATTGTTGATGTTGGAGACTCACTTGATATAGATCTCTACTGTTTGCCATCGAATACAACACATAAGCTTCAACTCCTCGACAAATCTGTATATCGTTCATTTGAGCATCATTGGGATAATGAGGTATTATTATTCTTGGATCAGAATTCTAACAAAAAGCTGACCAAATCCCATTTTAACATCATACTTTCAAATGTTTGGTCTAAATGCATGACACATTATAAACGGTTTTAAGGCTACTGGTCTGTTTCCATTAAATCATGAAGCAATTCCAGAAACAGCATTTGCTCCTTCAATTCTCTCAGACGTACCGGCACCGGATGATACCAACAAAGAAAATAGGCGTCCACCTGAATCTCCTCAACCTGGTCCGTCTGGAATGGCATCCAACAAGTCTGGCAAATTTTCCTATTCCAATGTTTACTCTTCTGACTCGGATTCGACTGATGACCATATCCCTCTTGCTGAATTAAAGAGACGAACAACAAAAGTCACTTCTTTAATGAGCTTTTGCCCACACCAGTAAAAACTAATGAAAAACCTAAAAAAAATCGAAAAAAAGCTCTAAACTACAAAGGAACTCCAGTCACTAGAGATCTTTTTACCAAGGAGAACAAAAGTCGTGCCAAATTGAATAAAGATATTGAAAGCTCCAGGAAAAAGTTAAGTACCGAATGGTATTGCCATGGATGTGAGGAAGACAGGCAGGCCGATATGAGGCAGTGCAGCAAATGTTTTAAATGGTACCATAAGGGCAATTGAATGGTACCATAAGTTGGCTTAACAGTCAATGACATGGATGATTTTGAGTGTCCCGATGGCTGCTAAACTTCGCCCAATTAACGAGTTGTGTCATTTTTATGTATAGGCTTTATTAAACCTCCATCGGATAATAAGGCAGATTTGCATTATTTTTCTTAATATTTATTTTTTGTTTTCTAGTTTTTTTAGAGATTATTTTTTTAAGTTTGTTAAAATTATTATAACCTTATAGGCACTTTGGTGTATTAAACTAAATATTAACATTACAGTCTTTCACTTCATTCAATTTTTTTCTTAGCTAGGCCTTATTCCCCTCAACTACCTTATATTATAAAAAGCTTTATCAACAAAAAAACAGTTTTGAAGGTGACTAGGAAAAACTCCAGCCTCTACAGAGAAGTTAAAAATATAAGCTAATGGTTTTGCGATTTCCTTTAATACTTTTTTAAGCAGTTCAGCTTTTACGTTATCTATATCCAGTGCTTTTTTATTATTTAATGTAAATATTATTATTTTAGCGATTTCATTGGGATATATTTCTTGAACCGCAAATTTATTTCACACATGTTTCTCTTGTTTCTGTTGACGCGGTTAGGTTTCGATCCCACGGTAAAATAATGATTCATAAAAATCTTTGCAATTTCAGATTCGTTCTCTACTTATTTTCCATCATTCATTTTTCATTGTAAAATGGACTTTGTTTGATCTGAATATTGGATTTTAATGAAATTAACTTTAAGTAGACCTAAAATCTGATTACTTGGATTGAAGTGGATGGCTATTTCTTAGAACAATGTACCACAACTAATAGAAGAACAGGCGGTGTAATGATTTTGATAAGGAAAGATATTAAATATAAGCGAGTAACATTAGAATGTGTGGAAGAGTATGTATGGAATGTTAGTATAGAAATATTTCTTAATGGATCCAAGTATCTTTGTAGTGTTTTGTATCACCCCCCTAACAATAGAGATGCGAGGTTTATCGAATATTTTTCAAACTATTTGGACCAAGTAAGTAGCATTGAGGGCATAAATATTATAGCTGGTGACTTTAATTTTGATTTAACAAAATACTCCTTTTATGGTGTAAAAATATTAAATAGTATATATAGGTCTGGATTCACTCAACTAGTCAACACTCCTACAAGAATAACAAACAACAGTAGCACCTTGATTGACTTTATTATATCAAATGATAAAAATTTATTGGTTCAGGTTCATCACACACCAAAAATTAGTGATCACTCTATTGTGTCTGTATGCCTTCCAAACACAAACGACGAAAAAGAAAAAAATACATTCTACCATCGGTCCATGAAACATTATCATACAGAAACTTTACAAAACTGCTTGTCTGACAGGTCATGGAACAATAATATAGCAGATGTAAATATCTTGGCAAATTCTTTTGTTTTAGATATAGAAAATATTTTAAATGTAATGTGTCCCAAGTTAAAAATATGTGTTAGCCAAAAATATAAAAATAAAAAATGGATAACTTGTGATATCTTACAGCTAATGGAAAATAGGGACAAGTTATATGTAAGGGCAATTCAGGAGGGCACTACATATTTATGGGATAGTTATAAAAGGATAAGAAATCAAATAGTGAATAAAATAAAAATAGAAAAAGATAAATATTTTCGCGAAGCTATAGATGAAAATAAGAATAATTCTGTAGAGCTTTGGAAAAATCTTAAAAGCCTTCTACCGGGTAAAAATTCCGTATTACCAAATGAGGTTGTATTTGAGGGCCAGACATTTACTGAGGAGTTGGACATAGCAGATAAATTTAATAAATACTTTATTAATAGCGTAAATCAAATTGTAGATATTTTACCCAAATTTTCAGTTTTAGAAAATACAGTTGATAATATATCAACGTATACTATATGGGATAAATTTGAAAATACCACTATGAGTGAAACTAGGTGTCTATTAAAAAATATGAAAAATGTTAAAGGAGGGGAAAGTGGTATCTCAAAAAAGGTTCTTGTAGATGTATTTAATGTTGTGGGCAACCGTGTGTTAGACATAATTAATACATCGCTTCAAAATGGTGAATTCCCAGAAAATTGGAAGGTCTCTACTATCTTACCGGTTCCTAAGGTTTCAAACACAAAGCAGGCAAGTGAATTTAGGCCTATAAATACTGTACCAGTTTACGAAAAACTTCTAGAGCTAACTGTAAAAACCCAACTACAAACTTACTGCGATAATAATAAAATTTTAACAAAAAATCAGTCAGGGTTTCGACCTCAACATTCTTGCGAATCTGTGATAGTTAACATCTGTGATAATTTTAATAGAGAAATAGATAAGGGAAATTTTGTTTTAGCAATTTTCTTGGATTTTAGAAGAGCCTTTGAGACAGTAAATCGAAATATTTTACTTCTTAAAATGGAAAAAATGGGTATAAGAGGTACGGTTCTAAATTGGTTTAAGTCGTATTTACATAACAGAAAGCAAGTGGTCAAGTTTAAAAATAATTTGTCTCTTGCAAAAGAAATTGTTCATGGTGTTCCTCAAGGCACTGTGTTGGGCCCAATTTTGTTCCTTATGTATATAAATGATATTGTTAAGGTAATGAGTAGAAGTAATTCAGTATTATTTGCGGATGACACTATGCTGTATGTTGTGGGCAAAGATGTAAATAAAATGCAAGACGATCTAAATTTTGATTTAAATAATATATATAGATGGTTGTGTGATAATAACTTGAGCATTAATGCGGCTAAAACAAAATTTTGTTTATTTGGAAATAAAATTAGATTAAATGAAGTTAATTTAAATACAATAAATATCAAAATTAATAATGAAACAATTTCCTACCAAAGAGAAATTAAATATCTGGGTGTTATTTTGGATCCACATTTGAATTTTTATTCGCATATAGACAGCATAACACGCAAAATGTCAAAAAAAAATACATTTTTTATCGAGAATTGGCAAAAACCTATCTATACAAACAAAATTATTAATCTATAATAGTATTATTGTGCCGCATTTAGATTTTTGTTCTGCACTCCTGTTTGGTGTTCCGGATTACAGGATCAATGGACTTCAAATCATACAAAACAGAGCCATGAGGGTCATACTAAAATGTAATAGATATACACCGGTGGATAATATGCTAAATGTCCTAAATATTTTGGCAGTAAAACAAAAAATATTGTTTAATACATGTATGTTTGTTTTTAAATTAAAAAATAAATTGCTACCAGAATATATTTGCGAAAAAATCACAATATTTAGTGATTTGCATAACTATGCTACCAGACAGCGAGGGGATTTTGTACTAATGGGGAGATATACTTCAGACAGAATGACAAATACCATTTTCCATAAAGGCCTCAAATATTTTAACGAATTGCCAATACATTTAAAGAACAGTGAAAGCCTAGTCACATTTAGAAAAACATTAAAAAGATATATATATTCCATCCCAAGAAATTAAATTATATTATATTGTATAGGTATAAGGTATAAATGTTTTATTTTGGTTGTATTGCTTGGTGTTTTATTACTTTATCTTTACTCTTTTAATATAGTTTAAGGTTTTATATTTTTAAATTTTAAATTTTTTAGGCTCTAGATTAGGTTTTAAATTTTTTATATTTACATATTTTTATTTTTTTTTTTTTTATCTTAGTTAAGGTCTTAAATTTTATTGTTTCAAATTTATGATAGTTTTAAGTTTTATATATATATTTTTTAAATTATCTGTTGTCATTTGTTGGTATAATTTATACTTATACCTATAATACCTATTTGTTAGTTTACTATATGCCATTTAAATTTTCCTTTTTACTTTTAGTTATATTCTAAAAATTTTCTTTCTTTGTAATTTTTTGTAGCATGATGCTAAATAAAGAAACATTATTATTATTATTATTATTACTGCACTTGTGCCCTAATTTTTCCCATTTTCCCTAAAAATGCACGTTTTTTTTCTCTTGACATATTTGATCTTTGGCACTGTGTTGACGGATAACAGCTGATGAGCCACGTTGCCTATGTGTAAATAATTACAAATTTTCTGTAGAGTTTATGAGAGCTGATTATTTAAACTTTAATTTAACATTAAATTCCTTTTTATATACGTAACTAATTACTACCTATGCAAAGCGTTTCAGATTTTTTATAATTAATATCAATGAAAATGAAATGATTAAATTTAGTTGTGGTCTTATGATGTGTTAAATTAAGAATCGGAAACCATTAACCATTTATTAACTAATTTATTTAATACTGTGCCTTTAGTAGGTGATATATTAAAAAATTAAAATTACTTAACATATTGATAAATATGGTTAAATCAATGTAATTATCGATAGCGTAATAGTTATACAACTATTCTAAGGAAAGCTAATCGGATACATTGGCAACACTGGTATCGAGTCGAATTGTATGTACGAGAACTTGAACAAGAATATGTAAAACGCATGAAGACTTAAAATATTTAATTTAAGCCCCTTTGCCTCCACCTATAACTTATACATTTATTTGGCAAGAAATTACCATTTGAATAAGAAAAATAAATATTGAAGACCATTTTACCGGTAAGTTTATTTACTAATTAAATCACTCCCATGCCTTTGGCTTAGGAATATTTAGCCTTGCCTTTCAAGCTGTAGTATGTAGGTTCAATTCACCTCACCAACTTTATTGGATTAATTTTATTCTTTACTTTTTTATGTTCTTATACCATTTTAATATAACAAGGTACATTAATGTGTTAAATTTGATACCAAAATTGATAACTGACTGATGGAGTTACGAAAACCAAATTTAAGTATGTCATAAAAACAAGATTTTTAAATGTCTAGCTAGATTTAGACATAATATAATATATGCCTTTAACAGATGCATAATAACATTATAACATATAAACATTATAACATATAAACATTATAATATATACAACATTATAACATAATTACATTAGACATAGCTCATTTTTTTGGCAGTGAGATTAGCTCGGAATGGAAATGTTATAATTTGTGGTGGATTTTTAATGAGTATGATATTGTGATGTGTTAAAAATGTTGACATATTAATTTAATAGATGAGCTATTTTTAAGTATTCATAAACTCCAAACCTTACTCTAGAACCAAATTTAATAAAAATAGCAAACACTGAAAATCTTAATACACTACTTAAAATTTATAACTATGTTTATACATTGCTTAACCCTTAAGTATGGACACTTGTTTTTCGAACAGTAATACTGACAGGGAGTCTCGTAAACTCCTGTCAATATATATATAAATAAAAACTATAACAAAAGCCTGAATGTCATATTTATACATTATTACATCAAATATGTTTACCACACATTTATTGAAAATACATATTTGTATATTATTTACGAAAAACTAACAAAAAAAGTTAAGATATAAAATTTTCAATTTCCAAAACATAATACAACTTAAGGGTCCTTATTCATAGAATATGTTGATTAAACCTAACTGTATCGAAAACATTGAACCTAAAGTAAAGCTAAAAATAATTTAAAAAAATCTACTTGAGCACTGGAGGCATATGGGCTTTTTACATGTTATACAGGTGTATGCAGTCTTTTTCGGGCATAGGCTGAATTATGCTGTCTTGACATATTTGTATAACAAGACTTTACATCTCTTTCTAGTTACCCTTTTTTGACCCTCCACTTCCTTTAATGTGTGAACTTGTCTGTGGGACTCTCTAGAAGTTGATGGGCAAGCAGCTAATGGCATATCCAAATTATCAGTAGATTCTACCAGGGCCGAAGCAATAGATTCTCTAAATTGGGTTATATTCATTTTTTTTGTTATTTAAATACATGTAAGACATTTACAACTGTCATAGCAGTTATTAGATGAAAAAGTACATGTTTATACCATTTTACAGTAGGGGGCATAGGCTGCCATCTGATCTGAAGATCGATAAATGTTTTCCCTTTGTTGTAGTCTAACACAACAGCTGGTTTGGTATACATTTTCCCTTTTTTTAAAAATGTTGTAACTGAATCGTCATGTTTGGTACTAAGCATCAACACATCCCGTTTGTCTTTCCTTTTTTTAATTACTTCTCCTTTTTTTAATGTTGCTTTAGTAACTTCTGGAGGATTGCCTTTTCGATTGGTTCTTAACGTTCCAACGAGATGAGTCTTCTGCTCTATCATTTTATCGGCTAACGAGACACTTGTATACCAATTGTCCGTAAAGAGTGTTCTTCCTGAATTTAAGAGGCCATCCATCAATTCAGTTACAACTTTTTCTGAGACTGCTATATCATCGGTCTTCTCCTTGCCTGTATAGACTTTAAATGCCCAAGTATATCCTCCTGTTACACAAAGCTTAAAAACTTTAATGCCGTATCTGTGTCTTTTATTCGGTATGTATTGCCTAAGATGTATCCTTCCTTGAAATGGCACATTGCTTTCATCGATACAAACAATATCTTCTGGAACATATGCTTCTTGAAACTTGTACTGGATCATTTTTAGGGCTTCACTTATCTTATAAAGGCGATTATCCATATCTCTTCGACTTTCGTTATCACAAGTATGAAACATGCTTAATATGTTTTAGAATCTATTTCGGCTCATTATTTTAGGAATATTATTTTGATACAGGAGACCCTTAGACCAATAATCCCTTAGTTGTGGTACTTGAAGTAAGCCCATCCAAATAATAATTCCTAAAAATTTACGCATTTCCAAAGGATCGGTATCAACCCACTTTGCAATTCTTTCTTTACCCGTCTGATTGCCGGAGTTTGTAATGCCGATAATTTTTTGTGAAGCAAATCTGTTGGTTTCCGTAACAAACAAATTTATTATATCGTCATTTATGAAATAGTTCACAGGATCTTTTTCAGCTAACTCAACAGCTATGGCGGGATTTACTCCTGTATTGTTCGGAAATGTATCGAATGTTAAACGGTCTCCATTTACAGGCTTCCATCTCCGGCCATTTATAAGATTCGGTAAAAGAACAACATCATCCGGATCTTCATCCGAATTATTTCCTCCATCTTCAGTATCAGATTCTGAATCAGAGCTGCTCTCCTCCGGCTCAAAATCTCGATCATTGATTGAATCATCCGAAAATCCTGTTATTATTTCCTCATCAGTCAAATTTTCTAATTTAGCGGCAAGTTCAGCATCTGTTAAGTGTCTTCCAGTCATTTTTAATTAATGCTGTAACAAATAATTAATTTGTAAAACAAAACATAAAATTAAGATATGTAAAATTACATTCTAGGACCAAGTGACCACCATGGATCATGAAAAAAAGTAAGTAAAGATACCATAATAAGAAAATATTTATCAAAAATAATTACTCTAAGGTCATACCAAGTCCAAAATATCGATAAAACTAAATAACAAATGTTGGTCCTGACAAGCGGCACAAGAAATGTCCACCCGTGACTACGAGGTCCGTGGCGTTCAACGTGTTAAGGGGATCCAGGACTTTTTTAACACATGGTGTATCTAATTTGTTTAATAGCTTCGCCATTCTATTTAAAGGTGCACTTTGGCCATAATTGGTCCTGTGATGGCCAATCAAAAGCAAGTCTTTGTCTCATGTGCCTTTATGGTACCAGATATGAAACTCAGTCAGAATGTCAACCTTCAAGAGACTAATCTATTTCCTCTATGGGTATTTTTAACTTGAAATTTATCAATCTCAAAAATCATAGTAGTATAGTGGGGTTATAGGGAGGACTGGCAATACTGGCATATTCAAGCAGTGAATGAACCAAAGAAGAATATTAAACTTTGAAACAATTTAAACTCATTGAGTGATCTGGATATGAAAATTTTATTCTCATTTTATTTTCCAGAATTGTAACATTATAGAATGTTTTCTTTAAATGAATAAAATATGTAAGTTCTCTCTGAAAACCTGTTGGTTGAGAACTAATTCATTATTTAGTTAGTTCTTGATGACCAGTTTTTCTCATAAAGTCCCATGAAAACTTTTGGAAAATGTCACTCCTAATTATGGGTATTATTTTATCTGTTTATTATTATTTTATTTTGTTTTTGAATATAGTTTTATCCTATATTATGCCGTAGGTACATTATTCTATTTCATCTCTGCAACATCAAAGTTGTGCCAAATGGTTGGTCAAGAACTGACATTTAAATAGTTGGGAATTATGGGATGGTGGTTGAGACCTAATAATACTTTTTATGGAAAAATATCTAGTTAAAATGTTCTAAGAATGTACATATTTTTTAAATTTGATTTTAAATACTACACAAAGATTTAAAAAAGGTAATGGGTGGTACTTGACTTTTCAATTAACTGGTTGGTAATCTTGAAATAAAAGGAAAACATTTCTTGTGACCTTCCTAGACTTGTCTAAAGCATTTGACAAAATGTGTAAAACGTCCTGACTAAATTATTTCATCTATATAAATTATGTCTTTAATCTAGAGAACTATGGTTACACTATAATATTTTATAGTATTTATTACATGTAAATTCTTTAGTCTACCAATTTGTTCCACTTAATATATTTTATTTTAATTGTAATGCCTTCTCTATGTAACCTCCCTTAAACTTTACTATGATATCTACGTTTTTATCCCTGTGAGATGTACTTTTTTAACCATATCTTATTCTATAGTATATTTTTCCTGGCACTTATAGGTATTTTATTTATTTTTTCTTAATCTAATTTCACTAGAAGAGCATCATCAAATTCTTATTTATGAAATTCTCAAATAATTTTATTTATTGAAACAAAGCTCTATAGCATAGAATTTCTTTCTGAGATTCATTCATTATAAGACTAAAAATTATAAAACTAGATGACTTAGGGTAAAGTAAATTACCTATAACCTAGAATTATGCATAGGTATATATGTGCATGCAAGTAGTGTTGTTTCAATTTGTCTGTGGTAGTTAGGATTTTATGTTACTAGATAAAATCGAAATACCACATCTGTTTAGAGACAATATTTCTAATTAAAATTAGCTTTCTAATGCATTCACACAAAAAAAATTAAATTATGAAAATAAATAGCATTTAAAATTTTGCAATGTATTTGTCTTTTATATATACGGAAAGAAACTGCATGATTGGCCAATAAATCTTTCATAAGAGGAAAACAAAATATAGTTCTTGGATCATAAATGCTCTAAATTTCAAAAGTAATATTAGGCATCCATGTAAACTTGGTCAGTGTTAATAAAACCTACTATTTAACTCTAATTTTAACTTACACTAATATGTTTTAGGAAACAACATGGAAAGCGGTCCTGAAAAACCTAAGAATTCAATAGTTTTATCAGTTGAAGACCTAACTAGACTTGGTGTTAAAGTAGACTCTCTCCCAACAGCTAGTGGAGAACAACTTTATAATGGTAAGCATCCTGAAAATGCTAAAGGGAATTTATTATATACATTAGAGGTGTCTCCTCAACAGTTAGAAGTTGCTAAAGCTGCAGGTAAAACTTTCAAAACTACCATGGACATTCCTGTGACTAACAGCCTAAAAGCAAATTTTGTTCCTGTGCCAAGAAAAACTGTACAAATTATTAGTAATGAAAAAGTGTTCATTCCAAAAAAAGATTTACAACGTTTTATTCAACCTAGAGTTGAGAAATTTATAACTGCTCAGTCACAAGTGGGACCACATATCAGTAAGAACAGTAATATACAATTTTCTAGGAGTAATTTAAAAGCTCCAAAACTCTCTAAAGCAACTCAAGAATGTAAAGAACCATATGCAAAAAAGCTAGCTGTGAATGCTGAAGAAGTAAAAAAGGTTAGAAATAATTTGAGTAAAATATTAGCCACAGCAAAAGCTTTTAAACCAAGTGTACCTAGGGAAGAGAAAATGAATGATAGTGCATTAGATATCAACACTGGAAATGCAAACAACATCCTGCCTAAAAATAAGCTTGAAGTTGTGAGACATACCACTTTAGAAAAACATAATTCAGATGATGAAGATGTATTTGAAGAATATTTGAAGGAACACCCTGAGGCTAAGAATATTGAAGTTGACGCTGAAGATACCAGTGATCCATTTGAAGAATACTTGCTCCAGAACAATAATCTTACTCCTATAATAAAATCTACTGACAAGAAGTTCGATATGGTTAATTTGATTGATGACAATTGTATAAACAAAAATGGTAATTTTGTAGATATTACTAAGAAGATCCTGGCCAGCGAACGCGAGGAAGTAGAGGAATCCTTTCAGCCTAAGGATTTTTTAGAATCCAAAGACATCAGTTCTAAAAATGTCAACCAAAAATCTGTAAATTGTGCCCCTATTGTCTCCCAAGGTGAAGACATTGACTGTTTTGAAGAATATTTCTTACAACATAGTCAATCTATTGATTCTATAAACAAAAATGATTTTATAGATATTACTAAGACCTTAGCCAGTGGATATAAAGAAGTAGAGGAATCCCTTCAGGATATCGATTTTCTAGAACCTAATGATATCAGTTCTAAAAAGTTCAACCAAGAATCTGTAAATGGCGCCCCTATTGTCTCCCAAGATGAAAGCATTGACTGTTTTGAAGAATATTTATTAGAAAATAATCAATCCATTGATTCTCCAAATCAAATATCAAATATGGATGTTGATGATATAGATAACATATTTGAAACATGCTTAGGTGAAAATAATCGTGATATTCCTGTAGAAAGCAATCAAACTTCAATTGAAATAGTGACAAATGAGCAAATAAAGAAAACACATGAGAAAACTCCACAACTAGAAACTGATATTGATTATGTGTGTAGCTCAACTGATTTAACTAAGGTAGAGTTGAATTATTTTTCTTTCTTCAATGAGCCAAATTTATCTGAAAGTCCTATTCCAAGAGTAAAAAAGCCTTGGGGTGTAAGAAGAATGATAAGTAGCCAAGAAATAAAGGAAATTACACACAGTAACAAAGACCCAGAGTTATCAATTAGCACTAAACATGACAGTAATTATAAATTAGCACCAGAAAAAAGGATGGACACAGTTGATAACACTAATAACTTAACAAAATCAAGCCGTAAAGCAAGGAAGAGAAAATTGGTTGAAAGTCAACCTCAGTCACAACCAAATGCTGAACATAAACTAGAGGAAAATCCTGCAATTAAATTTTCTTCTAAAGCAACAAATAAAGCTAAACATAAAAAACAACTGGGTACTATATCTGCAGATGATGAAAAACAAGTAAAAAAATCTGGTGCTAACGCAAAGAAGAATAAAGGATATCAAAGGAGGAAAAGACAGAAAGCTACAGTAAAGGAGAAAATGAAAACAAATAAAATACAAAAAAAGGCAATTAGTCCAAAGCAAATAAAGATTTTAAATGGTGAAGTGATGAAACAATATCAAAGGAAGAGTGTACATAAAATTATAGTAAATAATACATTAGTTAAAAGTTATGGGTCAGTCGCTCCTTTGTCTACGCAAGAAAATATAAATACTTTTATTTTAAAGAGTAGCACAAATAACCAAAAGAATTACCTGATAACCAATTACCAGACCTCTACCGATGCTATACCAAAAGAGATTAAAATTATTGGGTCACAGAACAATTTAAAATCACCTGTGGAGGAAACAGTAGAAAGTCAAAATGGTAACCTCCAAGCTTCTTCAGAAAGTGATGATCAAGTGGATACTGAGTTTCTAAAAACAAAAAGTGATTGTGTAGATATTCAACTAGAACCCTCAGTGAATATTCATAAGGACACCACCAAACTACCTGGGTTTAATTCTCTTAAAGAATCAGTCACAAAAGCAAAAAAAACTGATGAAAAAAAACAAGTTATTGATATAGCAGCTGGTGAAAGTGCTTATATGAATGACATAATAGAAAGGGAGAATATTGAGAAATATGAGTTTGCTCTAGATGATGATTTTTTAAAACAGTTAGGATTTCCAGTATCTGCAGAACCAATAAAATTAGATATTGATGATAATGACTCTGACAAATTTCATGGGTTTAACAGAACTGAAACTGATAATTGTGTAGTGAATCATGAAAGATTAAAAGGCTTTCTAGATATCAACATGAATACTGTTAATTCAAAATGTAAGCAACTGGCCATACATGAAAATTTAAATGACAGACAGTACGCCTGTAATTTTAAGATCCCCAAAGAACCATCCAAAACAAAAGTAATCCTTTCTAAAGCCAACAGCACTTTGGAATGTAAACAAGTGAATTTAAATTTGGAACCACTTAATACTAAAAACAATCAAGTAAAGTGTTCAGATTTTGATGATGAACATCAACATATGATTCAAGAAAAGTCCTTAGGAATAAATGTTTCAGCTATTGCAGATGTCATAAAATCTAAATTAAGAACAAGAGCCAATACAAAAATGAGTCAAACAAGAAAGTCAAATGTTGCACCAGTAAGGAAAGGTTCTAAATCAGTTAAAATTATACAAAGTTCATCAGATGATAACTCTAAGCCAAACATTCTTAACAGTAAAATAGGAAAAAAATTAAAAGGAATTAGTGACATGACTAAAGGCAGCAATGATAATTTGTTTATTGAAGATGATAGCAACTTCCGTTTGAAGACCAGAAGTAATTCTAAGAAACCCTTTAATAATGAACTGGCTAGTTGTGGGGAAGTTCTACAAAATAATGCCAGTCATTGTTAGTTAAGTTAAGAGTGAGATGGAACTATTCCTTAGGTAACTTTAGTATGTAGATATTATATAGGGAGTTCCATAATTAATTGACATTTCAGGATTTATTTAAGCACTAAGTTTCTTTTAGTATTTAATGTAGGGGAGAGTGTTCTACAATCAGACACAAAATAGATTTTGCTAATTATTGACCTTGTTTATTGAACCAACCAAAATATGATTATCACTAAAATAAATTAAGGCTAAACATAAGTTTTTATGGTAGAACAAACATCATAAACCAAAAACTACTTTAAAAACAGTTTGTTTAACAAAGGAAGGACAGTTGTCTGTTAGTGGAACACACATGTTCCACATTTAGACACTGCATGTTCCACAATAAGACTAAAGGTAATAATGTTTTAACGAACTTCTAAAGCTGAAAAATTTACTTCAAACTTCAAATAAGATTGTTGCCGCTTTGTTGTTCCCATGTGCTGGTTTTGGTAACACCATCTTAATGTTTTCCAAACATACCAATGAGACATCTTCTATTTCGGGGTAAATGAAGCTGTTATTATACTTAACGGACTTTCTCAAAAATTTGACCTCACATTCCTTATCCCTTTTTCAGAACACTTCAGCTATGTAATAATTTTTTTTCTTTTTGTCCATAAATTCTGTCAAAATAAAATCGCCAACTTCTGGCTCTTTATTAAGCTTATCTAGAAATGGTGGTGCATCGATTTCTCCTACAAAATCAATATCATCATCGGCACTTTCGGTTACAAGCATCGCCGCGTCTTCATTTTCTTCGTCTGTTGAGTCTTCAACGATTACTTTTCTTTTCACGACCTTATTCTTCTTAACACTTTTTTTTCTTTCTCGCTCCATTTGTTTAGCTTCTAGGGCGATCTTTTCTGGAGTGTCCGTGGCGATAATACTTTAAGCTTTGTCTCTCGTCTTTCTCTGATTTTTTCGTTCTTCAGCTTTTGGGTATCCTTTAAATTGTCTGACATTATATTTTCTTCAATCCATTTTGATGTTGATGGTTGATTTGGATCCATAAGTCGTTGAGCTTCTTCATTGTTTTGATACACATTCCCATCAGTTACGCAGCTAATTGCGAAGTCGTCATCTGTAAATTTGAATTAATCGAAGGGATTAATCCCAGTTTTTCGAAACCCGGATTTCATATTAGCGGGAGTCATCGATTTTTCAAATGCATAAGCAACACAGCTAGCGATATCAAAAATAGAAACAGGTATCCTAGGGTGCTCTAAAAGCCATGTTTGTAAGGCAGTATTGTAGAAAGATTTAAACGAAAAAAACACCGAGACATCTAATGATTGCAGCTTGCAGCTGGCGGTAAGGTCAAAATGATCACTCCATTTTCCTTGGCTAGATTTATTCCTTCTATCGTTAGATGACTCTCGTGATTGTCAAAAATTAGGAGAGAAGGGTTTTCTTTTATGCTGGACGTATGTTTAATGAAGTGCCTTACAACGCTTGGAAACAATTCACCAGTCATCCATCCAGAATCGGAAACCAATCCCAAAGTACCATGCGGTGCTCCATAAGTCATTCGAGGAATAATCATGACTGGTGGTATTGTATTCCCGGATGCTGATATAATACAAGTGGTGACCAGTAAACCTCGTTCGGCGCTCGTACAGGAAGAGACCTGCTTGATCCCTCTCTGAGCAACAATCTTTTTCGGTTTTTGGACGGTTGTGGTGGCAGTTTCATCTAAATTATAAATTCTTGTAGCGCTGTAAAAATTTCCATGGTTCTGAAACACTTTTTCCAAATTTCTTAAAAAAAGTCCAACATTGTGTTTGTTGAATGATGTCGCTCTGGAGAGGCTACATCCTTCCGGCTGGCCAAGACTTAATTCTGCATGTCTGGACATAAATCCAAGGAACCATTCGCGTCCAGCTTCCTTGTTTTTTAAGCCAGTTTTCTGATATTAATGACCGTTTGTCCGTAACACATTTTTGAAGTTAATACGTAATCTGCTAGAGCTTTTTTTTGATTTTCAGAAAAAACTTTTCTACAAGCATAATTTGGAGCCATTTTAATCTCTTTGGTGGGATTCTGTTTTTGCCTTTTTACATATTCATAAACCGTTTAAAATTTTAAATTGTATCTTTCATCTGCTTGTCTTAAAGATATCTTCTCTTCGGTGACTGCTCTAACAGCAGCTCTCATGGATTGTTCATCAAATTGCCCTTTATCGCCGACGTCCTCGAGCCATTTTTCCTGAAATATAAATTAAATTTTTACAAAAACAATTACTTTTTTAACAACACTCCAAACAAGCGTTGTGTTCCACAATCAGACAGAGTCTGTTGTGGAACACAGATCCTGGAACAAACATGCTGTCTGAAGGTGGAACACAACCTACAATACAAAATTAAATTTAACTGTGACCTTCATACATAACCTACAAAAGTAAACTTGCTTATAAAATGTCGACAAAATAGCCCAAAATCTGATGTAAAGGTTGTTTTTATAATACTAGTTTCAGAAGAAAAATTAGAGCATATAATATCATATCAACGATATAAAAAACTTACCTTGAAAAACGATTTTTTATTAAAAAATGCACAAAACCAAGAGAACAGCGTTGTTTGGCACAAACTTTGTTTACCACATCGGCATGTATAACCGCACTATCCGAACGAAAAACGTCAAACTTTGCGGCGCGAAAAATTACATGCTTTGTCTGATTGTGGAACATTCTCCCCTATGCACTTTGTCTATGTGAAAGGATAAGAAACTGTATACTGATTAATTGGCAAAAATTAATTCTATGTAATATTAAATGATCACTTGATTTGGATGAAAAAACAGTTGTCATCAATTAATGTCTAAATTAATTATGAACAATCCTGTCGTTTTGATTAATTGGCCAGAATTTAATTGCTTTATTTTTGTTTTGTTTTAGAGGATGAAGATTCCAAACAATCGTCACATAATAAAAATAATAAATCTTTGAAAAAAAATAAGCATTCCAAAAATAAAATATCTCGCAGTGATAAGGCCTTAAAAACTAATTTAGTGTTATCTCAAAATACTGCCATAGATAATACAGGATTTGATTCAAAGCTGCAAGAACATCAGGATAAGTTCCCTGGTAACAAAAAATCTCATCCAGATGAATCACCTCCATCTGTAACAAAAAATATTAATGAGGCAAAAGCGTCAATAATGTCTAACAATCTTAATAGTTCATCTATAAAGAGGCGTTTGGAATCCAGTAACGAAAGTGATGAATCAACTCCTAAAAAAAGCAAGAAGTTATGGAATAAAATTAAAGTACAAGGTAATAGTGTTCCTGAAAGCTCAGAACTAGCTGACACTAAACCTAATTTAAATGAGTCTTCTTTGGCTACATCTGAAATTGTAGATCCTCATGAAGAAAATACAGATGTTCCCAAAAAGGGTAGAAAGGGTCGACCTTGTAAGGTAGATAACGAATCAAAATTTGAGATCCCTTTATTCGATACATTTCCTTCGATAGATATGTCTGAAGTATCTGGCGATAAGGTACCTAAGAAGAAAAGAGGTCGTCCAAGAAAGAATCCTCTATCTGAAGACGAGTGTGAGATAGCAGAAAACAAAGAGCCATCAAAAATCAAGTCTGCGATAAGTATAGAAGGACAAGATGATGCTGAAAGTAGTGCTATTACTGATATGGAAACTGAGGATGATGATGCGGAAGAGAATAATAGTTGGAAGTTTGCAAACGAAGATATTTTGCAGCAGATTTTAAATGATGAAATGGTTAAAAGTACTGGGGAAAAGGGGTAGGCTTAACATTTATTTGAAATAAGAAGAAATATTTTTGTTTTTGCTTTTTAGGGCCGATGGCTCAGCTAAAAAGGGAAGGAGGCCAAAGTTTAGGTAGTTCACATGTAAATTGACTAATATTAAATAATATTCATTTCTCAATTTTAGTAAAGATTTGGAAGATGCAGACGGTACATCCATTTGTGCAGTTTGTAATGAATCGATGCCAAACGGAGATTGGTTAAACCATAGAATGCAGGTTCACTATAACCTTACGTGGCGAAAAGGAGATCTGGCCATTGTATGTTCTTAATTTTTAATTCTTAAAAAATGTTACGGTAAAGTGTTTTAGGATGTAGCGGACCAAGGCATAGTGCAAAAGGCATTCAAGGAAGTTAAAACTGCCCAGAAATATTTACAATGTTTTAAGTGTTCCTTTAAAACTAACAACGTTAATGATTTCGGCAAACATTTAGAGGCATGTTATGAGATTGTGAAAGATGGGCATGTTACTTGTGCGGTGTGTAATCGCAAGGTCAGCGCGAAAACCTGGCATCTGCATAGATATATGAAGCATAACAACTTGGCATGGAGGATTGGAGATACACCTCTGGTAAGCAAAGTCACTTCATAATGAACAGTGTGCTTTTACTGTTATATCTTAATGTGTGTTGTTTATAAGAATAATATTTTATTGACCTTATTTACCAAACCGTAGCAAACCGTTCTAGAATTTTTTAAAATCTTATGATGCATGTAAATAGTTACGATGTTTTTATGGAGTATTTAAACGGATTTGAGTTCAATCCTGTTTTTAAGATAGGGATCCAAATCGATTTATTCATTTAATATACACTGCTTAATAGGAGATCCCAATCGCAAAGCAGGGAGTAAAAAACAAATCTCACTGAACGCTAAATATGTAAATTAGCAAAAAAAAAAACAAAATAAAAATTTACAAGCTAAAGAAACTTAAAACCTTAAATATTGACAATTCATCAGACACTACCGTAAATGCGCTCAACTTGGAACATTTTTCAAGTTTAAACAAGTAAAAACAGCTGCTATTCAGAAATGATTATAAATTGATTTCGGTTAGTCATGTTGCTTACATTAAATTGAGATATTAAAGATCTTAGAAAAAATAAACATTAAATGTATTAAGAAAAATAAAAAGTCGATGTTCCAAGTCAGGTACCTAGCGCTCCCTGGATGGAACACCATTAATATTCGTCTAAATATCCAGCAGGGCCTCATTTAATGTAACTTGGTAGATAAAAAAAAATGAAATATTTTTTTTTACTAAAATAAACCTTAATTTAAAAAAAAACAGGGCAGATTGCTTAGAAAATATTTATTTCTAAATAATAAATTTCTTAAAACAAAAATATTAACTTAAAAATAACGAGATCACCTTGGGAAACATTCTAAGAAAAAACAAAAAAATCACATAGGTATTCTGAAATCTAAACTTCTAAAAATATACCTATTTATTTCAGGTCGTAAATCTCCTTATTTGGGATAATAAAACTGTAGTGACCTCTTACTACAACAGGGGAATTGAGTTTCAACTTTATTATACCAATATCCACTATGGAAAATCATCTCTGTCTGGAAAAACAAATGTATTTTCCGGACATTTTTTGCCAACAAACCTTCTCATGAATTTACAATGAAACTGATCATAAGAGCTAAACTTTTCTTCAATTTTTCCCAGATAGTGAGAACATTTAACGGCCTTTCTTATTTCTGTTTTGAACTCTACCAAAACGAATTCACCAGGGGCAAGGTGAGACTCATCAGGTGTCGAAGAATTCTCCTGCCTGACAAATATCTTTTAAGGTTTTGTAGTCTTCAGATGAGTCATGAACCGAAAAATCTAAGATATTTGAATCTGATCTACTACTGGTTTCATGTCTCTTCTTATTCTTTCGTTTCAAGCCGCTGGTGCTTGGTTGAATCGCATCCTCCTCGAAATTCTGCGAAGTTGTATGAATCACGCTTTCAATCACGCTGTCTACTGAGTTAGGTGCTGTATTTTCTTGATTTTCAATATCACTAGCAGTAATACTTTTGCCGGGAGCTACGTCAAGGCGTTTTTTCTTATGAGTGCTGTCTTTAGCTTTGTTCGGATATCGCATATTTTCCAATAATTCCATAAAAGAAGAGTTCATTTTGTCGGATTGTTCTTGTGTAGGAATTTTCTTAACCCATGTAGGTAAACGCTTAAGTACAGGATTGGGATCACATGGACAAATCCCACAAGCTCTAAAACTATTGATAAGATTCTGAGAAGAATCTTTCAAACCCTCTAGTGTTAACCTTAGTAGAGATGGAAACTGGTCCTTGGGGACACATCCCCGGTTTTTAATTTTCCAAGAATCTAGTTGCTTTCTCCAAGAGACTTTTAGAGGGTGAAAAAACGAAACATCTAATGGTTGACAAAGATGCGTGTAATGAGTGAGGCGGTAACAACACGAACCTATATGTTGTATTTTTCACATTTCTGTATTACAGAAAGGGAGAGGTGACTTGACCAATTATCTCCGATCATAACTTTGGGCTTGTCATCTAATTTTTTTACAAATGAAATCACAATAGAATAAAACCAATCTTCGAAGATTCTTGGGTCAAAACAACCGGATTTCGACCGATTGTATCTAGAGTCTTTAGGTCCATGATGAGTCCAAGTATCACACAGGTGCGCACTCTTGTAAACTACGTAAGGAGGAAATATGGTCCCGTCAGCAGTCCCGGCCATCATAACAGAGACAGAAGCTTTACTACTATCAATGCAGCGCTCTGGATGTTTTGAACCCCGTTTAACTATGACTCGTTTTTTTCCGGGGTCGTCTGTAAAGTTAGTCTCGTCATAATTAAAGGTATGACTTGGTTCTAACTCTTCCAAAGATTTTAATAATTCCGAAAAATAATCATTGATTATCTTTTCAGATACTTCAGAACGAGATCTTTTGACATTTTCTGCATTTCTTTCTGTTAACTCCTTTCGATGTTCAAATAGAAATCTTTCCATCCATCTGCGACCAGGCATGTTATTTTTAAATCTCTTTTCTTTGACTCCTTTTTTGTCCAAGTAATTTTTATATCGTAAACGATGAAAGGAAACCCCCAACTACCTGCCATTTTTATCCCATGAACCAATTGATTCTCCTCTGCATCTGACAGAACCTTCTGGCCTCCGTATTTGCGAGTGGATAGACCTCTTCTTTTACGTGATAAGGTCCCTAGTGAAATACCAAATTGCTTTGAGGCTGATCTTAGTGTTTGGCCTTGTTCCATTGCCTCCAATACCCTTCGCAGCGTATCATCACTGTAATTGTGATAAGTGCGAGAGCCTAGAACTCTTCTGGATTTTCGAGCCATTTGTTTGCGTAATATAATATCCCAGTAAATAAATCTGGAAAAAAAACGTTTTTGTTACGGCAGTGTAAAGTGTACATAACTTGGAACACAAAAAACATATGTGCCAAGTCACGTACCCCTAGGAATTTATCTAAAAAAAAAATTTCACCACGCCACTGACTTTATGGTTAAGCACGTTTTAGGTTACTTAGAAAACACATTTACACATACATAACGACATATAGAACGTAATTATCATAAATAATATTTCTTTCAAAACAAGAGTTGTTCACGTGTTTTTATTTGACAAAAAAATCATATTTTTTAAAGCGTCCTAAAAAATTCAAAACGACA
The DNA here is from genome assembly GCF_022605725.1 of Anthonomus grandis grandis. Classification (NCBI taxonomy): domain Eukaryota; kingdom Metazoa; phylum Arthropoda; class Insecta; order Coleoptera; family Curculionidae; genus Anthonomus; species Anthonomus grandis. Next base: position 13,174,361 of record NC_065561.1, on the reverse strand, counting down.
TTTACCAGCGTAACGCACCAAGTAGCACCTCACTTGAACTATCAACTAACACTGTTAATCGGAGAAAATTACCCGTCGCATCACGTCGAGTATGCTCTAGGTCGTATTTGGGGAGGGGGAAATTGTTCCAAGTCACATCCCCGTTCCAAGTTGGGCGCATTTACGGTGATACAGACAGAAATACTGACAAACCAATGCATAAAGCAAAGGTGGTCGGTATAAATTAGACTTATATATAAATAGAATACAAGTAAATAATCAGAACACAATTAAAATAATACAATAATTTTAAGAGACAAGTTAGATGGAGAAGGAAATATATACACAGTATTGGGTATAGAGTAAATACGGGTGTTAAAAATATCAAAGGTATAACTTTATATGTAATACACATAGTACAATAGGTGAGCTTTTTAGTTTATTGGTTCGAGCTCTAGTCAGAAAGAATAATGCATTTTGCCGTGCTGAGGTTGTGGTATTTTATTTTCATCAGAACAATCAATCTGTTGTTCAACAACTTAATAAGAAAACTTGTGAAAAATGATTTCTTTTTAAGTGTGACTCCATATTAAACATCTTCAGTAAATGAAGCGTTATCGAGATTTAAAAAAAGTCTAAGAGTTTACCCGATGGGCTATTCTACAAGCAACTACGAAATTCGGTGGTGGGGATGATTAGGCGGGAAAAGAAAGCATATTTGGAACTTCATAAAAAAAGCTGCAATAGTAAAAAACTATGGAAAGCAATAAAAAACCTTAGTCTTAGAAATTCTTTTAACCGTTCTATACCTGTAAACCTTCAAAATCCTGACAAAATAAATGAATATTTTTCATCAGTTTATAGTCCTTCAGATAACTGCCCAGAGACAGTCAAATATTTTCTTAATCATACATTTATTCCTGATCTCCAGTTTTCATTTCGCTTAGCCACTGAAGCAGAAATTTCAAAAATAGTTTTAGACCACAAATCTACTGCCTTTGGTAGTGACTGCATCGCAGCAAATATGCTCTCTAACATTGTATTCATCATCTTGCTCCTCACTTGACTCATGTTATAAACTTTTGTTTGGAAAGAGGTTGTTTTCCTGATGTTTGATGCCTGATGTATAATGCCTTTAACTAAAATCAGTAGTCCAAAAAACGAACCGAAAGTTTTGGAAAAGTTTATTTAGCCACAGATTTATTATTTCTTTATCACAAATAACATAATCCCGCAGGGCCAGTCTGGTTTCTGAAAGCGGCCAGCACCACATCTGCCTTGTTAAAAGTTACTCAAAAATTCATTGAGGCTTTGGATAGAGGTGATATTATGGCGCTCGTATTGCTTGACTTTTCTAAAGCTTTCGATACGTTGAATCACAGCCTGATTTTAGCAAAATTGACCTATTATGGATTCGATAATAATTCATTAAACTTCTTTAGGTCGTATCTTTCTGAAAGAAAGCAACTGGTGGTATTAGAAAATCAAGCTCATTATACAACCGCTCTTATATAAGTCCTGGGGTACCACAACGATCCGTCTTGGGTCCTATCTTATTTCTAATGTACATAGCAGATATGTATAAGGTTATTAAATATTGCAGTATTCAGGGCTTTGCGGATGATTTATTTTAAAGCTGAAGACGTATTGGAGGGTTGTAGTAGAATAAATGAAGATTTGTCATGTGTTTCTCTTCAAAAAATAAGAAAAAAAATTTTCTTGGATAATTTAGAACTATTTGTGGGGGGAACGCAGTTAAAAATAGTTGATAACATTAAGAATCTTGGTGTAATTTTCGAGGAGGACTTGAGATTCCAAATGCACGTTTCAGAGGTAATTAAAAAATCCTATTTTGCGCTAATAGTTGGAGTGATGTGCACGAGATCAATCTAAGATGTATAAGTAAATTATCGGCTCCTCGTTTTCACTCTGCCTTATTTCACAGATGTTTTCTTTTTAATGTTGTTTCGGTGTATTCACTTAATTAAGTGCATGTCCATTGCTGGTTTTAATGTAAAATCAAAATCGCATTTTCTCACGTTATAGATGATCTTATAATTTAAAGGGAAAATGTGTATTTTTTTTCTTCTTTTTTAGTTTTATGTCATTGCTTATTTTCCAACTCAAGATAGATTTCATGGATTTTACAAATTTTGTATTATCTTCTTTCTATAACTGATGTTCATATAATTAACTTGTTACATTATAAAAAAAAAATTAAAGTAAAGGTACATCACGCAACAGTGAGCAAATACCAAATTAAAAATTACCGTGGATAGCATATGTCTTAAGTGATGATCATTTCGTATTGTGTGTTGGTTTAATTTTTTACAGTAAATTTAAAAACTGTTTTAAGTCAAATATTTTGCTTGCAACAGATTTGTTTCCGCTTTGTAAAGAATTCCTATCGGCCCGATCACGATTTGTCAATTTCCTGATATGATTTGGCGAAATTCACTGTTATCAAGTATATTTTTGTGCCATCCATAATGACAACATAATGAAGCTAATGTTAAGTATATTTGAAACAAACGCTCTTCAAATTCCATATTGAAGAACTGCAAAACAAAATCATTCCTGTCAAATAGTCCTAGTTTTTCTTTATACATAAAGCATATAAAGTCATAAAAACATTCAATTTTAAAATTAATCACAACTATAACAACATAACTCACGACAAGTGAATATTATTGTATAAATTTATATACTTACATAATAGATTTTAGAAATAATAGAGATATGAATTCATTAAGTCAAACTCTTTTTATTAAGCTCTTGAAACCTGCCAAAGATCTATAATCCTAGACAGTTATTAAAAAAAAAAACGGAACTGAATTGAATCAGCTGGATCGACCATCCATCTCTCAAGCAAGTTTTCTTCAAATAAATAATATAAATAGGTTAAATTAAAGACAGTATATTTCGCAAAAGAATCGCCAAACTCTTTGCATACAGCGAGCTTTTCTTTAAATATGAAAAAAAGCCACTGCACCAGTAAATTAAATATCATAAAAAAGATAAATTGCTACTTTTGAAAATTACCACCTATATCAATAATCCTACAAACAAAAAAATTTAATAATCCTAATTTTGATATTCTTTCCATTAGGACTTACAAGACAAAAGCTTAGTCCTGAGAATCTTCCAAGCTATATATAAATCCCGAAAACCGTTGCGTTGCGAGATTTGTAACCTCCAGAAAAAGTCGACCATGGGTTATATTTCCCATAAGGTCCAATGCATAGCATCGCTGTCGAACAAGTGTTCGAAAGTATCATGCGAGCTTTGCGGAAGATACGTCCTACCGGTCAGCATGGAGTATCATATGAAACAATTACACAATACGTCGAACGAGTCTGCGTTAGACAAGATGACGGGTGAAAATTTTCCTGAAGACAATCTGAGTGGACCGAGAAAGGCTGCGGAAAAGTAAGTGGTTTAGTGAATGTTGAATATAATATGTACAAAATAGGATAACGTTTTATAAGTTCAATGTAAAAGTACTTTTAGGAAATATCAATTCTTTCATAGAAGATTTTTCTCTCTTAAGACCTCTCTTCAGACATAAACTACCAGAAAGACGAGGAAACGATGACACAGTGTTAATTGATCTTTTTGACACACATTTCTTAGAGGAATACTTTCATGACCCTCTTACTTAATATATTCTTTGTGATTGGATAGTTTTGCCTCTTTCTTCTATTTATCACAGTTTGTGCATCTGCTACTGCAGATAGTTTTTTTAAGCTTAAATAGTTAGATTTTCGATGATTCCATATATCTTGTAAATTACTTGTTTTCTCTTGTGATGTACCTATACTTGGATGTTAAGAGGTAAACCTACTCTATGCATTGATATTTCTTCCTTGAGGATTAATATTGAAGGCTTTGTACACAAAAAAAGAGAATGTTTACTTAAGAAATAGAAGGAAAACGGGCAAATAACACAATGGACATTCGACAAACTCCCGAAGCGACTCCGCGAGCGCCCGAACAGGGTGACCCCGACACATAACACACCGCTCGGAAATACTCGATTATGTTGAGACGAGAGAAACAACAAATCGGAAATCACTTACCAGAATACGTACCGAAAAAACCTTTCCAGACATTGAATTATCGGGGTCGCCAGCGCTATTATTTTACAGGTAATATACTATTTTTTTAGGTGATCGAATAGTGATACCATTCGATAAATCGTTAAAAAAAATAATTAAAAAAGAAAACTAATTTCAATAGCTGTCTTATTATTCTTTTTAGTTTATGTTTCCTATTTAAATTGCAGTTTTCAATTGGCGCTAAGACTTTTTCATAAGAAAAACTGATTGCGCAAAAAAAAACCGAACAGGGGTAAAATTTTAATATTTTTTATTTTCTTTTTTCAAATGATTGAAAAATGATTGAGTCTCCGACAACGAATTTATAATAAATACGACATACATTAACTTTTGTAACTGTTTAATTTTTTAAATTCGTACAAAAAAACGGCGTTCGATAAGATAGTAAACTGTTACGCCAGGGGTAATTATTTAATATAGTCACTTTTTTTTAAACGATTTAAAAAAAAAATAAAATTGAAATTTTTGGTCTCCGGCAATGAAATTATGATGAATTTAATGTTCTAAGAAGAAGAATCACAGGATAGGAGGCCAAGTAGTAAATTACACAAAGTTAGTTATAGTGTTTCTTAATCAGTATCAGGAAGTATCATCCCAGGTCCTTTGTAGTTATATTATAAAGCTTCAAATATACTGAAGAACTCACAACTCAATTACAACAACAAATTAATACCTTTGGCAAACTATCGATAAATATAAACTAATTATTGTAAGCACGAGGCGAATGTAAACAAAATAATATACCTATACCTAACCCTATTTTGTGTTAGATGACAACACTATAGCTATTTCGAATAAAAATTGGCTGACGTGTAAAAGACCCAACCGATCATACTCGAACGTTTAAAATATTTTGCGGGTATTGTGTCGAATGTCCATTATGTCGAATGACGATTGTGTCGAATGCACCCGTCTCAGATAGAATACTTATTTTAATTTATATTTATTCAAATATTTTTCAGTGCTCTGGAAGTAATCCAGAAAATCAGCAATAGCGAATCAAAAGTAAGTTCACCAGTATATTTTTCATATCTTCAAGTCTAACATCAACATTTTAGATGTACTGTCTTGTAAAAGACTGCGAATTCCGAAATTACCGCATCACAAAAGCTTTGAAAAATCTTAATGCAGATTTGCCGGAAGTTACTTGCCTATTTCCTAATTGCGATTTTAAATGCCTCACTGACAAAATGTATACTATCGCGAAACATTTGGATACTTGTCCTTATAAACCTATGAAGGTGGTAAATATTAAAATAATACCTAAACCCTATGTCACCTATTTATTTTTAGCATTATATATGTAAATCATGCCTTGTTTTTTTCGAACATGAACTCGAGGCTCAAACCCATTGTCAGGATATGCACAAAGCAGAAACGGGCGGCAATGACGATCTAAATTTTGTACAAGAGTTAGAAGACTGTAAAGAAGACATATTGGTAGAAACGGAACAAGCCGAAAAAGGCAAATTAAGGGGGAAAAATAGGGTTGCGGTTACCAAAAATCCTTTACGCGCTACCGGTAAGTTTAATATTATTAAAAATTTTGTTAGGTTATCTATTTGTTTTTTATTATTTTAGGAAAACCGTTGTTTTTGAGTTTCAGTTTGCAAGAACTGCCTTCCAATAACTTAGTTTACTATCAAGCATTCCCTTGGATGTATAGTTTGTAAGTTTAATTTTTGATATATTTAGGCTATAATCACAAAATATTAACCCAGGGGAAATAGAAGGGGAACTGCAATGCTATCGTCAAATCATAAAAGATTAGTTCCCGGCCGAACCGCATTTATTTCGCATGACGTGGTGATCGCATTGGCGGGAATTTTGAAAGCATGATATCTATTACAGTTTATTTTAAGATCGCTTTTTTAAAGTATTTAAACTGAATTGGTGCCAATTTAAATATATTGTATTCGTAATTATTTTCACGCACTATTTTGGACCAATTCAGTTTAAATTCGATTTGAATCGATTAATTAAATATAAAAGTATCTACATTATGTACGAAGTGATTTTTATATTTCATGCAATGGCATTTGGAATTTATCTTTTGATTGGAAAAACATTATAAAGGATGTCCCATTGATTTTTTTTTCAAAATATTAGGTAATAAAGTATTTAAATTATATATTATATTTTGAAATCGCGACGTTTAATTGTTTTTTTTTTTATAGATTCTTAATCAGCATTAAAAGTTAGCCATTGTATGAAATAGAAAGAATTACCCTGTAAATGTTAACTAAATTAAATCGAAAGCAAACTATTAGAATAAAAAAAAAATAAGAGTAAAAGTATTTTTTGTCAACCCAGACCTTTTCATTACAACCATTTTTTATAACTAAATAAAAAAGGATTACACAAGAAATAAGTGCAACGTAACAACAATTTTACTGACTAGAAACTAGAAGAAAATTATCAAATTGGGATCGGTTTAAATAAAACACATTATGAAAAGGTATCTATTTATTATAATATATGGATGTAAGAACTACTTTTTCTTTCTTCTCTTCTCTAATTATTTATGCATGTTATAGGCATGTAGTTTTACAGGGTCAAAGTTGGCCGCAGAAGATTTTGATTTTACTAGATATTTAAATTTTTCCCCTCAAATCAATGCCCCTACAAATTTTATTTATTTTCTTGCACCACCAAAATATGCAACATTTAATATAATTTTTCTAAGAAGTGCATCCTGTTGAGGGTGATTTGGACAATTAAGAAATTCTTTATAATGTAAACTGCAATCTCTTTGATTATTATATAAAATGTGGGGTGCCAATTTCATAAGGTCAGGGTTATTGATCTGACTTAACCACATTTGTAAACGCTCTGGGTCTTTAGGAAATCGGTGCATCACAAGTGAACCAGAGCAACTTGGAACTGAGCATTTCTTCTTTGAGTCCACATTCAAATGTTCCATGTTTAAAGAAATAAAATATGACAGTAATCTGCAAGAAGTATACAAAGCCTATTTAATTGCAAAGAGGTTGTTACCTTTTCATATTGTTATTTTTAATTTTATGTAAAAATTGATACTGGAAGATCATTACAAAATTCCAAGTTAACAAGCCTTATATCCAAGCTTATTTCTAATTTAAGTTGGAGTAAGGTTTTCACAATGAAGCAGCAAAAAAATATGCTTGAAAAATCAAGATTTATTTTTTTATATCAAAATCAAGAGTCATTTTTTTATATCAGGCAATCCAAAACAAGTAAAAAAATTGGGAGGCAGGCACTTTTTGGGTAGGAATTTTGTATCAAAATTTTTTAATTCACAGTTGGCACTACTAGAAATTGTTATAATTAGTGTTTTTGGTATTTGTTATATTAGGATCAAATTGAATTAACTTGAAAATACTATATTTATTTACTTTGACGAACAACTTTACAGACTTTAAGCTGCCCATAAACAACGATTTTTTACAACCTACTGGATTGCCATCAGGATTGCTTACATTGAAATGCCAAAGTCCTTTGGGTACCCCAGCCCCTCCCACCCCCCGCAAGTTTTTAAATAGGGCCCCCTATTTTACGCCTGGGAGTCAAAAATTTCTTGAGCATTTATACAGGCATGTTGTTTTTTATTTGTATTTTTTTAAAAATGGTCGAGGGGCCCTTTATATCTTTGGGGCCCCCTCACAATGCAGATTGCCTAATTGGAAACCCGAAAACACTATATAGTAGGAGAGCCAACTGCAAATTTTTGAGCTCGTCCAATAACATAAGCTCTACAATATTGATTTCAAATAACAGGATACAGGTATGACACGTGAAATTATTGTTAATCTCTTCCAAAAAAGTGTGCCATGAATTTAGCACAGGGTGAAGAAACATTTCTACCTATTTTGATCAGTCTCCAGTGGTATATTCCTTGTTGCCAAATAAAATTGATTGGGTAAAGTATAAGGTATAATAAGTATTAAAAAGAGTCACCGTTTTTATAACTTTTCACAGGATAAGACGATATGCAAAGGAGCGATTTGACTATATACGTACCATAAGATGAGCTTGAGAATTTGCAGTTAGCTAATGACTAGTAGGTAGGTATATTGATACCTATAGTATCAAAGGCAAAAACTATATTGAATTATGAAACTATAAAAAGCAAACATTTCTCTTTAGGTGACTTTTCTGAAGTAAAAATAGGCCCTATTTAGTCTATATTTAACATTTAGTGGCGTGCCAATAGGGCCTGCATTGTGAGGAGCCCTGGAGGTTCAGGGAGCCCTGCTCGACCATTAAAAGAAAAAATAAAAAAAAAATTCGTTTTGCAATACCCAACTAAATATATTGTCTAAAATAGATTTTGAAAGTCCTAGACGTAAGAGAGGGAGCCCCTTAAAAAAAAATTGTGAGGGGGCCGCAAAAAACTTCAGCGCACCACTGTCTAATACATTACTTAGTATTAATTGTTGTTCTATAAAATTTATTATTTTTTGTATGATGACTAAGCAAGCAAAAGAAAGGAACTAATTTATAATTAAACTATAATTTTAAATTTTAGGCATAAACAATAGGTAATAAGGAGTAAAATATAAGTAAAATCAAACCTAATAGTAGGTAGGTACCTATTTACACTTTCCTACTTAGAAAACCAAAGTGGATTGGATGATCGCCCACGTAGTATCGCACTATCACAAATAGTCTAAAATGTTTAATTAAATAATACTAAAGAAAATCGATGGAAAAATCACAAATCACAAAAGTTCGCATTCGCAAAGGGGGACAAACAAACAACAAATTACAAAATCGATAATGCAGAGGAAGCACCCTCACTTCGTGGTTCGGCCGGGAACTAATCTTTTCATTTGACCTTGGTCGTAAAGGATTCTTTTCTATCTCCGTAGGTTAATATTTTGTGGCTATAATCATTAAGGTATTAATGGTATGTCTTCCGCTGAACCTATATTTATTTATTGAAATTATTATGTTAATATGATATAATGATTATCAACAGCGTTTGTACCAGCTTTCTGTTATGAGTTCAACAAGTTAATAGTTGAAAAAACACAGGATGTTAGGTTAACATGCGGCAAAATTTAAGGGATTTTACAGTTATATACAAAAATTGTGAAAGATGCATTTTTTTAAATGGAACAATCTGTATGGAAGCTGTAATTAGAGCCAGGGGCGGTAACACACGCTATTAGAAATTCGTTGGCTTAAATAAAGTTAATTTTTTTTTGTCTACATGTTTCGTACAATTTTTTTGATTTTTGTATGTTTTGCAAAATGTTTATCCTCTGTAAAATGAACTAATTTGAAATAAATGTTGCAAAAGTCGTATTATTTGGTGATTTAATTATCAATATCAATAAAATTTTAAAAAACCGACAAAAAATTTAAAATATTCAAAAAATAATAAGTGATGCGATAATTTTTGTGGAGTGTGTATTATTGAGATCCGATTCAGTCAACTTACTTACATGGGATCATTTTCCGCGTATCATAATTTCTGTAAAACTACCTCACTGGTTGCTGGAAAAAAGTGAAACATCTAATAAATGTGTTTTTATACCATAATATCCTATGCCAAAATCCAGTTCAATATTACAAACCGTCTTAAAAAAAATAATTTAAAAACTTTAAATAAAACTAAAACTTGTATCTTAAAAATTAAGCATTTTAGGATCAACACTTATATGATCTTTACGATTTAAAGTCAGTCCAAGAATATCCCCTTCAAACTATAAACATTCATATTTGTGTACCTTTAAAACATTTCTATTATTTACATATGCATAAATGTATTGCTAATATTATATTCCTTTCAGCTGTGAAAAAAATTTCAATAACCCAAACTTATTTGAGAATTTTCGAAACAACCGGCCGTGGCAAGTACTAGACTGTGATTTACTTAATAAATATTTACCCCACCACCATGAATCCTGTGATATTAGCGTAAGAGCCTTAGATATAAGAAAGAAAAATCCGGATCCGCCGGTATTTAGGAAAATGGATTTATTTGAAAGTTGCAGTTTTTATGAAGGTTTTTATTATTAATTTTCGGGTTTTCCCTTAAGGTAATGGGAATGGTTTTTAGGTGAAGCAACAATTTTTTGCGGCGGTCCTATAACAGCCATGGCATGGATGCCCACCCCATACAATATAGAAACTATGAACCAAATAGTGGCAGTGGCAGTGACTAAAAATGCGGAAGCAGTATACAACGCGCACGAAAACTATAACGAACCGTGTATAATTCAGTTTTGGAATTGTGGCCCTTTAAATTCACAACAGGTAAAGGTATTCTGGAATGGGCTTGTTGCCGACTTTTTTTTTTCGCAATTTTTTTCATACAATTCAACAACACTTAACATCCTAAATAAACTGTAAAAATTTCAGCTTTCTATGTATATCCAATCTTTAGATATTCGACGTTAAATATTGAATATCCGTAAAAGCCGCTCCCTCCATTTTTGACGTCACGCCGCAGCAGCTCTCTGCGGGCGGCCGACCCCGAACGCATTTGAGTCGGACATTTCAGTGTTTTTGATGTTATTATTTGTTATTATCTAGTTCGCCGCTATAAAAAAGGGTCTATTTTGTTTGATGCCTGAATGTAATAAAACACTATTATTATTAGTTAAACTATTGTTTTGATTAGTGGAGTTTTGTGCAATGTTTTCAGTCGAAAGAGGCTTCATAAAGGCAGATTCTGGGAATTTGCCAGAAGTAGATATGTTTATTGTGCTGGATTATTTTAATAAAAATAAAGACTATAAGTTCAGAAATGCGTGGAATAAAATTGATAAGGTAAGTAGTCAAGTTATAGGTATAATATACCACTATAGTAATAGGTAAAAATAATAGAGTAAAGAGTGATAGGTACCGGGCGTCTCATTTTAAGTAAGATAACAAAATAACTTGGAAAGTTTGGCGCTGGCGACTATACTGCGCTTTTTTCACATAAATACTAGTATTAATGTGAAAAAAGAGTGGGTTGCTCGATATATGAAAAAAAAAAATATGGCACAAAGCGCCCACGCTTTTTTCACCTTAATACTAGTATTTTCCGTTTATTATTGTTTTCAGCTTATATTAAAAATTATTTTTTACTTTTTAGTTTGATATGCTCTAAAAGCGTGTTTTTTTAAACTATATTTATTTATTGTTATTATTATAATTATTTCTTTTTGAATAATTTATTAGATTGCTATCTACGTATTTAAAATAATTTATTTTGTAATAAGTGTATTGGGTTAGGTAGATTAGCTTTGGCTAGACTTCGCCTATGTACATTTTTGGTACTAATAAAGACAATAATATTTATTTATTTATTTAAAATAAATCTTCCGATTTGATAGGAAAACCATTAATTTCAGGTCTGGTAGAAAAGACTATGGTGATAATGCCATTGGATATGTACAAGTCAAACAGCAAGGAGTACTTTGTGAACTAAAAGCTAAAATTACGCCAGAACATGAAATAAAGTCAAAAAATTACGATGTGTTCTGTGTTATTAACACTAATGAAAAAGAAGTAGTGGAAGCAAAATGTCAGGGCTGTGCAGCGTCAGAAGGAGGATGTAAACATGAAGTAGCATTTTTGATGTGGTTGCATCGACGTAGTGAAGAACCTTCTCCAACAGAAAAAGTATGTTATTGGAAAAAGTCAAAGTTATCATCTGCTCCGATAACAAAAAAATTTATTTCATCATCTGATTTTGGAAAAGAAATTAAAGCGGTGTATAATGATTCGGTACTACAAGAATATATATATATACAGCTAAAAGGCAGAAAATTGAAAATACCTTAATGCGATATGAAAACATTGATAAATATTCGGATCTTTCAATCCATAGCTTAGCAATTTCATACAAAAATTCATTACAAGCAGAAATAAGCTCAACATGCTTTGTTGAATTTATTAAAACAAAAATGAAAAATCAGTTAATTTTAGATGTAGAAAAAGATACTAGAAAACAGAGTGAGAGCAATATTTGGCAGGAAATGAGATATGGGCGAATTACTGCATCAAAGGCTTATGCTGTGACCAGATGTCGAGTTTTAGATGGATGTTTAGTCGAAAGCATTTTAGGGGCAAAACTTTTTCAAACAAAAGCAATGAAGAGGGGATTAAATTTGGAAAGTGACATTTTAAAAGTATTGGAAAACCAAATGGGGCAAAAATTCTCGAAAGCAGGAATATTTCTTTCTCAAGAAAATCCTCTAATAGGTGCCTCTCCTGATGCTATAAATAGTACATCTGTAGTTGAAATTAAAAGTCCAACAACCGAAAAATCATGTTTAAATTACATAGATTCCGACGGAAATATTAAGAAAAAATACTTGTATCAAATTCAGATACAAATGTATCTTAGTAATAGAGCGCATGGAATTTTTGTCATCTCACATCCCGATTTTGAAAAATATAAAAAAATTACAATTAAACATTGTGATTTTGATGAAAAACTTGTGAAATCTGTAATAAAACAACTGAATAAATTTTGGTTGGAAAACATTTTTAATAAAATAATGTAAAATATTACTCTGTGTACTTATTTCACTAAATAATCTTGTAAATTAATATATCTACAAACTATTTGCACTATTAAATCTAAATATTTAACTAAACTTAAATGAACACTAGCATGAGGTTGAAGAATGGAAAATTCCCTTATTCGAGAAATCACTCGTTCAACATGTATTCTTAAGCTTGCAATTCTTTTTGATTCTGTAACTTCATTCTTCGAACTTTTTTGATTTGATGAAACAGATGGTGGTCTAACCAGTTGATTATTATTGGCTAAAAGTTGATTTTCGAGATGCTTAAACCCTCTGTCGGCCATTACTTGAGCTCCTGGATCTAATTTTGCCAAAAAAGTTGATTCTTCAACTATCATTTTATCAGTAGTTCTACCACCAAAGCCACTAGAAATGTAAGAAATAAAACCATTTGGTGTACATGCTATTAAATATTTCATAGTGTTACAACCTTTATATTCTGACCATGAAAGAGACTGTAGTATTGGGTTGCTTGGTTTTTGTATCGATATTTCAAAACAGTCAATAATACATTGAACATATTTTTATCTATGCCTAAAGGGAATAGGAAGTTTTTCTTGGACATCATTTAATGATTTAAATTGCACAAATGGATAAAGGTAACCTGCTAATAAAGGTATAGTTTTTTGAATAATATTACATACCCTAGCAACTTGTATGCCAAAATCGTCAGCTAATATTCTATAGGATAAATTTAGTTTTATCTTTTTGAAAGTTAAAAAAATATCTAATCTATCTAATTTACATTTTTGCGCTAGAATATTTACAATAAACAATGAATGGCTAGGAATACCTATATAAAGTTTTGGATTTCTTTCTATTAAAAACGTAGATCTTTTTCGTATTTCTTCTGAAAAGTCCATATTCGCCATATATTGCGTATTGTCAGAATCCGACATACTTAGCTGTGACAAGCTAAATGTGGACGTAGAGCCGCTAGTGGAAATAGAGATAGAATTATTTTTTTCAGCAAACCGCATTATCTTCGAATTATTTTGCTTAAATGCACATTTTCTTTTTTTCTTCTCTTTTTCCACTGGCACCAAATCATCTGGCATACATTGAATTCCCTTGCTGCGACTTTCTACCTTAAATAAAACTTGAATGCCTACATCTTTTTGTTTCGGTTCTGTTTCGCTTGTCACGTTATCTTCTTGCTCAACATCCTCGATTTCAGCAGAAGTCCCAGGAAGTAGTAAACTATGAATCAAAGACCGATGTTCTTTTTTTTGTAAAAACTTCGACTGTTTCGCTTTATGTGCTGTTACTCGACTTTTTTGGCAATCAAAAAATCTCGGTACTACATTTGGCTTAATAAGAATATTACCTTTTTTCATAGTTTTTAAATACATATAATTTTCTATGTCTTCTTTTACCTAAAAGAGGTTAAAGATATAAAATATTTTTTATTCTGCGTTATCATCGCAAACTTTAACTTACATCAAAATGATCCTCACAACAATAAACGTGTGATTTACCAGAAACAAAAACTTCTCGACGCATAGCTTTTTGCCAAACCTTCCTAGCTGTAGGATCAGAAGGCACGTTTATAAATAGTTTCTCAGGGGCATTTTTTGAGGTATTAGGACACTCAGGTACAATACAATATTTCCTCGTAGTTTTTTTGTCACTCATGGTACACCAGAAATTAAATTAAAAAAAGTTACAGAACAGAAAACACCACACGAATACTCGCAACAGACTAAACAAACACGTTTTTTAATTCGATTTCCACTGTTTCTGGCCGTCTCCCGATACCGGTGCGGTCGCACCGTCTCGTCTGCTGCATCGTGACGTCACCCGAAGCTCCGCCCCGTTTTCGCGTGGAGCAACTTTGTTAATTTTTTTAAGGGGTTAAAAGTAGGAATAAAAATCTAAAAATTTGGGAATTTACTTTATAGGTGTTTTTCTTTCGATTTGTAAAATAAAAAAAAATCGAGAACGGGCCCATTATAAGCCGAATTTTAATTTGTTTTCTTTTTTAGAGTAAACCTATTGCACCCGAGTTATTATATGGCTTAGCACTAAACGCAGGTCCGGTATGGGACATCGAATGGTGCCCATCTGGTTGCCTTGATATTGTTCCGATTAGAGAAAATGAACCATCCAGACTGGGACTCTTAGCTGTGGCCACGTGTGATTCCCTAGTTTACATTTATAGTGTTGACGATGTGAAAAATGAGGATGACAGGTACTGTTTGAGCGGTATTTCGGCAAACAGAGTGAAATTCAAGTTGTTTGCTTTTAGGGGTGTCATTTATAAAGCCGACCCACTTATTAAGTTACAGTTAAGGATAGAAAAGTGTTCTACTGTCCAAGACTATTATGCCACAAAGATATCGTGGACGAAAGTAAGTAACACTTTATTAAAATTTTATAGTTATTTCGCACATCTCGCTACAGTAAAATTTCTATTGGGTTCAGTCCATATTTAGTTAGTTAAAATGACTAAAATTAAAGACTGCTTGGAAGAATCTAAAATGTGTAACTTTAGATTTTTCCAGGCAATTAGAGAAAACACTATTTTTTCATTTCTTTCAGGTAGCTAATGTGACAACATTTTTGAGCTTTAGATATTACGTCTAAATCACTATTGTATTACCATCTAGAATATTTACTATCTGTTCTAGTCTTTAACCCAGATATTGCCACTGTTCTTTTAAAAACCATACTGCCATTTTGCCAGAAAAAAATTTTTACACTTATTATTTTAGAAGATAAAACTGGCCACAAAAATACTCATGGCCATAAAAATAAAATAGAAAATTATTAAATTTGCCTTTCCGTGAGTCATTTGCGAGAAATTAGGTGTTCTTTTTAAAGGACAGTGGCATAATGCACTACTATATAATCTCGTAAATATTTTGTTGATGGCTTACCCAGTTAAAAAAATATGACCATAAGTAAGTATATTTATTTTATTAGAAATCTTAACACAAAACTTAACTCCTGCTAAAACTTATTTTAACAAAAAAATATCCCCGTAACATACTAATAAAGAGCCCTTAGAACAAAAAAGACTTCAAATAAACTATTCTTTTGTGTGATATTGCTCGAAACAATCCTTGGGATGTAAGGCTACTTTACACTTTTTACAAAAAAAGTTGCTTTTTTTGTGACACAAAGCACAGCGAGTTTGCTTTTCTTGGTAAGCAACCAGATGATCCACTCGATCATATTTGGAAAAAGCATGTGCTTCTTTTGGAAGTTTACTTGTCCTTCCTTCCGATTTATTTTTGAATGATTCCAGTATTCCCACCGCAATGGACCGTTTGAAACTAAGATGATCCATTTTTTCATCATTGAATTTGTGAAGACGCCACGAGTTTTGTAGAGCCATATCAACAAAATGACTAAAAAGGGGGAAGTACTATTTTTTGCCTCGAATGGATGTTCTGTATAAACTTACGTTTTGGTCTGCCCTATCTACTCCACCCATGTTTTCGTTATATATTTTGATAATATGCAAATGCTTTACTGATGTAGCAAATGCTTTACTGATTTTTACTTCCTTAATGGTTTAAAACAATTTAGTTATATTTTGAATTCAAGGAATAGAATTTTAGATTTAGTTGTAGGTACTAATTCTTTAATAACCGAGGTACTTAAATGTAATTACCCATTAGTGCCTGAGGACAGTCATCATATGTCGTTGGAGGTAAATATTAAGTTAAATTATGAAAAAAAAGTCGTGTGTAATTCTTATCAATATTTATCTAGGCAAAATATGCAGTTATTAATGAAAAAATTCGTTCTCTTCAGTGGAAGGATTTATTTTTATCTCGTGATGTAGATAACAACATCGAATGTTTTTACGCAGAACTGAGTAATATTGTGAATTCTGAAATATCAAAAATAAAAATTAAAAAGCGCCAATATCCTTTATGGTTTTCTAAGCACACTATTAATTTAATAAAGAATAAAGTGCAGGTGCACAGAGACTGGAAAAAATACAAGCTACAGTCTGACTACGATATTTTCTCAAATTTACGTAAAACTGTAAAACTAAATATTAGTAAAGACTATAAAGTTTACATTACTAAAACAGAGGAAAATATTAAGCATGACACAAAGTACTTTTGGTCGTTTATTAATAATAAAAGGAATACAAAAAATTTGAAATGATAAAATTCTCCGTAAGCAATTCGGTTTTTGTAAATTACATGAGTTTTTTGTCGTTTACGTCCCTTTATAAGTCTCAGTATTTTTAACTTCGTTAAACTATTTTCCATTGTCTAAACACTGATATGGTTTTTGAACGCAATCGCCGTACCACGTATGCCCGTCTTAAATTTGGACGCATCCAAGTTTTCTCGCAAACTCCTACGGTGCGGGTATCACAAGCGATCACCGCAACGCACGCATCGCATTTAGTTAGGACATACCGTTATCGCCCGCTTCATGCCCGCCCGCAATTCACTCTCGCCGTACACTAAGAAATCCGATTATAGATGCTATTAAATTCTATAACAATTTACTTAGATTTATAAAGAATTTTAATAATGGTAATATTTTTGTTAAAAAATTAAGAGACTCTAAATCTATTAATTCAGTAATATTTATTAAGGTAACTTTAACCTTTTCTGTGATTTTTATTATTATAATTATTTTTTGTCACTCGAGGTTAGTGTTTCAAACACTGATTAGCGGTTTCGTTATGTTTTGAAATTGAACTGTATACCAATAAATTTATTAAACGAATGATTTTTTAACAAAAATAAAAGTTGTATCACTAAACTATTGCATATGTAACTTACAAACTGGAAAACTAATTCGGTTTTAGGCCAGCGAACATAGATACGTTGCAGTAGGTTACTCCAATGGAATAATTGCATTATACAATTTACTCTCATATTCTGCGTCCCCTTTATTTCACTCAAAAGAATCCTCGGGACCCCACGTAATTTTTTCGTGTAACAGTTTTCAAGCACATTCTGCATCAGTAACAGGTAAGTTTTTCGATTTTCATGCTCTGTTTTTTTTTTTAAATTGTTGCTGTATTTCAGGTCTCGTTTTAAATAATTTACTTGGAGGTAACCGGTGGTGTTGCTCCACATCCTCAGACAAAACGTTGATATTTTGGGACTTGGAGTCCAATACTGTACAATCGGAATCGGGATGTCTTAAAAAATTTGGTTTGTCTGACGTGGTGTGGCCAACTTTATGGCCAGTGGTTTTCGCTACGAAAGATGAAGCTAATGTCAACAAGAATAGTAAGCATAATACTAAATTCTAATATATCGAAATTATATATACAAAAGTGGACGTCCAAACGAAAGGAGACGTTATTACGAAGGAAAGTTATTACTATTTTTCTGATTTTTATAAAAATCGCTTCATGAATGATATATACAAAATTTATAGCAAGAATATCATAATTTATTTGCTTGTTATTTAGTGCGAGTGTAGCTCTAAAGAGTGCACCTCTTCATAAGTATGATTTGTACGTGTAATTGCTTTTTTTTAGTAAAAAAAAATATATATTTCTCAGTATGCTTAATTTTATCAAACAAATTATTTGCGTTTCAAGTGGCGCTGTCAAAAACAAATTTCCTACAAAAAGTTAACAAAGACAGAAAAAGCTACTTATTTAATAAAGATTCTCATACGGTGAAATACTTTCAGATAACTGTATTACTTATCTGTCTTTTTTGATTTTTATGAAGCTAATAATTTTTGGACAAAAATCACTTCTCCACAACTATTTCTAAATAATGTAAAAAATGAATTTTACTCCTGCTAAACATCACTATAAATGGTCAAAAATATGAACCACCAGCACTAATACACATTTGGCAACGGCGAATTAAATTACTTTTTATACGGCGGAAGGCTCTTCCATTGTTGGTAATGAGTTCTACTTTAGCTTTATTTTCATTGATGAAAACAAGTTCTTTGAAATATCCTCATAGAAAAAAGTCTATGAGGTTCAGGTCAGGTGAGGGCGGCGGCCATTAAATTGTTCCTCCGCGTCCAATCCAAGATCTTGCCTTACGATTCGGATAGTGTGAGGAGCTCTATCGTGTTGTAGCCACATGTCTTGGCGTGTTATTAGAGATACGTCTTAAAATAAATCATTCAAGTTATAATATCTTTTAAAACTGCTTTCGTGACTTTTTTTACAGTTTAGGGTCTTGTCTAGTACGGTGCAGCATTTTCCGACAAAAACTGATTTTTTTTTCATATGTCAGTGGCCAGAAGTGCTTAAACGTTGCACATGAGAAAGATATGACTTTTATAAAGACCTTCCTCAAAACAATATTAAATAAAACTATAACAAGCAAAGTAATTTCGAAAATAGATAAAAACGCCTAACAAACGTTCACGTTCTATTTATATGAGGACACGTAGTAAGTATTTCCAGATGCATGAAAAATTGCACGCGTTATACCTCTTCCTGAAATGAATAGAAACGATGTCAGCATCATTTAGTTTTAATCTTCTCCCGAAGATGCATCGTTAGCGAAACACCTGTCGAGAATAAATTAAAGTAATATAATAATAATAATATAAATCAGTTTATTTACAATAATGAAAAAAAAATTACAAAATGATTAATTCAATTTACCAGTAAATAAACAATAATCATAGAAGTAGTAGTACTTGTACGTACGTGATGACTCTTATACATAATAATAAACGTAGATAAAAATAAAGAATAATAATAACAATTGGTTCTTGGACTTGGATAGTAGCTACAGGTAATTTAGATTTTGACAAGTTTAGTATTTAATGTCCTTTTTTCGGGATTTGGGTCATATCTGTATATGTCTTGTTCAGTAGTTTTTTTTTATAATTTAATTTTTGAGATCTGCAAATTCTTAGTTTTTAGCAAATTCTCTGCCCATCTGATGCATCCAATCTCTAACATACGTTTTAAAATTTTTATTATTTAATTTATCTGTAATATGTTGGGGAGCAAGGTTGAAGATTTGTGAAATGTAATGCTTGTAATGTTTTCAGTGTTCTAAATCCAAAAATTCTTTAACCGTTTGAGGACGGAATTAATTAAATTACGAAGAAAACAGTTACTATAAAAAGATATACCAAAAAATTTTATACCAAAAAATCTTCATTTAAATGGGTATTTGAACATAAAATAGTATAAAAAAAATAAATGTCTATTTTTGAAAAAAAAAATAAACGGCAGTTATCTGGACTAACCACTAGTCACTCACTATGGTTTGTGGAAATCGTAAAAACAGTTTCTTACATCTTTAAGGCATAATTTGACGTTACATGTTGAGCACTTCCATACGGTTCGATGTGGTTCCTTGCGGCTACTACATTGGACACATCTAAGAAAAGTAGTGTGAATGGGCATATGAGCATTTTTATCGTATTTTACTTCTTGAGGTACAAGAGGTTTCAATTTATTTGGAGGTTTCTTTTCACTTTTCCGACCACGTTTCGCTTGTTCTGGATTTGAACCAACTAAGCCACTCACTACAGAAAGCCGAAACTGTTTCGAGGTCATAGTATTTGGCATCTTTTGTTTGAAGATGATGTAGGAATCAATGACTCTAGACTAGCATCCACAAAGTACCAAAAAATTCGGTGCCACCATTTTCGTGACTTCCTATCTATTTCATACAGTGACTTTAACATGTCAAACTTGTCGACGTATAATCTGCCGGTTATAATTGTTAACAAGTGATGGGCATTCTACATCTTCTTTAAAGCCGTTTTTTTTTTGTAGAAGCAGTTTCCAGGTTGGCAGGATCGTGAAAATTTGAAATAAAAAGAACGCTTTTTCTATCCATCCACTTCAAGGCTACAATTCCTCCTGTAGATACCCGATAGTCCGATTCTCCTATTTTCAAACGCTTTTCATCACGCAAGTCGTTTGGCATATTTTTTCTATTTTTTCTGGCGGTTCCACATGCATAAATGCCTTCCAACAGTAAACTGTTTTGCAGTTCAACCGAGTTAAAAAAATTATCAAAGTATAATTTATGCTTCTTACCAACTAATTCTCTAGATAAGTCCTTTATAACCCTGGCACCTAAGGATTTTTCAGTAAGATTTGAAACTTATTACCCGTATAAATTTGAAATTGCGACATAAATCCTGTTTCGTCACTTCTTACCCACACCTTGTATCCTCTCTTGATCGGTTTCATCGGCATGTATTGTCGAATGCTGCTTCTTTCTTTGAATCGTATCATAGATTCGTCTATGGCTTGGTACTCAATTGGCATAAATGAATTTTGATTAGAATTTGATAAGGCATCAAGGAGTGGGCGAATTTTGTAAAGCTTGTCATCTTGCTTTTTCAGTTCAGTTGCGTTGTTATTCAAATATAAGTTGCTCAACAACGAGCCAAAGCGATCCCTGGACATAGCAGTACTTATATAATCATCTGTAAGTTCAATTCTGGACGACCAATAATCACGATAGCTGGGTATAGGTTTTAATCCCATCAGAAGGTTCAGACCAAGGAACACTTAAATTTCGGCTGAAGTTGTTGGCAAAAGTGAACTACAATTGCTACCTTGTTTTTGAACGGCATAAAGGTTAGTTTCGAATACAATTTTTTCAATCAGATCCAACGTAAACAAATGCAAAAAAATATCAGTAGGACTTTCTAGATCTTGTGGTATAACGGGTCCAGTATTTTCAGTAAATGGGTCAACCTGTGTACAAAATGTTGTCTGCTTTGTTCACTGTATTGTAGTATTTCTAAGCTGTAACTGTAATTGCGCCAAAGGAACCTCATCTTCAGATTCCCATTCATAGTTCCGTATAACTACAGCTGCAGGTATATCTTGCTGTTCCTCGACATCTTCTAATATATCAACGTCCATTGCCATAATCTCCAAAATGTCCTCACCGTCACAAATATCATCTTCGGTAACGGAAGACACCTCTGATTCGTTATCAGATGGTATGCCACTGATTAAATTTTCAAAATTGCCAGGAGGCAGATTTTCTAATTCTTCCCACCTCCAAG
This sequence comes from Anthonomus grandis grandis, assembly GCF_022605725.1. Lineage (NCBI taxonomy): Eukaryota > Metazoa > Arthropoda > Insecta > Coleoptera > Curculionidae > Anthonomus > Anthonomus grandis. The sequence continues at coordinate 13,152,802 of NC_065561.1, read as the reverse complement.
TAATTTTGGACGGACCTGAAAAAAAAACACTCTGTGAAATAAATCACTAGTAATAAAAAATATCCATAGCAAATGTATATTTCAACTCCTATTAGATTTGGAAATCACCAAGAACCGCCTGAGACTATTATAGTCAAAGTCTTTAGTTCAAACCATTCGTAATCTGTAAACCAATAATCTTAAACTTTTCTGATACCTCTCAGATTTACTGATGCCTGGTGGTTAGACCGGGATACCACACATTTGTTTTACAAAAATAAAAGTAATGGGCATAACAAATTGATGAGAACTATCAAAACAATTAATTTCTAACAAATAATTATGAAGAAAATATGTTTTTACCTGCCAGTTTTTATCAAAACCACTTCAAAACGTGAAGCCAATGCACTTGTTTACACCAAAACAATCCTTTCACACTAACCAAATATCGAAATAAAAACCGAATTTATTGCCATCTAGAGCATGCATGTAATATTTCTATATAATATACTACTTAGGCAAACACACTATGCATTGTGGTTAGATCAAATGACCGCTAGACGTTTACGTACAAATTTAATAAATTGTGGTTAGCTCAGCTAACCACTGGTTCTGAAAGGGTTAAGTCGTTTAAATTAAGATAAGAGACTTAATATTTTATTTGTCACTTCAGATGCGTGTATATCCCATTTTAGGTGTTTGTCTATTGTTACGCCCAAATTTTTCATTGTTTCTACTCTGGTACTAAAATGCCTGTCTAACTTAAAAGGTCCTATTTTTGGTAAATTGCTTGCATAAGATGTAAGCAATGTTAAGTATTTTGTTAGTGGTAAAACTGTTTTGTCATTAGATATGAATATAGTTTTAAAAAAAGTAATTAGGCAGGGAGAGTTTAATTATGAGATGGAAGAAGAAGAAGTTCCACGAAAATTGCATAGGAATGATGCCTTTACTGAATATTGAACGAATACGTTTTGCCTATCCTTGTACAGAGGATTTTTTACTATATTATCAGATCGCGACTGATTTATACTAGATAATAACAACATTGAACTTAATGCAAGTTGTTGGGAATAAAATTACAGATACTGTCCGCCTATCATGGAGAAAATACTTTTCTATGATATAGTCTTATAGTTTGGTTTCATCAAATTCTAACTTCACTCGATCTTTCCACCTGTAGGTTTGCCAATCTCTCATTCGACTTTGTCCAAGAGATTTGTAGTATATAGTGACTACACATTTATGACAGCAGAAAACTATTTGATTATCTGCCACTCAATGACCAGGCAAAATTACAAACAATTTAGAAAAGATGTAGAGAAAATTTTATTTTTGCATGGTTTCCATTTTATTGTTGATCATTTGAGCTTACAAATTTTGGTGTATTTTAAAACTGTTCATATCTTATAACCTTGTATTTTTTAATTCAAAATAATCATCCATTACTCTCAAAGAGACTTAAGTATATGACCAAAGGAGGGAAAAAAAGTAAACTAAAAGTCCAAGTCTCATAAATCAGCGTCTATTAAAGGTTACGCGTTTCGCCGCATTAGGGCATCTTCAGGCCTAAATAAAATTATCAAAATTAAATGATACGGAACAGAACGCTAATTAACAGAAAAGACATACCTATCGAAATACAAAAACCAGACACTGACATAAATAAAAAAATATATAAAATAAAATAGGTTTACACCATCGTGTATCGTTATTGACTAAAATATGGAATTTAAAACGCCAAATATCTCAAGGACAAAAAAATATAAAAAAAGATTTTTTCAAAAAATGTTTTGATTTAATAGGGATCGAACCAGAGACCATTGGATCCGAAGTCCGAAGCATATACCTTGTCGCGTTTCTTCGTGGTTGAATGGGGTTTTGAGAGAGGTAACAGGCTTCCGAAGTTGTTTTTCCAGTAAGAATCCCGTCGAATTTGCTAATTTTTTAAAAGGCACATATATATACCAGACAATGCAATGTTAATTTCCTTAGATGTGAAAAATTAGCTTAGATCGTATTGTTTGGGGAGGCAATGACGATCAGTTATCCACCTTCTTAAATTTTACGAACAGTCTACATAGTAGAATTTCATTTACCTTAAAAAAGGAGCAGAACAAAAGTTTACCTTTCTTAGACCTTTTGTTAATCAGGAATAATAATAAAATCGAATTCGATATATACAGGAAACCATCCACAACTGACAACATCATACAATTCACTTCTAACTCACCACATACCCACAAGTTTGCTTCATTTAACTCGTAACCTTTAATAGGCGCTGATTTATGAGACTTGGACTTTGAGTTTACTTTTTTCCCTCCTTTGGTTGTATTTTTTAGCCTAGGCTATTAAAGTGCTAAATTTATTTATTTATTTAATCACAGTATCAACAGCCAAAAGCTACTTACAGATACCAACCTAAATACTAAGTAATATAAAGTATACTAAGGAAATAGGAAAAAAACAACTAAACACTAAAGTAAAATGTACCAACTAAGGCATATCTGACATCTACATAACACACATTTTAAAATAATAAGGTAACAATGATTAAAATTGTATGATTAAGAGTACTTAAAGTTAAAACAAAAACAAAAAAAAACGTACGGCCACTCGAAATTCTCTTACAACAGGATAAAAAAAAACGTAAGAGAAACATGATGTTATGTTGATTTAAGTTTATTCGTGATGAGTGTCCTAAATTGATCGAGGCTATTCCAGTCAATATCTATATCTGAAGCATTTAAATGAAAATAATAGCAGAGTTTATATCTGGGTGAGTTTTTGTAAAGGTTTGTATGTGGATACTCTAAGTAAAACATTCTGGAATTACCAGAATTTAATCCGGTAATAGCAAAGGGGAGATGACGAAGAATGTCAGGACAATCAATATTGTTTTTCAATGTTTTATAAGTAGTTAACAAGAATATCTTCATTTTCCTCTTACTCAAAGAGAGCCTGTCAAACACCGATAATATGTGTTCATTGTCGCAACCTCTAGGGGGATAAAAAACCAAATTTCCTGTAATACATACACTTCAGAAACCTTATTTCCACACCTTTAATGAGAGCCATCCAAACGTTTTATAGGGGAGAAAAAAATAAAAAACTCCAAGTCTCAGTCTCAAAATATCTTTTTATATGTCTGAAAAGTAGCAGTGAAAAGCTTCAGTACTTAGCAGTTCATCTAGCTATAAGGTCTGATGATGCTTTATTAGCGAAACATGTAACCTTCGTGACATATAAAAAGATGTTTTGAGACTGAGACTTGAAGTCTTTTATTTTTTATCTAGTTACGTAGGTCTCTTTGAGATAATGGACGAGTTCTTTCAAGTTATATAGGAGAGACCATATGGAGTTATACTGTAAGATTGGCAACACCAAGCTATCAAAAAGATGGAGGCTGACATCAATGCCAAGCTCCTTGGTAGTTCTAGCAATAAAGCCGGAAATATTTTGGGCACTGTCAACCTTGGACAAAATGTGGGAAGAAAAAGATAAATTCCTATCAAAAATAACTCCTAACTCATTTTGTTCGGTTACTCTTTCTAGTTCCACATTTAATACATAACGTTATTCAATTACAACTTTAAATTCAACTTTCTTTTTACAATAATGATTAGTTGAATGATTTTCTGATTTTTACTTGACAAGTACCAATTAAACCTTTTTTAATTTTTTTTGTAGCACCAGCAACGATAGTATCAAAATCAATACGTAATTGTTACGTACTTCGAGAGAATACAATTAATATTAGCGACAGCATTTGCGGTTTGAGGGCCATTTCTTTTAGCGATTGGCTGAACGCGGTTTTGTTTGGCGGCACTTCTGGAGAAGTATCTGCCCAGTTTACTCAGAGGTTAATTCACGGGGCCGATCGTCTACCCAAAAGGAAGAACGTATGTTTGAAATATGTAAGTTGTTCTACTCGTTTGTAGTAAAATTCAACATGACGTTTTGTCCAGCGGTTTGTTTTTTATTATTACCAAGGAATGGGCACATTTGACAGGATAACCATTTTCTGCAAAGTCTAACCTAAAATAAAATCCGAAACATCTGATTTTGTATTAAGAAACATATGTTACAGGTATTTTCCAACACCAAACTGACTACCAAAACCTATCCGGTAGATTTGAGCAAAGAAGTAACATACGAGAATATCATAGATCAGTATGCCATCGAGTTTAGAGATTTCAATTCGGTAAATATAATTGTTTTTTTTTTAATTTAACAAAAAGCGTAATCACAATGGAATATTGCAGAAACATCTGGCATTTTTGCCAAGTCACAAGGATAAAACACTGGACCGGGCGGAAATTGACAGTTACAACATCCACAAGTATCCATTAAACGCGGTGAACAAATTGGCGACGAACCCGAACTGTCAGGCGTATCCTTATTACGCTGTCGGATATCAGGCTGGGTTTTTAAGAATTCGATCGATAGAATGTTTAAAGACGGCTTTTAAGCCTTTGAGGGTACCAGGACACGATTTTGCAATGAACTTTTAACTCGTTAAGCATTTTTCGTCATGTCCATAATTATGCAGAGTGTCCGCTAAATGAGGGTACAATGCTTAAACACAAAATCCCTGGCCAAAAATAGGACGATTAGGCCAACCTTACCTATATCAAGGCGGCTTCGTTTGGCCGCTAGAGGGGGCCAAAGTCAGAGAGTAAAATTAAAAGGTTTTTTTTATTAGCGCCTACGTCGATTTTTACCAAATTTGGGGTGGTTAGTAACAACATAAATTGACGTATTTTGACATAGTGCCATGTTGTTCATAAATAAATGCAAAGGTATAAATGACTTAAATTGCTTTTAAGATATTAGGTGGCTAATTAATTTTAAAGCGTTTTCGTTTCTTGCAAAATTTTCGTCCGATGTTCAGTTGTGGCGGTTAATATCCTCTTCAGACCCAGACGACAAAAGTGCAATTTTTATTTGGTTCACTTGGACTTAACTAGGGCACCATCTTAAGCTAATAATTATCCCAATCGTACTTGACCCACCATAGTGGGCGCTAAAATATTTTGCACACAAATGTGTATCTTGGGTCCATATATTCTTTAAACTCGCGAATAATCTGCACGTCTCTATATCCATGGCTTTTGGTAGATGCCGAGCTTTTGATTTTGCGACTTCAGGAGGAGGTAAAGGCACCCTTCCAGGCCGACCCGGTAATTTTTTCGCGTTATAGGTTCAAAAGACTCATCTTCAGATTCTGCAGTTGATATTCCTTTAATTAGTGCTTCCGCGATGCGCATTTTAAATCCAATTAAATCTAGAATGTCAATCTTTTTGACTTTTAATATTTCACAGTCACTCCTACACTGATTCCATGAGTTGACTACTGCACAATCCATGAAGTGTTCAAACACTCATATTGGCCATTTTTTCCCAACATCTATAAGCTGCAATTAATCGATTCAGTTAATCAACCTTTCCCATAAATTCATAGAGTCCATAAAATGAGAGAATATGCCGGTGACGTCAGACTTCGCGCATCTAAGCTGGCTATCGTTAAGCGTAGAAGCGTGGAATTCTAGCAGATAGTTTATGACTAAACAATCAGTGCCGGGGGTGTATTGTGTTAAAATATTATTAAATAAATGGGGTTTAAAATACTGTTAAATAAATTTAAACTTTTCTTTGCTTTATTTATGCGTATGTGGATATAAGTGTTAGCTTTACATACATATATTACTTTAGATACTCAAAATAACGTTTACGATACGTGTTAAAGAAATACATATGTTTTTTTTTATACTCATTATGATACGAACATTATTTGATATTCATTAATGTAATCATCATTTAAGATTATGTCCTTTGAAATACTTTTGTTTAAAAATCAGTTGAAATCTTAAAATATAAAAAAAAAATATTTAAAACAAAAATTAATTTTTAAAATATGTTTTAAAACATCTATTTCTTTTCTTTCTTCAGCTATTAAATATATTAAAAATAAAACTCCACATAAGGGTATATAAATTTTACTGCTCATAAAAACACTACATAATATTATTACGGTATATAATACATATTCATATTATTAAATTAGTCACTATCTGACAAAATGTCCACATTGCTGATAATTGATTCGTCGGAACTCGTTTCCAAATCTTCATCTGATGAGCCAGTGTTTACCGTAAATTTTAGGGAATCTAAAGTTTCATCAAAAAGATTATGATCTTTTATATATTTGTCTTCAATTTTGTCGACATGGTCACAAATGCTTCTCCAATCATCGACAGATACTTCTGCAAATTTTTGCCTCGTCAAAGCTTCTACATCTGCTAACTTAAAAGTTGTGTTCCTGCTTGCTACCCAGTTTTTAACAGTGGCCCAGATTTTTTCAATGGGGTTCAATTCTGGGTGGTATGGAGGCAAACGCAAAGTTGAGTGTCCGTGACTTTCCATTAGTTCGACAAGTTTGCACTTTATCGGATAAAATCTTTTATTTTGAAGAACTATTTCATAAAGTTCCGTTTTTGTCATTTTCTCGTTGTTTGTCATGTTCTAAATTATGCTCCTTAAGCCAATCAATTATGAGTTGTTTCTTACTTCCTGAGGTAACATTATTTTTTACTTGTACATTATGGTATGATGCATTGTCCAAAACTAAGACCGAATTTGGTGGCAAATTCGGAAGTAATTGGGTTTCCACCCATTTCATGAAATTTTCATGATTCATGTCGTCATGGTAATCGCCACTTTTAGAACCTGAAATGTTATAAGTAAGAAATTAATAAGCACAGAATATATATTTTTTATATCTTACCTGAGCGGAATATAAGTAGACCGTCTTTAACAAAACCATTTTTTCCTCCAGCATGAACGATGATTAATCGCTGTCCTTTTGAAATGGGTTTTCGTATACCTCTTAGGCTTTCGTCAAACCAACCTTTGTCAGAAGTATGACTACTGTGTATATAGGTTTCGTCAGTATACACTATATTTCTACCTTGATTTTTAAATTCGGTAATTTGTTTTAAGTATTTTATTCTCTTCAAACGTATGTCATATGATTCCATCAAGGCCTTTCTATTATCATCTGTCTTCTTCCATCTAAAAAACAATGTTTAGAAGTTAGAAATTTATATACATATTAACATCTAACAGGTACATATAATTTTAAAAAACTCATAACCCTAAAAATAAAATTCAAGATAAATAAAGAGACACAGGTAAAATTTTAAAAATGATATTCTAGTTAGGTAGAACATTAAGGAGAAGAATATAATAATATGTCCAATTAAGAGGAAAGAGTGGATTAACCAGGGTCATACCTTATTTGTCATACCTTTATCTTACAGGTAACATGCTTATGCATCCTACAGGTGTGTATTTATAAATAAATAAAATTAAAAAAGGGTTTGTAACAGGTAGTCAGGAAATTGTAATAGCTATATTATGGGTAGCGCAATTTAGAATTTGAACTTAATTTAAATATTTTTTTAATTTTCTATGTTTAAAGTTTATATGAATGAAAATATCATATGCATATCTTTTCAGTGTTCTTTTTAGTATTTTTTCAATGAACGCTAAGACTAGATAAAAATTGTAATATTACAAACGAATGCAAAATATAAATATGGTTGAACCATACATACCTAAATCCAATGCTCTTTAGTAGTTTTGCTAAGGATGGTATACTCATAGGCTCATGAATAACAGATCGGTCAATGATCTTTTGTAGGATTACTGCTAATAAAAAATAGGATTAAAATTAAAAAAGCACAATAAAGGTAAATACGTACACTTGAGAGTAGGCCTTCTTTTTTCCACTATATAAAAATCATTAACTATGCTCCTAATTTCTTTAAGTTGCGTCGAAGTAATGTCAAGTATACGTGATTTCCTGGGCCTCTTTTTTCTTGGACTGCTGAATGAACAAGGGGGGTTATTTTTTATATTGGCCGACTCCTTCAATATTTTTTGGTAGGTAACTTTCGATATTTTTGTAGCAGCCAACGTACGTTCTCTGGAAATAATATAGGATGTATAAATTATATGAATATTAATATTGTGATTTTTAAACGTAATCGGAAAATCTCTAAGACGTAACATAAAATTTATTTATATACATATGTATGTATACAGTGCTTTTCTTTGAAGTCCTCCCCCCCATTTATTTTTTGAACGGGTCAAAAAAAATTTTTGAAACTTGGCATAAGTAAATTGGTCTATAGATACTATTTTTCACTGTAAACTAGGTAGTTATAAATTCCAAGATGGCGGCTGGGCGACATCTTGAGAAAAAATTTTAAATAGAAAGGGGGGTCGTGTGGTACCTCATTTTAAAGGTCTCAATGAGTACTTTATAACCCTGAAATATTAGACTCATATCTTAACCCGTTTCAAAATGGCGGCCTAATAAAAAAGTATTTTTTTTTATTTTAACGTTTTACATTTTTATGATTTTTGAATAGGTAAAAATCAGTGTACGAAAATAAATGCGTCACTATTTTATTTTGACATAAAAACGACAGTTCTAGATGTCAAAATAACACATAAGCGCCATCTTGAATAAATGCATTAAATAGAAATCTTGTGTTACCTCATTTAAAAGGTTTTATTGAGTACTTTTAATATTTATTACATGGACTCGGTGGACTCCATTTTGACCTGTCTAAAAGTAACAGCCAAAAAAATACACTGTTGCGATTTTATTAACGTTTTTAATAGAATACAATGAAATACTAATTTACAATTAGCAAATAAACAATTTATCAAAAGAAAAACAATATTTAATTTAAAAGATGCTGGAAATGATTTCCTTGTACCTCTTGACACATAAATAACCTATCTGAAAATTCACGTCGAACATTTTCAAATACATCTTCCTCAATATTTTGACAAATGTTAGTGATTCGATATAGTGAAATGATAAAATCGCAACAGTGTATTTTTTTGGCTGTTACTTTTAGACAGGTCAAAATGGAGTCCATCGAGTCCATGTAATAAATATTAAAAGTTCTCAATAAAATCTTTAAATGAGGTAACACAAGATTTCTATTTAATGCATTTATTCAAGATGGCGCTTATGTGTTATTTTGACATCCAGAACTGTCGTTTTTATGTCAAAATAAAATAGTGATGCATTTATTTTCGAACACTGATTTTTACCTATTCAAAAATCATAAAAATGTAAAACGTTAAAATAAAAAAAAATACTTTTTTATTAGGCCGCCATTTTGAAACGGGTTAAGATATGGGTCTAATATTTCAGGGTTATAAAGTACTCATTGAGACCTTTAAAATGAGGTACCACACGACCCCCCTTTCTATTTAAAATTTTTTCTCAAGATGTCGCCCAGCCGCCATCTTGGAATTTATCACTACCTAGTTTACAGTGAAAAATAGTATCTATAGACCAATTTACTTATGCCAAGTTTCAAAAATTTTTTTTGACCCGTTCAAAAAATAAATGGGGGGGGACTTCAAAGAAAAGCACTGTATATTAATTTTACCAAAGAAATAAAAACTATATCATAAAAAACAGTAATGTAGCTGTTTTGTATACCTAATTTTGTTTTATATTTCATATTTTAAACAGCCACAAAAATATCTATATTGTTATATTAATAATTTATTATGTTAATTATAAGTAAATAATATTTTATTTAAATGTTACATTATTTTAATAATAATTAATTATCTGTGATTTTTTAACCGTTGGATAACTTACCTAAAGCGTTTTAAAGGAATAGTTAATCCTTCTTCTGCCTCTTTATGCATAAACTCTGCTACATTGGCAATAATTTCTCTTCCCTGGCTATGTATTATTTGCCCTTTCGTACCTAATTTCTTTGGCGACATCTACAAAACAGTTAAATATTTTACATAGATCTATAAACTAACTAAATGATTTGAATAACCATTCGTTCTTATTTTTACATGTTTTGAAAAAAAAAACAGACAATATGAATAAAATCAAAAAACTTCAAAAATAAAGTTAATGTAAATTCTTTGTTTCTTTGGAGTTGCACTTTTGGTTTATTAATTTGCACTGTAAGATACCTTTTAAAAAAACTACTACATTTTCTTACCTTTAATACGTTAGTAGTAACAAACACACACAAAATAATAGTCTTTAAATTAAAACACACCAAAATTGGAAGAAAAAAGTAGGTAAACACAAATTAAACTGAATTTACACGCACACTCTACACTCTCAACGCGTTCCCAAGTGCGACGACACTGACTTATTGCGAAACACCATCGAACTTCCAAGGGTACTGTGATGAATAAAGCGGAGAGGTATAACTATTATAACGACTTTATCTTTTTCCTTGTGAAAGAGAGAGATGCATGTATTCACGGTCAAGTAAACCTAATCAGGGAAATATGGGGCCTCCCCTTTATTGATTTTTTGGTTTAAAGTGGGTTTGTGCGCATTTTACGTCACCGGCATATTCTCTCATTTTATGGACTTTACATCTGATTGGGGAACATTCAAATACTGTTGATCAGGCCTCGAATATCTTCGACATTGATGTATTGGATTAATGCTGCGTGCTGAAGAGGCCATTCTTATTGCCTAATTGTCCATCCACCTAACTAGAGCTACATTTTTATCATCTCTTACTTTTGATGTTGTGGTCCCTCTGCCTAATTTTTTTAGTTCATAATCAGTGGAAAAACCAACTTTTGGAAATCTGTTGGACATTGTAGTTCCTGTACCAAAAATTCCCTTTTCCCTTAGTTTATCTAATAAAGTAACGCTTGTTAAAGTAGCAGTCAAACAAGTTTCACTTAAACGCAATACGGCTCTACCCCCTGCACCTAAATTTTCCTTCTCGACGTCTTTTGGAAAATTAGTTGTTTTTTTCTGGTAAATTTCAAAATCTAAAATAGTTCCGTTTTCTGAAGCTAAAACATAGTTTTTTAGACCAGTATGGTGGGGTTTTCGAGGAACGAACTGTCGAATACCTACTTTACCCGAAAATGGTATGTATATTCATGTATATCATATTATTTGTTCATCAATGCTCACATGCTCCTCTCTCGGTAACCGCAAAACCGCATTATGAAAAGAAGTTATTATTGGACGCACTTTCCATAGTTTATCACGTTTTCGTTTTTCATCTGACGTCCAAGTTATTAACAGCATGAAGATAATTTCTTATTTTAAAAAATCTATTCCTGCCCATTGTATCAACGATTAGTGGAATTTTAAATAATTTTGACCAGTACATGCATATTCGAGGGTAACCCAAAACTCCCATTAATAATGTTATTCCGACGTAGGCACGTATTTCGGTCTCGTTTGCGTTAGGCAAAGTATTACAAGTTTGCTGAAAATTAATATTTGTATTTTCCGTTAGATTTTTTAAAAAGCTTCATCGAAGTGCTGATGGAAACACTCGATTGGATAATAGTTTTTCCTTTCCTGAACATCAGGCAAAGGAGGAATGAATTGCGCAAAGAGGTCTGTAAATCGCAGCCCTCTTTTACGTCATGCCATTTTTGCGCCGGTACTTTTTAAGTTGTTTGCCTCTTACGCGATTGATTTAAGTTACCAACAGATCTCTTTTTTGGGGATTGAGTTATTAGCGAGGGAGCTGCTGATATCACTTTCATTGTCTTCCTGAATAGGACGAATTAAGTTTAGAAAAACTCTAAACTAAGGGAAACTGAATCTTCTTCTTCTGAACTTGTTGCATTGTCATGGGCATCCAAATTAATTGTTGGGATCACTGGTGATTCCCTGATAAATGATTTCCCATTTCTTGAAAAGTCACTGCTGGAGTCACTATCGTAATGGGCATTAGTAGCTTACAAAGTCGGTTTCTTCGAGAGTGGCAAAAAAATCACTATTATCCAAAATCGCCGCAAATTGTTCGTCGCTGTAGTAAACGTTCGGAGCTAAAAAAAACTTCTTTTAGACCGAACGGCCACATTTGTGATAGGGACTTTTAGTACATTAGACCCAACGTACACAAATGTGTACAAACAATGTCATGGCGTGATTTACAAACAAAAATTAATTTATAATTTTTAAGGAATTTGTCCTATATTTTAGTCTTCCTAGATACTAAATACTAGATTTACACCCTACATGATTTGTTTTTAAGCAAAATTTGGTACTTACGACGAGCCGGTTTGACCTTTTCAGAATCAGCTGTGCTGGTAGACGCCATGACACTTTTACTTTCGCACAAGTTGCCTGCCAGTTGTTCTCTGGCACTTGCGGGACGGGACGTAAACAGACGGTTATTAATAGGGACTTATCGATTGAAATTTAATTTGCGTACTGGGTAAAGTCAAAAAACGGAGTTAAATATTTTGTACACAAATGTGTACCGGGTGATCTGAAGAGGATATGGCTCAACGTATTGGTTGGTCAAGTAACTCCTTCCTGGATTTAGCTATATTACCCAAAGTTATCATAAGCTAAAGGTTGTGGATTTAATATAAAAAGTATATCAACCAAATATTTTAAGGTTGAATAGCTAATAAAGCAGTATTATAGCAGTTGTAACTATACTTACCTGTATAGTTTTAGTTTCCCCGCCCAATAAAAAATCGAAAGACACAACCTCAAATTTTGTTGGAAAATTGTAGCAACGTAGTACAAGAGTCACCGGTAATGAGAAACTACCGATCCTTACCGTACCTGTAGAAATCGGTGGTATACAAAAATACCGTCGGTATATCTGATACCATCGACCTAATGTGAAGATTGCACAAGTCCCAGAACCTAAATTTTACAGGAGAGCAAAAAAACTATTTTACTTCTTTAAAAATAATGTAATTTTGGTGAAAATGGAATTTGGATGAAAAATACTTTAGGGAACTTCTATCGAGTAATGATTCTTTGCATAATAGTTAGGGGAGACCCTGGTTGGTTGTTACAATTTGAAGAAAAATACTTGTAATTTTATTTTATCGAAACTTTATGAACATCTTATAATAGTTTTATTTAGCTTATACTTTTCTGTAACTAACAAATAATGTAAAATAAATATATATCAAACACAAAATAAACTGTCAATGGTTATAACAAGTAATGACAAATGTAACAACCAATATGGTTGTTATATCCTTCGGGTTGGTTGTTACACCATTAAGCATCGTCATCTGAGTCACAGTTGATACATACAAAGAACAAATCGGCATCTACACAGAGACTATGAGATGACCATTGGTGACATTTGGTACATCTGATCCATTCTTCAGCCGGCTTTGATTTTGAATAAAGTCCAAAGCAAACCAAGCAAAAGGAGGGGTCATCTTCATTACCACTCGATTCGCCTTAAGCAGGTTTTTTACACTTATTTATTTGTTTTCCTTTTGTGTTTCCTGTAAGATTCTTCTTAACTCTGATAATTTTTAACTCTTGTTTTTTTTTTGGGGCATTTCGTTTTTCTTGTTCCAATTCAAGTTCTGTTTTGTTCGGAGTATCGATTAGGATAGCGGCTTTGCGCCGTTTACGAGCTCTAAAATTAGTTTTACGAATTCCAGCTTTTGGAAATGGACGTATATCTGAAGGGCTAAAATAGAGCGTATTACTTTTGGTATCCTGTGGACAATCAGGCCTCGGCGATATATCACGTGAATAACCAGGCTTCGGCGATATATCATGTGAAGAACCAGGCTTCGGCGACTCAACTCTAGTTGGTATTTGGAGGATGTTAGGTTTGGAATTAGGGGCAAAAGACGGCGGGATATTTGAAGTAGTAGGGGATTTTGAAACGGCAACAACTTCAAATTCCTTAGGGTCAGGCGTTTTTAAGCCATCTCTGGAGATTTCAAGATTATTTATTTAGCTTTTCTATAACAGTTTCTTCATTTCCGGGAGGATTATTATCATTTTCTTGGATAATGACAGGATCAGGGCGATCAGCTACAGAACTAGAGAGGAATTTATCATCATTAAAGATGTGCCTATTCAATGGATATATTCCTGCAACTCGAAAACCTGACTGAATATTCTTTGGTGTCGCTGCTAATGGTAGAGCATCACGCACAATACCAGGTATGTCGTAGATTGACATGGTTTTGCCGGGATTGTTTCTTAACCAGGAGTCGCACAAACTATTAACATATTTCTTCAGTGGGTCATAGACGAACCTGTCTAAGGGCTGAAGTTTATGGGAACAGTGTGGAGGTAGGGATAAAATTATAAGACCATTTTGCCTACAAATATCTATTCCTCTAATTGAAAGATGTGAGTCGTGATTGTCTAGGATTAACAAAACTGGCCGTTCTTTTGAACACCTTGTATGCTTTATGAAATTTGACGAAGTCCTCTTGGATCATCCAGCCTGATTTGTTTGCAGTTCCAATACATCCGCTTGGGCCATTTGCAACAAAATAACTTATATAATTTTTTCTAGGGAAAACAAATATTGGAGGAACTGTATTTCCACTAGCAGTTACAGCCAGGGCTATTGTAACTAAAGCACCTCTTTCGGCAGAACTCACACTCCCCACTTGTTTTACACCCTTATTCGCTATTATTCTGTCTGGTTTTTGGACCGTAGTAATCCCCGTCTCATCTACGTTGTAAATATCTTGGCATTCAAATTTGTACCTATCCATGACTTCCTCCAATAGATCAAAAAATCTGTATACATTTTCCCGATTGAAGCTCGTTGCTCTGCTCAGACTGGTTGCTTCGGGAGTCCGCAAAGATAGCTTTGGATGACGCTTAAGAAATCCAGATAACCAGTCTCCTGAGGCCATTGAGTTTTCATGCCAAGCTTGACGAACTTCAACGTTGTTCTTAATAGCAAATTCAAATCCCAATCTTCGAACTTCTTTGGTTGACAGAACAAAATACATTTTAGAACACTCTATTAAGTACTTCTCTAGCTCAGTTTCCATCGCATCAGATAAAATTTGACGGTTCCTTGTATAGCCAACCGTAGGATCCGGATCATTTAGCTCTATAAATTAAAAAAAAATCTCATCCTGACGGTGTTTAAACAAACTGTAAAAGTAAACTTACCTTTATTTTTAATTTTTTTGTAATATCTCTGCATGGTCATGAAATTTACACCATATTGTTCAGCAACCGTCCTAAGAGATCTTTTATTTTCCAATACTACTTAGCACTACGAAAGGTGAGTAGTATACGTTCCCTTTCGGTTTTTCTTTTGAAGTTTCTCATATTATCGCCTATCAAACAAGATAAAAACGTCAAAGAATTGTAGTTGAAACAAATTCGGGGTTGGTTGTTACAATGTAACAAATTACCCCGTTGACGATGTGTAACAACCAACCCCGTTCGTATATTTTAGCAACGAAGCATCTCAAACCTAACCTTATTATTAATCAGAAGAAATGACCGGACATTAATATTACTTACATTTAATTGTATTTCCTTACGATATAGCAAATATATTCCACTTACACAGGAAAAATGATAAAATAAATTCGCGGTAAACTAATAATTGCTTTTAAGGTTAGAAAACACATGCACTGCATTTATCGAATAAATATGAGCAATGGAACAGCAGAACTACACTGGTCGGTTTACCGGCGCACAACGAATTGACAATTGATGTGATGGCGCTGCATCGATGTTGGCGCGCGATTTAAACTAAGTGTAACAACCAGCCCCTGTAACAACCAACCCCGGTCTCCCCTACTTGTTAAAAAATAAAGGAGTCATGCAAAATTCATTCTTATATCCAAATGCTAAAAGGAACTTATGCTAATTTCACCGAATAAAACAGAGTTGTTAACTTTTAAGGGTTAAGTTAGATAAGGGGTCAATTAAAATCCAAGCTCTTCAAAACTTTTTCTTTTAATGCTAACGTTTCGGCCTATATTAGACCTTCTTCAGGGCGAACAGAAAAATCAAAGCTTCTCTTGTAGACTGTAAAAAGTAGAACATAGCTGTATTTTTTTGATGATTCCATTTGGTTTATTAGTTTTTGAGGATATCAACCTACCGGTATGTAAGCGAAATGTAATTAAAATTAAGTGTATGTAAAAACAATGTTCATTGATTTTTTGTTTTTCCTTAAGAAGGCCTTATATTGGTTTATACAGTTAATAGACCTCCGACTTGGTTTTGAATGTTGGCTATACATATAATTTTGTTGACGATTTCCGACAATAGTGTGAATTAAGTTTAGACAGGTTTTCAAAGAATTTTTAAAAAATGTTCTTTCCTTCATCAAAACGTGAAGGCTTATTTTGTATATTTTTATCACTATTTTGTTTATTTTCACTTTTGGCTGACCTAGACATTTTATCTTTTATATACTCTAAAATGGTTTTCATAGAAATTCCTGACGTATTAGAAAACGGACGTACAAAACAATATCTTTGTTTTTATTTGTATACGAAGTTGCCCTCTGGGTTACTTCTGGATCTTTTTTATGCCTTGATCTTTTCGTTTTATTCCTTAAGGCTTTTGCAGAAATCAAATTCTTTTTCTCAGTCCACGAGAGGGACCAAAATTTCGCAAAAATAAACGTCAACTTGTAACACTGAATTACTATTTCCTTACTTGATTTCAATGGTTAGTTTGAACACAGACATCTTCTTCAGACTCAACTCCTTCCTCTCTATTCCTTTTATTAGTATAATATTTATATTCTGTAGGATTAGAAAATCTTCTCTTCTTCCTTTTTGTGAAACTTCTTCACTAAAATCATGATTTTCTTCATCGCAATGTCGTTCCCTATCATTGCCGAATTGATATGTAGGGTCCTTGTTTTCATTATTTACTTCTTCTGGATGATTTGTTGCTTCTTCAGTATTATCTTCATTGCTAATTTTTGTAGGTTTTTTTCGAAATCCAACGGAATTTCTGTTGTCGCCTCTATATCGTTTGCTGTATTTGCATTGAGCATCTCATCGGGAAAAATAAAACTATGAAATGTTATATCCATTTGGTCTATGCCGAATATTATTGCATTGCTGAGAAAGCTGGATGAGAAATAATTGTTTTAACTACTGTACTAAAAGCTAAAAATAATTTGGTATGTACTTACCTTAATGATATTGAATCTCAGTCTGATAAAATAACGGCCAATTTAAAGTCTGACAAACTTATGTACAACTTCTATGTTTATATTGATAATAAAGCATTTTTTGAGTTTGAGTTTTTAAGAAGCCCAACACTGAAGAGAGATAGAACAGAATGTACGCTTCCGATTACTTCTGCAACTTTCTTATTGATGCAGAACTGTATGAGTGTCCTGTTTCTAGCGCAAATCTTCTACGTTTTACATAATTACTTGATTTGAATGAATAGATGAAGCTAGAACTAATTTTGTGAAAAATTGGAGTTATGCAATTTTCACATTAGGCCGACGATATATGCTGGTTGTGGTCTTCAACGTTGCCGGACTATCCCTAAATATGTCCGTTTTTAGAATTAAGATGCTGGGCCCAAAAGTTCTCAACTTTTCTGTGTTATAGTTACATTGTGCTTAGTTTTCATGTATTTCAGGAGTTGTTTAAAATGAGCTTTTAGCTCATTGAATACAAAGTTGAGTAATTGAATGAATTAAAAGTAAATTCGCTTTTTACAGAAAAAAAACAGCTTTCTGACTTGTCCCGTGTGAACAAATCCTACATTTACCTACGTTATCCTACATTATACATTCTATCGCCCTGTAAGTTTGACAATAGGCATTTTTAAAAAATAATAACATCTAATTACTAAAGTACTTATGTTTGTAAATATTTTGGTTTATTTAACTTTTTTTAAAATACTATTTATTATAAATCTTTTGGCTTTGTACATATTTGGTATGGAATTTGTAGATATATTTTAAGGCTTTTTTGTCTATATTGTGTTTATATTTTATTAAATTAAATCGTTTCCGAAAATAAATGTGCTTTCAATTATTATTAATCTATGTTTATATTTTTTTAAGTCAATTACCTATGGTAATAACTTCATATAAGGGCAGTGCACGTGCGGAACCTTTTAGTTATCGTCCGATTTTACTCTTGTCAACCTATTCAAAAACTAGTAATTTAACGTCTCGTTAAGGTAAGTATGTATTTGGAATTACCTATCATTACACCAATAGCACATTTAATCTAGACTTCTAGGTCAAACTAGTTATTTAGTAACTGTAAACCTACTTTTAAAAAACCGAAGAGTATCTCCACTAGGAAGGTGCGTTATCCCTTTAGAGAGTTAAACTACTCTCAAACATTTTTTTTCCTTTTCTGTGAATTACTCGAAAACAACGCCTCAAATCAAGAACACGAATTAGTAAAAAATAGAGGCTGATAAACTAATCTTTAAAAGAACATTTTTTTCTACTTTTATCGTAAAAATTAGGTATGCTAACGCCTAATAAATGGAAGGGATGAAACAGTGCTATGCAGATAAATACTACACGTTGGATATTCTAAATTATTTATATCATAGAAGGTTCAATATGTGTTGTAACGTTTATTCGAACTATGTTAAATGTATATAATTTATGTTTTCCGGGCAATGGAAATACAGTGTGTGTCAGCCAAATGGATTAAATTAGCTAATAAATAGATGGGAGCGTGTTGGAAAATACGCTCGAACACGTCGATTGGTTTTTAAAGATGCGTATTTTTTTTCATAAAAACTTTTTATACAGGGTGTATCAGATAACGGTGGTCAATACCAACTTGCTTAGTTTAAACATAACACCCTGTATGTTAATTAATTTTTAGATTCCTCAGATCATTTTAGACATATTTTGTATACAATGTCCTATACCTATCTTTGACTGTTTCGGAAATATTAAGTAAAATTTGAAAAAATAACATTTAGAAAAGAAAATTATTTATTTTTCAAGATTCTCTACGACTCACTTAATACTTCTTGCCCATTTAGGTTTTGGTAATGATAATGCAAACAAAAACTATTTCAGCATTCCTTTTTTTTGATATGAGAATAAAAAAAACTAAAAATTGTTGTTTACTTTGGTTTAACATGTCAGACTTAATGTTGACTCATGTTGCATGGCAGAAGTAGTCGCCAGTGCTATAGTCGTTTGAATTTCATTAACTACAAGCCAGAAAAATGGTTCATTTAACAGAAATGCACAAAATAACAATTCTACAGATGATTGTGTATGGAGATAATACACGGACGCAAATGGAAGTAGCTCGCTTATTTCACAAAAAATTTCCAAATTTGCCGCCTTAAACCCAAGGGACAATTAGTAAAATAGAACAGCAATTCCGCGAGCTGGGCCATGTTAGGCAGGTAAAAAAAGCAGCTGCCAATGCAGTAAGTGAGGATACCAAATTGGCTGTTATGCTTGAGTTTGAGGAACACCCACATACATCTACTCGGAAAGCAGCCCCAGTACTCGATATTAGCTATTCATCAGTTATTAGAATATTAAATAAAAACAAAATGCATCCCTATAAAATTATACCCACCCAGGAGCTCACGGAAGACGATTTTGACAGGAGACTGTATTTTTGTGAACAAATGATGGCAATGTTAGACAGCAATGTGATCCAATTAGAACATGTTATGTTTTCTGATGAGTGCACCTTTACTCTTCACGTTCATGCCAATCGTCAAAATTGCCTCTATTGGTCCAGGGAAAATCCTCGCTGGACGAGAGAAGACAATACTCTATTATTTAGAATTGCTTCAAAATAATGTAGTGCCAACGTTGGCCAACTTGTATCCTGATCCAGGAAACCCACAAGTTCGAGCGAATATGATATGGGTTCAACAAGATCGAGCACCACCCCACTACCAAATAAATGTCTGGCAGTACCTCAACCAAATATTTCCAGATCGGTAGATGGGGAGGCGAGGATAGATAGAATGGCCAGCACGGTCTCCCGATCTGACGCCATTAGACTTTTTCTTATGGGGATATGTGAAAACTATTGTATACAAAACTAAACCCACTGACTTATGAAGACGAATAACCCTGGCAATTAGATCGATCACACCTGAGATGTTGAGTAACGTTAGAAGAAATTTCTATTTACGGGTAGGGTGTTGCCAAGACGTTCGTTGCGAGCATTTTGAACATCTACATTGACATTATTGTTTAGATTTGTATTATGTATAAGTTTTTAAATATGTTGTAATAATTTTCGGCAAATAAATAATTTTCTTTTTTAAATGTTATTTTTTGAATTTTACTTAATATTTCCGAAACAGTCAAAGATAGGTATAGGACATTGTATACAAAATATGTCTAAAATGATCTGAGGAATCTAAAAATTAATTAACTTACAGGGTGTTATGTTTAAACTAAGCTAGTTGGTATTGGCCACCGTTATCTGATACTCCCTGTATAAAAAGCTTTTATGAAAAAAAATGCGCAACTATAAAAACCAATCGACGTGTTCGAGCGTTTTTTCCAACACGCTCCCGTCTATTTATTAGCTAATTTATTCCATTTGGCTGACACACACTGTATACTATATGGATATGTGTTCATGCGTTGAACTATTGTGAATTCTAAAACATATTTTTATATTTCATTTCAGTTTTCAGCATGTTAAAACGGCGTATACTAAATTGTGATCCGTCAAATCCGAATGAAATGCAAAATCTTGCTTTTTTTTTTAGCAAAACAAGGCGTTTTGATTCATTGCCAGCATTAATAGCAGACTTTCTTGTAGACAGATGGAATAAGGCGAGATTTAAATATTCCCACTATCCCATCCATTAACGGCCTACTAAATAAAATAACTTACATTTATCAATGCCTATAGAAGCGAACTGAACGATAATAATGCAGAAAATAATAAGGGCAGAAAAATATTCCTGATACCCTAAAACAGTTCCAACCTGAACCAGCCAAGTTTTGATTAAAAAGAACTATTATGATGTATAGTATAAGTGCAATGTAAGTTTTCTATCCTTTCAGGTATCAGGTATTTTACACGTACTTATATTCACCAAGCTAAGTACGAACTCGTTTCTTTACCATAAAACTTTTTTTCTCAGGAATCCGTCAATATGAATGTAAAAAAATTATGAAAATATTTGCCATGTTATGTCAAAAAATGTCCGATAATGAATATAAATGTTAAGTTTGCAATATGCGTTTCACAAAACTCAAATTTGTTGACGTTGATTGTCCTTGATGGCCAACAAAATTGCCTAAAACTCAAAAAATTATTGAGGTACAAGAAACATGAATATTTTCATATATTTCATGCTGTATGACAATATTCAGCAGGAGACGCCCTTTCCTTGCCTAACAAGACCACAATCACATTTTCACCCTCAAATCCATCGTTTACGATAATATTGACTAATGTTTTATAATGTTACATTTTATTAAATTTTGAAAACTCCTTGGACATTATGTTTTTTCTTAAATTTGACATAATACACATAACTCAAAAACTAGCCAAAATAAAATGTTGAAAATTTGTATCCAATTTTTTTTTCAGAAAATACTTGATAGTTTCTAAGAGACAAATTATCTTTTTGTCTTTTCCAGGAATTCCTATGAGAAAAATGTCAATATCTGGATTTGAAGAATATTTTCAGAAAATGCTTGAAGGGTCCTTAGAATCTTCAGAAATCAATAATTACAAACTATTAACTACTAGCACTCAAGATATTCACTTGCCAATAAGAGGCAAATTATTAGTTAAATTATTAAATCTTCCAGGCATTCCCGTGATAATAAATGAATAAATTCATAAATGACGTCAATATCTTGATTTTAAGAATTTGTACAGAAAATGGTTAAAGAGTCCCTAGAGTCTTCAGAAATCAATAATTATATAATATTAACTACTAGCATTCAAGATATTCACTTGCCAATAAGAGATAAATTATTTTATCTCTTCAAGAGATTACTGTGAGAAAAATATCAATATTTTGATTTTACATTTTCTTTCCAGAAAATGCTTCAATAGTCCTTAGAAGTCAATATTCCGTCAACATGAAATTCAACAAAAATCCAATGAACAAAACTAAATTTATTAAGGAATATAAAAACTGAACTAAACTTATCACTAACACTATTGGCTATCAACAATTATTTCGATTGCGTCTTCACTCTCAATCTTAATAGTTCTTACAACTGTAGAAATGTCTTCGCGATCCTCTGGTTCGTAGGCTCGCAATTTCGTTTTTAATTCTTTTACAATACTCTCGAAATTCTCTATAATATTTCTTTGTTTCTCGCTATCCTGAATTAGTTTTAAATTAGTATTTTTTTCTTCCTCCAGAGAGTTGGACAGACTGGTTATTAAATCGTTTTTCATTTCGTTTTGTTGTTTATAGTACGTCTTCATTTTCTTGCACTGAAATAATTAAAACATATATAGAGATATTGAAAGTAGTCGATTAGTTTTTTTTAAAGAGACTTTCCACAAAATTGTAGTTTTTTGTATATAGAGAGGTTAAATGAAATGTTATTTAATTTTACCTGATTCAGTAAGACTCTGGCCTCCAAGTTTTCTTCTTGGAGTAAACGGTTGTTATTTGAAACGTACAATTCGATTTTATCACATCTTGCTAAAAAATTCACCTATTTTTTAAACACTATATGGCTTATTGAATAACTTACCTTTAGATTTAATACACTCTTCCTCAAGCTTTAATTTTTCTTCCTTTAAGTTTTCAATAAGGTTTCGTAACCCTTGACTTTTCTGGATGCTCTCTTGAGCCATATCGTCCATTTTTGACAAAGCAGTTACATGATGCAGGTCACCTTTTATATTTTGCATATCCCTAAAAAAAGCTAAATCACTTACCATAAAAAAATAATAAAATCTGCTTACGTCTTTATATTAGTAATAGAATTTCTTAAATGTGCCATTTTCTCGGGCAAGTCACTACTATAGATCAAATCCCTCTTTTGCTTTTCTTCAAGAACATCAATTTTTCGAATCAGTTGAGATCTCTCTATAATTAATTTCTGATAGTTCTCCTTTAACGATTCGTTTTTAGCTAGTTCCATTTTATATTGGATCTCTAGCTTTCTAAATGCATCTCGTTTTTCGTAATATTTCGGCTCGAACTCTTGGCTTTTTTTCATAAACATTTCCGAGGTGATTTTGTTCTCTTCTAAAGACTGTTTTAGTTTGTCAATGGATTGTTGTAAGTTATGATTTTCATGGTGAGATTGTTCCAGTTCGAACTTGAGTTTAGTTACTTCATCCTATTAAGAAAACAGAATAAAGATTAGATAAGAAATAATTTTTATATATATATAATATAATGTTTGGAATTTGTTGTCTGGAATCTTTAGCAGTACTTAGTTTGTTGGTGGCTGTGATCGTTTTCGATCGTTATTTTTACACGGACAAAATAAAAGCGTCAAATGTAATGGCGCACATTTTTACAAACGAAGAACTTGTCGACATGGTTTTGGTTTACGGAGAAACGCATCAGAATGCAGTGGCAGCAGCTGATCTGTACGCCCAAAGATTTCCCCGAAGATATCAGCCGAGACGTGGGGCTTTCTTACGTGTTATTCAGCGGGGTAGAGAAACTGGCAATTTGCGGCCGCGGCCTGGACAAGATGGAGGAGCTATTAAACCTAGGCACATTCTAAAACTGGAGGAGGATATTTTAGAAGTTATCGAAGAACAACCTAGAATTAGCACTAGGACAATTGCAGCGCGATTTGGAATATCGTAATCTACAAGTTGGCAAATTTTAAGGCACGAGTTGTTGTACCCGTTTCATGTGCAGAGGGTACAAGCCTTACTTCCAAGAGATTTGCCGCTTCGAGTACACTTTTGTAAGTCGTTGTTACATCACCAGCAGTTAAGCCCAAACTTTACCATGAACATTTTAGTTACGGATGAGGCAAATTTTACGCGCAATGGAATTTTCAACTTTTATAACACCCAGTACTGGGCTTTGGAAAATCCGCATATTACACGGAGAACATACTTTCAACAACAGTTTTCTGTAAATGTATGGGCTGGAATTCTGAACGGGATGCTCATCGGACCTTTTATTCTGAAAAATCGTTTGACTGGTGCTCGGTATTTAGAATTTTTGCGCAACAATTTACCAGTGCTCCTTGAAAATGTGAGTCTCAACGTTAGGCAGAACATATGGTTTCTTCATGATGGTGCTCCACCACATTTTTCACGACCAGTGCGACAACATTTAGATCGTGTGTTTCCCGGATGATGTATAGGCCGTGATGGTCCAGTTGGGTGGCCCCCTCGCTCGCCTGACCTTAATCCATTAGACTTTTATTTGTGGGGTCATATGAAAACAATGGTGTATGTAAACGATGTTGATACTAAGCAAGAGCTACGACATCGCATAAACGCTGCCAGTGACGCAATTCGCCTACAGCCTGGTTTGGCCCGTGCATGTACATCTTCATGGACTCGACGAGCTCAAGTCTGTATCGAAAATAATGGAAACAACTTCGAACAGTTGCTTTAAATTAGTTTAAATTAAGCACGTTAAAAAATATACGTTTTTTATTTAAAAAAATATGGATATCTCCAAAACTAAAAATATTTTACTACATTTTTTTTTCATTATTACTAGCTCATCCCAAGCTATCCATCAGCTATCATTTCCCAAGTTTATGCGCATAGGTTGAAAATCACCCTGTATAATGATAAAAAGGATTCAAATAGGTATTTAACGGAATATCCTTTGTAAACGCATCGTCAAATGGATAAAAAAGTAAAATTGTCGTTATTACAATTACTATACCCAAAGTATATTGTTATATGATATCGCCGCCGTATTGGTCATATGTCAACGAATCAACTGTACGATCGATAAAAAAATCCGAAGATAATAAGGTCGTCTGTAGCTTCAACTTCACTGTCAGCGAAAGTTGTTCGTGATCCAGCAATGGAAAAAATGGAAGTGGCGCTGTCATTATGGATTGAAGACCGCAATCAAACAAGGGTGCCTCTGAGTAGTCCAATAAAACGGGAGAAGGCAAAGCGTCTTTACGCCCATTTTAAAGAACCTGGTGGTAGTAGTGGTGGTAAATGTATAGATGGAGGATTTCAAGCATCGGAAGGTTGGTTTAATAAATTTAAGGCGAGACAATCATTGCATAGCATTAAAATCGTTGGAGAAGCTGCATCTGCAGACACTGCTGCAGCAGAAGGATATCCGGAAGAATTCGCAAACCTAGTAGCTGATGGAGGATTCAAACCTGAACAAGTATTTGATGCAGACGAAACTGCACAGTTTTGGAAGAGAATGCCAAACAAAACATTTATTTCTAAACGCGAAAAGTCTGCCCACGGATTCAAGGCAGCAAACGATAGAGTTACACTGCTGCTATGTTCTAATGCATCTGTTGATTGTCTCATTAAACCACTGATGCTTTACAGATCGTTAAATCCTCGTGCTTTAAAAAATCAAAACAAGGACGACCTGCCAGTGTTTTGGCGTGCTAATAAGAAAGCATGGGTTACAAGCGCTATTTTTTGTGACTGGTTTTGGAATTGTTTTGTTTCTGAAGTTGAAACTTATTTAAAAAAAATAATTTAGACTTTAAAGCAGTTCTAGTTTTGGACAATGCACCAGCTCATCCAAATATAAAAGTGACATTTTTACCTCCCAATACGATTAAATAGTTGTATGATAGCTTTTAGTCCTGCCATGGCTAAGTTTTTGATAATTGATATTCTGTACGACATGTTTTATGATAGATGGTTTAGGCGTATGGGACCAGGGGATTGGCCGATAAGATCGTCAGATCTGACACCCCTTGATTTTTATTTGTGTGGAATAAGGGAAAAGGTGTGCGCAACACCAGTAATGAGTAAAGAAGAGTTACAAGAGCGACGAATATAACCACCACAAAACGAATTTAGAGGATAATGGTAGTCATTTCGAAATTTCCTGTAATAATACTTTTTCTTTTTTTGTTTCTTCTACGTACAACTAATTAAGTATTTTGTAGAATAAATCGCACATCCCGAACAAAATTGTATTATTTCCAAATTTTTAAAATATCGTTTTTTTACGGAAATAACAAGAAAAATACCTATTCTATTATCCAGCAAAACCGCAACATTGATATTTTAAAATTCGGTCACCAGGGGCGCGAAAGACATAAAATAGCCTGAGGCCATACCGTCAGAATTTCCGTGTAAGACAGTATCATTTTTTAATTAACACGTGGCGGGTATGTTGTTTCCGAATACAAGTGTATTATCTCAAAAGATTCACTGAATTTGAAAGCGATTCTAATACAAAAGCGCATTATTTTCAAATAACCCATAAAATTATCACTCCTTTTCCGTTAAAAAGAGTATTATTTCGAGATATTACATTTTTGAACGGAAATTTGGGCTATGTATGTATTAAAATTGTTAGTCCAAACAATCATTTGAAATATTCCAGCTTTGTACCGAAAAAATTATAATAGTACTCACAGATTATTAGCAGTATACGAGAGTTTTGACCGGAAGAAAGTTTAAATGGTATGTATAATTTTTATTTTATATTTTCGATACTTTAAAATTTGATAATTTTTTTTTATTAAAGGCCTCTTATAGCAGATAATTAATAATAAAACTTGGCCTACAAAAGAAAAGATTATAGATAGTCAAGATAATCAAAAAACTATTTAATGTGTAATTTTACATTTTTTATAAAGCTTGAAGGAAATCTATTTGCATGTTTTTATTGTGTTTACACTTAATCTATGAAATTTATAATTATACTTTTTTAATTTAATTTATTTACTGTTAAATCAAAGACCTTTTTTAGGAATGACCTTTTCTAGATAATGTGGTTAAAAAAATTGTTTTTTCCTTTTTTTGTTTTAATTAATAATTAAAATAAATGTTTAATCTTTATTGTTTCAGGTACTTTTAAAATGGATTCTAGCAAAAGTCTAAGCATTAGCAATAGAACTAAAAAAATGCTTAGCGCTGTATTGAAACCAATAAATAATCAGACAGATAATAATGATGAAGTAGATAATGATTTTGATCCTAATATTTTTGTTCAAAATTCAGTGGGCAAAAACTATTCACAACTTGAAAATGTCAATTTAGAGAGTGACTTATTGGTAAAAAATACTAGCGATTTTCGTAATAATTCGAAAAGCGATAGTCAAGCTTTGGAATCACTAATATCAATTAAACCATTTAACATTGAGATCTACAGTAATAAAGAAAATGAAATTGAATTCGATCTTAACATTTTGCATGAAAATTCAGAAAGTACAAACTCTTACGTGCTGAATAATCTATCTGATGGTGACTGGGTCAATGAAAATAATATTTTCTGTGAAGATACTTACAATGCGATTAACACCTCGGTTAATACGAGAGACTTTAAAAGTAACCATCAAAATTCAATGAACTTTGAAGAGCACACAGAATTACATTTATCTGTGGATGACGATGACAGCGTAAAAGATCGCAACTATGAAGCTGATAGCAGTGATAGTTCTAGCACATCATCTTACTCTAGCTCATCATCCTCATCCGAGTCCTCAAATTTTTCTCCGTTACCTTCTTCTAGTGCTGTAGCTGAGGAAGTACAAATTACAGGAAATTAAGTTAAAGAAAAGGTACTGACGCGAAAGAGATTTCGATTCGAAATGAAAGCGAATGGATACAAAAAAAAACAAAATGGTTAAGAAATGCTGGAAAAGAATATGTTTCAACGGGCAAACAAAAAAAACTTATTTCTGCAAAAACTGTTAAGGCTCAGTGTGGGGAAAAATGCAAATATGAATGCAGCAAAAAAATAACAGCAGATCAGCGACTGATATTATTTAATGAATTTTATAGTATAAACGAAATAAATGGAAAACGAGAGTTTATTATTCGCCATTCACATAAAATTCAACCAAAATATAGAAAAGAGACAGTTAAAAGAAGTTTTAATTACGCGTATTATTTTACCATTGAAACAAGCAAAATGAGAGTTTGCAAGAAATTTTTTAAGTGGACTTTAGATATTAACGATAGAATGATTGATACTGCTCAAAAAAAATCCTATGGAACTGTAGAACCTTAATTAACTCAATACCACGTGTTGAAAGCCACTACCTCAGAGCGCAAACTAGCAAAGAATTTATCGACGGAGGTAAATCAATTGCAGATTTGCACAGAGATTATGTAAAAATGAAAACAAGCCATTTGCAAACTATCACATGTACTCCGATATATTTAACAGGGAATTTAATATCTCATTTTTTGTACCGCGAAAAGACTAATGTAATTTATGTTACGTATATCAAAATGCAAATGAAGAAGAAAAGGAAAAAATAAACAAAGAGTATGAAGAACATCAAAATGAAAAAGCTCTTAGTCGAAATGAACTGGATATAGATAAGGCAAAAATAAATGACATTTATTCCGTAGCTTGCCTTGATATGCAAGCATTACTTCAAATTCCCAAGGGACAAGTTTCGGTTTTTTACTATAGACAGAAGTAGGATCGTGTATGCTGTCATACCTACAAGAAAAATCTATAAGATGTGACTCAGAAGAATTGGAAATAGTATTGTACAGTGATAACTGCGGAGCTCAACAAAAAAATAGGTAAACAATTTATAAATATTGTGAACATGTAAATTTTTATTTGATTAGTTTTTTTTTCATTTTAGATTTTTGATTGCAGTTTTTATGTATGCCGTAATGAACTTCAAAATAAAAAGCATTACCCATAAATATCTTGTGGTCGGCCATACTCAAAATCCTGGAGATTCAGTCCACTCGACCATTGAGAAGCAGGTAAACTCTAGGCTGCCCTGTTTTACGTTTAATTATGTTTATACAAAACTTTGCTTTACTTTAGGTTACACGCTCTTTAAAATCAGGTCCGATCTTTGTACCTGATCAATTTGTTACT
This sequence comes from Anthonomus grandis grandis, assembly GCF_022605725.1. Taxonomy (NCBI): domain Eukaryota; kingdom Metazoa; phylum Arthropoda; class Insecta; order Coleoptera; family Curculionidae; genus Anthonomus; species Anthonomus grandis. The sequence continues at coordinate 13,124,094 of NC_065561.1, read as the reverse complement.
ATGATCAGAATGGCCAAAAAAAAAGGAACTCCATACCACGTCAAGGAGCTTACACATGATGACTTTTACAATGTTAAGCAACTAATGACTGATTTTGGAAGTAATTTCACAGTTAATTCTAAGAAAGAACAGGTTTTTATAAATAGTCTTCGTGTAGTTAAAGTCGAAAAGGCACATCCATTTAAATATTTTTACAAAACATCTTTTTCTGATTTGGAGTTTGAGCAAGCGATTGTAAGAGAAACTAAACTTGTTAATACCCGAAAATCCTCTAGAAGGACAGAAACAGACTGTGATGTCCCAAAAGTGCCTACATTAGTCAAAGCATATTCTTCTAAACTTCCTTTAATTGAAAATAAAAAAAGGACCTTAAATTCCTGTTAGAAAACGGATACATTCCAAAATATTATTCACTCTTTTATAACTCTTTGTTTTAATTTTAGCTTGGAATTTTTAGAATAATAACTTGGTCTTATTTTGTTTGTTTTATAGTTAATTAAGGTAATTTTTTTCTTAGTTAAGTCTAAAACTGTATTAAAGTTAAAGCATTTTATTTCCTAATTAAGCTTAAGAATGTAAGCTGTAAAACTAAAAATTTGTTTTTTAAGGTAGTAGTAAAGTTATGAAGATCAATAAAAGTTTATTTCCATTTCTCGTTGTTTAATTAAAATATTTGTAAGTCAATAAATTTCTTAAGAAATAATAATAATATTGTAAAAAAAAACAGGATCATAACCCATTATTATTAACCAACACAGTTCTATTTTCTAAAAAAATTCCGAACAAAAGCGTATTATTTCGAAATAAAACTCTAAAAAACCCCAAAAAAAAATATTTTTTTGTTAATGTAAAAAAAAAATTGTTTGTGTTATATATTAGACCCATCTTCAAACTTTTTGCAAAAAAACAATTGAATTACATTAAAAACAAAAGAGGAACAAGAATTTAAAAATTATATTTTTGCCTCTCCTGTAAAATTTGTCACTTTTGAAATAATACACTTTTGTTCGGGACGTGCGAAATAACCTTTTTTTTCCATTGGTTATAAATCTAGATATAATGTGTTAAATGTTCTTGTTATTATTTGAGCATGAGCACATGGTTCATTGAAAATAAATAGTCCCCTCAAAACATTCATTTGAGTAGGTAACAATAATGTTCCTTTTTTTTAATTAAGTTTTTTTATAAAACATAATGGTAATACTATAATTAAAACCGTCACTGTCATTTATTAAACCATTGTGACATTTTTATAGCTAACTAAGTAATTTACAAAATAAACATGTTTAAAATTATCAAATTTTAGGAAAATAAGTATTTATTTCTAAAACGCGGCTACTTAGGTAGAGGAATGTGTTATATTAAATTAAGGGTATTTTAACTGTCCATTAGAATAAAAAATAAAATATAGGATCTACTTAAAAAATTGACTTTTCGCCATTTTAGTAAATGAAGAATTTTAATTTAAGTTTCGACGATCCTTTTTAACGCTTTTGGGCTATGGGCTAAGTTAATCAAGATTTTCTCTTAAAGTGATGTTTAAAATTTGAGCATTATCCTACATTCCCCTTTGTAATATCAGAAATAAACCTCAATTCCGATCACTCATGTTAATGACAGAATATTACTGGACATCAGGACTAATATTCTTCGTTCTATTAAAGTAGATGTTAAAATTGTTGTATAAAGTTTCATGAAGTCGTAAAAAGGTTTTACAAATCTTTTAACAGCTTATCGTTTATAACACCACATATTAAAGAAATATGGTGCATATCCGTATTAGAAAGTAATAAATTAGCCTAAAACCGGTTTCTTACCCTCTTCATCAACAGGTCACTTGTCAGTTCGCGAAAAGCCTTTTCAAATTCGGAAAAATTCGTAAACGGATCTGGCTGATGGTCCGTTGATAAATTCGCACTACTTTCATCCATAGTATATACGAGAAAATTAAATATTATAAATGTTAATTAAATTTTAAGCCTGACAAATTACTTTTTTTCTTAAAATACAACGGAAGGATAATTATTAATAGAAAATGGATACTGAAGATAGAAGAAAATCAAAATGGCGGCTTAAAACATTTGAACAATGTTATTACTTAAATTCAAAATGATTCCCGCCAACTAGATCCTGTGGAATACAGAAAATAATTTTCTTAAATTACTTCAATTAATTTGACTTTTTATGAAAAAATTACGCTTTGAAATTAATGTAGTCTAATGAAATAAAACAATATCATAACGTATCAAAGGAATTAAAATAAAATTATAAATTAAAAAATAAATGTTGTCGCCAATAAGGTTGCTACATTCCCATTTTCCCTAAGATAAATGACGTCAAACTCCGATATAGTTTAAACAGCTGTCAGTCGTAGTTCATTCGCGCTACGATGGCGGCTGTTTTGTATTTTAGTGAGGTTAATTTAAAATTATTTAATATTTATTTAAAAAGCTCAATAAGGAGCCGAAAATTTAGCAGTGCTATTGGAAGAAGTAACTTTTTACGTTCGCAGACCCCTTTGATTTATACTCAGCAAAAGGTAAGGCTTACGTAACTTACTGTTTTTTTTTTAAATTTTCTGTTATGATTTTCCTTATCTTTTTTGATAATAATACCATCTAAAAACATAATCATCGCTTTAATCACATCTGGGAATTACAGTTTACACCCTAGTTTAAGGAAACAATTATTAAAACATACATAAGAAGTCAACAACAACTCCTGAATATCTTCTTGTCCAATTCTGAGGAGATGTACCTCAGCTACTTTTTAATATAAACTTATATTACTTGTGTTTGTTTTTATTTTTTATAATAATAAACTCTCTTTATATAATAAGGAAATATACAGCATTTTACAGTCAATTATAATCCTTTAATGCAGTACTTTAATTGCAGCTATTCAACATTAACCCAAAATACATAATCAATAAACCATTTGCAAAAGTTTCAAACATCAAAGAAACTAAAGATATACACCCTAAAATACTAATTTATCTTTTTGATCCAAGGTTCTGGATCATATACATAACCTTCTTATTAGATACTTCCAATTCCAAGAACCAGTTTGTACTCTATCAACAATTTTCATTCTTGAAATTGTTTGTTTAATGCATAAGAAGTTCTCATTGTTAATTCATACACTTAACATAAATAATACTCTCTTAGCTTTTAACATATATTTCCCAATATCCTCATCAGCCTTAACCCAAAATTCTATTATTTATAATGGTAGACAAATATTTAACCACCTTCCACAGTCACTTCGGAAGATTGCCTCTTATAAAATATTTAGAAAGAAGGTGAAGATACTGTCCTAAACTAGAGCATGTTATAACATGGACGTCAAGTATTTTTTAGACTCAACTCTTAGAACATTGAAAGGTCCTTTCAATGTTCTGAGGTTTAACTTGTATATTGTTTATATGTTATATACTTTATATGTTATATGCTTTTATGTTATATGTTATATACTTTATATGTTATATGTTATATACTGTTATGTGTATATACTTTTATTGTTGTTTATTTATTTCATCTACCATGATCATGTTTTTAGTGTATTAGCAAGTTTTATTGTTTATTGTATATGTTTTATTTTGGCTTTTTATTTTTTCTTAACTATAATCTATAGAATTAGAATATCTATTCAAAGTTTATGATTGTATACTTTAAGGTTGTAATTATTAATATGCTTTGTCCACAAGATGTAATTATCTTTTGATAATAAAGCTTATTTTGAATTTGTCGAATATATGGACATATGTAGGATCAAATTGTTTCATTCTTAAATTCTTTATACCTGAATGTGAATCTGGTTTTAGCAAACTGTTTAGTACAACCTTTTAAATCTTTAGAGTGATATTAGGCGTTATGAAGAACAAAAATAATGAACAACTTTACATTTATTGGATTTTAATCTCAACACTCTATTGATTTGATGTTCAATTGCCTTTCTAGGTCCTACCTGGCTAGTATGTTTCAAGGCGTCACCTCTTATACTCAAAATCCGAATTTATTTCTGTCACTACTGGGGTAACTCAGGCATCTGTATTAGGACCCTTATTATTCACATTATATGTATCTGATATGAAAAATATTAGCTAAACTAAAACAATATGCAGATGATTCTCAGATTTATACATTGTTCTCATAACTTCTCTCACACAGTTTATTTCAGACTTAAATAACTTATATATATGTGCTAAGGATTGCAGCATCTTTTCAAATTTAGTTATATTGTTGAGTTGTATAGAAAGTTTTTTATTTCTGCTACTTTCTGTTTTAAGTAGCAGTTCTAGATATTTTTTATTTAGTTTTAAAGTATGTTTGTGGTGTATATGATGAATTTATATATCAAATTATAAAAAAAAAAACAATTAGCAGGTTTTCATAGGGATTTGTTTCATATAGCAAATAGGTTTTCCTACATTAGATTAAATAGGAAATAATGTTTCAGTTTCATACATTAATCTGCAACATTTGCAAGCATTTTGAACTCCTTGAATATTTTGTTTACTATAATACTATATGTGTCATAATGAGTCACACTGATTAGTTATTTTAGTGAGAAATTAAGAATATGGGCATTATTATAGAATAATTTTAATGTGCACCAAATCTTCATGTATAATTAAGCCAAGATTTCTTGCACTAGAAAGAAAGAAAGAAAATGTGCTATATTACTATACAAGCTTAAAAAAACAAAACAAAAATACAATTTAAAAAATTGACAAAACAATGAACAAAATTAAACACAAGAGACAAAACTTTTTGAACATACTTGAATTAAAGATAACTAAATAAAACAATCAATTACTAAATAAAAGTAAACTTGTTGATAAAACCAGAGAAGAAAAAAGGAAAAAAAAACTTTCCAACATGTCCAAGGTTAAAACCTATCATTAAAAAAGTCATCCAGGTTATAATATGCCTTATCCAATAAAAGCATCTTTAATTCTCTTTTAAATTTCTTAACATCCGATATATGTCTAACACATAGAGGAACATGATTGTAAACTTTTTTACTTATGTAAATTAATGAGTTTTTGGTAAGGGAAGACGTAGGAATAGGTAGGGGAACATCATTTACACGACGAGTCAAATGGCCAGTGTCAGAGGGGTAGTTTGGGAATTTTGTGAATAAGAGCAGCTGTTTCTAAGATAAAGAGTGAAAAAAGAGTTAGGATTTTTTCAGAAATGAGGAGTTTGCAAGAATCTCTTAACAGAACACAGGTATCTAACTGTTTTTTTTTGAATAACAATGACAATGTTAAGTAGCCCCTTATTGGTTAAACCCTAAAAAGGCAAGCCATACCAAATATGAGATTCAATAAGTGAAAAGTACACTGAACGTGCAACCACCCCTCCCAGCTCTTGTTTTGCCATTCTTACTGCAAAACATCCAGAAGATAATTTCCCAGCTAAATGTAAAATATGATCTTCAAACCGAAGCCGACCATCAATGGTAATTCCTAGGAACTTGCAGCACTCTTTATTCCGCAAGAGGGAATTTCCATCAAACATCAGACCCTGAACATCGCACTTAAATCCCATAATAGACGTCTTTCTTACATTAAACACGAGCCTGCATACCACCCTGATAAAATCTGAAGGTCTTCAAGGATACAAGTCTTAATATAATCAGAATTTTTATGGCTCCATAGTATGGTGGTATCATCAGCAAACTGAACCACCTTACCCTGCAGTTTCAATGAACTCAAGTCATCCACATACAGTAAAAATAACAGTGGTCCCAACACTGAACCCTGGGGAACGCCGCATTTTAGGGATCTAGAAGCAGTTAAACGCCCAGACACTGTAACCTTCTGAGTACGATTTGATAGATAGGACTCAAGCCATCGCAACGCTACGCCCCTAAAACCATATTTATCGAGCTTAGATAACAGCATTCCATGATCCACACAGTCAAATGCTTTGGATAGATCACAAAATACTGCCGCCGATGTCTCTCCAGAATTCAAGGACACATAGACGCTCTCCAAAAAGCTAAAAACAGCATCATGAGTCCCTTTACCGGCTTGAAATCCAAACTGATTTGCAGACAAAATGCCATTATGATGTAAAAAGGACAAAATTCTGCTTTTTGCAAGTTTTTCAACTATCTTAGAGAGGGTAGACAAAATAGAAATGGGACGGAAATTACAAGGCTGATCCAAATCTCCACCTTTATGAAGAGGGATAACCACTGCCTCTTTTAAACATGAAGGAAAAATGCCAATATGTAAAGAATTACCACTAGGTAGGAACTACCACTAGGTAGGAATGTTTAAGTTAGGTTATTTGATGTTAAGTTTACATAATTTTTAATAGAATTTCTTTTAATTTGGTGCCAATGCAGAATGATTTTGATTTATTAGACATCTTAAATCAAGGAGGTATTTCAGCAGATATGTAAATTTTCTTATAAGCATTCTAGTTATTTTAAGCTGCTATATTATGCAGTAGATATGTGATAAATGATGTACAGGGTATTTTCAAAGCTAAGTAATTTATTTTAACAATTGTAGAACTTATCAAAAGAAGTTCATGTACCAAAATCACCTGTATAAAAGTTGCATAATAGTAATCAATTAAGATCAATAAAGATTTCTTAAAAGTAATTTTCAATAATAAGTTAAATGGTTACAGTTTTTACAAAAATTCTTCAAAATTGTTCCTCTTTGTTCGATTAACACACAACCTTGCTGAGCCAATCCATGACTCCTTAGAAGCTTCGAAAATAAAATCCTGGTGTTTACCAAATTTATCACAAGAATTTTTAATGCACTCTTGAAGTTCTTCCGGAGTATTTACTGTTAATGATACACCAATTGTTTCAAATAGCCCCCCATAAAAAAATTGCAAGGCGTTAAATCTGGGAAGCGAGGGGACCAAGAAATATGCGCCTTCTCATCTATTCGGAAACTCATTAGTTAGATGTTCCTAACCTTCTCGTGTAAAATGTGGTGAAGCTCCATCATGTAGAAACCACATATTCCTTTTTACATTTGAAGGAACATCTTATAATTGTGGCAGATTGTCTCAAAAAATGTAAATAAATTTCAACTGTAAGTCAAAGTGGAAAGCTGTTGGGACTAATAGCCATGTCGGCCCAAACATTTAATGAAAATCTATGTTCAAAATTAGATCTTTTTTTGCAGCAGGTGGATTCTCTACTGCCCAAACATGATTGTTGTGGAAATTTTGCACTCCATCGGACTCTTGTGCAAATGTGGTCTTGCCTGTACAAAATATTAATTTTGTAAAATCTTTATTTCTGCTGAGCTGTTCTAAAAGCCACTGGCAAAATACAACTCTTCTATGATGATCTTCAGGTCGTAACGCTTGTACGCGTTGATAATAATAAATATAATACTGTTCTTATCGTATTGTCTTCCATACTTTACTATGAGAAACCTCAACTTGAGCTGCTATGATTCTAGTACTCATTGTTGGGTGGTCTTCGACCATTTTAAAATGTCTTGCCCAATTTGTAACATTTCATACAGCTCTTTCAGTGTAGCCTCCTCATTGTTCTTTTGAATACTCTGTATATGACTAAAAATATAAACGATAAAAATGAAAATCCTACTGCACTTATCTCTGTGCCTCCACTTATTTATTAATAAGTCTTTATAATTCCCGACATGTTTCGGACACAGCGGTGTCCATCATCAGGGGATAAAAAGTTACAATCCTGATTAACAATAGAATTTAAATAAATAAATTTAAAACTAATAACTCAAACCCTGGTGTGCATAACATCTAACTGATACCATCGCTGTGTCCGAAACATGTCAGGAATTAGAAAGACTTATTAATAAATAAATAAGTGGAGGCAGACTGTACAATTTTTATTTTACGTTAATCTAACTGCAGTATGGACTATATGGATTTACTATAAATATAAAAGTAACTAAAAATATAAACAAACATGGGGCTGAATGTTTTCTCAAAGGAAACAGGTTTTCGCATACAATCTGCATGCTGCGGATGCATTTTGTTTGCATTCTTCATAGCTAAGGATTATTTTCACTATTCATTGTATTAGTGGACATAATGTTTACTATGTATTTAATTTATTCTTATGTATATAATTTCCGCATAGAATATTCATACAAATCAAAGCACTAAACAAAAGAATTTACCAAATCTAAAATACTAATTCCTACAAGTCCTTACAGTCAACAAGCTCAAGAAGTGAACCAGAAAAATCATCAAAAGTCAATGCAAGTGTTCTATCATTAGTTCTAAACACCAAAGGCCCCTCTAAATTACCAACCAGCCAGCCTGCAAGAGGATGTTTTCATCCAGGAGCTACTGTTCTATCCAGAGATGCAATCCCTTTAAATGGAAAGCCCGTGACTGGCACAGAAATGATCAAGGGCATGTGGCAGTATATTTGGCCAGCTGATAATAAAGATATTAGAGATAGGTAGGCATATAGAGATATACAAGAATCTTCTCTTTTTCAGGATTAATAATGAAATTTATATGATTGACATACTTAATTATTTTAGAGTAAAATTGGCAGTATCTCTATTAATAGGAGCTAAATTAATGAACGTGTGTGTACCATTCATATTCAAATATGCAATAGACTATCTTAATGTGCAAGCAGGGTCGGTTTTAACAATGGAAACTGCTCCCGAAACTGTTGGTACGGTGGCCACTAGTTTATTATTGGGCTGTAAGTTCAAAAACCACATTTTTTCATATTATAATATTAATATATTAAATTTAAGATGGTATTGCTAGGGCAAGCGCATTAGGCTTCAATGAACTGAGAAACGCGGTTTTTGCCAGGGTGGCACAACACTCAATAAGAAGAATAGCCAAAAATGTGTTCTTGCACTTACATAATTTGGATTTGTCGTTCCATTTGAGTCGACAGACAGGTATGGTTAGTAAACGACCTTTACGGTTTACCCTTACGGTGCAACATCTTAATTTTCTAGGGGCATTATCTAAAACGATAGACAGAGGTTCTAGAGGGATAAATTTTGTACTTACTGCCATGGTGTTTAATGTTGTACCAACCTTTTTTGAGCTGGCGCTAGTATCTACAGTCTTGGGAATTAAGTGCGGCCCTGAATTTGCAGGTATATTGTAGAGACTTAATAACATTTGTGTTTTAATTTAATTCGGATCACCAATCTTTAAAATGGTGCTAAATATTTTAAAGGTAACTACCTAAATATACCTTAAAACATTTGCAAAGTAAAATTGCTATTACCTGCATAAAAACAATTCAATAATTATAAATCTTTTCAGGTCTTTTGTTTAAATAGTGTAAAAAGGGATCAAGATCTTTATTTGCATTGATGTATTGCCACCATAATTTAATATATGCAGGCTAGGGGAGACTGGGGAGTTTTAAAGCACACTTTGTTTTGGGGTCAGAACTACTTCAAAATTTCACTTTTTTCTAATTACGTCTCTCTCAAGATACACTTCCTAGTTGAACGATTTGCATTAAATCTAAAATCACTAACAAATTATGACTGTTTTCCCAAAAAGCCCCAAAAAGCTCGTTTTTGGTAATTCCAAAAATCATGGAGTTGTGAAACACAGATAAAAATTGCAGAAAAGTGTATTGATGAAATTTCTTTATTGGAATCGGAGGGAATGAGGCATTATTAATTATATCTATCATAATCCTTCAGATTCGCAATGAACACAAGTAAAACCGCCGACCGATACATTAGCACATTTCAAGTGGACTGCTCCTCGGTCGCATCCATTATAATGAATTGCGTCATTGTTGTCAATTTTTTCGGCATGGAACCTTTGCAGATGATGCTGAAGCTGATGGTTTGCTGATAATGATGAAGAAATTCTTCTTCCTCTATTCTTCTGATTCTAGTGGTGCCAATAATGTGCGACGACTATGCTTCGCTGCTGATGGTTTGACTGATTTGTCCATCTTCTTCTGTTCCTTTTTAGAATCGCTTAATTTCAGCTTGTTCGCATTTGATGGCCACATTGTCTGGCAAAGTCAATAGAATGCTTTTCATTGGCTTGTGACCTCGATTGGATTTCTTTGTCAGAGTAACGCGCTTTATGGGTCCAACTTCTTTTAATGCAAGGCCAATGCATGCGCCAGATATGCTTGGCGTCGATGATGTAGCTGATGTGCTGGATTTTTCAGAATCAGATGTTGTCACTTCTTCATGAGTAACCGTTTCACAATACCATCAATCATTATAACGCATTGATCATCCTTCATCTTCAACTACTTCTTTTTTGCCACTCAGTTCAGCAGCAAGTAAATCTTCAGCAGTGAAAACATCAGGATTATATTCACAAATTTCCGTTACTTTAAAAACTTCATATTTTTTCGCGTCGCGCAAGCATCGATACATGGTTCAGCAATAGGAACAATATCATATAACTCTAACAAAGAGTGCGATTTTATCGATGCGTGGAGTGAGGGGGGAATGCCACCATGGTTATTCTCGCATTGGTCGCCATATCAAATCATCAACACTCGTGTGCAATGTGTGGCTGTCCAGGAGCAATAAGGTCGGCAAACTTTTTGAAGCGTGGGTGTATTTAATAAAATGAGCCATGCGTTTTACGAATGTCTTTGCATCCATCCATCCCGATTTGCTACACCGCCAGTACTTGGAGAAGCTTTGGCCATCGAAGATTTTTACATGTTTTTCCTCAAAAAAATTAAGGGCGAATGGATTGTTCTGCCGCATTCACAGCAAGCGCCATTGTGACCTTCTCGGCGGAAGTTTTTTGCCTCACTCTTTTTTCCCCTTTTCAGCCATAAATTTGACTTTTCTGTTGGTACGGTGGGGCAGCCTGTCTCATCTATGTTCCAGATGCAATTTGGATTGAAGCTTGTACCTCGAACATGGAGACATCAAGTTTTCTGAAAAATTCATTGACATTTTCGGCACAGAAGGCCTTTTGCCCTATCGGCACTAGTCTGCTCTGGCGTTCAGAGAGAAAGTTTCGAATAGCGATGCATATATCCGTAATACTAGTTCTTTGATGAACATCTCATTGTTAAGGATATCGAACGACCACTTTATTTGCGAACTCGTAGGCCATTATTACCAACTCTTGGATGGTCAATCCATAATAACTGGCGCTAGATTGAAGGCGGTATTTCATCAGTTTTTCCTTTTGTTTAGCGATGAAAATCTGCAAAAAAAATATACATGAACAAAAACAAACTCCGTCACACTGGAATTTTGTCAATCCAAATTACGAGTCACAAAAATAATCAGCAACCTTTAGCGGTTTCTCCTCCAGACCCATTTGCAGATCAGCAAGTGTACTACTAGCTTTCTGGCTCAATATGGTACCATCTGCGAATAAGATAAAATTAGTACCTGGATCACTACTCTCAAGATCATTGATGGTGATCAAAAAGAGCAATGGTCCTTGAGGGACCCCCTAATTTATCACTTGGGATATACCAGAGAGATATGATTCTTATAATTTAAGGCTGGAGTCTAAAAATATATAGTATTTTAGTTTCATAGCAAGAATTTTGAAGAAGACACAGGCGAAAGCTTTGGTTATAATAATTGGTTAACTCATTTATTCATTTATTCATTTATTCATAATACGGGAAAACCCCATTAACTGTAAATTTTACAAAGCAATAATATTTACATAAACAACTGTCATAATCTAAACCTACTTAAAAAATTAATACTAAAGTAAAAAACACCTATACTACATATACTAGAAACAACCTTAATAATTTATATGCAAGAATGTAAATACAAAATTTTATGCACAATTATGAAGTAAGTGACCTCTTTAGATGCATTAAGGAACTTATGTTAAACACATCAATATTCGAATTGTTTAACAAATTCATATACCTATCCATGGGATTATTAATCCCATAGGATGTTCTGTGGAGTGGAATGTTAAAGGTTACATTATGGCGCAACGCGTGATGAGGAACATTAAATCGTATGCGACCCAACAGATCAGGGCAATCAATAAGCCTTTTAACGATCTTATATATAAAACTAGCACCAGAAATATTACGGCGTTGCGACAGTGTCGGAATAGATAATTGACTTTTAATATAAGAATAGTCATGGTTCTCAATAACAGTTAAAGTTCTATGAGCACAATATCTCAGGAATTTATGTTGAACTCTTTCTAAAGCATCGATATGAATCTGGTGGTATGGAGACCAAACTACAGAGCAGTACTCCAATATAGTTCTTACTAGGGAGCAATAAACCCTTCTTGTTGAAGAGACTGAGAAATATGAACAGTTTCTCATAACAAACCCTAGCAATTTTGATGCTTTTACAGAAATTGAATTAATATGATCAATAAGTGTGAGTTTCTCATCAAAAATAACTCCCAAATCCCTAATAGATGCAACATAATTCAGTGGCTCATTATTAATGAAGTAATTGGATTGAAACTGGTTGATCCTGCGAGTGAAACTAATAACAAAACATTTCTTAACATTTAAATGAAGATTGTTTTGTTGCACACCAATTATTTAAGCGATCCATATCTGCTTGTAGTAATTCTTGATCCACAATACTACCAACCACCCTCCAAAATTTTAAGTCGTCTGCAAACATTAAACACTGACTATACAGGAAACAGTTAACTATATCATTAATAAATAAATTAAATAATAAGGGTGATGTATGCCCTCCCTAAGGGAGACCTGATGTTACGCTGATAGGATCAGAAAGATGTCCATCTACCCTGACCCTTTGAATACGGCCAGTTAAAGAATTTTTAATCCAACTCACAAAATCAACATGAAACCCTACGGAGATCAGTTTTGACAGAAGAATTTGATGATCAATACGATCAAACGCCTTACTAAAATCGGTGTATATAGAATAAATTTGTTTATAATCCTCTAATTTACTCATAAGATCAGATTGGTAACAGATCAAGTTAGTGGCAGTAGACTTATTCTTGCAAAACCCATGCTGTGAATCTGATATTAAGCCTTTGCATAACCAAGAAAGTTGATTAGCTATAAGGCTATCAAAAAGTTTAGGTATTGAAGATTGAATGCAAATACTTCTATAATTATCTATGACATCCCGACGGCCAGCTTTAAACAATGGCACAATAAAACTTTCCCTCCAGGCAATTGGAAATGTGGATTGCAAGGACCTTCCTTGTATACAGGCACCACAGGAGAAATTGATTCTTTCATACACATATTAAGAAGTTTGACCGAAGGATAGATACACATTAAGACTCACAATAACAATCACATAAATAATATGTTTAATTAGTGGTGGATTCATACCATAAGAGTTCCGACTATTTTTGTTTTTTTTTTAATTATTAAGGAGGTCCCGTAGTATAGCAATAATAATAATAATAATAATAATAAAGCGCCTTTATTTAGCAAATACATAGTTTTACATAGTTTTGCCTTCGAAGGCGAAGATTAGCTAAAAGCTACTCTTAAACTCTTACCCTTTTTAAATTACACAAAAAAAAACAAAATAAACAAACATATATCAGTAGAAAATAAAACAATATTCATTTAACAGAAATAAGAAAATCTTTTGATTTACCTAAATGAGTCCTGTAGAAACAGGTTCTTGAAATGTTTTTTAAAAACATACAGGCCATTGCTAAAATCAGGCCTAAAGACGTTCACAAATTTGACTGCGTTGTGTGAATGATCGTTCAAAGAGAGCCATTGAGTGATGGGGCATAGTCAGAGTGTTTTGCCTAATAATTCGAGCATGTACATGATTTCTAGGTATAAGTTTCTCAAATAAATATATCGGAGCTTTGGACTTATAAAGGCGATATACTAGGGTGCAGTACAAAAACTTATACAGATAAGGTATTTTTAACCACCCCAAATCATACATGCCTTGGGACATATGATCAAACTTTCCTAGGTCAAAGATAAGTCTACAGCAGGTATTTTGCACACGTTGTAACCGATATTGTGTCTGCTGGTCCAAGCACGGAAAGAAAACTATCAGACAATATTGGATAATTGACATAACAAAAGTTTCGGCAAGTTTTTTCCTAGTCTTGAAGTTTAATATTGAGTTATTAGCATAAAGCATACGCAAACGCAAATAGCTCTTTTGAAGAATAGTACTAACATGCTCTCTGAATCTAAGAGAGGCATCTAACGTGAGACCTAAAACTTTTATACTCTCAGAAAAAGTAATTAATGTATTATCTAATTTAATTTTTATAGTAACTGAAGTTATAATTCTACGGGACTTGTTATTAGTAAATAGCAACATCTTCGTTTTATTAGGATTTATGATTAAGTTATGTTCCTTTGAGTATTTCGATATTAGGTCGAGTTCAGTGCTTATATTGTTGCCTATTTCTTCATATTCATTGGAATCAAAGTAGTGAATCAGCTGCGTGTCGTCAGCATATTGGTAAATTTCAGAGGTACTGACAATATTATGCAAGTCTGATGTGTAAATTAAAAATAAAAGTGGACCAAGTATTGACCCTTGCGGCACTCCTGATACCACATGCTTGGGATCCGAAAAGCTATCCTGCAGTCGCACCTTTTGAGTTCGATTCCAGAGATAACTTTTAAAAAAAAGATAAGACAACGTCATTACACCCATAAAACTTTAGCTTAGCAACAATTAAATCGTGATCTATAACATCAAAGGCTTTTGAGTAATCAAGGGCTACCATAACAGCTGAAAGTTTCTTGTCAAGAGCTCGTATTATATTGTCGGTGATGTTTAAAAGGGCGCTTGCTGTGCTATGGCTGGCTCTAAATCCGGATTGTTGAGAGGGAATGATATTATTATTAATGAAGTAATCAATAAGCTGTAAATAAACCACCCGTTCTAGAACCTTGGATATAACATTTAATAAGCAATAGTTATTTCCTTCAACACAAAATATATATTAAGGCAGATTTAAATTCGATATGAGTCGAATACAATTCACATCAGCAGTTCTCTAAGACGGGGGTAAGCTATTTACAATGTTGGAACGTATAAAAATCTTCAGGAGATAATTAAGTTTCTGTCTGTTTCTTACTTTTGTACATATTAGAGCTTACACGTATTAGATCCCAGAAAACCGTTGGATTGTAATTTTGAGATTTAAGATATGTATCATAGGCACCTAATTTTGCTTTGTCTTTAGACTTTTATGGAGTTCCCCAGTTGTTTTTT
The DNA here is from genome assembly GCF_022605725.1 of Anthonomus grandis grandis. Taxonomy (NCBI): domain Eukaryota; kingdom Metazoa; phylum Arthropoda; class Insecta; order Coleoptera; family Curculionidae; genus Anthonomus; species Anthonomus grandis. Next base: position 13,108,946 of record NC_065561.1, on the reverse strand, counting down.
AGGTCCTTTAGCAGGTCACAGTTATTTTTATTTGCTAGCTCTGATTCAAGGCTTAAGACCTTCGTTTCGTTTTTTAATTCATCATTAAACAAAATAAGATTCAATTCAGATTTTTTATTACTTGGGGAAGCTAAATTAATGTATTTTGAAGGAAATTGACAAACAAACGTACTCGCAATTAATGTTTTATAAGATTATAAAAATACAGTCCATTTCTTGTATATGGTTGTATTCTCTCTAGCTGTACTTTCTTTTTAAAGATTGTTGGAAATTTAATTATTACTTTTCTGTAACCTAAGATATAGAAGTTATTCATGGATGCTTTGGAAAAGAAGTTTGAAAATATATTGTCAGTGCCATGGGTTGGTAGCAGTTTTTTTTGTAAAAGGCCGTATGTCAGAATTAGATCTACAATTCTATTGCTTTTATTATCCCCTAAAATAAAATTTATGTTAATTTTTAATGGGGACTTAATTAATCTAAGACTTAAGCCTGCCAGACTGTACAACACACATTTCACATTGCATTTTCTATGACAAATCACATATATCACCCCGAGATATGAAATATTTTTCAAGGCTATTATTTGCTACGATTGACACTTCACCTTGTATATGAGTACATCGACAAAAGTGTCAAAGAAAAACATATGATTTCATTATATTTCAGCCAGTGCTCATAATGAGACAAATTAATTCAAAATTAAAAGCCGCAAATTCTAAATTTATTACATTGGACATTCAAATGCATAACTGGAAAAAAACATTTGAATTTAAGCTACTTAAAATTGTACAAACCATCTACTAATATTAATCTTTAAATATCGGTTTTTATACACGTATGAGTTTGTTTTGGACTATTCATTGCTGAGATATGGAACCTCAACATATCAGCAAACAAGTTAGCTGTATCCTATCATCTACTATTTTCTCTCTCGAAGGTTTTTCTACCATAAAATAATTGCTTCTCTACGCATTGGATTGAACCAGTGTTTTTTAATTGAATACTTGACACGTTTAGCTGAACAAACAAATTAGTTGCATGGACATTCCAATGGAGATAAGCAAAGAAATTATTGAGGACTATATAATTTAAATTTGTGGCATGCATGCATAAAGCATCATTTTAGCATAGTTTTTACCTTCTTAATTATGTATCAGACATGGTTAAATAATAAAAAACTCAAAACTAGAATAATTTGCAGATGATGGACAATTATACATTCCAATAAATAAACATACCATCCGGGATGTTAATCAAAAGTTAAACAAAGACTTGCACTACTAGTTGAACAGAACTGTTATTTAGTAGCAAGTCAACTACTATATGGTTCACAAAAATAATAATATATTAATGGCACATTAAATTATGAAGAGCAAATATATTCGGTTAATACAGCATTTCATACCTAACTCATCATTAAGTTCAGTTCTTATTTATTATATTTATTAATACGTCAATTTTAGGTGTTGCCTTTGGGTGTGTGGGTGTATACGCAGCATTTACACTGGCTGTTACCCAGTGGCGTACGAAATTTCGAATTTTCATGAACAAAGCGGAAAATGAGGCGGGAAACAAGGCTATTGACTCTCTTATAAATTATGAAACTGTTAAGGTATATTACTTTAAACCTGGAAAATGATCCTCGATAAACATGTTACTGTTTATAGTATTTCAATAATGAACGTTATGAGGCGAATAGATACGATGAAGCTTTAAAAAAGTACCAAGACGCCAGCTTAAAAACTAGCACCAGCTTGGCAATGTTGAATTTCGGCCAGAATGCCATTTTCAGTGCCGCTTTGAGTGGCATTATGATCCTTGCTGCCAATGAAATCGTAAAAGGTGTGTTAGTAACTTTCTTCATAATTATTTCATAGTGATTTGAAATGTATTCCAGGAAACTTGACTGTAGGAGACCTGGTCATGGTTAATGCCCTACTCTTTCAACTTTCCATACCTTTAGGTTTCTTAGGGAGTGTTTATAGAGAAGTTAGGCAAGCTCTCATTGATATGCAAACTATGTTTACATTGATGTCAATGGAGTCTAAAATAAAGGTAATTTATCAAGTCGTTAAATGATTTAAAATTTATGTTTATTTATTAAATTCCAGAGCAAACCTCAAGCTCCTTACCTGCACGTGGATTCAAAAAATACAGAGATCGTTTTCAAAAATGTCACTTTTGATTATGGCCCGGGTAAAAGAGTTCTCAACCGCCTCAATATGAAAATAGATCCTGGTAAAAAAATTGCGGTGGTTGGAGGTTCAGGTTCTGGGTACGAAATATATGTCTTATATAAGTCCATAAACTATTAAATCAATAATGTTTTTAGAAAAAGTACAATGATTAGGCTACTATACCGATTCTATGAACCAACCGAGGGCGAGATTTTGATTGGCGGCCAAAACATCAAAGACGTCGACTTAGAAAGCTTAAGAAGATCAATTTCCATTGTGCCTCAGGATTCTGTTCTTTTTCATGATACTATTTTACATAATTTACATTATGGAGATCTAAATGCTAGTGAAGAAAAGGTTTGCCTATTGGTTTTAATTTATATGTCCTCAGCATTCATTTACTTAAAAGAAGTCGTCCATATTCTCAAAGAGACCCTAATATAAATAAATCAAAGGAGAACAACAAGAAACAGTCTCGGTCTCAAAAAAAAAAAAAAAAAAAAAAAAATTGAGACCGAACTTTGTGTTGTTCTCCTTTGATTTATTCATTTAGTTGTATGTTTATAGGTGATCGAAGCTGCTAAGATGGCAGAGATTCACGACTCTATAGTAAAATGGCCGAAAGGTTACCAAACACAAGTGGGCGAAAGAGGACTAAAGCTTTCTGGAGGGGAGAAACAGAGGGTTGCGATCGCTAGGGCTATTTTAAAAAATTCACCTATACTAGTTTTTGATGAAGCTACCAGTTCCTTGGATTCTATTACTGAACATGTAAGTTAAGTTAACTTATCAAATTCAATTTGCTCCAAAACTACATTTGCTCTTGTATTAAGTATTTAAATATTCCCTTCAGTCAAAAACATTCTTTGGCGATAGTTGTAGATAGGAAAAGAAAACAAACACATATTATAATTTTTTTATGGGATTAAATATCAGAAAATGTCCTTTTAAGAAAATATTTCTTGGCATTTATTTTAAAGGAAAAGCGCTTTCATAGATCTTCACAATTGTCGTCAAATGATGTACTAAAAACTAAATATCATACAAAGCACACATACAGGCATATCTGATCAACTTAAAAATGTTCGAGTTAGAAGATAATAAAAGGCACAAATGAATATATTAATAATAATAATAATAAATGCCTTTATATTATGAAAATAGTTACAAAAGTTATTAACCAAAAATGCGGCGGGATCTAGCCTGGGGCTACTCTATCTAACCGCACTGCTAACTTAACATACGAAAGCATAACAATGTAAATAATAAATAAATTGAATAAATTTTAAACATTATGAAAAACATACAAAAAAAAATAAGAAGAGAAGCCTAGAAGAAGAAACCTAAAATAGAATTTTGCTTACATCACATGACGTAATTAATTATTAAAATAATTATAATTATATCTAGTTTATACAAGAAAGAAAAAAAAAAGAAAAAAGTAATTAGTGATATAACTTAAAATTAAATGAAATATATTTTTTATATTTTAGTTATTAGTTCTCAGTGTTAGAAAAGTAAGATTTGACAGCTTTTCGAAATAAGACAGCCGAGGTTTTAGCTTTAAGATTATTTGGCAATGAATTATATACCTTAACCGCACTATAACTGAAAGACTCTTGGAATTTGGAAGTTCTATGATTTGGTATCAAAAGGTTTGCAGAGTGGCGCATTTCACGGCCATGTATGCTGTTATGACTGGATAATTTGTCATATAGATATTGGGAAAGTTTATTATGGAGTACCTTATAACAAGAACAGCCATATTGATTTTATAACGTTCATCCAAATTCAACCAGCCAGAGGCAAGAAATAACGGGGTGACGTGATCAAATTTTCTTCTATCGTAGCAAAACTTTAGGCAAGCATTTTGTAGCTTTTGTAGGCTTAACTTGTCCTTTTGAGCAAGAGCTGGCCAGAAGAGTACACTACCATAGCTAATTAAAGAGAGAACCAATGAATCTCTTAATTTTAGTTTAACATCAGAAGATAAAATATCTTTATGCATGTATAGAATTTTCAATTTATAATAAATAGGCTTTTTGTAAAATACTGGAAATATGTTTTACAAAATTAAGCTGATTATCAAGAAGAATGCCTAGGTTTCTTTCGCAGTCAGATGGTTGTATAATATTTGTGTGATATGTATTGTATAATGATTTATTAACCGAATATTATAACAACTGTTACAAAGAAATTAAGATGTTATTTCAACCTTATAAACTTACAGACTAAAAACGAACGAAAAACCACATAATCCATATAGTGTTATACAATTATAAAAGAAGTGCTTATGCTGCGGTATCTCGATAAAAGTCCCCGAACCCATAAATTTGTTCTTAATGGTTATATTTTGAGATCCCGATGCCGCCATGAAGACTGTTTATTTAAGCTAGATAAAAACAATTATTGTTGAATATTAGATTTGAACAAAAAACACATTGAAAATACATATTTTTCTCCAGGAAACTGACAACATATTAGATACGACTTTGCAAGAACCAATTGAATTTTATAATAATAATAAATTAATTGATGAAGTACTAGATTTTAGTCTTATAAAAAAATTAATTCCAGGGTGCCAATTACGATTTAGAAAATATTAGAATACCACAAGTTTTGGTAAATGTCCTAAATGAAGTACGAACTTTAGAAAAGCGCGTGATACTATAAATCATAAAATTAAGTAAACTTAAATACGTTGTATAATAATTAAAACCTGTGAGCATCATTTAAATAATTTTATAATTTTTAATACGTTAAATAAATTCAAAATAGTCCAAAATAAATCATAAAAATAGAATAAACACCTTGTAAAACAACTGGGCGCTTGGGCGACTCCAAAGTAGAGATGGTGACGTCTAGACCTGAAATAATAAAAGTAACCTGAGCACACTTATTCCCGTAAAATTAATTAATAAAAAAAAATTAAGCATGAACTCATTAATATGAAAAATATGAATTAATATGTTTTAAACTTGCTCAGTGATTTTACTTTTACGATAACCATTTAATTCATGTTCACCAACATTTAACCACTTAACTTAAATATCCCAAAATTCATTATTCACCAACTTATTACTTTTATCCGATTGTTAAATGTCCCAGTAACGACAACGTACTGATATTGAATGATATACAATCGTTCAATATGCCAAAACGTGAGCACTACATTACTCACAAACCGTAGCCAAAATGCTACCAAAAACATTATCATTGTCACGGACTCTTTATGAAATTTGTACTTGTAAACCTTTAAATACCAAAATCTAACTCTTTTGGGTTAAACGCGGCAACCGCGCTTCCCAGCCAGTTTCATTCAGGCAAAATTTGGGCGTAACGATAAGCGTCATTTTTTGTACGTGTCTCACAATAAATCAAAATTTAAGTGGAAATCAGCTTGGTTTTATTCAAAAGGGAAACGGGCATCCACATTTAATGGTCCTTCGAGCCGGATGGTTATAATAACCTATGGAAACGTACTCTTTGGAGGTAAAAAATCGAAAATTAAATCGTCAAAGCCGGTTCAGCAGCGACAGTCGAGAGGGAAACAGGCAGCCATGTTGGGATGCAGCAGCAGTTCGGCCGCTATTTAGTATAGTCGTGGCCTGAACAAACTTACGATCAGCGAAACTGTAAGTCTTTTCCTTTTTACCGCTTCCTAACTCTTTGATTGTTGCTTTGCTTGTGCTGATAGTGTGGTAAGCTATCGTAAAATCGTAATTCACTGTTAATTTATATCGATTAGCATTAGAAAAACATGTCTAATAGCGAGAAACATGGGGCTCCTGATGAGAGCAAATCGGATAATGTGGAATGCATGGAAAATGCAATTATTAAAAAATTACGTATAGAAAGAGAGCAAATTAAAGTTTCTCTTAAAAGATTTATCGTGTTTTTGGACAAGTTTAGTATCGACAAAATCGAAAACTTAGAAGTTCGTTTAAAGAGCGTAGAGGGCTCACTCTTGAGAGAATTTAATGAAATTCAAAGCAATTTGGAACTAAGAGATCCTGATGAGATGCAATTGACTGAGCGTGATGATTTTGAGGAGTTATATTTTGCGTCCGTGGGAAAAGCGATAAAATTAATTCGTGAATATTACGAGAAAAAAAATACTGTAAATGCCAGTGAGACGCAGAGCATGACGAATCAACCTCAGATCGCTCATCAAAGTGCATCGGCGTCAATGTCTCATTCCAAGGGTTTTCCGTCAATCGAGCTTATCAAATTTTATGGCGAATACGAAAAATGGAGCCAATTTAGAGATTTATATAAAACCCTTGTACATAATGATGAATCAATTGATAAAGTAAGGAAGTTTTACTATTTACTCAGTTCTATCAAGGGTGATGCTGCTAAAATCTTGGAGTCTATCGAAATAACGGATCAAAACTATGATCTTGCGTGGAACCTACTAACGGAGCGTTATGAAAACAAAACACTAACTATAAAAAATCATGTTAAGGCCCTTTTTGATTTGCCCACGGTCTCAAAAGATAAGTATAGCCTTAGAAATCTAGTAGATGATTTCCAAAAACGATTTAGAGCGCTTAAATTGTTAGGTGAGCCAGTTGATTCGTGGTCAACACTCTTAATTCATTTACTAACAAGTAAGTTAGACTTTAAAACAGTAACGCAGTGGGAAGAATTTGTTATTAATAATAAAATATCGAATCAAGAGCTCAAAGATCTTTTAAATTTCCTCTCTGATAGGTGTAAATTGTTTGAAACATCTGATATTCAATTCAAAAAGGAGAAAAAAGATATTAATATTAAACCTTTCCTGCGTGATCGGGATTTAAATAACGATAAACGAAAGCACCAGGTATATACCGTTCAACAAAAAACGGCACAAAATGCAAAATATAACATAGAATGCATTTTTTGCCAAGGGAAGCATTATATATATCACTGTGAGAAATTCACAAATTTATCAATTGCGTCGCGAATCGAAGAAATTAAAAAATTAAAATTATGTTTTAACTGCTTGCGCTCAAATCATTCTTACGGCGATTGTATTTCCCAGGGTTGTAAGGTATGTAACAAGCGTCACAACACGTTATTGCATGAGGACGCAATACCTCAAAATATCGAAAATACAAATCCTACCGGGGAGCCTGGGCAAATAAGCAGAAAGTCTACGTTGTCGGTGAATCACAGCGCAAAAAATGTTGAAGAGGTTTTATTATCAACAGCACTTATTTTAATTAAAGATAATGATGGAAATTGGCAGCACTGCAGAGCTCTACTTGATAGTGGCTCGCAGTCCAATTTTATAACACGGGAACTAGCTGAAAGCTTAAAACTTCCATTTTGTAAAACAAATATCCCTATAACAGGTATTGGGGAGTCCTCAAAAAATATTTCACATCATGTTTTAAGTAAAATTAAATCGTTGGATAATAGTTATATCACGGACGCAGATTTTTTGGTTTTAGATCGAATAACAGATAAACTACCTTCACAGACATTTAACAAATCGATTGTAAATTTGCCAGACAACGTTGTGCTCGCTGATCAAACATTTAATGTTTCTAAAACAGTAGATTTGTTGCTAGGTGTAAGTATTTTCTATCAGGTGTTAGGTACAGTCAAAAAAGAACTTGGTCCACAATTACCGATTTTATATCAAACATCTTTCGGTTGGATATTATCGGGACCTATATCACTTTATAAAAAAAATCCTAGTATCGTGTCCAATCTTACTACGGTAATGCAATCCTCTCTTCAAGAGCAAATACAGAAATTTTGGGAAGTTGAGGAATACCCCATTCAAACCTTTTTAACCGACGCAGAACGCGAGTGTGATGCGATATTCACAAAAACGTTAAAACGGGACACCGATGGCCATTTTATAGTGACTTTGCCAATTTTTCCAAATTCTGAAAAATTAGGTAGTTCTCTCCATTCGGCAGTGAAACGATTGTATTCTATTGAAAGAAAATTTAAAAAATATCCTGAATTTGAGCAACGTTATTGCGAATTCATGAACGAGTACGAACAACTTGGTCATATGAAAAGAATAGACAAAAATAAAATAAATATTGAAAACAACGGAAAAAATTTGTTTTATTTACCTCATCATGGAGTAGTTAATGAATCGAGTACAACGACCAAGTTGCGCGTAGTGTTCGATGGTTCCTGCCCAACAACAACTGGTATATCATTAAATAACATTCTCATGATAGGCCCGACAATTCAAGATGAATTATTTTCGATTTTAGTCAGATTTAGGCAACACACAATTGTAATCACCGCGGACGTCGCGAAGATGTATCGCCAGGTTAAGGTATCGGAAGAGCAATTGGATTTGCAGCGAATAGTTTGGCGCGACAACCCCAATGATGAAATTTCACATTTCCAGCTAGCTACTGTGACTTATGGCACAGCGTCCGCGTCTTTTCTCGCTACCCGGGCTCTTCAGCAAGCCGCGATCGAAAATCAAGAGATTTTTCCGGAATCGTGCAAGGTGGTACTTAGTGATTTTTATGTGGACGACCTATTAACGGGAGAAAACGATGTACCAGGGGCGATCAAATTAAAATCGGAAATTAGTCAAATATTAGAAAAATACGGTTTCGAACTACGTAAATGGGTTTCAAATAATCCAATGGTCTTGGGACAGAAACCCATTGAAAATGACATCAATTATGACGATAAATATTATGTACATGAAAGTGAAATCACGCGAACTTTAGGCCTTGTATGGCAGTCAAAATCGGATACTTTGAGTTATTGTGTAAAAAATATCGATACGCGTCAAATCAAAATAACAAAAAGATCAATACTTTCAAGTATTTCAAGTATTTTCGATCCATTGGGCTTAATCGCACCAATTGTTATTAGATCTAAAATCCTAATGCAACAAATTTGGCAAAATAAGGACGGTTGGGACTCACCGCTTTCTAAAGACATTAGTAATACGTGGTTAACATTAGTAAAAGAACTTCCTTCAATAAATGACCTAAACATAAATCGACATGCCTTAATTCCAAATGCGAGGTTAATCGAATTGCATTCATTTTGTGACGCCTCACAATCTGCGTACGGCGCATGTATTTATTTAAGGTCGATCGATAAAAATAATCAGTGTTCTACCCAATTATTATGTAGTAAATCGCGCGTAGCACCCTTAAAAACAATCTCAATCCCCAGACTCGAGCTTTGCAGCGCTGTTTTAGCAGCAAAACTTGTCGAAAAGGTTCAAAGATCATTAAGAATTAAGATCGACAACATTTATTTTTGGACTGATAGTATGATTGTTTTGGGTTGGTTATCATTATGTCCCAGTAGTCTTAAAATTTTCGTCGCGAACCGAGTTTCTGATATTCAAAATCGAACTAAAATATCGCAGTGGAAACACGTTCCGACAAATGAAAATCCTGCGGATCTGATATCTCGCGGTACCACAGTTATTAATTTAAAGAATTGTAATTTATGGTGGTTTGGCCCCGAATGGCTAAGAGATGTTGATGCGTCGTGTTGGCCAAATAATCGTGAAATTCCTGAAATTATTCCAGAAATTAAATCTGCTAAAACATTTATTGTAATTGAGAAAGATAAATTTGAAATTTTTAATAGAATTTCAAAATTATATCGTCTTCAGCGGGTAATAGCATACTGTTATAGATTTTATCGAAACTGTAAAGATAAAAGTTATAAAAACATAGAGGCATTGACGGTTAATGAAGTTAAGAATTCAATGACTATACTTTTAAAATTAGGGCAAGAGGAAATGTTTCCAAGAGAATTAAAATGTTTTAAGAATTCCACCCATATCGATAAAAAATCTAAAATATTATCGCTTAGTCCTATTATAGGACCAGATGGATTATTAAGGGTTGGTGGTCGTATATGCAAAGCAAATCTCTCTTATGAATCAAAACATCAAATAATTCTAGCACCTAAACATCCCCTTACCAAACTCATTATTGAAAATGAACACCACAAAAATTTACATGCAGGAAGTTTATCCATATTATCTTCTTTAAGGGAAAGATATTGGATTATTCAGGGCCGTAGAACAATTCGTAGTATTTTAAAAAATTGCATAACTTGCTTCCGAGTGAACCCCAAACGAATGATTCAGAAAATGGGTAACTTACCTTTTGATCGCGTTACTCAGTATCGTCCATTTTATGTAAGTGGTATAGACTTTGCAGGCCCATTTTTCATTAAAGATGGTAAGCTGCGCAATCGTTCAATTATTAAAGCTTATCTCTGCATATTTATTTGCTTCACAACTAAGGCTGTACACTTAGGGGCCGTGGGAGATCTTAGTACTGATGCATTTCTTAATGCTCTGAAAAGATTTGTGGCACGCCGAGGTTTATGTCGGGCAATACATAGTGACAACGGAACGAATTTTACGGGCGCTAATAACGCATTAAAATCAATAATTGAATCAATTCCTAGATTTGTCCAATCTCCCGATATATCCGACTTTTTGTTAAAAAATTCAATTAAATGGAATTTCATTCCAGCACGAGCTCCTCACCATGGTGGCCTCTGGGAGTCCGCTGTTAAGCGTGCTAAATATCATGTTATTCGTGTGATCGGAAAAAGTAGTTTGACCTTTGAAGGACTTACCACACTTTTTGCTCAGGTAGAGGCTACAATGAATTCTTCACCAATCACTCCCTTGTCCGAGGATCCCTTAGACTATTCCTGTCTTACCCCCGGTCATTTTCTGATTGGTAGTCCTCTACTATCTATTCCCGAAAACGACCTTACCGACTTACCGTCCAATCGCCTGAACCAGTTTCAAGAACTCCAGAAAATGTTTCAAATTTTTTGGAAGAAATGGTCCAAGGACTACTTACTTGGTCTCCAGCAAAGATCTAAATGGCAGGAAGACCCCGAAAACACACTGAAGATTGGTTCCATGGTTGTGGTTATGGATGACAACCTTCCTCCCCTACATTGGCGCTTGGGACGAGTGACGCAGACTCATACAGGAGAAGACGGACTTTTACGGGTTGTAACGGTTCGAACTGCTGGTGGTGACATTACACGTGTTGTGCAGAAGTTGTGCTTATTACCATTAGACATTTAATCCTTGAAAGACTTTAGTTTTCAAGGGCCGGCGGTATGTCACGGACTCTTTATGAAATTTGTACTTGTAAACCTTTAAATACCAAAATCTAACTCTTTTGGGTTAAACGCGGCAACCGCGCTTCCCAGCCAGTTTCATTCAGGCAAAATTTGGGCGTAACGATAAGCGTCATTTTTTGTACGTGTCTCACAATAAATCAAAATTTAAGTGGAAATCAGCTTGGTTTTATTCAAAAGGGAAACGGGCATCCACAATCATAAAACATGAGATTGAGACAGCAATCTCCGATCTAGACCACTTGACGATAACACACTTTGTACTGAGGGGTGCAATGGACACCAAAACGCGAGGGTCCTCTCCAGATACAAAGCCTTGTTAAATACAACGAGCTGTGCAATGGTCCCAGACCAGCTCAGTATCTTAACAAGAAATAATAAAAAATCATCACAACAACACAAGCAAGACAAACAACAATCGGTCATTAAAATATTTCAATAATCACATTTTCAATTAAAAAAGTAAAATATCAGTGTAATCAATAAGATAGAAATAAGCATACTATGTGATAACACTCACCCTTTCTTGTAGTAAAACACTACACCAAACCAACACAGCTTATTTCACGTCGCACCACCCTTTATTGTATTTATTAAATAACTTCACTCTTTAGTGACCAAAACTCAAATGAATTTTATAAACCAAATATTTTTCTCAGACTCTTTTATCGAAACCCATAAAAATAATTCCCGAGGGGAAACGCTAAGTGTAAACCGTATTTGGTTACTTACGGTACCGCTGAGCTAGCTTTAGTTTTGTAAATATCCTGGACCTCTTTTCGGTCAGACCGATAAATTTCATCTTAATGACTAAGGAAAATATTTCAATTCTTTAGAAAATAAACAGGGTCTTACAGTTGGGCTCTCCTAATACTATTATAGTTTTTGTTAGAGCATGCCGGTTTAACTGTATGCGAATAAAAACAACAACGGGTTTTATCAGATCAGATTTTAAATGCATAAAACAAGGTGTTCCATGGCTTCTGTGCTGTCACCGATTTTCTTCATTTTATATTAGACATGGTTAAAAAACTCAAAACTAGAACAATTTTCTTGAACAATGATGACGGATAATTCCAAAGAAACACACCATCCGAGATGTTAATCAAGAGGTAAACGAAGACTTGCACTACATAACTTCCATAGCTAACGATCGTAATTTAAAACTTAACAGGTTAACATTCCAAATTATTATTCTTAATAATAATAAAAATAGAAGAGAACATATTAAACAAATTTTCATTTTCACGTTAAAGATAAATTGACCTCGGGATATTTCGATGAAAATTTTATCATCGAAATAAAAATATTTTTTTATGTGACTCATTAATCTTGTGATGGGGATGATGATTTTGGCAGATAAAAACATCCATTCAGAAGATTCACAACAGTTGATTGTGATCTTCATATGGCATATCCTATAGGTACCATATGACAAATTATCTTAACCACCATAGTATTTTAAATATGGTTAAATTGAAAACTTTCAATGCAAATATCTCTGAAACTAAACAAGTTAGAAAAAGCGTAATTTGGTACAAATGTTATGCAGGTAGGGGGAACTACAACCACTGTATTTTGGTTTTAGGGTGAGTCACCTCTTGGGCCCGATTTGGACAGAGCTTTCAACTTTTTTTGCTCAAAGTGCTTTCCATTTTGTGCTAAACAAACGTATAATCTATTTTCAAACTTATTTCATACATTTTGAAACAGTTCTCTTGAATAGATGCACATTCGGTACTAATCCGTTGCCGAAGATCATCGAGCGAAGCTGGTCTCGTTTTAAACACAACAGCTTTTAAATGGCCCGAGAGAAAAGAGTCGAGGGGTGTTAGATCTGGTGATCTCGCTGGCCATTCCACTGGACCTCTTCTCCCAATCGGCTAATCTGGAAACGTAATCATGTAAAAATTGCATCACAGAAAGAACTTAGTGGGGTTGCGCTCCATGTAGTTAAAAATGTAATAAATCTTCGTTATATGAAATGGTGGTTGTAGTTCCTCCTGCCTGTATAACATTTGTACCAAATTGCGCTTTTCTAACTGTTTTAGTTTCAGAGATATTTGCATTTTCAAATTGACACCCTGTATGTATTTATTAATTTATTGACTTTTAAAACTAGAAAACTACTTATTTGACTAACAAATTTTCAATATTCTCAACAAGAAATGTATAACCACTCCTCGCACCTCACGGAGCTGTCGTTGGACATAAATGGCATTAAAGGGACGATTTCTTAATGTCGTTGACACAATAAAGCGGTCATCACGTGTGGTTTTAAATCGCATTCTGCCTGTTCCACGTCGCACACTCTTTGAGCCGCTACGCGTGTCGTATCCAATTGTCTAACAACAATTCGCTGACCAAGTCGACATTCGATTAAAGCAATCTGCAAACTTGGGCAGCTTTTTGTAATCTAGTATGCATTCAACTAACGCACTTAAACACAATTGAAATTATAAAAAACGAATAATATGCAATTTTCAGTTACAAACGCAATATTTTTAATACTTAAATTTGAAATTTTCTTTTAACCACCACATAAACACGTTTTATTTGTTTACGGCTTTCTACGCATATAAAAAATATAAACCTTCTTGTTAAATTTATACTTATATTAAAGCATATAAAATTGTCTTTCAAAGAGAATATTTCTTTTATGAATAATTATAAAAAAAATATATATTTAAAGTCAAAAGTTTACATTGGGCCGATTTCTATGCACGTTTTTGTAAGATGTCTCGTTTTGAATTTAAATGTAAATACTTTAAAATGGTTTGGTATAGAGTTATATAAGTTGATATATTTGTATATAAAAGATCTTTTGAACATTTTAGTTTTACGTTGTGGTATAGTAAAATGCTGTTGGTATCTAATATTCCTACCGTGAGGGGTACAAATTTTTATATAACTTGTGAATAAAATTGGAATGGTGGTGCATTCGATGACGTGGAAACTTTATATTATTTCTTGTAGAAAAATAGACAGAGTAATTAACTGGTGTATGTAGAATGGTATAGGACAGCAATAAAAATAAAAACTTCTTGCTAAATTTCCGAAGTTTTTATTTACCTATACTATAGCATATACCGATTTTAAATACTTCAAAAGTATTTAAATTGTAACTAATACTTACTTATACCTGATTTAGTTGTTTCCTTTTTGTGAAGTTATTTTTTGGTAGATTCATATAAAGGTTACACCAAAATATTCGGAAAAACAATCTGAGAGCAAAAAAATCATAGGAATAGACTACTTTCCTTAGGAGGCGATTTAGGAAACTACAAAATACGCATTTAAATAGAAAAACCCAAGATATGATACGTAATTTTTTTATTCTAGAATATTCTAAAAGCTTTAAGGAACGCAACCAAAGGACGAACGTCGATCGTGATAGCCCATCGTCTAAGTACAGTAATGGATGCCGATGAGATTTTTGTTCTTCAAAATGGCATGGTGAGCGAAAGGGGCACTCATCAACAACTGATCCAAGACCAGTCTAGTTTTTACCATAAATTGTGGACGACACAGAACCAGTCATATAAGGAGCATGTTGTAGGAACGGAGTCAGATGAGGCAAAAACTCGTAGGGAAGTATAAATATGTAATATATTATTATTTTATTATATGGTTATTTATTTATGGTTCGGAGGTATTTTATTTTTAATACTTAAAATAATTGTTTTTGTAAAGGGACGCAAACAATTTTTTTTTAAATTTAATCTGACCAACTATGAAACGTTATAATAATTAAATAATTGCTTCAAAGTTATTAAAAGGTAATCACTAGTCTATATTTTGAGTTATTAAATCTTATGTTATTTATTGACGATGATACATTATGTAATTTATTAGCTGTATGTTTTTATAGAAATTTACACGATCTAGATCTACGATACTCTGTATAATATGTCGTTCCATCTATTTTATTATCATATACAGTAATGGCCAACAAAATAAAAGTGCGCTTAAATGTATTTCATTAATTTAAATATTTTCCAAGTCATAATTTAGAAATAAACATATCGTCGGCTTAAGATGCAAATGGCCTAACTCCAAAATTTTAAACTATTCAGGAGATGCAAAAAACTTGTCAGAATGAGAAAATATAATAAAACAAGATAAGTTTCCAAAATATTTTATTTTGTTTAATGCTTGAACATAGAAAATTATTGCTCTTGTCAAAAATAGGCTTTATTCTTGAAATATTGGGAGTTAGGTAATATGCGTTCCGTGAGCATGGGTTCGCAACAGGAGATAGGCAATAATCTGATTCATTGCAACTTGAAAATTATAAAAAAACTTTAAAGACGCAAGCAAAAGACAAAAAGAAAGAGGCATTTTACAAATGTTGTAAGTTATCATAAAAGATTTAAGGTCCATTAAGTGTTGAAATTTTTCAACTCTTCTAAATTCCAGATTTTTTTATCTTTTTTCGTCATTCTATAAGGCAAAGGCATCCATTCTTCTGTATGCCTGATTTTAAAGAGAATTCTGTGTTCATTATACTGAAGTGCTCTAATGTTTGTTACGGTAGAATCACCTGACTATCTACCAGGACGGATGGAACTAATGTATTGAACATCTTGAAAGTTTTTAAAATATGTATGATCCAAGTACTCCACCACGTAGGGTTTCAGATTTATACGAGCAGTTTGACAAATATTAACATAGTCTGCTGGGACGTTTATGACTCGGTTTTTTAGTTTCCGCTCGATTGTGGAGTGCATTGAATTTGCGTATGCCCTTTTTCTAAAAATTTTTGATTAATTGTAATCCCATGCTTTTGTGCAAAGTTGAAAAGTGCATTGGCAAGAATTGCATTTCTGTTTTGTCCAGTGCAACCATCACTGTACAAAATGACTTTACTAGTAGAGTTTTTTTGGGGTATAATATTAGTCTCTAAAAACTTGTAAATGATGGTAGCAAATGTGTTGGCAGTTTGTCCGGCATGACCCTCATGCCAGAGGAAACAATATCCATCCAAGGATTTAATGTCCATAATTGTAAAATTATGGAGTATTAATTTTGTTTTATAATATAGAGCGCTGACATTAGATTTTGGACTACATCTTCTTTTGTTTTGTCAACCTCTTTTTCCTTTCGTGCCTCCTCCTTGTTCTTTTGATGTTCTTGATAGGTAGCTTCGTCGATATTACCAGTCTTGAAACCCACACACGTATCACATTCATCCTTTTTAGGTGAAAAAAGTGCTAAATTAAAATCGTCGAAACTGTTATTAAATGCTGCAATAGATAGCGGTTGTGAATCGTTTTTTCTACACCAGTCATTCTTATAAAACCGATATATTTCCATTTTTGTTTGCCAAGATCTTTCAAGGTATCATTTCTTTGTGCTCTTTCGACAATAATGTGACTTAAGTTTTGGAAGAACTTTAAAGAAATTGCACAAATTTTCTTTTTGTGTGTCGATTTTCGCTTTTCGATTTACTATTTGGGAGGAATTATTATCACGCGTATCATTAAGTTCATCATCCACCAAATCATTTGCAGTGTGGTGTGATTAATTTTTTTTAATCAACCAATGTGCAACAGTTCTTGGTGCAATTAAAAGAGTATTGCAAAACATTGTTTTGCACACTCTTATCTTAGATGTTGTATGAAGAAAATATATATAGGAAAATTCCCTTCTTGACTCGTTCTCTTTTTTTCGGTCCCTAGCTCTTGAAGTACTTTTCTTTTCAACCAGCGTCCTTAGAAATAATTGTTTTTCGTTCCACAAAAAATTCCAAAATCTTGTAAAAATTTCTGTTCTTTGATCTTCTGTTATCTCATTGTACTTCATTACTGGTTTTTGTGACTTACCATTACTGCATTTGCATCTCGGTCCTATAGCTTTTGCTTCTTTTTTTAATATCATAATTCCATTTTTCTTCTTGCTTTTGTTTTCCAAAATATTCCTTTCCTTCTTGTCTCAAAATCTTATTTTTATTTTTCTTCCATTCCTTTTCATCTACATGACGTCTCTTTCTGCGTGTCCGTGAAGGGGTTTCGATTGGAGTGTTATTTTGTAGCTCTCCTAGTACGTCATTTTCACTTGAACTTGTTTCATTTTCACTGGGTTCATAAGATTTATCTGGACGACTAGAAGAAACTTCAATAACTTCTTCTTCCAAAATGGAGGTTGGGACTTCTTTACCATGAATTGATTCTGGAACGAAATTCTGCCGATCTTCTGGTTCAATGTTGATTTTATCTTCAGGAAAATTTGAGGAGATAAAATTCAGGTTAGCAACTTCTTCTTCACCCAGGGTGAGTAAATCATCATCAGTAATTAAATTGTCGTCAGCTAATAAGTGGTTATTAGATGCTGAGGGGCTTGCTACATTAGTACTATCAGTTAAGAGTGTAGATAAATCCTCATTTTGATCGAAAGTATCACAAAATGTTAAGAAATCTCTTGTTACATCGCTTTCGGAATCGCTTTGTCTGTTGGGCTTTTCCTGGGTGTTTTGCTTAGCCAATAAAAGCATTTTCATCTCACCGGATTGCGGATTCATTCTGAAATATACAGCGTTAATTAGAAAGTATACTTTTATGTAGCTAAGCAAAAATTCATAATGTTAGTTTTTAGCCAAATTTTAAATTAGATTTTTTATAGGTATTATAGGGGAAAAATATTAATAGGTACTTTTGTGTTTATCATCGAAACTATAAATAATGGCCTATCTCCTATCCAAACTAAGTAAGTATAAGATGAAAATTGCCTAACTCCAACACGATATTTTAACATCAGATTTACCCAAGAATGCACAAAATTTAAATACTAAATTTATGTTCTCTAGATAATTTGAACGTCAAAGGTAATTCAAGCATTAAAAAATTATCGATACTTACCTCAGATATTGTTTTATGCACATAAAATTAAGAACAACAACGTTTCAACTGTTATTAATATTACACACTGGGAGTTAGGCCAATTGCGTATTGTTGAAAGTTAAGCCGGAGATAGGCGAGTTTCGACTGGTATTTTGTCGCGGCATTTTTGACATTTCGGTTGTTAGGCGTATTTAAGTCGACGCGGTTAATTTTCATGAACCTAACCAACCTAAAATGTTAATTTTAGCTAAAACTGGAGTTAGGCCATTTGCATCTTAAGCCGACGATATATGTATTGTCTTATATGGGATGTGATCGTGTTTAATGAAATGTTCAGTTTAGGTAATTCCGTAGGCACAATATTAAAAAAACCTTGACCAGTAGTATCAAATATTAAAAAAAAAATCCAAGAAATGTTTTTCTATTCCAATTTTTTAGCAGCATCATTTAAAAACCGATTGCTCTTTTTCTTGATGGTAATACTATCAGGAGAACTGTCAATTATTATCAACCAATATTTAAATCTTTGAGCATAATTAACAATTTTATTTGTAATATGTTTGCCAAATTTAAAATTAAAAATTAGCTTTTTGCTAGTTGAAGGTCGTCCCCCGTTAACATTTTTTGAACATGTGACTGGATTTCGGCATCCCTGTTAAGTGCTCTTCTGGAAGAGCGATTGTTAGTTTCAAGAAAAAAAAAATAAGAATATTATTCCAAAAATACGCATGAGCACTGTAAAACTTGAATGTGGAGATGTAAAACATATCCCAGCACTATCGTCCTATTTTTCCATAATAGATATGGCGATAATATTATTTTTCCACATTGAATTCTATATGTCAACAATATTTCTTCATCTTTTAAAATATACCCTGAGCATATCTTACTTATTTGTATCTAAAATATCTTGTAATAATAATTTACATTTATAATCTGTAAGTATACTGTGACATGAAAAAGTCATGAATGCTCCTACCTCACAGATTAGGCCAAACATCTTTTAAACTAAATATACACGTTTTTCACGATTTAGATCGTGTAAATCTATTAAAAAAACTTTCTGTAATATATAAGAATATTTTAAGATGGACACCTTATTTTATTTATTATCTTAAGCCAAACTTACTAATAGTTACTAAAGAAAATATAAAGTGATTTGTAACTTGTTGATCTATGTTTTATTGAATTTACCATTGTATTTGATTTTCTTTAAAGGATCTATGGGTTTTGAGTTTAAAATTTTTTCTATTTCAAACAAATTTGGCTTGACTTATTAGAACAGTATAATAGATATCATAAGTGAGCATACAGGGTGTTCATTTGAAAACTTCCCACCACGGATTTATCGAAAACCACTGTTTAAAAAAAAAACGCCGAAATACGTCAAAAGGTTTGTCAAGGGGGACAACTTTCTAGCCTAAAATGACTTCACCCCCTTTCACTTTCTGCCCCCTAGGGTCATCCCCTTAAAAATTTTAAATGGCAAGGGGTGTCGAGTAATAGTTTGTTTAAAAGGTCTTTCGAAGTCTTTCATTTTGACGTTTGATTTTTTTAAATAAAAAATAGAAATATAGAAAATTAGAAAAATCTTTGTTTATCTTAATTTGTTCAGATAGAAAACAAAAACATGAAAATATCAGTTTTTATTTTTAATAATGATATAGGCGATGTTCAAATTCCTGACGGACATTTTCAAAAACATGTTGTGGGATATCATGGCAGCTGTTGATGATGCGTTGACGAAGTTCATCCAAACTTTCAGGTTGGGGAGTAAACACAATAGATTTCAAATGACCCCATAGAAAAAGGTCTAACGGCGTTATATCAGGAGATCTAGCAGGCCATTCTATAGGCTCCCTTCGCCCTATCCATTTATGTGGAAACTCGTCGTCTAGCCATTGCCGAACGGGAATCGTCTTGCTGGAAGTATATTTCAGCCTCATCAAGTATAGGGTTTCCATCATCATCGATTTGGTTTTCAATGGATTCATCGATAAGCGGATTGATGGTATTTTCCAACATATCATAAAAACATTAAGCGCCATTCACATTTTTAATATCTACCTTATCGGACCACCATAATATTCTATGAACAGACACGGATGTCTGTCCTGGCCTTCCAATTAAACTTGACTAAACCAGGCCAAAACGGACACATAATGCAGACACAACATATTTCATCGCGGGGCCAAAACAGACACTTTTAGCAGACACAATTTTGCAAAATTCCAAAATTCGCCGATGATCACGTTTTTTATTTGCAACAGATCCAGTTTCAGTAAACTTAGTAACAAGGTCCAAAACATACCTATGCGAAGTTATCTTCTCCGGATGTTTGGCGTTAAACGTGACGGCAGTTTGCCGAGCACATTGATTTTGGGCATCATAAATTAGAACAATTTCCACTATTTCGGCTAGTGTGTAAACACTATTCCTAGACTGTCACAAATAAAATTGACGGCAAAATAAATTCTTTATTTTCCTTAGCAACTATAAATAACTAGGCAGGTATAACAATAACTACAGTTCGCCCAGGATATCTGTGTTGATGAAAAGAATGCGGGAAAAAAATCAGGTTGCTATTTAGTTTTTTCCACGTCTAATCTTCGGAATTGCTGTTTATGTTGGTAGTTTCCGTTTTAGTTTATAAACGAATTGTAGATTTGGCAAAGCCTAACGGGCAACATTTTGAACACTTATTGAAATAAAAACTGATATTATCATGTTTTCTATCTGAACAAATTAAGATAAACAAAGATTTTTCTAATTTTCTCGAAAACGAATAGACCGATTTAAAAAAATCAAACGTCAAAATAAAAGACTTCGAAAGACCTTTTAAACAAGCTATTACTCGATACTCTTTGCCGTTTAAAATTTTTAAGGGGATGACCCTGGGGGGCAGAGGGTTAAGTAATTTTAGGTTAGAAGATTGTCCCCCTTGACAAACCTTTTGACGTATTTAGGTTTCATTATTTAGTTTATATTCTTTTTTTTTAACAGTGGTTTTCGATAAATCCGGACAAAGTGTACAAATATAAATAATACAAAATGTACTAATGTTGTATAAAGCCCTTGTTCTATCTAGGTTGAACTACGGTAGTGTCGCCTATACTTCGGCAAAGACTTGTCAACTAAAGGGCGAAACTTTCCATGCAAACAAAAAGAATTTTTAAACATACTAAAGGAAAAAGTTCTGGAAAACTAGCAGAAACTTTTGATAAGTAAAATCTGATGAGTAAAATTTGAATATCTCTGCAAAGTGGTTCAGAGTGCGATCGGGGCATACTGCACTTCAACATCTACTTAGAGGAGATATAGTATCTTCATGTACCTAATATGAAAGGCAGCTTATAATTCTTCAAATTATCTGCGAATGCCACTTATATGCAGATTCGCGTCAAAACTTTAGAGTAACTTATAGAATAGAAGACAACCTAAATAGAAAGAGGTTGTTAGATTTCTTAAAGAACCTAGGCCTTTTTGAAAAAATTTCAAATTATATCATACTAACCAGTTATAATTCAACCTATCTGTTAAGATGGACTAACAAATATAACTACTTACCCGTCAAAGCTAATGACCCTAGTAGTTGATGCTCTCTGGAGGTGGTTTTAGTCGGTAAAACTCCGGTATCTTTGGAATATTTCAATTTCTCATGAAAAAACATCACTGGATGTATGCTTTATTCAAGTATATTATATTATTTATATGTATTTATTTATAAAAAACACAACTTTTAAGAGGCGGGCACCGCCATTACCATCATTTACCCTATTTTTTCCTAGTTAATAAAAAACCAAATTCACATCAGGAAATAATAATGAGGCTGATTTGTTGATCGATATACAGGGTTATTCACGACATATGACACGGAATTTTATGGATAAACTACAGGGTAAAAAAAAACAAAACAAATTGGGATTATCAGAGGCGTTCCAGAATTTCCTTTAAAATTATTTTCATGGCATACAGAGTATTTCAAAGTTCAGAAAGAATTAAATAAATAGCATGTTTAATTAATATGTATTTTAGAAAATGTAGTTTTCCTAAGGACGTAGAAGTGAAGTATAGCGGGTTAAAGACAGAAGTCAAACCTCAAGATTTGAAATTAGCCGACGTTTCGATGTTTATTTACGTCTTTTTCAAGGCTGAAAAAGATACAATTGGTACAAAATGGTGAAAGCAATAGTTATTAATACAATAGTTAAGAAACCACCCAAACAAAAGCACAAATAAACGGAGACTAAAGTATAAAAGTTAAAATTAATACGACTTACCAAATTTACATTAGAGGTTTACGTAACAACTAAAACCTAGTGACATCTCCATCATACATAAACCACAGATACAATCGTTATACATTAAAATACGCAGCACAACCACTAAGTAAAACCAAAAAAGAAAAAAAACACCCAGCATAAATAAACTAAAATTGGCTTATGTCACAGATTGATTCACAATAAATAAGTAGTACGTATAGTAATTATAGTAAATAATGGCACCTTCTAAGTCAGTGTTTAGCAGTAACTGTACGCAGAATTTGTTGCTATAAAGCAGAAATGATACACATTCTTTTTATGTCTGTAAAATAGGTTTAATATTACCTGGGCTCGTTAAAAAGTTAAGTACTTAACAGTTTGGATTTATACAGCTTTAAGATGTGATTATATTGTGTACTTCAGCCCTGAGTATCGGTTCGGTGATTAACAGAATTTTGTACCAATTATATCTTTGCCTACTATTGTATCAGACTTGAAAAAGACGTAAATAAACGTCGAAACGTCGGCTAATTTCAAATCTTGAGGTTTGATTTCTGTCCTTAACCCGCTATACTTCACTTCTACATCTATTGGAGGGACGTTAATTTTTGTACCATGCTTTCCTAAGGACGGTTTAGCTATAGGAAGAGCTTATTAATATCGAACAAGAATCCATTGTCACATTTATTAGTGATATAAAATACAGGGTATTCCATTTAAATTAAGCAACTTATTGCCTTGTCAAAACTGTAATAATTTAAACCTAATTTTTGAACGTCCTGTATAAAATAGTAACTTTTTTACAAATGAAATGTAATATTTAATAATTTAGTGCTCCTCAGTGCAAATATGGTAAGAAAAAGATAAAACACATATTATATAATTTATCATTAAAATTGTCTCAGTATTTTCAAAAAATATTTCGAAAACTTTAAAGTTTAGGCTGGGTAAACCTTAATTAAGTCTACCTTTATTTACGATGTAGAATGTAAAAATCAAATAATATACAGGGCGTTCCATTAAAAAAAAAACCTAACTTTGATAATTCCTGCACTTTGAAACCCCCTGTATGTAATAAAAATAATTTTAAAAGAGATTCTGGAACGCCTATGATATTCCCATTTTTTTAAATCCGATTTTCTTGTTCACCATAGAAGTTGCATCCTCTAGCAGCCATTCTATAAACCTCAAAATAGTGTTTTTTTCATAGGTCATCGACTAATACTCCTGCTATCCCAAGATACAGCCGAGGCATATTCTCAGTGGGACACCCGGTACTTAATATAAAAATTACAAAAATTGTTTAACAAATATCCCTCTTTATTTCCGTATAAATATAATAAATATTATAAACAATATATATATGAAAAATAACATCTATACAATAAAAATACACTATCAACTTTGAATCTCAGTGACCTCCGAATATCTCTTTAATTACATTTCCTTGTTTCGGCTCTTCAATACTTTCAACGCTATCGCCGTTGTCGATAGCACGAAGTGTTGCCAAAAGTTTTCTTTTGCTCTCAATGTTCACCATAGATTTTTTTTCTAGAACGTCATCTTTTGTTGAATTATGAACCTAAAAAATATACAGGGATTATAAGATCTGTGACTATCTTAACCGTTAAATTGATACCTTTTGTTGTGCTTGGAATTTGCGTTCTTCATTTAGAATTTCCTTAACAAACTCCATATCGTCTTCCCCGTTAAAAAACGACTTTTTCAATTTACTTTCGTTTTTCTCTATTTTTAAAAATGTTTCCAATAGTACATCGGTATCTTGTTTCGAATGCCGTAGGCTATCTTTGTGCGCCTCGATAACTTGACTGCAGCTTTTTACATTAGACAGCACTTCGGAGCAGACATTACCTGAAACAATAAGGTTGTAACAATATTTACTTAAACTAAAGCTCAACTTACTTAAATTCTTATCAAATTCCTGCTGAGACGTTTGTGCAACTTTTTGTATAGCAGAATCTAAAGTCTCGGCCATCTGTTCGATGTCTTCCTCAGCTTTCTTTAGACTCTCAGAGGTACTGCTTTGATCGCTTCCTTTTCTCTTTCGGCCTTGTAGTTTTTGCAATAGTTTATCCTCTTCTTCTTTACCTTTTTTCATTTTCTGTATTAGGTCTGCTAGATCCTCATCCTCTGAATAGTTTTCCAAGGATGCTCCCTTATTATTATAAGAGTTTTCCAGTGAATTAGACCTAAATAAACTTACTAAAACATGTTCAAGTGGGATTATACATATTAACATTACCTTTCATTTTCTGGTTGTGCATGGTCCTTTTTATCGCTGTCATACCTAACTATCATATCTCTCTCGCAAAGGTACTGTTCGTCGTCAGAAAAGTCTTCACCACTAACCTTTCGCTCTCCCTCCATCCCATTGACAAGCGCCTTTTCTCCGTCTCTCATTTTTTGTTTTGTGGTTTGATTGTCGGTCATTGCCGGTAACTTTTCTAGTTTTAGCGAGCTGGTGGGTCTACTTTTGAAGCTGCCGGTGCCGCTAGTGTCTCTACTTTCGACCGATGTTGCTGAACTTAGGTTCGAATGTATGCTTGGATCTTGGGTGGTTGGAACTGGTATTCCTGACAGTCTAGACAAAAAAATATCGGTAAATTTAAATATTTTAATGAAACAAAAATAATTTCAATTTTGTTTTGATAATGGTGAAGTCTTCTTCGCTAAAACTTTGGGTACACATTCGTGAAATTGGTTATTTAGAGATTGTCAGGATGTTTTTATAATGTGGAGAGCATTCTTATTTTTTGAGGTTGCGACTCCCGGCTGATGACGTGGCTGTCTTGGGTCAACGGTTTTCGTCTATTTCAGAAAAGGTCTACTATGGAGCAGACTTTTTCACGACGCGAAAGTTTACACATGTTGCTATGCCGATCGTGAGTCCAAGAATTCGAGTCTAGTAAGACTATCTTACCTTTCCCGCGTCTTCGTTAGCAGCGTTACCCGAGTGGCCAGTTATTTAGACAGGCTGTACCCTACAACTGTCTCACAGTTAACACACAAATTTAAACATGTATATCATGCGACAATAAATAAATCTCTGAACTAGACTTTTCTGCCTCCTGGTTTTTATAGGATTTTTGTTCAAAGTAAAATTAAAGGAGTGGTTAAAGGAGTTGAACTTATCATCGAATATTAAAATAAGTAGATGTAAACATGTTTCGACTCTTTCGGCCAGTAGAATGATGAGCCAGTCGGTTAAGACTCGAGTTTTCTCCTTGGCGGCTTTTCTATTCTGTAAAGCCAATCCAAAGATGTTTGAAGTTTCAGTGACAGACCCTTTCGTCTCTTAGGGTCGTAAAGTTAAACCGAGTCACCTTTGTTGTACTTCTTTAGTGGCTAGAGACTATTTTGGCCAAATACTGATTAATGATTTTATTCATTCGTTCCACCATGCCATCTGACTGTGGGTGTAATGCAGTAGTCCTCGTTTTCTTGATTTCAAGGGTCTTACAGATGTTCTGAAACAAGCTGGCACACCAAACCACCAACACCAAATCGGCAGATCCACTCTTTTATTAAAGCGTCAGCGACAGTAGAGGCTTCCTGGTTTAGTAGAGGGTATGTCTTAATCCATTTGCTGAACTAGTCTATCACGACCACGATGTACTTATTCCCTGTTCGGGAAACTGATCAGTAACGTCAATTGCAACTCTTTCCAAGGGACTTCTCTTACGTTGTACTGACGCATTCTGCCTCCTGCTTTCTTTGCGGCCTATTACTTGCCGCACATACAACGCATTTCCTGCACCAGTCCTTTACGTCTGCCTTGCTATTGACACAGTAAAATCTCTCCCTCACTTTTTCCAGGGTCTTTGCTACTCAAAGGTGTCCTACTGACACACCGGCATAGATTTTCTCTAGCAACTCCGAAATCCGACATTTAGACACAATGATTTGCCTTCTTTCCTCTTTGCCATCGTGGACAACTATTTCTCGCCTCAAGAGTCTCTCTTCCAAAATTAGGGAGTTACATTTTGCCCGTAGAACTTGGCATTGGGAGAATTCTTGGCAACTTCTTCCCAAGTTGCTTTCTTCCCCTCTTTCATCTAGGTTAGGACTATCTGGATATCGGGAGTTTCCTCTTGGTCTCTCATAAGATCTCCATTTTGCCCAGTATCATATAGAGAATGATGGTTCTTAATAACTGACCATTTCTCCTCTGGCGGTTGACAATGCTTGGAATCCTCCGTAGACGATCCTCCGATCGACTTGTATCAAGAAGACAGGGTCTTCTTGATACAAGTCGACCTTCGTTAGTCTGACAGGAGTAAAACTTTATTAACCTTCTAAACAGTGTCTTCCTATGCATTTACCTGCATTGCAACATTTACGGTACTCCAACTTCTGGTCTCTATAAAGCTCCTCAATTGATCCTCAAAGTCACGAGCCTGACCCTCGTTCGTCCTTCAAATTTAAAAGCCCATGTTCATCTAATAGCTTAGGTGCATGTACTAGTAGTAAGTATTGTCTCATTTCACCATCACAAAGTCCATCCAGGAAGGCTAGAACTGCCAAACGTTCCATGATTCTTTGTGGGATATTTGGATATGCCAGTAAAAGCAAACGTGCAATGTCAGCTTCAAATTCTTGCAAGGACTCTTCTGACATCGATTTTTCAGTTGCATACGGTAGACATGCGTTAGATGTGATTGCAGCAGCATCTCCTCTCAAGACCAACGTAAGAGCAGTCGTCTTCTACCTGGATGATCAACCGTTTGCTTTTATAGCGGCTCCAAACTGACGCTGATAAATATTCCATCATGTAGTACCATCAAATTGAGGCGGTTTAAGGTGCATCAGCCCAACACATTCCGTATTGGCACGAACTTAGTTCTTGTTGTAGACTGCTGAAGGTCCTGAGTGATTGCTGAAAGTGTTTACGTCCAATGTTGCGATTCTGTTTTAAAAGCTCGCAGTTCGCCAAAGACATGTACTTTGTACGCAGTCCTCGTGGCCTCCAATTCTATCATAAGATCAAGGAGTAAAACAAGTTAACAAGGTCGTTCGCACACTGCAATATTTAAGCATGCGAGTTGCTGAAGTTTGTCCACTTACATTCAAATGTTGTTTTCTATTTAGCCACTGGCCTAGCCTCTATTGGCCACCAAACTATAGCTCTGTATGTGAGAAGAGGTTTTACGGTAGACATTTAGTGGATCCACTAAAGGATCTTGGAAGTCACGTGTGATGCCGATTGCATCAACTATAAGCATAGGGTAACCCAGAGCTTTACCATGGGACTCTTGGTTCTATTAAGAAATTATCTGCTTGAACCATTTATATATTAACAGGGTGGCCCAAATTCGACCCTCATCATTGGAATCTCGGAAACCGTAAGAGATACAAGGTGGGTTAAATTATGACAAAGTTGCTAAATTTCATACTTAACAAAATGCAGTTTTAAAATTTTAAAAATTTCCAATAGTTCCGAGGATATCCGGAAAAAAACCGAAATCTGGAAAAATCTTTTTTATTTTTTTATGACGGTATTTAAATTCGTATAATAAAGTAAATAACACTTTGTTATTTACTTTATTATTTCGGTTTTTTCCGGACATCTTCAGAAGAACTATTCGAAATTTATTAAATTTTAAAACGGCATTTTGTTAACTATTAAATTTAGCAACTTTGCCATGATTTAGCCGACTTTGTATCTCTTAGGGTTTCCAAGATTTCAATGATGAGTGTCGAATTTGGGCCACCCTGTACAGTAACTGTATGGTACGATAGGGTAACATTTTATGCAGATACTCCCAAGATCTCTTATGCAATATTGAATTGACACAAATCTGAAAATAGCAAAGGCCATTTCTTGAGGATGTTAATAACCCCAAGAAAATAGAGTTTTTAGGAATATTACTGGCTCCCAAATTATTAGTTTGAACAACAAGTGATTATCTCCCTCTTCAAAGAAAAACGTTTAAAAGATTTGTTCTTTGGAATTTAGATTAGGGTGAGTAGTGAATTGCGGTATACCCAAGTTGACCATTCAGTAGGTATATGTATGGGATTTTCGCCTGGTTGTTGTGAAGCGTTGTTTAATTTCTGGTTAGGGATTGCATAAGAGATTAAGAGACACGATAACGATAAGAGTTCATATTGGTTAAAAAGTTTTTTTATGAAACGACTGTGGGCCCAGCTAATGATTTTAATAATAATTCATTCAAGGTTTCAATTAAAAAAAACACTATTCTCAGGCTATGATAGAAAATTCATAGCCTAATTACGATCCAAGATTCAAACAAAATGTTCTGCCTTTACCACCGTCTATAGATTACAACTTTTATTGTAATCTATAGACGGTGCCTTTACCTTTGTTTGATATTTTCCATCGGAGCCCTAAATCCATTTTGTTGCCTCCGGTTTTCACCCTTTTTTAAATTATTCCCTTTAATAGGCTGCAACTTAACTTCTGACACCGGATTTTGGACCGAATTCAATTTTTCGCTGCTGAAATTTCTGCGTGCTGGCGGGAAATTTTTTAGGGTTGCCATTGAAATCGATTCCGGCATGAATTTAGGGTTTCTCGGTCTCACAGTGTTTTCTCTGGTCTGAAATGAAATATTTTTGAAATATTCATCTTATAATTTAGACTACTTACCTCTAACATAGCAGTTAGCCTATCAATCTCTTCAAATGCACTTAACAGCTCCCTTTGCGCTTGCTTACACTTGACAATTTCAGCATTTAACCTCTGCTTAGATGTTTTAGTTTCCAGCATCAGTTTCCTATTCAAGACTGAAACTTGATCTTCACTCTTAATTAGCTTAATTTTATAATCTTCCAATTTCTCCATTAACTTCTCCCGTTCTGTCAGGTGTTTATCTCTATTTAACCTCTCCAAGTGACTCAGCTGCTCTCTTGCTTTACTTAGCTCTTCCTCGCGCAGCCTAAGCTGGTCCGTCAACTCCTTCACAGACCTTTTCAACGCTCTGTTCTTCTCTGTAAGCACTCGGATCTCTTCTTCGTGCGAATGTATTAACCTGGGCAAATCGGCGTTTGTATCTTCATACTTCGACAAAGCCTTGTCTTGTCTTTTTTGTAAAGTTTTCAATGTTTGATTCTCCCTGCTTACCTCGGCCAAATGATAATTGGCGTCGTTTAACTGGCTTTGAAGCTGTCTCAGCTTCAATAGCTTCGCCGACATCACGCGTTGCTTCACTGGGTTCGTTTTATGGTGGGTGGGACGCATGGTATAAGCCAGCGGGTTCATCGGTTTCCGCCTTTTGAAGAAGCAGCTCGAGTTCGAGGTGCAGCTGGTATTACATGACTTGCTTCTGTTTAGAAAACTTATAATCATTGCCAGTGAAATTAACAAAATATGAAGAAATTCAGTTAATCAAGTTAACAGAAATTGGTGATCGTTAGAGTTTCTTTATAGGCCTATGATATTTTCTCCTCTTGTTGGGTCTCTTAAGGTAAAAATGTACATTCTAAAACTGTTAAGACAAATTTATGTCCCCTCTGTGTTAACCCTATGGGAGGATATTTTAGTAATTTAGGATATTTTTGCAATTTTACATTATTATGGAGGACATTATACACGGTGAATCAAAATTGAGTACAAAGATTTCAAGGGCGTATTTACCAGCCAAAAATAAGAAGTTTTTTTAATAAAAAAAAATTGTTTTTGTTATGAAAATCTGCTTTTGATGTATTTGTTACCTAGGCTAAGTTAAATTTCGAAAAGAAATTAAATGAATTTCAATAATCGATGCAAATTTATTATTTGTTTTAATCCGGGTCCAGGCACAGATTTTGATTTTTTTCCTGAAAACAAAGCGAGATACGAGTAAGGCTCAAGAGGCAAGAAAGTTAAATTATTGACCGCTTAATCCAAAAAAAATTAAATTGTCAAAAAAGCGGTGGCCTACCATAATTTTACCTATAAGTATCAAGTAGGTAGCCCCCTAAAACGCCACTGGAATTAATAAATTTATTTTATTCCCACCAAAGCAGGGCCTTTATGAGGACAAATAAGCCTACCAAATTTTATTTAAATCGGCTGAAAGGATTTTGAATAATTGATAAAAAACCGATTTTATTAAAAAACGTGTACACTCTGTATCTAAAAAACAAAGCAAGTTAGGACATACGTTTATATGAAAAAAAGTTCTTATTTTTGGCTGGTAAATACGCCCTCAAAATCTTTTCACTCAATTTTAAATCACCCTGTATAGAATAATACTAGGTAAAAACTAATTCAAAGTTAGGATTGGTTTGACCAGAGCAATTTTTGGTTTAGGGTTGACTTGTCAATCTTTTTATGTCTTTTTAGGTGCTTAATGAAGGTATTACTCAAAGAAAAGGTTTAATAGTTTCTCAGTTGCCGACCTTAGTAGCACCGTGGGCAAGGTGATCGCGGTGCGATTGTGTGGTCTTGGGTTCGAATCCTGGCATGGGCATGGTTGTTTGTCTTATAAAAACAAAGCATTTGTGGTTCGGAACCCATATTAAACTGTAGGTCCATAATAAACAACAAAATTGGGCGGCCGTCGAAATATGACGCGAGTCCATTGTAATTGAGGAAGAAGAATAGTTTCTCAGTTCTGCCTACCTTTTTGCCAGCCAAGACCAAAGTAAAAACTATGAAGTTTTTAGTTCTTCTTGGACATTTTTCTATATTATTTAACTTTCAAACTATTTTAAAAAATGTTGGTAATATATGTACAATATTACAGAGGATACCCATTATATTGTAATGATATTGACAACGCTGCGAATGTATCAGCTGTTCTTCCTCATTGAGGAATTGTCGCCGTGACGCAAATGAGCCTATCGCACAACATCTCTGGAGACACGTGGAAGGTTAGCGAATCTTCCGGAACCAAGGTCTAGCTAGTTCTAAGCCCTTACCGCCAGGTGGCCAGTTCAAGTTGCAATATTGGCGCGACTTTTAAATCGATATAAATAGTAGTAAATAAATATTTCTAGTAGTCGTAAGTGATCGTATTCAGAGCAGGGTGGCTACGTCACCAAACATTGATAGCGCGGGGAATAACCCATTTATATATTTATTGAGTCTCCCCGAAAACGAACTGAATCAAAAAATCGGTAACCTAATAAGCTTAACGTCTTAAATAGTAATCCAGCGATAAAATTGCTCCTAGGTGCAAACTCGTAGACTGGGGGTTCGACCAAATGCCTGAATATTGTCAGTTGGAACGCGCAGTCGCTTTACCCAAAACGCATCGAACTTTATAAGTTCTTAAACAATAATGACATTGACCTAGCGCTAATTCAAGAAACCTTCTTAAGACCGCACACTAAACTCAAAATACAGAACTACAAAATTTATAGAAACGACAGGCCAAGCGTAGTGGGCGGGGGCACGGCAACACTAGTAAAAAGAAACATTACCCACCAAGAAGTGCCGCAACGTAATACAGACCCGGCAATAGAAAACACAGCAATTAAAGTATTCTTAGGAAACAAAAAGGTTCTCATCATCTCAGTATATAAGCCACCATCTCAATACATAACAAGAGAAACATTAGACACTTTCTTTAGAGAAGACACCCTCACCATAACGGCGGGGGATTGGAATGCAAACAATAGAAGCTGGGGATGCAGAGCAGGTAGTAGCACCAAAAGACCCTACACACTATCACCATACCACTCCTGATATTCTAGATAGATCTGTTACAAAAAACTTAAGCCATAACATTGTGGTTGAAAATAAGGACTCCCTTAGTTCCTCTGATTATATCCTAATCACTGTAGCTCAAACCACTATGCAAGATCCCTATCCTGAAAACTTATCACCAACTGGGAAATGTTTAAAAATATACTTGCAGAAAATTATTCTAGGAAATAGATTCAATAAAACATTTAACAAATGCAATTCAAGAATCGTTTAATTTCGCAACCACTAAAATGCCAAACAACCACTCCATAGTCTTCCCAATGAGAATTAAAAGGTTAATAAGAACAAGAAACACACTAAATAAACAGGCTAGACTGCAAAAAGACCCAGAAGCAAAAAGAATTGCGAATAATCTTACGAAAAGAATAAAAAACGAAGTCTTCGACTTTAGAAATGAAAGAGAGGGCAATTTTTTAGAAGAACTTAACGATGGCGATGAAGACAAATCAAAATTCTGGAAGGTTTCAAAAATACTGAGAGGGAGTACAAAAACAGAGTTCCCGCCCATAGAAAACCAATACGGTCTTCTGGGATCGCAGAATGCGGAAACTTTTAACAGATCATTAGCGGAACAATTTGACCTAAACGATTTACCAGATAATTCCGAAAACCTACCGCTAAACGCATTACCAAACTACAAAAGTATAAGCCTAAAAGAAATAAGAGACGTAATTAAAGACCAAATGAATAGGAAAGCACTAGGCCATGATGAAATAAACAACAAAATGCTGGAAACACTACCTGACAATACACTCTTGGACATGAAAATCATTTATGTATGTATTAGCCTGTGCTGTTTTCCGGTAGAATGGAAAAAAGCAATTGTGGTAGTAATACCTAAACAGGGTAAAAACATAAAAAAATCGGAAAGTTACAGACCCATTAGTCTGCTGCCATCACTGGGAAAAAATATTTGAAAAGACGGTACTAAGCAGATTATGGGAGGAGCTAGATGACCTCAAAATAATCCCGGAAGAGCAATGCAGATTTACAAGAGGATTATCAACTGAGTTTTAGCTTGCACGGATACAAGAGAGTCTGTTGGATTCTTTTAATGCGAAGAGATCGAGAAGGCCTTCGATAGAGTGTGGCATGACGGTTTAATCTATAATTTGCAGAAATTTAGGGTGTCCCTATTAAAAATTCCCTGAAAGACAGGGAATTTACTGTTAAAATAAATGGAACTATCACCTCCTATAACAGCATGAGAGCGGGAGTTCCCCAAGGCTTCCCGCTCGCACCAATTTTATTTAACATATACTAAGCGGAGATTTCAAAGAGCACACACTATTCGCGAGTCGCATTATTCGCGGACGACACTTGTGTCTTTGCGAGCTGTAAAAATTTAGTCCAGATATCAGCGTACATACAGAGTCATCTAGATAAAATTATAAAGTGGGCAAACAACTGGAAAATCAAAATAAATAGTGAGAAAACAGAGGCCATTCTAATAACAAAAAAGCATGACCGCAACATCCCAAATTTGGCAATTTCGGGCACGCTGGTCCCCTGGAAAGATGAGGTAAAGTACCTAGGAGTATATTTTGACAAAAAGAATAACTTCAAAACACACATCATAAAACAAATTAATTCATGCAATGGAACCATTCAAGCGCTCTGCTTCTTTCTCTGCAGGAGCAGTATTTACTCTTTGGGTAATAAATTAATCGTCTACAAATAGGTTCTACGTCCTTAACTGCTTTACGCCTCAAACATTTTCTGGAATACCACGAAGACGAACATCAGAAAGCTCCAGGTGTTCTTCGTAAGGAATGTTGATCTGCACTCTGACTGCAAACTGGATACTATTCAAGAATACATAGTTAAAAAACATTCGAAGTTCAAGGAAAAAGTCAGAAGTGTGGACAACACCCTAATTTAAGGAGAATTTCTCCTGAGACCAAGGGAAAACCGGCAATGGAAAAGCGTAATGTGATAGTAGCCGCCGAATTCAAATATAATCACTAAAACAGTTCTTTTAGTATCTAAGTTGAAACCAAAGTCCTCCGCCCGACTCACTCAAGCTTTGTTTTCTCTGCGAGGAGTGGGGCTCGGGCTGTGGCTCCGCCCAAAGATAATTGACAACCTTTCCCCGAATCCTAATTACTCTTTCCTATCTTCAAATAAGTTAGAAATCCTTTAATCCAACCTCAGCACCCAGATGCTACAGAGAAAAGAAGTATAGGAGCCAAAAGTGCCATAGCACGCAGTTGCAAGAAACCAGTGTAATAAAGGAAGTGATCGTATTTAGTGTGTACACCTAAAATAAATTAGTTCAGTCATTAAATTTTAATTTTTTAACGTTCAATTTTTTTGAAACTTTTTTTAGATAATTAAATAAAGTGTTTTTTAAGAAAAAATTTACTACAAAACCGACCAACGCACAGCACATCTTGTGTGCGGAAATAGATGCGGATATCTTGCGATAACAAGTGTAAGTCGGACTTACACGTGTTACCGTGCACCCAGTCAATACGTGGTTTTTCTTTGTTGTTTCCTTTTTTTTCCAAACCCGTTCTCAGACTTTTCCAGCCCTAGTTAATGGTTTAGTGCTCCCATTCACGCTGGTAACCAGGCCGGCTACATCGTGGGAAAAGTAGATTACGCCCAAACACTGAGAACCCCTAATCTCACTTTACAGTGAGGCGTGGGTCAAAAAACCCAATTCAAATGAAAGCTGAAAATCTTCACCTTAGTACACATTGAAGTAGGAGACATCGTACATGGACGTATGGTCTACCGAGTGAGGACAGAAAAAGTAAGGAGCTAGTGTAAGTCAGAATACTTGCACGCCTGTAAACCTGAAGGCCACTTCTAATATGCTTTGAATCATTCTTCAGTCCAAGT